>NW_026595981.1:21748324-21833693 GCF_907164565.1 Psammomys obesus
GGAGGAGGGGGCGAGGAGGCGCGCGGCCCCCGCTCCCTCCCTCCCCCCCCTGACCCCCGACCCACGCCGGCCGGCCCCCAGCCCCAGCCCCGGAGGGAGCTCATGGGAGTATGAAGGAGATGGTAGGAGGCTGCTGCGTATGTTCGGACGAGAGGGGCTGGGCCGAAAACCCGCTGGTCTACTGCGATGGGCACGCGTGTAGCGTGGCCGTCCACCAAGGTAAGGTGGGGAGGGGGGGGCGGCCGGCGGGGGGGGGGTGCTGCGGGACCCCGGGGGCGGTGCGCGCACCGGGGTGCCCTGGGCCGCGCCCTCCGGAGCCCTCCCGGGGCGCGTGCCCCTCCCCCACCCACCTGAAGCGGAGGGCGGCGTGGGCTCCCCCCCACCCCAAGCCTGGTCCTCCAGGACCGGGTCAGGCATTGTTTTCTCGCCTATTGTTCCAGTCCCGCGCCCCCCACCCCAAGTTGAAGGAGTTTTGGGGACAGTCCAGGGAGCATGGAGTGAACTCCCTGAGCCCCGCACCGCCGGTTGTCCCGGCTGTCCCGGGAATGTTTACCTGCGATGTATTCTCTCCCCCCCCCCCCCAAGTCCCGCCCGGTTTATTTTGGTTCCCGCTCTGGGAGGAAGAGGTCAAGGGGGGGTCATCCCCCTTCGCTTCCGGATGCTGGGAGGAGCGGAATTGGGAAGGGAGGAGAAGGGTCCCACGGGAGAAGGGACGGACTCCTGCAATCCTCCCGGGAAGAGCTGAGGCTGGGAGAGCGGTTGTACCGGGGGCCGGAATGGAGGAGAGGGAGGTTTGGAGTTTCCCCCAGCAGCACATGGTTCGGGAGTTAACTCCTTAAGGAATCTTGCCGAGGGCGCAGGCTGGCATCTCCGCCTGTCTGGCACAGGCAACCGCCCCCCCTCCCCCTTTCTGAGACAACCCTTACTGTTGTGGCTGCGGGCTCTTCCCGCCACTCTTCTCCGGGTACCTGCGCCTAACCTGCTCTCAGTTTTGACTTTTTGACCTGTACCTGTGATAGTGGCAGAAGATGAGGTCCTTGAACCCCCCCGACTTCCTTGCCTCATCCCTTACTGGCCCTTTAAGAAAATTTTCCCCCTCCCCCCCATAACAACAAAACGTGTTACAATCATGACTATTTCTTGATCTGATGCCTAGGGGACTGGTCAGGGCAGAGGCCGGGAAACTGGTCCAGGAAAAAGGGGGTGGGAGGGATGAGGATGGAGGATCTCTGGAAGTTTAAGGTCAAGGACTCCGTCAGACCTTTTTGCCCGCTTGGAATGCTCGGTTGTGTGATTGAAGGCTGGCCCTATGCTGTTGGACATTTCTTGTGGTCCTGTTTCAAGAGAGTGACCCCGGGTCTGGGGAGTAGCCCCACCTACTGGACTGGTTTTAGTCTCTTTCCCCGCCCCTAGTTACTCGGGGTAGGGGAAAAAAAAAAAAAAACAAAAAACAAACCAGTGGCTGACGGCTTTGCTCGGTGACTTTCCTCCCCCACCCTTAGCTTGCTATGGCATCGTCCAGGTGCCAACGGGACCCTGGTTCTGCAGGAAATGTGAATCTCAGGAGCGAGCAGCCAGGGTGGTGAGTTGAGTCTGCGCTCTCCTTTTCCTCTGTCCCATACCTGAGCGTCTCCTTCAGGTTGAGCTAGGGTACCCTGAGGCTGGGACAGGACTCAGCCTTGTCACTCAGGATTTCCTGTTTCCTGCTGCCTATCACAGCCCCATCTCTCCCTCTGCTCCTCACTCAGCTCTGCCCTACCTCTGTCTTGGGGGCTTTGATTTGTGTGTGTGTGTGTGTGTGTGTGTGTGTGTTTCCTGTAACTTTTTATTATGAAAGGTTTTCAAGGCCACAGGAGTAGAGGGGCTTTAATGATGAACCTTGAGTTCTCCCTTACGCAGTTTCCAGCAGTTAGAGGAGCTCATGGCCAAGGCTCTTTCCTTTACACCCTCATCACCCTACCTAGACCTTATGTCGTCTCGGGGCCTTTTGGATGAGTGAGTTCAGGGAGGGCCCGGCTCAGCAGAGTCCCCCCAACCCCGTGCTCCTTGCATTGGCAGAGGTGTGAGCTGTGCCCACACAAAGATGGGGCATTGAAGAGGACTGACAATGGAGGTGAGGGGAACCCTGAACACCTGAGGAGGTCAGCCAGGCCCCCTGAGCAGGTGTGGGGTGGAGGCTGGCTTTCCCTGCTCTGGTTGGTACAGGAAGGTGGTGGAAGCAGGGCACACGGCCTCCAGTTCGGTGCTGGGAAGAGCGGGGTCTTGTGCTTGCCGCCCCGCTGAGGCCCGCCCCCACACTGCCCCAGGCTGGGCCCACGTGGTGTGTGCCCTCTACATCCCGGAGGTGCAGTTTGCCAACGTCCTCACCATGGAGCCCATCGTGCTGCAGTACGTGCCTCATGATCGCTTCAACAAGGTCAGCAGCCCTCTCCCGGCCAGCGGTCCTGGGGCGCCGCCGTGACGCTCTCGAGGGCTCTTGGGGAACTTGGGACATGGGTGGGCACCTACGCCTGAGCTGCTTTCTTTGTCCTACAGCTCTGTCAGCTCCCTCAACGTAGCACAGGTGGAGGGTAGCCTCTAGTCAGAAGTGCATTCCTATCTAATACAGGACAGGGACGGTGCAGCAGGCACCCAGCGCTTGCCGTTAATCGAGGCATGGGCAGAGAGGCTGCTGAGAGAGTGAGTGAGGCTTGCTTGGGTATAAGGTGGTCAAGGATGGAGACGTTTAGGCTGACACCTGGGGCATGAGAAAGAACTGGCTTCGAGGATGGCTGGTCCCAGGGTCCATGAAAAAGAGGCAGCATGTGCAGAGTCCAGCAGCGGGGCAGCCGACATGTCAGGGAGCGAGGCCGACGTAGATGCTGGCATCTCGGCCTTACCAAGGGTTGTGCTGTCCAGCGTGGCGGCTGGCTACAAGAAGTTGTGGAAACACTGAATACTCAGGGGCTGGAGAGATGACTCGGTTAATCCAGGTTCAGTTCCTGGAGGCACCTGCATGACAGCTCACAACCATGTTCCCTCCAGTTCCAGAGAAACAGTCCAGTGCCCTCTTAGCCAGATACTCTCACATACAACATAAAAAAAAAAAAAAAAAAAAAAAAGGTGTTAGAGTGAGCACCCAGTTCATTTCCTCGGGTCTCACGGTTTTGTGGCCCTGTGACTACTGGCTGCTGGCTTAGCTTGTACAGGTTAGAGCCCCTTGCTGTCCCTGCAGAAAATTCTGTCGGAGAGCACTGATCTGGGTGGTGGGGGACAGGACAGAGTTGAGGGGAGGCCAGAGGACCCCTCAGCAGGCAAGGTGGGGTTCCCTGGAGGAGGGGTCAATTGTACTGTGCCCCGCAGACCTGTTACATCTGTGAGGAACAGGGCCGGGAGAGCAAAGCCGCCTCAGGAGCCTGCATGACCTGTAACCGCCACGGATGTCGACAAGCTTTTCACGTCACCTGGTGAGACCCCCGTCCCCGCCTGCTCTGAGGACGGTGGTGGCTGCTGGGTTGGGAGCGCCCTAACTACTGTCTCCTGAGAGGCGGTGGCGCTGCCAAGCTTGGATCTTGGGTCCAGGAGGAAGGGGGTGGGGGCTGCTGTGGTTTGCGGCTCCACCTTTCCACGCTGCCTCTCCTCAGTGCCCAGATGGCAGGCCTGCTGTGTGAGGAAGAGGTGCTGGAGGTGGACAACGTTAAATACTGTGGCTACTGCAAATACCACTTCAGCAAGATGGTGAGTCCCACCTGCCGCTGGCGGCAGGCGCACGGGCTCTGGGCCTTGCCTGTACTTGGTGCTGGGAGGTAGAAAGACTCCATCCCCAGCCTTTGAGGAGCTCTGCCTATGACAGGGAATGGTTGCAGCCTGAGGGGTGCAAATCAACTCCATCAAATCTCCAAGTCCAGGCTAGGAGAGAGACTTCCGTTCCCAACACACACACACACACACACACACACACACACACACACACCCCTCCAGTCTGGGAATCGTCGAGCTAGGTAGAGTCAGAAGGATGAGTAGGATTAGAGCTCCTACCGGGACAGTATTTCTGCCACATTCATGACGTGTCTTGACCTTACATAGTTCTCCCTCAGCCCCTAGTGTGCTTGCACGCGCCCCATTTCACAGAGACATAAATTAAACTTCCCCAAGGTTATCTGTATCTTGTCTCTCAGCTGGTGGGTGGGATTTGGAACAAATGGTTTCAGAAAGCCCCTCAGGAGCTGGCCATGCCAGGGGTTAAACAGAGCCCTAAGGTGAGAAGGAGCCTCTGTTGGTGGCAGGAGCCGGGGAGGGTGTTTGATGGACCCAGACATGTAATGACTTTAAGGCAGGGAGATCTCATGGCTGAACAGACTTGGCGATTTCCCGGCCTGGGGTGTATCTCCGGAGGTAGGCTGCAGCCAGGACCCTGTGCCCCAGGCCACAGCTTGGAGAGCACCTAAGCCGGAGAGTAACACGATCAGATTTGTGTTACGGGCAGATTACCCTGCCATCAACCACGGAGCTGGGTCGAGAGACAGCTGCAAGGATGGGGGCGGGTGACAGGGCCGAGGCTGCCTGCTGGAGTCACCGTACGTGGACTCGTCTAAGCGTGAGAGTGGCCAAGAAGCGGAAGGCGAATGTGAAATAAGATCCAGGGGTGGAGAGGGGGGATTCCTCGGGGTGTCTGGAAGGGGGTGATTGGCCTCTGGGGTGAGTACACACCCTGGTTCGCCCCAGACCAGCTTGGTCTGTGACTGTTGCCCTGGTGTAATGATTAATTGTTCCCCTTCCCTTTTCGGCAGTGTCCTGGCTTTGCTCATAAATTACACAGTCGCCATGCTTTCAGAGTTTGATAGCGACTTAGGACAAGGTCAGGAGGTTTGTTGCATTTGCAGGTGGCATCAGGTAGATAGAGACGCTCAGATTTGATGGGTGTCCCTAGGCAGGTGGCAAGGTGGAGGGCGCAGGGCCAAGCCTGCCCCTGTGGGTATCCAGAGTGGACTGGGCCCAGGAGTGTAAGAGGTCTGGGAGAGAAGACCTGGAGCTTGGTGAAGCAAGAGCAAGGCCCAAGCTGCTGAGGCCTGAAGTCAATCTTAGGCTTTGCCATCAGTTGGGGAGCGTGGAGCGAAGCTGTGAGCCTAGGATGGGTAAAGCCATCAGAACAGGCACAGGAGAGCAAGCCCAGGGCAGTAACTTGGTGTTCGTTTCCCCAGCCCCTCAGTTGGGGGCGGCAGGTTTTCTGTACAGAGCTATACTGCTGGACAGAGGGAAAGCAGTACTGAGGGGGGAGGGAGGGGCATAGGATGACTAGGGAGAAGTGCTGTTCTCGGGGAGTAAAGGCTTCCTGAGTGTCCTGCATACTTTTCTTTTGTTTTTCGAGACAGCTCTGGCTTTCTTGGAACTTGCTCTGTAGACCAGGCTGCCTTCAAAGTCCTAGAGATGCCCCTGCCTCTGCGTCCCTGCTCGTGGCGTGTGCCACCAGCACCCGGGAAGGCGCTGGCAAATGAGCTGTGGTTCAGTCTGCCCGAGACTGCCCGGAGAGTACTGTGGAGCGTAGGAGTGGCGAGCAAGCTGCCCAGATCCATTCCCAACCCCACTGTCCCTTGTCGGGGGCCGAGGCTGACCCCTGCCTCTTCTGCGCCTCCATGGTTGGGTCTGTACAGGGGTTAATCAGCTGGGGAAACAGCAGGGTTTCTAGGCTGACCGGAGTGTCGTGGGTGACACGGGTGACCAGCAGCAGCAGAGGGACTGGGCCTAGGATCGTGCGACCTTCAGGAACCTTCTCTAAACTAATGAAAGGAAGGTTTGGCAACTCCTCTCAATCTCTTCCTCCCCCCTCTCCCCTCTCCACTCCTCCAGAAGACATCCCGGCACTCCAGTGGGGGAGGAGGAGGAGGTACAGGAGGAGGCAGCAGCGGTGGAGGCAGCAGCAGCAGTGGTACCAGCGGTGGTGGAGGTGGCACAGGGGGAGGTGGCAGCAGCGGCAGCAACAGCTTCCTTACTGGCAGGAGAAGCCGGTCCGCCTCGCCATCTACCCAGCAGGAGAAGCATCCTGCCCACCACGAGAAGGGCCAGAAGAAGGTGAGGGCCTGCCCTCCCTCACACACCTGGCTTCAGAGACTACCACCAGGTCCCTAGGCCTTCCCCTGAGGCCACTGAGGTTGAGGGCGGAGATAACGAAGTGTAGGCTGGTCGAGCTGGAGACCCAGGGGTCTCGCCGCCTGGCTCCTGCTTCTGTGTATCCTGTGTTCCTGATGACACAACAGTGCTCCCAACCCCCGATTAGTGGCCCTGCGTGTTTACATACATCTCCAGTCTGTCCCCTTGTGCTCCCTTCCACGGAGTCCCCACTTCTGTTCAGTGTGCGTTCCGGGAGGGACACCCTTGTGAATGCCTGCTCGTGTGTGTGTGTATGTGGCTGTGGCGCTCTGTCACTGGCACGATAATGGGACAGGCTATTTTTAGCAAGAGGGAGGGTGGGGGGAGGGGCTCTTGGCACTCAGAGGATCTTGCCTGAGCCACTCCTGTCCAGCTGGAGTCTTACAACCCTCTGTGGAGGGAGAGGACTCCCCGAGCCCCGCTCCTGAGAGAGGTTCAGTTCTGCGCATCTACAGGCCATGGTCAGCCTCCCCCCAGCAACCCCTGAGTTAACATCTGGTCACCTCTTCCTCCCCAGAGTCGAAAGGACAAAGAGCGCCTTAAACAGAAGCACAAGAAGCGGCCTGAGTCCCCCCCCAGCATCCTCCCCCCGCCTGTGGTTCCCACTGCTGATAAGGTACCACTGCTCATGGTTAATATGCAGGGCGTGCTGGTCTGCAGGTGTGGAAGCACCAAGTGTGAAGGGTTAGGGTTGAGCAGGGGCCTGTTGGGACAATCTCATGATCAGTGTCACCTCTCACCACCACCCAGTTGAGCTTAAGAGAGTCTGCTCTGGCCAGCAAGCCTTGCCACATCTTGAGGGTGAGGTGGGATGCCTCCCTTCCTTCTAGCTGCCATATAGAAGGAGGCTCAGCATTGGGATCATGTCCTCTGGGAGCAGATGTGTGGCCCTCAGCCTTGTTTTCCTTGTTCCGGGGCCTAGCCCCGCAGGATTGGTGAAGAAGAGCTCCTACCACCAGGAAGACGTCTAGATCCCACTTCATGCTGGGTGGCAGTGGGGGTGGGAACCAGGCTTCTGACAGCACCCTGAAATCCCTCTTCACCCCGCCCTTCTCAGCAGGCTTGTCTCTAGAAATGGGTAGCATCTGAATGAGCAACAGGCAGGCCCTACCCTAGGCTAGTGCTAATCCAAGCCAGTGAAGACCCCGTGAATCCCCTGGGGGCTGCAGGAAGCCCTCCCTCCTGTCCCATTACTGCTAGACACCTCTGCTCCCTCACGTGGTTGGCAGGGCACTGGGCATCTTAGCGGGAGGCTCAGGTATCGTGTTTCCAGGGTGATGTCGCTGTGGCAACTGCCCCAGTAACACTCCACCCCCCCTCCTGCTTCTCTTCCCTGGGCTCACCTGGGAAAGCTCGCCCGACCTTTTCAGGAGCCTACAGGCAGGTAGAGAGACGCAGGAGGCCTCCTACCAACGGGGTAACCCTTGGAGGACATGCTGTAGAGTTTTGCGTATTCCCAACATCTAAGCTCCCCTTCCCCCAGCTCCTCTCTTCCATGGCTTTTCGAACCACATCTGGCTCCCTTCAGAACTCCAGCTGCTGAAAAGAACAAAGGAAGACAGAGATGGTGCCTCCACCCAGGGAGGGGTAGCCGCACGGGGTGGCTCCCATTTCCCCCTCATTTGTTCTTTGAGCACAATTTGAATACCTGGTATCCACCCCAAAAAAAAAAAAAAAAAAAAAAAAAAATTTCCTTCCCTGGTACTTGAGGCGCAAAGACATAAAGGCCAGACTGTCTTCAGAACCAGAGAAGGGACATGGGGAGGGTTTGATTTATTCCTCAATATAACCCAGTGTGGTAGATGCCACGTCCACTTAATAAGTGGAGCAGAGGGTCTGCAGAGATGGCTCAGTGGTTAAGAGCCCTGGCTGTTCTTCCAAAGGTCCAGGCTCAATTCCTAGTACCCAGGTGGCGGCTTACAACTGTCTGTAACTCCAGGTCCAGGGCATCTGACACCTTCGCACAGACGTACAGAAAGCACAGATAGGTAAAACACTAATGCACAATACATAAATCTTTAAAAAAGAATAAGTGAAGCAGCGACACAGAAGGCACATAATTTGTTTAAAAGCACACAGCAAGTAAACAGGAAAGTTTTGAACCAAAGTAGTCTGGCGTGAAGGGCTGTTCTTGTTTGTTTTGGCTTTTTGAGACACATTTTTTCTGTGTAGCCTTGGCTCTCTGGCTGTAGACCGGGTTGGCCTCGAACTCAACAACGATTTGCCTGCCTCTGCCTCCCCTGAGTGCCGCTGTGTCCGGCTAAGAGCTGTGTCTTTGCTAGGTAACAGTAGCAGCCACTGCCATCAGAATTCCTTGTGTCCCAGACCTCTGCCCAGGATTCCCAGTAGGCCCCTGAAGATGCTGCTGCTGAGCTAGGTCTAGCCTGGTGAGGAGGGCAGAGCTGTCTGTGCCCACAGCTGTGCTCCTGTAATACTTCCCAACACCCTGCCCTCCCCGGTTATTTACTGCACCTCAGACGTGGGATAGTTTACTTCAGGCCAGCGTGGACACTGTTGTCATGCAGGCGTGGTTCCCAGTGGCCTCAGAGCAAGACTGAATGGGTCATTCGCCGAGGTGTGTAGGGGAGGCTTCCTAGCTGGATGTTGGAGGAGCAAAGACAGGCTGCCTCGTGGAGGGTTGATGCGCAGGCCCAGGTATCCAGCAAGAGCTTACAGCAGTCAGAGGTGGGCCAGAGCCAGGTGGCTTGTGAATGGTAAGAGCCTGAGGGCCCAAGACCAGCACAGCCTTAAGGTCAGAGCCTAGGATGAACAGGTCGGTGAGAGTTGTAGATTGGTCTCTATTGGGTCCTGGAGCGAAGACCTTGGGTTCAGGGCATTCCCTAGAACTCTTCAGCTACCTTCTCATTTCCGTGTTCTAGAGCCTCCCATGGGCTTCTTGCCTGGAAGGCTTTCACAAAGGGCTCCCGACTGAGCTCAGGGACTATGCCTTCACCCTGGATTCCTAGTCAGGCAGAGCTGGACTGTGCAGCTGACCACGAGCCTGTTTTTTTGTCTGTCTCTTAGGTCTCCTCAGCTACTACTTCCTCCCACCATGAGGCCAGCACTCAGGAGGCCGCTGAGAGCAGCAGGGACTCGAAGGGGAAAAAGTCTTCCAGCCATGGCCTGAGTCATAAGGGGAAGAAACTGAGCAGTGGGAAAGGTGTGAGCAGTTTTACCTCCGCCTCCTCCTCTTCCTCCTCTTCCTCTTCCTCCTCCTCCTCTGGGGCCCCTTTTCAGCCTGCAGGTGAGTATGGGTGTCCTGGAGGAGGCTGGGAGCGGGAGCCTCTTGAGCTGTGCTGTTGTGGCAAGGGGCTTTGCCTGGTGGTCTATAACTCCTCTCAGTGTTTACAAACTGAGGAGGAGGAGGAGGGCAGGGAATTCCCTGTCAGTGGCTCATTTCCCAGCTGTTTTCTCCACCCTTCCCTCTTTTCTCTTTTCTGTTTTGGAGAGCTTTTTTTAAATGTATGTGGGTGCTTTTTCTGCACACCAGAAGAGGGCATCAGATCCCGTTATTGACAGGTTATGTCAGATCCTGTTACAGATGGTTGTGAGCCACCACATGAGTGCTGGGAATTGAACTCTGGAAGAGCAGTCAGTGCACTTAAACTGTTGAGCTCTCTCTTCAGCCCACACCCGTTCCTCTTAAACCAGAGCTTCCTGTTTCTGTGTGGGGGGGGGCTCACTCCTCCAGCTCCAGAGCAGTGTTCCCTACTTTCACGTCAAACGGGCCACTTGAAAGCATCAATATATCAGTTCCAGGCACAAAGGCCTGTAATCCCAGCATTTGGGAGCGGCAGGATTGCTTGAATTTGAGGCCAGCCTGTGCTAATGCATGAGAACCTGTCCCTAGGCTGTGCTAATGTAACAGTAATTTGCCCATGGGTGGGGGTTGCTTTCTTTCCTGCTTTGTTTCTGGCAGGGAGTGTCATCCTAGGACAAAGGCAGGTCGAGCTGGCCTGGAGGCCAGGCTTCATTTCCTAGTTGGTGTTCTCCCTCCTGCTAGTGGAGAAGCAGGGTGGTGGTCCAGCAGTAATTCCCCTCCTTTGCTGCAGCCTCATCTCTGCAGAGCTCTCCTGACTTCGCAGCATTCCCCAAGCTGGAACAGCCTGAGGAGGACAAGTACTCCAAGCCCGCGGCCCCCACTCCACCAGCCCCTCCCTCACCCACGGCCCCTGAGCCCCCAAAGGCTGACCTCTTCGAACAGAAGGTGGTCTTCTCTGGCTTTGGACCCATCATGCGCTTCTCCACCACCTCCAGTTCCAGCCGGGCCCGAGCCCCCTCACCCGGAGACTATAAGTCTCCCCATGGTTCTGGGGCCGGGGCCTCAGTGGGCACCCATAAACGGATGCCTGCACTGAGTGCCACCCTTGGACCTGCCGAGGAGGCCCCTGAGACAGGCCTGAAGGAGAAGAAGCACAAAGCCAGCAAGAGGAGCCGACATGGGCCAGGCCGACCCAAGGGGAATCGAGGCAAGGAGGGGTCCACAGGCCCGACTGCCTCCCTCCCTTCGGCTCAGTTGCCTGGCTTTACTGCCACTGCCGCCTCACCCTTCTCCGGGGGCTCCCTGGTCAGCTCCGGACTCGGGGGTCTGGCCTCCCGGACCTTTGGGCCTTCAGGAAGCTTGCCCAGCTTGAGCCTCGAGTCTCCTCTGCTGGGGGCAGGTTAGTGACCCCTGTATCCAGCCAGTCCTGTAAGTGGGTAGGGGCTTAAACAAGAGTTAGAGGAAACATAGTTAGGTGGAAACTGTTGCAAAAGGCAGAGCAGAGGTGTCCCATTTCTCCTAAGATGTCCCCTAAAATGGCTCCTGCTTGAAGAGGTTGAAGTAGACACCAGCAGGACTTACAGGGTTGTGACGGAGGGATAAGAAAAGCTAAGGATTTCCCCGAGTAAGGCAGGGTAGCAAGGCTGTGTATTAGGCATGCTGTGTTCCCTGAAGAGGGCCAGGCTTCACCACTGACCAAAGAGGAGTCTGGGATAAAAGGTGACCATAGGGTTTCCCCTGTGTCTTTGTACCTCCAGGCATCTATACCAGTAATAAAGACCCCATCTCTCATGGTGGAGGGCTGCTGCGGGCTGTCTGCAGCACCCCACTCTCTTCCAGCCTGCTGGGCCCCCCAGGGACCTCAGCCCTGCCCCGCCTCAGCCGTTCCCCCTTCACCAGCACCCTCCCACCCTCTTCTGCTTCCATCTCCACCACTCAGGTGAGACCCTGTTCCTGGCTCCTCTCCTGGGCAGGTTGGGGACGGAACCTCCTCTGTGGTCTTCTGCTGTGCCCCGTTTCCTACCACACAGCACAGCTGTATTCAACCACGTCAGATCCGAGAGCCCAGAGGGCAGGAACGAGGCTATAGCGTTCGTTTCTCCCGACAGGTGTTTTCTCTCGCCGGCTCTACCTTCAGCCTCCCATCTTCCCACATCTTTGGAACCCCCATGGGCACTGTTAACCCCCTCCTCACCCAAGCTGAGAGCAGCCACACAGGTATGCTGGCCCCTGCTCCTGTTCCCCTTTGTTCTGAAGGACGTGGCTGTGGAAAGCATGAGGGCCCCCTCCCTCTGGCCTGGCTGTTGCTTACTGTGCCTAAACAAATGTACTTCACATAAGGGACCCCTTACAGGAAAAGCAGTGCAGGGGCAGGCCTGGCAGTACCGCCCTCACACAGAAGAGACTTGCTTGAAGCAGTAGGTAGGGAATAGCAAAGCCAGTTCGGACCATCAGGTGCCAGTTGTAGTCAGGGGTTCACAGAGGTCCCGCCAGCTGGGCTTCCTGCTCTCCAGGTATTTAGGAGTTAAGTGGGTGGGAGGCAAGCTCCCTCATCTTCCTCCAGCCTATTCAGCCCCTGAGAGCTGAACAGACACCCAGCCTGCCAGCCTGGGGTTAGGGCTAAGCTGCAGGCTGCCAGCTCAGGTAAGCTTTCAAAGAAAGCAAATCGGACTTCAGTGTCAGGACTCAGTGTGTCTTCTGTAACCCAGAGCCAGGGTTCTGCGGCCAACGGTTTTCTTACCTGAGCTTGTGACTATAAAAAGTCTAACGGAGCTAATTACGATAATACAGTGATTAAGGGTTTGCCGGCTAAACACTTTTTATGACCTTATTTTAATCTTCCTAATAATCATCACTGTAGAGACCCTTGAGCTACCCCCTCAAGGTCACACAGCCAGTGTCGGGCTCAGTTGGTCCAGGTTTGTCACCACCTCAGTGTCTGGAAGATCTGGAGGCAGGCAGCAGGAGAAGAGGGTGTTCCTGAGGTGGGGGTGCCACCAGGCTAGGACTGGGGATTCCTGAAGAAAGTGGGGTCAGTGTTGAGGTCCTAGGAGCAGCACCGACTTTCCAGGGAGGCCCCTGAGGCAGAGAGCCCCCCTTCCCTCCTGATCCTTGCCATCCCTTCTCCTTCCAAGAGCCAGACCTAGAAGACTGCAGCTTCCGGTGTCACGGGACCTCCCCCCAGGAGAGTCTCTCGTCCATGTGAGGGAGGGTGCGCCTTGGAGGAGGGAGGCGGGGTGGGAGCGGGTGGGGCTGGAATCCGTGCTACATGAGCCTGAACCCATCCGTCCTCTGGCCCCAGGTCTCCTATCAGCAGCCTCCCTGCACTCTTCGAGCAGACGGCAGCAGCGCCCTGTGGGGCTGGCCAGTTAGACTCCACGGCCCCTGGAACAACTAATATGGAGCAGCTGCTGGAGAAGCAGGGTGATGGAGAGGCTGGCGTCAACAGTGAGCAGGGGCACACAGGGGTGGGAGGCCTGTCCCAGCCACCCCTCCCTGCTTTCCCTGTGGCCTCAGGGCTCATCTTTAATCTTGCCCGCGTGGAGCTCTGGGCAGTCTCCCTCCTGGCCTTCTGGCACAGATCTTAACCAAACCCCAGGTTGCACTCTCTCTCCTCCATCTCTGTGGCGCACCAGGGCCCTCCCACAGCCCTCAAAGCCCTGTAGTCTCAGACCCTCCTTACCGCCAGCGGGACCAGCCTCCCCCAGGAGGAGATCTGGGTCACCTTTTCCCTCCAGACCCTGTACCTCCCACCGGCCTGCCTCCTTGCTGCACAGTTCGCTAAACCCTGGCTCCTCCTCTCTCTGAAGTTGTGGAGATGCTGAAGGCCCTGCATGCGCTGCAGAAGGAAAACCAGCGGCTGCAGGAGCAGATCCTCAGCCTCACAGCCAAGAAGGAGCGACTGCAGATTCTCAATGTGCAGCTCTCCGTACCCTTCCCCGCCCTGCCTGCTGCCCTGCCGGCCACAAATGGCCCTGTCCCGGGGCCCTATGGCCTGCTCCCTCAAGGTGAGGGGATCCAACCCCAGGGTTGGGGTGAAGAATGGCTGCCTCTCGGCTTGAACCGGCTCCATTGTAGCTCCCGTGTCCCCTCCTTTAGCTGGCAGCACTGACTCCTTGAGCACCAGCAAGAGTCCTCCGGGGAAGAACAGCCTTGGCCTGGACAATTCCCTGTCCACGTCTTCCGAGGTGGGCGCTGCAAAGAGGGGATGGGGAGGAGGGACTGGAGGGGGGCACTTTGGTCTAGGTACTACCTAGCAGCTGTTGGAGGCCGGCCAGTAAAGAAGGGATTACCCGAGTAATTGGTTCTCTTCATAGTCATTATTATTTTTTAAAGTAGCGCGTGTGAGACGCCCTCTTAGTGCACAGCCCTGGCTAAGCAGACTCCATCCCCCTGAAGGTGGCCTGAGCCCCAGAAAACAACCAATAGTGGCAAAAGGGAAATAGAAAGATGAGCTCAATTAAGGGCTGAGGGAGCACGAGGGAAGGCCGTCTTGGGAAAGCGCATTGAAGCGTCTGTGAAGGGTTTATTACAGTGCGTCCTGCACACTAATCCTGTGTAATTGTTGGCGGTTGGAATAGCACTTGGCTATTGTTATGTTGTGGTTATTATTGGAACCAAACAAACCGGGCGCTTGTTTCTTCTCTGCCACTTACTAACTGTGACTTGGGGCGGTCACAGTCATAGAAGTAACACTTGTTGCAAGCCTGAAACTTAAAAGAGTGAGTTGCTCTAGCCTTTCAAGATGACCTTGTAGAAGGGATATCCTGGTCATCTCTAGTTCACACATATGTAAACTAAGGCAGAGGTGTTGAACCCAGGGTAAAACATCCAAGCTGTTGAGTCTTGGGCATGGTATCTGAACCTGAGCCTCTTGTCTAGTGAGGGTTCTATGGCTCTTGGCTGCAGAGTGCCTGAACCATTACAGTCAATGGCTTTAGCCATAAATTGGAAACAGCGAGGTAGTACAGGTCAAGTACCAGCCCTGGACCTGGCTCCCTTGGAAAACCACTGCCGTTACCATTGTTTGTCATCAAGCCAGAGGAACGAAGGGTGATAGGCCCCCAGAAGTGGCCGGTAAATGTGATCTACGAAAACTGCAGGGCTCTTTACCCTTTATCCCTGGGCCTCGCTGTTTCTCTAGACTGTCTGCGGGCTTAGGGGCCTTTGCTGAGGGAGAATGCTGGTGGGTACTGGGCTGGGGACCAGAAAGGCCACTCTGGCCCTCTGCCCTCTGACCTGTCCCTTCCCCCTCCCTCCCCAGGACCCACACTCAGGCTGCCCGAGCCGCAGCAGCTCATCGCTCTCCTTCCACAGCACGCCCCCACCGCTGCCCCTGCTCCAGCAGAGCCCTGCTACTCTGCCCTTGGCCCTACCTGGGGCCCCCGCCCAGCTTCCGCCTCAGCCACAGAATGGGCTGGGCCGGGCACCCGGAGCAGCGGGGCTGGGGACCATGCCGATGGCCGAGGTGTTGGGTGGGCTGGCGGGCAGCGGGAGTCTGCCCCTCAATGGGCTTCTGGGGGGGTTGAATGGGGCTGCTGCTCCCAACCCTGCGGGCTTGAGCCAGGCTGGCGGAGCCTCAACCCTTCAACTGCCAGGTTGTCTCAACAGGTGAGGGAAAACAACCCCATGGAAGGGAATGGGAGGCTGGATGTGGGAGGGATTGCCCTCAATACCCCTTGTTCCCCCAAAGGAAAAAAAAAATGACTCCTGGCCCTATAGGATTTACAGTCCTGGCAGTGTGTTGACTTTAGGGGCTCCCAAAACTTTAGCCCTGGGTGTATCTGGACAGGAATAGTCCAGGGGACAAGATCTTAACCATGTCCATCTTCCTGGACCTGAGGGCGGGCGTCTGGGGGCTCCTGGGTGTGGGGTACACTCCTCTGCAACCCCTCGTCTGTGTTATCCCTGCCTCAGCCTGACAGAGCAGCAGAGACACCTCCTTCAGCAGCAAGAGCAGCAGCTGCAGCAGCTCCAGCAGCTCCTGGCCTCTCCACAGCTAACCCCAGTGAGTGTCCCCTCCCTTGTCACCCCTGCCCAGCTCCACCCACACTGCCCACCTCCAAGAACGAAGCCACCCAGGGAGTTGCCTGCAGGCTGGTGGGTTGGGCCTGTGGGGTTTGTGGGCAGTTAGGAGACAAAAGACTGTTTTGAGAGCTTCCTAGGCATTGGGTAAGGGCTGCTTTGAGGCCCTGAGTCTGGAGGTGGCAGGTCAAGTAACTGAGCTTTGCAGTCCTTGCCCCCCCCCAAGTCTTTAGGGGATGGTATCTGAGCAGGTGACATTCTTTCACCCAACTTCTCCGGTCTGTCACCCCTGTTGTGCTCTTTTCGTCTTTGGAGAGAAGTGGTTTCCCCTGTGAAAATGAGGGAATGAAGCTTGGGCGTGGCTTGGTGGCACAGTGCGCATTAGGTCCTTATCTGTAGCTCCAGCAAGGCAAATAAACAGACAGCAGTTGCTGGGTACGCTGTGTGCCGTATTCCAGTAATCTAAGCATTTTGGCAGCTGAGGCTGGAGGATGGCTATGAGTTCAAGGCCAGCCTGGACTACATAACAAGTTTCAGTCTATCCAAGACCACAGAGTAAGACTGCTCTCTTAAAGAAACAAAACAGAAACCCCCAAACAATGAACAGGCTGTTAAGATGCCTCCTCAGGTGAAAGTCCTGTTGGCCTGAGTTTCTCCCCGGAGCTCATGGTGGGCGGGGAGAACAGCCTTCCTGACCTGGACTTGCACCCCCTGACTAACACACTAAATAAATAAATGTAATTCATTTATTTATGTATTATTTGTTTTGTTGGTGGTGGTTTTTTGTTTATTTGGAGACAGGGTTTCTCTGTGTGGCTCTGGCTGTCCTGGAACTCGCTCTGTAGACCAGGTTGGCCTCAAACTCAAAGATCTGCCTGCCTCTGCCTCCCACATGCTGGGATTAAAGGCATGTGCCACCACTGCCCAGCCAAATAAATGTGATTTCAAAAAAAAAAATTATTCAACAAGAGAAGCAATTTAACTGATTACTGTATGGGAATAAAACTAGGAACAAGATTTCTTAAGATAAACTCTGACAAATTTGGTTTTTGAGACATGGAGGATATTTTTGCCTATTAATATGAAAATAAATCCCTTTTAAAATTATAGAAAACATAGTCAGGTATGGCAGTCGAAAGCAAACATTTATTTATTTATTTATCTATCTATTTATTTATTGATTGATTGCCTCCTGTGTTTTGTTTTCCTGTTCTATTTTTATTTTATGTGTATGTGCACCACAGTCTTCAGTGCCCACAGAGGCCAGAAGAGGGCACTGTATCCCCTGGAATTGGAGTTACAGAATGATGAAAGCTACCCAGTAGCTGCTAGGACTCAAGGCCAGGTCCTCTTAGAAGAGGAGCCAGTGAGTCATTTTTCTTGCCCACAAACCAGTTTTCTTCTTTGTATGTTTTTGGCTTTTGGAGGCATTGTCTCTGGCCCTGATTGGCCTTGAACTCAAAAAGATCCTCCTGCCTCTCTCTGCCTTTGCCTTTTGAGTGCCACCACACCCAGCCCACAAACCAGTTTCGATACTAAATATTTTGAGACAGGGTTTCCCTGTGTAGCCTTGGCTGTCCTAGACTCGCTTTGTAGATCAGGCTGGCCTTGAACTCAGAGATCCGCCTGCCTCTGCCTCCTGGAGATTGTTGTCACAGTTTTAGTGCCTTTCCATTTGGAGTGGCATTGTGGTTATCTTCAGGACTGAGGGCCTGACAGAGGGCAGGGCCAGAAATGCACTTGCCCAGGTACAGCTGACAAATGTTTACCTCCATGCATAGTTATTTTCTTGTCCAGATGGGAGACGGAGGCCCAGAATGTGAAGGTAGAGATAAACCCCTGATTGTCTCCCTGTCATGGGATGAGGGGCCCTGGTCTGGCCAGGCAGGCAGCCCTGGGGAGAGACAGCAGGAGCCCCCTGCCAATGAGCAGTCTGTCCTTGCAGGAGCACCAGACTGTGGTCTACCAGATGATCCAGCAGATTCAGCAGAAACGGGAGCTGCAGCGGCTGCAGATGGCCGGGGGCTCCCAGCTGCCCATGGCCAGTCTGCTGGCCGGAAGCTCCACCCCGCTGCTGTCCGCGGGCACCCCTGGCCTGCTGCCCACAGCATCAGCCCCACCCCTGCTGCCTGCTGGAGCCCTGGTGGCCCCTTCCCTCGGCAGCAATACAAGTCTCATGGCTGCGGCGGCTGCGGCCGCAGCAGTAGCGGCAGCCGGCGGACCACCAGTCCTCACTGCCCAGACCAATCCCTTTCTCAGCCTTCCTGGGGCAGATGCCAGTGGGAATGGCCCCAAAGGAGGGGTGAGTAGGGGCCCCGGGGCTTCCCTTTATTCCTGTGGGACAAGCGGAGGAGGAGGGGCACAACAGCATCAGATTCTTCCAGAGTGGGAGGCAGCGGCGGCCCCTAGGTCACCCAGGCAGCCCGCTCCAGACAGCAAGACCTCGGCTCCCAATGGGGCTCCCTCCTTCAGAGGGAAAAAAGGCCCCTGAGCAGGTACCCATAAGAAAAGGGCCACTTAGAAAACAGCTGTCTGGCCTGGTGAGGTGCTTCAGTGTTTTGTTTTGTTTTGTTTTTTAAGTGATTACCACCAAGCCCAATGATTTGAGTTTCATCCCAGGGACCCTCATTCGGAGAGAGAGAACTGACTCCAGAAAATTGTCCTTTACTGTACACACACACACACACACACACACACACTAAAGGAATGCTTTGCTTTGTTTTTGCATAAAATTCCTTTAAAAAAAAGAAGAAGCCGGCTTTCCAGTGGGAGGAGTAATTAGAAAAGACATTTCTATGTACAGCAGTTAGAAAAAGATGGCCATCTGAGTTAGGCCTTCCTTCCTTGGATGGCTAGCCTGAGCTCAAGAAGTCATCAGCGGGCACAGCTAGGCACTTCCTCACTCCTCCGCACAGCACACTCTGGTCTGAGGCCTGGCCAGCTCATCCTCTGCTTTTCTCAGCCTCCTTTTCCATTCTCGGGAGCTGGTCCTAGCTGGGTATTATTAGGGCAAGGTGTCTCCAACACTCAGAGCCTTCCTTTCTGTTTTCCAGACTGCTGACAAAGGAGCCTCAGCCAGCCAGGAAAAAGGCTAACGCTACCCGGCCCCTCCTGATCCCTACATGGCTTGAGGGTCCTTGCCTGGAGTGGCACCTGGGCCCAGACTCTGGAGAGCCAGGCCCAGAGCCTGTGCAGATTCCCAGGGAGTATGTGGTGGGCGTTCCAGGTGCTGAGGAGAGAGACTGGAGGAGAGCCCTTCCACCGGGCCCATGCCCACACCGCACTGGCTGCTTCAGGAGAGAGGATCGGGGAGGCCAGGCTCCAAGCCTGCCCAGGAGCCCCGTCCTCTGCAGATGCCTAGGGCCCCCCAAAGAGCAAAGTAGGTCATGCATAAGAAGTGGAGGGTTGGTTGGACCTACAACATGAACCAGTCAGCACTTGAATGGGGAAGGTGAAGGGTGGGTCCCGGGCCTACCCGTATGTGGAGATTGCTTATGGAAAAAGGGCTGGTCCCGCATGACCTTCAGTTTCCTCCCAGCAGAAGGGATCTATCCCTTTGACTGTTTCTCATCATCCCTCCCCACTGAGGGTCACAAGCTGAGCTTGGAAAAGCCTACAGATGTGGGGGGCTGAGGAAGGGCAGGATAGCACCTCTTGGCCTCATGATGGGGCTGGGCGCGGGAAGTCCCTTGCTGTCCTTGGTGTCCTGCCCCTTTTTGCACTATTGGCTTGAGGAGTGCCGAGGGTGGGGAGAGGGAGCTGCCTGACTCCACAGAGCGCGCGTGTGTGTGTGTGTGTGTGTGTGTGTGTGTGTGTGAGAGAGAGAGAGAGAGAGAGAGATCGAGATATCAGTCTTTCTAACCTGTCTGTCACTTCTTCCTCTGGACCTGGGGCAGCAAAAGGCAAGGACAGGAGCAATGGTCAGAACCAGAGCAGGAGCTCAGAGCTCTTGTACCTGGTACCTTTTCACCAACTCGGGTCCTTTTCCAGGGCATGAATGGTTAACTTTAAAAAAAAAAAAAAAAAAAAAAAACAGAACAGTACTCCAGTATTGGAGAATTCCTGTGGGCTGGGGGCTCTGAATCAGGGTAATACCCTACCTTCCCTCCCTTGGACCCCACTCCATCTCAGGGCCCCCTCAGGGCCTCCTCCCCTCACTGGTAGTTTGATCTTTCCTGGCACAAGAGATTAGGGGAGGGGTAAAGTGCCACTTGTTTTTAGCAGAAGTCTCCGACTCCGAAGTAGCTAGCCTGCCTCTTGAATCCTACTCTCACCAGCTAGTAGAGCCACTTAAGCTAACAACTGTCCCCTTAACCCACCAGCTATTTTCCAGGGTGTAGTAACGGTGGCAGTCCATCTGCCCAGGGCCATTATGAAAAGTGTGGAGTGGGACGTGGGAGCGCAGCCACGGAAGCCTGTGTCTCTTTCAGTTGCACTGGCTGGGACTGAGGGTCAGTTCCAGTTTTCCCGAGTGCTCATACCTGTGGGTCTCTTTGCATGTGTGCATTTTGGTGTGTTTCTGTTTGGGTTTTGTTGTTGGAGTTTTTTTGTTGCTTTTTTTTTTTTTTTTTTTAATAAAAGATGTGTATATTTTTGGCAATGACAGAAATGTAGTGCAGATATATTTTTGCCTGTGCTGCTCAACATTTTTTTTTTCTGATCTGAGAAATAATATTAATATTCCTGTTGATAAGACTGTAAGATGTTAGGTTGGACTGGGAACCTTCAGAGGCAAACTCTTTAGCACTTGGACGGGCTCTGGGGGGCAGTTGTGATGACCTCAGAAATACTTTTATAACGGCTCAGTATCAGAGAGACATCATCTTCATCTTTTCAGCTCTTTAACTCCTTGTCGACAAGCCAGTGAGTTCTTGAGATTCATAGACCGTGTCTCGCTTATCCGGGCTCAGACCCCTGCCCCAGCCACTGTTTAGAACCACGCAGCCTCTGTTGTGTCTGGGAAGGCCTGTACATGTCCAGCAGGAGGGCTCAGTGCCCTGGACCCGATGCTGCCCAGCCCCGGCCACTCTGACCTCTGGAACTCAGCTCTCAACTTTCTTGAGCTCTTTTTCCTACTCTGGGCCAGGATGCCCTTAGCAGGTAGTCAGGTTAAATTTGCAGAGAGCTCTGGGCCATGCATGAATTGGTGTTGCTCCTTTTTTGGGGGGCAGGGGTTGGATTTTTCAAGACAGGGTTTTCTCTTCTGTAGCCCTGACTGTCCTGGAACTCACTTTGTAGACCTGCCTGGCCTGGAGCTCAGATCCTAGAGGTGGGCCGGTGGTGGTGCTGCTCCTTATACAGAGCTATGAGGGAGGTTGTGGCTCTTCTGGTGCAGCCTCACAGGTAGAACCATGACAGTCCTCAAAAAGGGAGCCAGATGCTGGAGAATGGCTCTGATGACCTCATGGCTTCCAGCCTTGGTCCGTCCTTTTTTGTTTTGTTTTGTTTGTTTTTTGAGACAGGGTTTCTCTGTGTAGCCTTGGCTGTCCTGGTCTCACTTTGTAGACCAGGCTGGTCTCAAACTCACAGTGATCCTCCTGCTTCTGCCTCCTTGAGTGCTGGGATTAAAGGTGTGTGCCATTGGTGTGTTTTTTGATAGCTTGGTAGAGTGAGGGGAAGGATGCAGATTTGGGGCCATCTCTGTCTGGGAGGGGGAGGATGTGGTTTGCAGAGCGGAAATGGAGTCTAAGAATGCATGAGTGAATCTTAATGTCACCACCCTCAGAAGAGATGAGTGAGTAAGTAACGCATGCTTTGCTTGTGCCCACCGAGAGATGTAGGGGGGTCATGGCTACTCAGCTGTATTTAGGGGTCATTGGAGCTGGCTTTACAGGTGACTGCTCTAAACCTAGGAGGGACAGGTACTCAGTGACAGCAGTGATGAGCCTCAGTTCCCGGCCTCTGGACATTCCTGTCCCACTGCCCAGCCTTTTAGCTGCAGCTGGTTGTCTGGCTGTCCCTGTGTGTGCGGTGTGTGTGTGTGTGTGTGTGTGTGTGTGGTGGCGGCGTGGTTTGGAGTGTAGGGTTGTGAGTGTAGGGTCATGACTGTGGTGAGAAGGTATCTATGTAGCACTGTCTTAGCCCTGAGCTGATGAACCCTCTCCATAGACAATGACACTTTAAGGGTTGCCTTTAAAAAAGAATGAGTTGTATCTCTCTTCCCCTCTCCTTCATCCCAGCTTGTGGGTGTCCCCCTTAGGCTCCTTGGTCTACTGCTGCCCCTAGGTAGCCTGATCTTGAGGCTGGTGACCCGTTCCCTTTCCTGGGTTGAGACCCAGGGAATGCCCACCCTAGACTCCTAGGAAGGGCCTAGAAAAGAGGGGAGCCCAAAGAAAGGCTAGCATTCACATTTTCCTTTCGCAGACTGGAAATGCTGACAGGTTTTCAAAGACAGACTCCCCGTTCCAGTTTCCATCATCCTTAAGAGTGCCGTGGGCCACAGGGAATAATAGCTGGTTCCTAGGGAGAGGTGCCCAATAGGTTGGAGGTAACGTAACCCAGATCCTGGAGGAAGGCAGGGCCGGGGAGCCCCTCCGCTCCTTGCAGTTACTTCTTCCTGGGTTCCTGGTATGTCTCATTCCCACCTTGTCTTGACCTACTGAAGAGCTGGGGACTGAGGGCTGCCCTCACTCTCCTGTGTTCACTTTCTCCAGCCCCATTAGGGACTGAAGACCCGAACTCTGGCTCCCTTCCTTCCATCCCAGCCTGTTTCCATGTAGCAGACCCTTCCTAGGGGAGCAAGGAAGGGAAGCCACAGATCGCAAACCCAGGGCCTCATTTTTCATTCTTTCTGAAACCTTTATATCCTCAGCCCACGAGGCAGTGTTCCCCCGCGACCTCCAAGCCTGGAATTGTGCATAGCCTGGGTCTTGTATCTTTGTATAACGGATGTTATTTGTACGAAGGGCAGTTCGTAAAAACAGCACTTGTTCTTTTAATAAAAGAATGTTTTACTAAGAAAAAAAAAAAAAATCCAAAGAGACCTTGCTTTGTCTGCTTTCATTGAAGGGAGGGAGGTGGGCTGCCAGCTGTGGAGGCCTGTGGGAGGAGGTCAGGGTATGGTCAGCGACCCCCTTTTCAAGAGTAGTTCAGATTGGAATGTGGAGAACGTTCGGTGCAGTTGAAGATGCAGACACCCGAGCCCTGCTGGGGGAGATAGCCCCACACTGCGTGTGCTGTGAAAACACAGGGCCTTCCACTTTGCAGGGCCAGGGCGGCACCTGCGGGCTCCGGGGCTGCTCGGTCCGGCCCCTCCTGCGCGGGGCTGGGCAGTGTCTTCCGGGGGGCGGGCCGGGGGCGGAGCGGAGAGGGCGGTGATCCGGACGCGGCGCGACGGTCATGCGCGGCGTGGGCACGAGTCTGCACGCTCTGGTCATGCGCGGTGTCAGGGTGAGCGTCCCCTCTTTGATGACCCTGAGCCGTTTGGCCCCGCCTCCCCGAGGTCAGACTCCACCCCTTGGCCGTGCGTCCCCTCCGGGCAGTCTTTTTCCTGAGGGAGTGGGCCCCAAGTGGATGCCAAGATCCGCCAGGCCTCTTCCGTGACCCTTTCCCCAACCCTGTTCTTGCTCCCACGCCCCCTTGGCCTGTGGTCTTTTTTTTTTCCCTGATGGGCTTCCGTCGTCTTCCCTTCTCCACTGATTTTATTTTTCTGTTTCCAAATCACATCTGCCTGTCTGCCTCTTCCAAGCTGTGCCAGAGGCGGGAAATCTCCTCTTGGTTGGTGAGTACAGCTCACTTCCTTCTCTCATCACACAAGTCCCATCAACTCCCTAGACCTCAAGAGCTACATCAAAGACAGCAGCGACAGGGACACCCCTGTTCCTAGCAGGCTCTAAGGAAAGTTTGGTAGACCTGAAGGCGAGGAGCCAGGCTTCTGGGATGAGGCACGGACAGCTACCTGATAGGCCAGCACCTTGGGTTTGAAGAAAGTAACCGAACCCCGACTTAAGGTACTTCCAAGGCTTGGGATGACCGTGAGCCCTTCATCTTCCCTGGCCGTAGGCCCGATGGTTCCCCAAAGAAGCAGCAAAGCCCGTGGTGGCTCAGAAAACACCTATCAAGTTGGAGCTGGTTGCCGGGAAAACCTACAGATGGTGTGTGTGTGGACGAAGCAAGAGTCAGGTAAGTTATTCCTGTTGCCCCTCACTTAGCTGTGACACTGTTCCGTAGTCACAGGGCCCTGAACAAGCCTCATCCCTAGAGGCTAAGCAGGGTTGGGCCTCCCGAGAAGTGGAAGGTGGTCCCTCAGCAACTGCCAAGACCCACTGCAAATAACCGCACGGTAGCTGGCTCCATTTCTTGCACTCCCTTCTCCGTCATGCACCTCAGGGCACCAAGGACCGGTGTGTCTGTCCTCTCCTTCCTCCCTGCAGGCAGCATCCTCTGCCCATGTGCCAGGCCTTGGACCTCACCGCAGGAAAGATTCTACCCAGTCTTCCCTAATGTTCCTCCCCGGGTCTTTTCTCGTCCTCTCTTTTCACCTGGGATGTGGATTTTCCTGTTTGCCCGCTGCCCTCGGAGGCCACCCCAGCCATTCAGGAGCCCGCCCTGTAACAGGAGCCTTGCCCCTCTTTCCTTCTGGAGAACCCTTTGCTGTTCCCCATGCCGTGTGGTTGGCAAGAGAAACCCAGGTCCCGAGGCTGACTCTGTTGTGGCCTTTGAACAGATATTCCAGAGGGTGGGGCTGTTTCAAGGGCATGCCAGCCGGCCGTAGGTGCTCATGTGCGCTCCGTGCCCTCTGGGCAGAGTGCTGTTTTGGGCCAGTAGACTCCTCTCTTCCAACTCTGCCCCAAACAAGGCCTCCCCTCTTTGGGCCCCGGTCTCCATCATCCTCTGCTCTGAAGGATTCTCGAGAGAGACATGGTGCTTACATTAACAATACCGCTCCAGGCAGCCAGGTGGTTGCAGACAGCCCCTTGCCTGTTGCTTCCCGGAGCCAGGCAAGCCTGACCCCACCCTGGAAAGGCACTGGGGTGCCGGGCTCTTTCCCACTGCCATGAGCCAATGGGGATTCACTCAAGCTATTAAAAAACAAAACAAAACAAAACAAATAAAACTACCAGAAACAAAAACCGAGGGTGAGGGAGGAGCTATGGCTCAGTGGATGGAACTTTTAGTCTATCCCCAGCACTGAATAAACAGGGCGTGGTGACACACATCCGGAGTTCTAGCACTTGGAAGGTGGAGGCAGAAGGCTAGGAGTTCAAGGTAGGCCTGGGTCAGATGAGGACTTGGCTGACAAGATGCTGCCTGGGTAAAGGCTCTTGCCACACAACCTCACTGACTTGTGATCCCCAGGGCGTGCACGGTGAAAGGAGAAAAGCAGCTCCCCATAGGCTGTTCTATGACTTGTGTGTGTGTGTGTGTGTGCATACACACTAAACTTAAAAAGTCAAACAACAGAAAGCCTCGATCTGTCTGGCAGTGGTGGCTCATGCCTTTGATCTCAGCACTCGGGAGGCAGAGGCAGGCAGATCTCTGTGAGTTCAAGGCCAGCCTGGTCTACAAATCGAGTTCCAGGACAGCCACGGCCACACAGAGAAACCCTTTAGCGTTAGGCATGAACATTGCCTCTAGTGTTTTCAGTTCCCCTTGAAAATTGCCCTGGCCTTCTAGGTCTCCCAAAGGTGAACAATGAGAAGTAACACTGCAGTGACATTATTTCCCTCATGATAACCTTCCTGTGACCCCCACACACACACATTGCAGGGCTGGGGAAAAGGATTGCCACATCAGCCCTCCTCCCACCCCGTTCTGACTTCTCTTTCTTCACCAGCCCTTCTGTGATGGCTCCCACTTCTTCCAGCGCACCGGCCTCTCCCCACTCAAGTTCAAGGCCCAAGAGACCCGGACAGTGTCCCTATGTACCTGCAAGGCCACTCAGCGACCCCCGTACTGCGATGGCACCCACAAGAGCGAGCAGGTGCAGAAGGCAGAAGTGGGCTCCCCACTCTGAGGGCTCCTGTGGCCCCTGGCCTCCCACAGGCTTCCCTTCTGTGAAGGCAGTGGGGCTGAGCGACAGATCACGGCTGTTTTTGTCAGCGACCGTTTCCTGAAAAACCCTGCATTTTCCTGTTGGGCAGCTGGGAACAGGCCCTGCTTCAGTACCTGGCAAAGCTGTCATTAAACTATGAGGCCCATCCTCTACCTGTCCCTGTGGTCACTGGCAGGTATCTGGTGTCCAAAGGTGGGACGGTTTAGATGCGCTCCAGCTGGCACGGTAAGGCTTGGGAGCCCTCAGCCCTCTCCTCCCTCTGCCCCAAAGAACCACAGGCTCAAGAGAGTATGCAGTGTTTATTACAAAGCCAAGAGATACAAATGACCCGGGACAGGAGGGTACAGTCGCAGGACCTCAGACTCAGGACATGGTGCAAATAGACCCCCCCATGGGCTCAGAACCTCACATACCCTGGCGTCCTCCCCCCTCCCCCTAGAGCTATGTACACTTGAGGAAAACCAGGCGGGCGAGGTCTGCCCTAATAAGGTGGTCCACTGGGCAGAACTGGGGTTGGCCTACACTTTTATTTCCTTGTGCTTCTGGTGCCTCTGTCCTGTCCCTGCCCGGCCTCAGCTGGGGACGAGGAAGGCTGGTGGCTTTTTGGCGGAGCTGGAGTCTGTGCTTGCCTGGGGTTTCCTCCTGCCTCCCAACTCTCCACTCTAGGACCCTCCCTCCCCCAGTCCTGTTAGTGTGGGTTCCTGGGTCACGGTAGGTAGGGGCAGGAGGAAATGAAGTGTTCACAATGCCAAAGTCACACAAGGACTTCGCAGGCCTGGGGGCTCTCCATAGCTGGACTCTTCTCTTCCATAAGGTAAAGGATGCAAAGGCCACCCGTGGCGGGGAAGGGGGAAGAAGAAGGGAACGGGGGAAAGGCAGAACTGTCTAGTCTTTGCACAAGGTTTCCACTATCTGAGGAGGTAAGGGAAATGCCTTCTCCAAGGCCTCTTGATCCTCACAGGCAGAGGACAAACTGCACTTGTAAAAGGCACTGTCTTAGCAAGTCTCCGGACATTCAGTAATGGGGGGCTTGGACAGGGGCAGGGAGCAGTCGAGATGGATCCCGTATCTAGTCAGCTAGGGCTAAGAGGACGCGACATGCCTTCTGCCCCAGGGAGGTGGAAGGGACACATAGAGGGCATTAGTACTTCCAATGTCCCCCCCTAAGACTACCAGGTAACCCCAGAAGAGCAGAGCAACCTACAGAAGACCCCTGGACCCTAACACCCCAACACACACACACAAACACACACACTCACACACACAGAGTTTGTTTCCTGTGGCATTTAAATTAATCTGGTTGGTCCATAGAAAATAAGTATGTATATTTGGTTTTTCCTATGTACATATATATATTTATATAGATAGATAGATTTATTTATAAAACCCACCTCCCACTCTGAAGATGGGAGGAGCCAGGGAAAGTCAAAGGTGGAAAAAGGGGGCCCAGAAAAAGTAAAAAGGAGGGGAAAGGTGGCTGCTGAAGGAGAGGATCCCTTTCCTCAAGTTAAGGGGGGCAAGGCGCTCCGTTAACAGTCATCTTGCGCCCCCTGCTGGTGGAGGATGGCGTTTGCAGGCAGTTCGAAGTGCCCCCATTGGTGGCTGGCGTGGTCCCACCGGCAGTTGAAGGTGGAGTGGGGGAGGTAGGGTGGGTGGCTGGGGGGCCGTGGGAGCTGGGAGAGCCATGGGATGGGGTCGCAGGGCTGGGCAAGGAGGAGGAGGTGGCCGGAAGGGTGGCAGGGCTGGGAGCCTTGTCGCTGACTGACTCACACTCTGATGCCCCGCTGGTGTTGGTGCCCTCAGAGGGGGTGGGCACCGTGGGCAGAGTGAGCCGCTTGCAGGCTGGCTGGACACGGTACTTGAGGGGGAGAGGCCCATTCTGTGGTGAGAAGGAAGAGGCCAGCGGCAGCGGTGAGAAAAGAGGGCGTCAGGAGACAGACCAACCAGCCCTCCCACCCCCCCATCCTCATCCCTACACTCAACCAGGACCCAAACGGGAGCAAGGGGAAAATCTGAGCCTGGAAGGAGAGGCCCTGCGGAGTGAAGAGCCACAGGGAGACAGGCCCAGTTAAAAGAGACTGGGGCGGGTGTGTGAACGGGAGGAAGACCATGGAAGACCGAAGGGGCCACACCCCACTGTGGCCAACTAACCCCAAATCTGGGTGGTGATAACCAGGCTATCAGCAAGACATGTGGTAGATAGGTAGGTCAGCAATCTCAACACCTGGAAGGCTGAGGCAGGAGACCCTGTCTCGGGGTGGGGAATGGCTTAGAGCTGACCTAAGAGGGCGTCCCGTGTCATCGTGGTCCAGGAGGGCCTTGGACTGCCCCCCACCCTGTGCCACCCACTCACAGACTCACCCTCCGCCAGGGGTAGATGTAGGCGATGTCCATGAGGGTGTAGTATTCCTTCAGGGGTTCGTCTTCATAGAGAATCTCCACCTGGAGGCATGGAGTGATACCATGGGGCCCGGCAGCTGCACCCCCGGCCGCCAGGCCTGGGAGTCTTGGGGGTTGGAGGTGACTGGACTGCAGGGGGCCTTTCCTTACTGTAGGTGTGACCTCCAGAACTGTCCCAAGTCCCCACACCGCTGATGGGGAGAGGGGCGGCTTCTCTTTTGGTCTCCTGGAGACCCAGGCGCTCGCCCGGGCCTCTGAGGGAACCTCAGAAGCAGCTTTTGATACCACCATCTGTGCCCCCGAGCTGGCTGGTCACTGCAACTAGGCTTACTGTCTTGGTACCCAAGCGTAGGCTAGGAAGCCTTCACGCAGCCTGTCAAAGAAGCAGGCTCAGGCACATCAGGGCCCACCAAGGGATCCTGTGTTCCATGGGGTTTACCAGTCTGTGCCCCAGAATTCCCGGGCTCCATCGAAGGCCTGGTATTCTCTGCATGCACACCTCCCTGGTCCTCCTAAGCAGCTGGCCTAGGTGACCCCAGTTCCTGCAGGCCCAGCCGTGTAACTAACTATGTGATGGCTGGGATGCCTGCCGATCAGACACCTTGACAGACTTCGACATCTGGGATGGCACAGGCATTCATTCATTCACCTTATACTTGCTGGGCACATCCATTTTGTTGCGGAGGAACTTGGCGAGGTGCATAACGGTCATGGCTGCCGGGCATCGAAGGAATCGAACCCCCGTCTGCGGAGGAAGAGGTACTGGTGAGGAGGCCCGTCCCACTGCACTCTCTCTCAGCCCACAGCTCACTCCTGGCCAGGACCCGAGACTCACCTTCTCCTTGTCCCCATCCCCGTTTTCCACGAGGCTCTTCTTCTCCTCTCGGTCCCTGGAGGAAGAGGTAAGAAGAAGTTGAAGATCTCGGGGTTGCTGGATCAGGTGTGCTCACCTGACGGGGTCTTGGAGCATGGGCCAGGGTGAGAGAACAGGCCTCGGTCCAACTTGCCTGACTCCTTCGTAGAACTCGATGGAAAGACTGACAATCTCATCATCGCCCAGAACTCCCTTCTCCTGCTCTAGGACCTCGCCTCGGTCCTCGTTGGAGCCGTTGGGGACTGCAGAGGGAGACAGCTCAGAGGGGTTGGTCAAAGAGAGAGCAAGGGACTGAGGACCTAGGGAATCGGGGGGTGGGTGGCTCAGAGGCCAAGCCCTGTATCTTCTGGACAGCACTGTCTGGCAGCTGTCGAGGCCCATTGGAGGTGCCAGGGCCGGTGGGGGCCAGAGCTGGTGACACTCAACCCACACAGCTGTGGCAGCCCTGGGCACTCGGCAACATGCTTGTGGGTTTAGAGCAGACACACTCACCCTCTGTCAGGGGGTAGGCCGCGTAGAAGTCTCGTCGCCGCTTCATCTCATCTAAAGGAAGGAGGCAGGGATGAGCGGGCAACAGCTGGGAAACGCAGTGGGGGTGGAGGGGGAGCGGGCAGGACAACACGGGGGGGTCGTGATATACCTTTAAAAAGCCCAGGCACCAGCTTGTAGACAATGTCCTGGAGGGTTTTGTCTGATCTAGGAAAGAACGTATGCGAACGTTAGCAGCCACGGTACCTTCATCTCTCTACAGGGATCGGCTCTGTACCCCTTCTTCAGGCCCAACACCCAGGCATGCAGGTTCCCAGGCTGGCGTTTCTTAGCTTATGTCAAGCTGGAAGCTGCTGGGAGGCAGGGTAAGGGGACAGAAACCCACCTGATGCTCAGCAGTGGTCGCGTTTTATGGACCTGGACATCACACATGGGGCAGTATTTGTTGGTCTCCAAGTAGCGCACGATGCAGGTTTTGCAGACTTGGGGAGTGTGGACAGAGAGAGGACAGTCAGAGACCCTGCCCAGGCCTGTCAGCCTTACAGTCAGCCTTCTCTTCACACCATGACCCAGTAGCTCAGGACTGCGCCCAGGCCCCAACGTGGCAACGTGAACGCACACATCTGGGCTGTTGTGCCTTGGCCAGCCTTAGGGGAGGAAGTGCCTGTAGCTCTAACAGGATGGTGTCCTACCTAACACACAAGGTGCTCCTAGTCCCCGGGCTCTTGTAACCAACCTGACATGGAAAATGAGTGGCTCCTGAATCTACAGGGGTCAGACTTCATCCAGAAATAGCAGAGAAAGTGGGGGGGGGGGTTTCTGATGCTGTCCCCGGAATGAGCGTCTGGGCCCAGGACTACCCCCCCAACACCTGTCCCTTCTTGTCAGTGCCACAGTGATCCACCCTCCAGGGCAGTGAGGGATTGTCTTCTAGCTTCCCTAGGCAGTGTCCCCAAGCGGAACATCCCCCGTACCCAACTCACAGGAATGTAAGCACTCCACGATGGTGGTGGCGTCGATGAAATAGCCCCCACAGAGGGCACACATGAGGTGAGGGTTGAGCTCCGTGATTTTAATCCGGGTGGTCCGATGCATGATGCCGGGTCAGGCCTGAGGAGACGTGGGGAGTGTCAGCCTGGGAAACAGAAATGGGATCAGAAACCCAGCCACCCTCAGCCGCCTCCCCACACTGCTACCCCCCTGAGCCCAAAGCCCCCTTTTCCTTCTGTTTCAGATGTGGAACTGGGTACTTATTTGAGGCTGGCTGCCTGTGGCCCTCCCTCTCAGTGTTCGCTGGGTGTTGGGGACTCAAGAGGCTTCTGCAGCCTTGACAGACAAGGTCATAGGCCATCTCGGAAGCAGTGGGGAAGGCCGAAGGCAGACCGTAAGAAGCACTACTCGACTCTTGAAGATGGATATGGGAGGGCAGGAAAGGGCAAGGCCCTTTAAAGTTCTCTCTGGGACCTGTGGGCCTGTGAGAGAACTTAGCAGGGAAAGGTCCAGCCAAACCTGGTGACCCATGTGGTGGAAGGAGAGAAGAGAGCAATGCCTGCAAGTTGTCCTTTGACTCCTTGCATACAAATGTATACACACACACACACACACACACACACACACAGAAAATAAACATAATAAAAAAAGCAGCATTCCTGATTCCAACCCGTATCCATTCAAGTGGTCAAATATTTACCACTTGGTAAGAACTATGAAAAACAGTCCAGACACCTCAACTCCTAGACCAAAATGAAGAATCAATGACCGCAGCTCCACCGATAAGAAATTCTTCATGGGGGGACCTTCCTACAAGACAGTAGGACAGTGGCCTACCACCAAACCTGGCCAAACCTGAGGCTTGTTTTTGTATGTCCTAAGTCATAAAGAAGAGGCTGCAGGCCCAGCTTGGCACTGGACTCCACAGGTAGTCCAAGGGCCTGACAAAAAAAAAAAAAAAAAAAAAAAAAAAAAAAGAGGAGAAGGAAGGAAGGAAGGAAGGAAGGAAGGAAGGAAGGAAAACTTTTACTGTCCTGTGGCGGGAACTGCCCGATGCTGACACCTGGTCTCCCAATGGCCTCTTCAATGTGCATGGTCTAGGAACTTCCTTTCCTGAACATACAGAATTGCTTCATGTTCCCCCCTGATCCCACATGTGCCAACCTGGCGACCTTTGTCACCCGTTGACAAGCCGTCTATCAACAAACCACAGGCTCCCCTAGGCAAACCAGGCAGTGTTCTCTGTTCCCAGCATCTGACCAGGTCCTACTAGACCTAGGTCAGTTCAAAGCCAGCTCTGGTGCTGGACTGAAGGGGGCTGATCTCTCTTCTCTCTCCCAGAACAAGAGTCCAGGAGCCTTGAGGGGCTGGCCAAGCCCCAAATGCTCCTTTACAACACATACCGTTTTCTCTTTTCCAGAAGGATTTCTAAAGCCACCACACAGGGTTTTCTAGGACAAGAAATTCACAGCCAGGATCAGCAGTTTCTATAGAGACCCCAGGATGAGCCTGGCCAGGACCCAGACAGCCAATAAAGGCCCAGGGCACCTGGCCAGGAGCTGGGATAGATGGAGAGACACAAAGGCCACACTTGAGACAGACACCAAGTCTCAGAGAAGAGATGAACAAGCCAGCCAGACATGGCCCAGAGACCGGGCTATGTGGCGGCCACCCCTGACCTTCAAACCTGGCCGGGAGAGTTCCTGCCCTGTATGTGGCCTTAGCTGGTCCTCCTTCACAATTTCAAAGAGGCTGCTGGCTACTCTACTGTTTAGTTGTTTCCATGGTAACACAGTCTCTGGCAAGGAGCCCAAATATTATTACAACCATCCAGACAGAGGATAGAACAAACTCCAAGCGGCGGTCTCTCTGAGCGGGTGGAATAGCCACCGAGTGTACGTGCAGTCTAGGCTTCCAAAGGTGCTTCGTGGGGCCGCTTGCCTCGTGTGTGTCTGTGTCCAGAGACACACAGAGACAGAAGCAAACTGTACTAGAACAGGATCCCGCCGCGGAATCCAGGCTGCTAGGGTAAATCCTCTCGACACAGGGCACACATGCAATACACACGCGAATGAATACATGTGCACATCACTGCCTTGGCTACTCTGCTCACACTCTTCATTTGCAAATAGATACAGGAAGCTCCGCTCAGTCCATGGTTTTTGGGGGGTGTCGTACAAAAGCAGCCCCCAGGTCCCTTTCTAAGCTCAGGGCAGTAAGGGAAGAAGATGCTATGGATCCTCTGGGGGCAGAGAGCCTCCCGGTTACCCATCCTCATCCCTAGGGGCCTCAGAGAACCACTGCTGGGGCTGGGGGGTGGGGAGAAGCACTGATTGGCTCCTCACCTGATTGCCATGGTTACCTGCAGGGCCTTGTCAGCAGGTGCCAAGAGTGGCAGTAAACAGGAGCTCCCAGTCCCCTGAGCATCCCCTCCCCATCTCCCTGCCCGGGATCAGGACCTGTGTTCCTTCCTCCCTGATGCTGGGGGCTGTGGTGCTGGGGAGGGGAGAGGATGGGGGGGAGAGAAGGGAAAGGAAGGATGTAGCACTTCACTAAGGAGGGGACAGCTGGAAGAGACAAAGAAAGACCCGTGGAAGAAAAAGTGAAAGACACAGGTCCTAAGAGGCAGAAAGGGGGCCGAGGCCATTTAGAACTGACCTCAGTGGGGTCAGCTACATCCCCTGGTCCCAAGTCTTCACTGAAGTCCTGGTTTCTGTTTTCTCTGGCTCTAGCTCCTGGCTCCCAGGGGCTCCAGGCAGGAAAGGGGCTTGGTCAATACCTAGCATCCAGTCCCTTGCCATTTGAGCTCATCTGTCTCTCCCCACGCTCCCATCCCACAGCTCACAGACATCTCACATCTCTCCCATGAGCCAGACTTCCTCTTCTCCTGTAGGTGTTGGGTCTCGGACACCGCAGAGGGGCCCGCCACTACCAGGGACACCAGCTATAGCCCTCTCTGCCTTGCCTGTGCACCAAATCAAATCAAGCCCCAGGCCTTGAGAGAGGTCATTCAAGGTCACATCCTGGCCGAGGTGGATGTGATCTTTGAAAGTGCGCGGGGCAGCCTTCTCATTTTACAGACGGAAACCTTCGGATGTGACTTGTCCAAGGTCACTCAGAGAAGCCGTCGAAGCTCTGACAAGTGCCTGCCTGCCTCCTGTTCTAATGTTAAAGTGACACACTGACACCCAGGTGGCTCTCCTTACTCAGCTGAAGAGCTGAGCTGTGGGTGGAAGGGTGGACCGCAGAAGGGCAGGAAGCCCGTACTGTGGGGCCTGCTGAAAGGGAGGCAGAAGCTAATTGATGCTTTATACCTCCTCCACAGGATAGATGGGGAAACTGAGGCACCGCGAATGAGAGCCAGAGCACAGTGTGTAGACAGACAGGACTTTCTGACCCAACTAGGCAAACCTCACGTGTTACAGGCCAGAGGGTTCTGCCCTAGGGAACCCTGAATCTCTCGTCCTTTCCTAACCTTTGACAGCGGTACAGCCCTTAGTATGGAAAAAGGCTGGAAGCCTCCCCTACCTACCACTCAGTTCCCGAAGACAAAATAAAAAAATAATAACCACCAAACAAAGAATGAACGGGGCAAGAAACACACAGCCCAAGCCAGACACACCCCCTCCATCTCTTACACTCGCGGCACCCAGGGCCAGATAATCGCAGTCACACACAAGCCAGACAGACACTTGGCCAGACACACACACACCGCCTCATACACAGCAAGCCTGGAGCCAGGCTTCCACTCCACAGATGTAGAAACCATTCCCACCCGCCCCAACACATCGCTGCCTGAAACCAGAGCCCCCGACATTAACCTCCTATGAACCCATGGTCCTCTCAGGGTAAATGATAATTTAAGTCTTCCAGCAACAAAGGCAGTTCAGGCCCCGACTCCACTCTGGGGCCAGAGGGTGGAAGGCTACAGTTAGCATCTGACCTATATAATGTGTAACCTCTTCCACTTCAGGCTCTCTCCATTCCCGTGACAACAGCTCCATCAACCGAGATCACTCAGGGAGTCACTTTCCCTGCCCCACCCCCTCACCTCCCAACACTTCCAACTCTTGAACAGGATCAGGGGACAGCCGGACTGGATTCTGGAGTCTGCCTGTTTCCTGCCTCATTCCAAACACAGTTCTAAGTGTGCAAGCCCCAACCTCAAACCAGGGGAACCCCTGGGAAAACCTCTCCACCAAAGCCCTGAAACAGAGCTGGCTTTATGCTTCTCCGATTACAGTAATAACACCTTGACGCAGGGATGTTTGCGTGTGGGGGGGGGGGGGGGCGTCAGGAGTTTCGGGAACAGCACAACTGTCCAGAGCGGGAGGCCCAGGACTGTGAGAGGGGGTAAAAAAAAAAAAAAAAGCCCCTCCCTCGGCGACAGGGAGACCAAGAGAGACGAGGCAGCATGGGGGATGGCGGGAGCAAGGTTGGGGGCTACGAGAGACAAAGACGCAGGGAAAATTCGAGGTAACACCTGTACGTACTTAAGCATTTAAATTCACACATACATACCCTCATCCTCGCTCAAGCCAACCAGAGCAATTTCGGGTGGAGGTGGGGAATGGGGAGAGGTGGAGCAGGGGGCTTGCCTAGACGCCCCTGGAGACAGATAGGGCGCGGGCTGTCTGCAGGCCCAGGGTTCCCCAGCTCTCAGAGCTAGCAGCGGCAGGGCCCAGGGAGGAACGAGGAGCCGCCTCCCCTTTCGACCCCGGCGGCAGAAGGGCCAGCTCATCAGAACCCCTGGCCACTCCTGATGAGAGGATAGAGTCCGCACAATCTCCCCTCGCTTCCATTCCACCCCCTCCACCTGTGCCACCCCCGAGCCCAGGTCAAAGGGATCAGGCACCCCAGCGACCGACTGGCCACTCCCTCCTTCCCTAGAGCCAAACTTTGGTGGGGCCCCAGGAGGGACGTAGGGGAAAAGCTCCACCGAGGTGGTTCAGGGAGGGGGCGGGGCGCCTCGCACCGGGACGAAAGGAACCTCTGGGGGAGGTGCCCAAGATCCGGACCCCAAGAGTTAGGGCGCCCTCCCCCGGCCTCGCAGCCACCAGAAAGCCAAGTCCCCTTCCTCCGGGCCTCAAATCCTCGCGCGCCTACCACGTCCGCTGCCCCCTCGAGAGGCGACCCTTGCCCGACTCGAAGGGGGGCTGATCGGCTGGAGCCACAGTCTGCCCCAGCTTGTGGAGACACTGGGGTGGTGGGGGGGGACGAGACTCACCCTGGCGGGTGTCCCCAAAGCCCTCGTGGCCGCCCGGACCCTCCCCCTCGATACCTCGCAAGCAGGGTCTTAGCGGGGGGGCTGCCGCACAAAGAGGAGGTGGTCGAGGGAGACGCCAAATCGTTAAGAGGGGGAATGCACTTCGGCCATCTTGGAAGGGAGGAAAGGGGAGAAAGAGAGAGAGAGAGAGAGGGGGACCGGGAAAGGGAGAAAGAGAGCCGGCGGGCCGGGCGAGCTTGGACAGCGGCTGGCGGGGCGGGAAGGGGACGCGAGTGGCAGGCCAGGCCGGGGCTCCCGGCTCTCACTGGGGTCTGCGGGGAAAGGTGAACGAACGGGCCCCGGTCGCCAGCCCCAGACGCTTACGGGGTTAGCAAGGAGGCGAGCGCGAGTCGGCGTCCGCTTACCTGGCTTCGGGGTCCGGTGGGTCTCGGGGAGGGGGGGATGGGAGGAAGGGGGGGAAGGGAGGGGAGGGGGGCCACAGCCCTGTCGCTCGCTCGGTCGGCGGGAGGGGAGAACCCTATGGTAAGAAAGGAGTTTGTAAGAGCAGCTTGGGGTGGGAGGGAAAGTGGGGAGGGGAGGGGACGAGAGGGGAGGGGAGGGGCCGCGGGGGGGGACGACAAAATGGCTTTTTTCCTCCAGACAAGAGTAGGTCCCGCCCACTACTCACCCACGTGACCTCATTCCTTCAGGATGTTTGCAGAGAGGGAAAGAGGAGGGGGTGAGGCTAGCTCGGCTGCTCCCCACGGCTTCGCGCGGGGCTTCCCCCAAGCCGAGGCGAGCCCACCTCTTAGCTAAATCGATCCCTTGGACGCGGAGGAGAGGTCCTGCCGTGTTACCTCCCGTCGTGAGCCCTCCTCCTCCTCCTAAAATAAGTGTGTGCCCTCTCCCCCCGACCCTGCGATCCCTCCTACCCTAGCTGGGGAGCTTGGAAAATGGTGAGATGCAGACTGGGCGGAAATGGGTCTCGCCGCCACCGAATGGCGCTTGGCGGGGGACGCGGCGCCGCCGCGGGCCACGGGTCCGAGGGAGGGTTCGCCCACTCCGGCTGGCATTCCCTGGAGATTGCCGAGTGCGTGTGTGCCCCGGAGCGTGCCCTCCCCGCCCCCACCCCCCCCCGCCGGCTCGGGGACGTCGCACCTCGCGGGGAAGCGCACGGTGGCCGCCGCGGGGCTTGGCTGTGGCCGAGGCTGGCGCGCACTCCTGCGTGCTCGGGCGGAGAAGAATGGAACGCAGTCCGGGGCGGGGAGAGCAGACCGAGACGCGAACTCGGGCGCCGGGCCAGACACACAATAACGAGGCGAATTCGAGAGGGAGGCCCCGGGCGCCGTAGGAAGCGAGGAGCCGAGAGGGGACGCGCGCCTTTTCGCCGCCGGTGCGCCTCCCTCGCCTCCGCGGAGCCGGAGCCAGCCCCCTCCAGTGGTCTTCCTCGGCTCCAGCCAGCGCTCGCGCTCCGGTCCCCAGCGGCCCCGGCCCCGGCCCCGGCCAGGGTGGGAAGGAGAGGTAGAAGAGACGGCGCCGAGGAAGCGAATCGATTCTGCGTTGCCACAAGAACCGTGGGGCCCTCATTAGGGCGCTCGATTTCGCTGATTCGTTACTTGTGATTTATTGGAGTGGCCACTGTGACTGTCCCTCCCAAGAGCTCGATCATCCGGCCTGAAATGCCTTTAATCGGCCGGACGGTGGGTCGGATCGAGTTGGGAACGAATCTTGGTCGAACCCTGCCTCCTCTCCTCGTCCCGAGCCCTAAAGTAGCCCCGAAGTTGGGGGCCCCAGACTGAGTGCTCTCATACACTGGCCGGCTTATCAGGAGCCCTGTGGACGCTGGCCGCCCGGTGACCCCAACGAGCCGAATGAGGGTGGAGGGGAAGGGCAGCAGATTTCCGCTTAGACTGGGTTGTCCGAGAGAGAGCGGGAGAGGCCCCGGGAGGACCGGTCACCTGCTTCCCAGCTGAGTACCACGAGCTCGCGGGCTATTGTGGAGAGGGGGCTCGAGTTAGACACGCCCCCTGTCATCAGGGCCAGTGTGTCCGCGGCATCTTCAGCGCTGCGAACACAAGTGCTCGGCATGAGGGGTTCCGCAACAGAGATCCCGTCTCAGCCATTCTTTCACTAGAAGACCCCCCCCACCCCCCGCCGCGAACTAGAGACTCCGGAAGGGGTGGAAATCTCGGTCCCAGCAAACACAGGCACCCGGGAAGGGCTGTGGCTGGCTAACTTGCTTATTGTGGGTGGGAATCCATTTGCTCCTCAAACAACTATTAAGTGCCAGTCCTGAGCAAACCGCTGGAGAGTAGGAGCACGCTGAAGACGCACTGCCCACTAAAACTCCAATAAATCATCTGTGCTGGGATATGGCTCGCTCCTCTGGCTTATCAGGGGAACCGCTGACTCAACTCTCCCAACATCGCCAGTTTTCTGGTCTTTCAGTCTTTATTCTATTAATCACCTACAGGCACCTGGCATAAAACTATTGCTATGGGCACGGCAGGTGGGCTGGGCTTTGACATAAAGCAGGACCGGTGAGGGCAATCCTGAAAAGATCCTTCTCCATTGGTGTTTGAGGCCAGGTGGTCCTCTAGGCTTGTCACGTTGAGTGTGCAAACATCGGAGAGAGAGAGTTGAGAAGAGACTTCCTTTGAGCCAAATGCCTAGAGAACTGATTGAAAGAGCCCCTCACACAGTCTTCTCCAGGAAGGTCGAGCTTCCTGCCCGCCTCCTGCAATGCACCTCTGCAAACGTAAAGAGACTGTACCTCCTCCATGTCGGGAGCTTACCCTGCCCTGTAGCCCTATCAGTCATAAACAGAGGTTCCCAGAGGGCAGGAACCTAGGAAGTCAAGGCAAGGACTATTTCCAGCGGATACTAGGAGCTACGCAAGGATAAGATCCCCTTTAAAATGGTGACGATGGTTGGGGATAGTGGTTCCTCCTTGCTTGGGTGCAGTTTTACCTCTGTCCTTTACACCTTTCCCTCCTACAAACCATGACCTTTGGCGATCACTGCATGTTTCCCCAGACTCCTCAGCGCCTCTCTTTTTTCCAGAGGAGGGAATCTTGCCCTGCTCCCCTACTTAGGTCTACTTAAATTCCCTCTTACGCCTTTCTCCGTAGATCACAGCCTTCTCTTTCACCTTTCTCTTTTATCCCTCCCTTTGTCCCTGCGGTTTCTTCCCTGATTCCACCGCGGCAGATGCCCTCTTTCAAATTTACACTGTCCACTAAAGCAGACAATGGAAAGATGTCCAAACATCCACAGCAAAATTCATTCTTAATCCAAGGGAAAATGTATTGTGAAACACGGCAGTGAGACCGAAACCTGTCTTTTCTGTAATCCAGATTGGGAGAGGGTAGTATGTGGTGGCGATGAACGTTAGAGAGAAATCCCGTCACTGACTATCACAGATTTCTAAATACAACGAGCCTCTGGGTTGGTGTAGCACAAGCATTGCTTCCGGCATCTCAGTACCGAAATTGGCTTTGATTTTAAAAGGAGAACGGCGCGCTCAAAACAAAACAAAAACCTCGAACCGTCCCTGGGTGGGCTCGAACCACCAACCTTTCGGTTAACAGCCGAACGCGCTAACCGATTGCGCCACAGAGACGGCGACTGCTGTTGGCGAGGCAGAGAGCTGAGTCAATAGGAACGAGCGCCATGTGACGCAAGAGCCACCGCAGACCAAGCAGTTATAGCTGCTTAAAAATCCAGCGAGAAGAAATCAGTTCCCGAAGGGGGAACCGGGACTTCGGGGCCGAGTGGGGAAGGCGAGGAGCGCGCACGTCCTGCCGGGGTTGCCCTGGAGCGGTTGGCCCAGGCTCTCCCAGGTCAGGGTCTTGGATGTGGCATAGAACGTTCCCTCCGTAGAGTGGACGGAGACTTGGGGCCACGTCAGTCGACCTGCAGGGAGGGGGGGTGAGGGGCTCCAAACGCTGAACAACCTGTTGCCCCCCCCGACCCCACCCCGACCCCACCCCACCCCCGGCCCTGCGAAACCAAAACCCAGCTAAGCTCCCTCGGCACGAAACCTCGGGCGCCGGCTTCCCGTTCTGCCATCGATGGGCACCTTGGGTATGCTCGGCGCCAGCCCTGCCCGCCACACGGTGGCTTGTAAGGATTTGTGAATGGACCCATGAGGTCGGACAGGCGGAGGAAAACGCGCCCGATGACCCACACGGATCCGGCAGCAGCGCCGCGAGGCCGCGTCCCAAGCCCGCCTGTTGCTGGCTCCGCCCCCAGGCGGGGCGGTCCCGAGTCCAAGTCCGCCGAGATCCCGACATGCCCCGCACTGCGGGCTCTTCCGCACTCACGGTGACTTTTCACTTTCCGCTTTCCATACCTCCGTTTCGGCGTCTCAACCAAACTATGCATGTTTGTGATTGACGGGACGCACGTCCAATGGGAAGCTCAGCTCGTCGGGCCGAGTCGGCCCGCCAGCCAATGGGGAGGACGCGGCGAGAGCGTTGGCCCAGGGAGAGCCAGAGCCCGTTTGCAGGCACCGCAGTGGCGATTGGAGTCCTATTACGGCGCAATCATGGTGAGATTGGGGAGTGAACGGTAGGGGTCTGGGGTGGGAGTAGAAAGCATGGACGCAGAGGGCCGGGTGGTCAATAGAACGCGCACCGGAGGACCGTGCCGTTCCTGGGCGCCCCACCGGGCCCAGCTCCGGGCTGGAACTCCGGGCGTCCAGCCGCCTCCGGAGTGGAGGGCACCGTGTATATGAGCTTTGGGGCCTGGGACGGGGCCTGCCCTGGGACGTAGCTCCACCAACTGAATCCCTTGGTTTGTTTGCACCCAGTCTATTATGTCCTATAATGGAGGGGCCGTCATGGCCATGAAGGGAAAGAACTGTGTGGCCATCGCTGCCGACAGGCGTTTCGGGATCCAGGCCCAGATGGTGACCACGGACTTCCAGAAGATCTTCCCCATGGGTGACAGGCTCTACATAGGCCTGGCCGGGCTGGCCACCGACGTCCAGACAGTGTAAGTGTGCCAGGGCCCCAGCTTCACCCGGGTTTCTTCTTTGAGCAGCCAGGTGTCAACCATCTGTCCAACGCCACCAGTGAGTGCGAGACTCGGCCGGACGCTAGAGGAGTGCAGAGATGGGTTCCACCCTACGTTCCAGTTTCACTTTGTGCTGGGCCCTGTGGGGATTAGCGTCCTTATTAGGGAGTTCTTTAATCATTGCCGCGTCTTGATATTCCTGGCTAGCTGTCTCATTCCGAAGATGAAGAAATGGAGATCCTGAGAGGGTCTTTTGTTCGAGGTGCACGTTAATGAGTGTCAGCCAGGATCTCAGTGCAGGTCGGAGAGGGAAAACACGTCGCTGTGATGGCTCTAATGTGCCGGTTCTGATTGCTGTGTGGTTGGTGGTGGGAAAGTAAGGGTGGGACATTAACAAATAAAACACGTTGATTATTATTTTACTTTTATTTTACGTGCATGGGGGGTTTGGCCTGCGTGGATGTCTGTGCATCACGTGTGTGCAGTGTCTGCAGAGGCTACACACTCTCCTCACACCCAAGCTTGAGTTGCAGATGGCTGTGAGCCATTATGTGTGTGCCGGGAGTAGAAGGCAGGTCCTCTGGAAGAGCATTCCGTGCCCTTAACTACCGAGCCATCCCTCCAGCCCTTACATTTGTTATTATTATGCTATCATGTTTGTATGCCCAGGGGCCACAGCATGTGTGCGGAGGTCAGAGGACAACTTGCAGGAGCTGGCTCTGCCTTTCCACCATGTGGGTTCCAGGCACTGAACTGGTCAGGCTTGGTGGTAGGTGTTTTCACCTGCTTGCTGACCCATCTCACAGAAGCGACATTGTGAGTTGTTGCCCACTAGCCTTAGTGACTATTAGGAGGCCAAAGAAAGATTTGTTCATTGAGCACTGAGGTCAGGAGTCAGGCACCGCCCCCCCCCCCCTTTCCTTCCTGGTGCTAGAACTTGAATCCGGGGCTTTGAATCCTTAAGCATGTAATGCGCTGTTGAACTATATCCTCAAGACAAGCAAGCCCCAGCTGCGCCACCCCAGCTGACGGCGATTTGGCAATTTATTTATTTATTTATTTGAGACAGGGTTTCTCTCTGTAGCCTTGGCTGGCCTGGACTCACTTTGTAGACCAGGCTGGCCTCTAACTCACAGAGATCTGCTTGTCTCTGCCTTCCTGAGTGATGGAATTACAGGCGTGTGCCTGTAATCACTGCATCCAGTGATGGTAATTTATTTATTTTTTTAACTGCTCTTTTGAAGGGCAAGCCCCTCACAGGGTGGGGTTTTGAAGGTACACCTTAGGGCTGGAGAGGCCTTGGTGACATGCTGAATCTAGGGGAGCAGAGTCTAGAGGGGTGGGATGGTGTGTTTGTGTGTGCTGTGCCTGGAGAGCTGAACCTTATTTTTAGCAGGGGATCAGGAAGAACTGAGAAAAGGGGAGGAAAGGGAAAGCAATAAGGCTTAGTGGGTAAAGGTACTTGTGGCCAAACCCAGTGACCAGGTGGTAAAAGGCAAGAACTGACTCCCTGTAAGTTGCCCTCTGACCTCCACATGTACAAAGTGGTGTGCGTTTGCGCACGCACACACACACACACACACACACACACACACTAAATAAAAAAGAAGAGAGGGGAAGAGTTGGGCTAGGATTTCCAGAGCATGAGGCCTAAGCAGCTGCAGGTGCCGGTGTCCTAGGAGATGGGAGGGGAGCGCTACAGGAGTCTCGCAAGGTCTCCAGAACACAGAACTGCGCAGGCTCTCCCGGTGACTCCAGTAGCCCCCTGGACTGTGTCCTGCAGGCTCCTGTCAGTGGGTTCGCCTCCTTGCTCTACACAGCAACGCCTCATTTCCTCATCCACGGTTTTCTCACCCGTAAGATGAAGTTAACTTCACCCCGAGACTGTTTGCTCCCATATCTTGGGAGCTCAGATTGGTGCTGCCCAGGGTCTACCCTGGAACTCGGAGGTGGCCCTGAGAGACACAGGCTCGTTCTTCTTAGGCACCTTTTCACCAGTGAGCACAGTCCCCGCCTTGGTAGGGACAGAAATTGGATATCTCCCTGTGTTACTCCCGACTGTTGCAGGTTGGAGATTAGAGGACTTTTAGCCATGACTCACTCTCCGCCTCCCCTTCCCCAGTGCCCAGCGCCTCAAGTTCCGGCTGAACCTGTACGAGTTGAAGGAAGGCCGGCCGATCAAGCCTTACACCCTCATGAGCATGGTGGCCAACCTCCTGTATGAGAAACGGTGGGTGGAGGCAAAGCCTAACACTCGGGGGGGCCCAGGAGCCTGGCACTGGGGGGAGGGGGGCTCAGACGCTTAGTTTGGCCAAGCAGTGTGGGTGTGGTGCTGTGGGGACAGTGTCTCCCTGGCTTCCCAGCTTGTTTCATTTTTCACCTTACTGTCCTCCCATCCCTTCCCTCATTCCTTCCTGTCTGAGACAGTGTCCCTAGCCCAGGCTGGCCCCGAGGTTATGGCGACATCCTTGTCTCTGCTTCACGAATACTGACTCAGGATCTGCCCTCCCGTTCCTCACTTGCAGCGCGCCGTCCTTTCTTGGTGCTTCTGAGCTCTCTGGGCCCGCCTCACAACCAGAGAGAGACCAAAAGACAGGCCTCAAAAGCTGGGAATCCAGAGAGCCCACGGCCTTGTCTGGAGCCCCACCAAACTGTGTTCTGGAGTCTCGCAGCCCCGGATTCTAGGGATCAATGAGCTTGTTCTTGTTTTCTTATTTACTTCATTTCACGTGCGTGGACGTACACCATGTGTTTTGGTGCCCACGGGAGAGGGGCTTGTCCCTGTCACTGGAGTCATAGGTAGTTAGGGCCACCGTGTGGGTGCTGGGAACCAGATCCAGGCTCTCTGCAAGAGCAGCAAGTGCTCTCTGGCAACTGAGCAGGCCTCCCCAGCCCCAGCTCCAGTGTTAACTTTCATTCATAAAAAGACACACAGAAGCTGGGCGGAGCTAAAGGAGGCTCATAGGATACAAGTTGAAATGTGGTCTGTTGTTTTCATTCTCTTTTTTTTTTTTTTTTTTTTTCTTTAACCTTTTATTTCGAAGTCATTTTAGGCCTTACAAAAAGGTTATAAGCAGAAATAAAAATAGGGCACGGTTGAATGGGTGGCTTAGCGTTAAGAGCAGGCCCTAACCTCATTGCTCTCCCACTGTCACACTTGGTTGTTTTAAGCCCCTCCTGGGGCATGGACAGAAACCCAGGCCTTGCACAGATTAGGCAAGTGTCCCATCCCCCCCCCCCCCCCCCCGCCCCCCCCCCCCCCCCCCCCCCCTCAGACTCCCTCCCCCAGCCTTTTTTTTTTTTTACCCCCTCTAAATCTTTTGTGGTGATATGGGTTAAGCTTAGGGCTCTCAGGTCACGCTTCAGTCCTGGACTGAAGAATAATTTTTATAGTGCTACCACTGAAGACCTTGCCCTGAGAAAGGCTGCTGGGTGAGTTTCCCAGGACCCATGTGGGGGAAGGAGCGCCATTCATTCAAGTTGTCCTCAGAGCTCTTCATGTGTCCACACCCACCCACTGACCTCTGCATTTGTATACATCCACACATACACACACACACACTGACCTCTGCGTGTCTATACACACACACACACACACACACACACACACACTGACCTCTGTATGTGTTTACACCTACACGTAGACATTGACCTCTGTATGTGTTTACGCACACACACACATACACACACACACACACAGACTCTGCATGTATACACACCTACACAAACACTCAGTTTTTAAAAGTTCAACAAACGAAGGACCCACGTGGATAGTTTCTACTGAGTGACTGGACATTTGGTGTTGAGCTTCTCTTTAGTCTGTTTTGAGACAGGGCCTCTCTGTAACACTGGGTGAACTAGAAATCCCCAAGTAAACCAGGGTAACCTCGAACTCACCGAGATGCCCTTGCCTCCCCACGCCCAGCTTGGACTTTAGACCCCTGGGGGTTTTGTTTGTAGGTTAGGTTGGTGTCCAGCTCGAGCCTCCTCCCTGTCCCTTGAACACAAGGACCACAGATGTGTGCCACCATAGCCAGCTGATTTGAAAGTGGTCTTGTTTGTTTGTTTGTCTGTTTGTTTTGTTTTTGCAATGCTGGAGCTCAAGCACAGGGCTCCTTGCATGCTGGGCATGTGCTCTGCCACCAAGCCGCACCTTAGGGCAGTATCAAGTCCTTCGGTTTCTAGAGAAGTAGAGGTGTGAATGGACAGATAGGGCACGGTCATGGTAGGACCGTGGGTCAGTAAGGAAGATGAGAAGGCAGAATTCTCAAAAAGGACTAGGGAGGAAGGGAGGTCACAGGAGGGTGAACATCTTAGAACATTGCCAGATGCTGGGGGCGGGGGTGTGGCTGCACAGGCTGGCCGAGGGGGAAGGACGTTTGCGGGCACCTCCCTCAGGAGCCGCCCATGTCTGAAGAGGCATGTATGTGAACGCCAGTACTCCTGAATTCTGGATTCTCTCTCGCCCTGGCCACAGGTTTGGCCCCTACTACACAGAGCCTGTCATCGCCGGGTTGGACCCGAAGACCTTTAAGCCCTTCATTTGTTCTCTAGACCTCATTGGCTGCCCCATGGTGACTGATGACTTCGTAGTCAGCGGTACCTGCTCGGAACAAATGTACGGGATGTGTGAGTCCCTCTGGGAGCCCGACATGGTAAGTCAGCCCCCCAGCCGCGCCGGCCTCCGCGCCCGCAGCCATCAGAGGCAGCTGTGTTTGTGCAGCAGGCAGTGGAGAGGAAGGTGTGGCAAGAGCAGGCCACAGCTGCTGCTCCATTCGAGGGTTCCAACTGGGCCGGCGGTGTGGATAGCAGCCTCTTTACCCACCCCGGTCACATGTTTACGGCGTCCTGCTGGACTTCTAGCGTCCCCTCCCATGACAGGGAGTACCACAGTGAGCCTGGAGCCAGCTTGTCTGAACTAGAAACTTGGTTTTTTAGTTTTTTTTTGTTTCTTTGATTTGTTTGTTTGTTTGTTTCTTTTAGACGTGGGTTCTCTGTGTAGCCCTGTCTGTTCTGGAACTCTCTGTAGACCAGGCTGGCCTCAGACTCAGAGCTCCACACCTCTGCTTCCTGAGTGCTGGGTAGAAACCCATTCTTACGTAAATGAGTCAGCCCTGTTCTACCTCCATTTACCTCAGCTGTGAATGGGGACATTCTCAGACTGGGCCCTGGAGAAAGTACGTGGAAAAATTAGAGCTGTGCTTCCCAGGGAGCCACTCTGCAGGCTTTCGGGAAGCCAGGTACAAAGTGACTGCAAGGGTTTGCTGCCTTAACCAGGCAGGCATTCAAATGCCTATTCAAATGTTAGAGGAGGAAGAGGGAAAAGCAGGCCTGGGGCAGGAAGAACAGCCTGTACAGGGTATTGGCCGGGCCAGAGATGTTCACTGAATTGAGAGTACCTGTGGCGGGAAAATGTGTGTAGTGAAATGAGGCTGGAAAAGAGTAGGAGGGATCTCAGAAAAAACCACGCCACGTCTAAATGCCTTTCTTGAACGGAGGGACCCTGAGGCACCCCAGCTACAGCTCAGTGTGACTGGGGTCAGGAGGGCAGCCAAAATCAAGGCGGGGAGTCAAGATGGAGACTTTGAGGAGTCGGCTTGTAAGATTGGGTGGGCTGGGTTTTGAGGTGCCTGTTGGACACGCAGGATATATATATGACAGGTTCCTATATCCAGGGAACCGCCCCTCACACCAGACATGGCAGGGCCTAGAGCAGGGCAGTTGGAGCGCAGAAAATAAGAGGGTTGAGGTGCCAGGAAGCTTTGCTCTTTGTGCACATCCCAGGCCTGAAAGCTTTACCTTGTTGCAGGATCCAGAACACCTGTTTGAAACCATTTCCCAGGCCATGCTGAACGCTGTGGACAGGGATGCCGTGTCAGGCATGGGCGTCATTGTCCACATCATGTGAGTATGGGTGGGGAGAATTCTAGGGACCTCACACAGTGTTTCCTCCTTCCCCACAGCAAACCACTTAACCTCCTGCGCCCTGTCAGGGGTAAGATCAGAGAGGTGCCACTGGACACACAGCACGGTGACAGGACCCAGGTGGTGGGACATTTGTATCCTCAGCTCTGGGGAGGCAAGAGGGTTTTGAATTCAAGATTCGCCTGAGCTAAACAGTGAAGTCCCATCTCCAAAAAAGGAAGAGGGGGACAGAGAAGGAGTGAGCCAACAGTGGGCAGCTGGGTGCTGCCCAGACTCTCCAGGCCTCTGTCGGGTGACACTCTGGCCACGTCTCCTCACAGTAGACATTTCTTTCCTTCCTTAACAGTGCCCCCAAAGTCTCAGGGATGACCGTGGGCGGCAACTTCCTGCAGACTGAGTGGGTGGTGGCTCCCTGTCCCCAAGCGCCCTCCAGTCTGCAGCCCAGAACTGCAGAGCTCACATCCCAGTCCCTAGCCAGCCCCGAGATGCATATTGCTCTCCCTGATGGAGGCTATCTATCACCGGGAGCCTAGCAGAATGAAGTAGTGTCCCCTCTCCTCCCGAGGCCTGCTTACTGACCATAAAGAGCAGAAGGTTCTTGTGTCCTCAGCAGTGAGACACAAGGGCTTGTGAAGCCACTTGTCCTGTAGGCCTGAGGGCCACCGCTCCTTTGGGGGCTATCTCAGTCCAGTCCCAACCATCTCCCTGCCCTTGCCCATGCTGCCTTCATAACAGTCTGTAGGGCAGGCACCAGATGCTTAGGGTCAGAGGAGAGGCAGGCAGTGCACATGATTTTTTTGTGTGTGATTTTTCTCCCTTGGCAGTGAAAAAGACAAGATCACCACCAGGACACTGAAGGCCCGGATGGACTAACCAACCCTGTGCCCTAGTCCCAGTTTTGTTTTGTTGTTTTTCTTTTTAATAAAATTGACTTTCTTTCACTCCTGCTTGTGTTTGTTCCCATAGCTCCCATCAGGGACAGAGTCCAGTATAAAGAACTACCTTATCTCAGCCCTCTTAGGGTTTTTCTGTTTTTATTTTTTGGTGCAGGGGTTGAACCTGGGACCTTGGACATGCTAGGCACACAGTCTGCTACTCCAGCCCTCTTTTCTTTTGGACTTGCCCTTGCTTCATTGGCACACCCGGGGCTCCCTACTAGTGACCAGTGGATGCCTGGACTGGGCTGGGCTGTGTACAAAGTGCTTTTCATATCTTAGAACTCGGTCATCATTGTGAGCCAAGGGAGCTAATGTGAGCCTTAGACATGAAAAGCCTTCATACAAGTGTCTCCGTTCACTTGCTAAGCTGTGGTGCAAGGATATAAACCCATGTTCCATTTGCTGCCCCCCCAACCCCTTTCATTAAGCTCCATTGGCATCCTTCCACTGTTTTCGTGGAGTTTGGCCAAGGACCATGAATGATGTAGGTCAGTGTTTGTCTTCAGTTCATCGCTTTGGCGGGGGTTAGCAAGGTCTCCTTGGAGAGGATCTTATTGGCCACTTAGGACACCGTGCGGCTCACAGGAGCCCATCTTGTAGTGTGTGCGCAGTACCCCATCAGTGGCTATCTGCATGGCTCCCAGGTAGCCCCAATTATCTCCAACTCAATTTAAAATAATTCCCATCCAACTCATTCCTATTTAAAATAATTTTTTGGCCTGGTGGTGGCGGCCTTTAATCTCGGCGCTCAGCAGGCAGAGGCAGGCGTATCTTTGCTAGTTCAAGGCCATCCTTGTCTGTAAAGAGTTCAGAACAGCCAAGGCTACACAGAGAACCCCAGTCTCAGAAAACCAAAATACATATTTTGTAGGGTTGGACTCGAACCCAAGGCCTTCAGTATTAGGCAGTATTCTACCACTAACCACAGCCCAGGCCCTTGTCTGCCTTCCAATGATGTCTCTACCTCCCTCTCTGCTGGGCTAGAATGGCAGATACACACAGCCATGGTGGGAGGTGATGTCTGGCGGGATTTTTCCTTTTTTAGATGTTTTGGATCAGTAGGTCTGGGGTGATCTAAGTTTTGTTTCTGAATCTGAGGTGCCACTGATGGGGCTGGTCCAGGCCCACGCCACATAGCCAGTTGGGATCCGTGGCTCCTAGCCGTTGTCTGCACAGCTGAAGTGAGGGAGCGGGCAGCGGTACATGGTAATAACTAGTAGGCACCTCAGAGTAGCTTCGGTCACGTCGCTTCTCCAAACCGCACGCCGATTTCACCGGAGCTGCCTCTAAGACCAGCACAAAGACACTCTAATGGGGGGGGGGGGGCTGTACCTCCACGCACTCACATACCAGATGTACACAAAGCTTTTTGAGTTTTATTTTGTCCTCCAGTTGGAGATTTCATTTTTTAACACGCATGCATTTTAAAACAGTAACAGGGGCTTGAACTGTTGAGAGCAGACATTTGACAAGCACAGGGGTGGAAATTCCTATTTAAAAAAAAATGGAACTTGCAGCCGGAAATGGAGAAGTCACATGTGGTGGGTGGTGCTTTACTCCTGCAGTCCCAAAGATGACTCTGGACTTCATTGAAATTCTGTGTGTTCAACGTTCTGACCCGCTGCCGAGATGTGCTAAGCAGATGGGTTCCCCCTAAATGTGTGGGCGCCCACCTCACAAAATGGCTGTGGGCAAGTAATGGGCTCTTCCAGTGCCTCCCAGCCTCCTTTCCTGTTGTTGAAGTGCGGCTGAGTCTCATTCCCCCTTTGAGTCACCCTTCCTAAGTGGCACTTTCCAGAAGACGACTGGGACCATGGCTGGCAGATTTTGGGTAACTGTCTAACTGTGCTTCCCTTTGAGCCCTGACCCCCACCGGCCGTCATGACTGCGTATGAGATCTCTAAACTTGGGAAAGCACAAACCAGAGCTCCGAGGGCTGTCTCAGTACACTCAACTGTCCTGCCCAAAATACTCGAGTAGGTCATATCCTAGAAACAGCTAACGTTTTTCTCCCTCTGAACCTGAATTGTTAAAAAGGCTATTTGGGGTGGGGGAGGAGGGGGGTGAATTAGCTACTGAGAGAGTCCTGGGGCTTTGGTCACCTCCCCAGGCAGGCCTAGCACATTGTGAAGAGGGCAAAGTCTCCACAGGAGTCCAGTCTCTCCTCCCTTGAGCACTGCCAGGGGACTTGTTCAGGCCTAAAGCCCAGGATTGAGAAAACTGATTGGGGGAGGGGGAGCTGCCTGTTGGGGGAGCTATACTGCCACTGAGAACAGCCTGGGGGCCACTCACGGCGCCAGCCACAGACCAGTAACCCCTGAGCTAGATAAGGAGAGATTGAGCACTTCAGCAGAGCCACACTCCTCGCTGCCCTGCACGCCCCTGACGCAGGGACACAGCCTGAGGCCATTACTGTCTTAGAGTTTACATGGTACCCCTCACTTGGCCTGGACTTGAGACTTCTCAGCTTCACGCTTTCCACAGGAGGGAAGGGGACTGGGTACAGCACAGAGGCAGGGTGAGGAACTGGGAATTCCCTCCCTTTCCGCATCCAGGCCTCACCCAGTTGTCCGGCTCTTTATTCTTACGTGTCTATTTCTGGAAGAGCCAACATGGTTCTGGAGGCCCATGGGACGGTCTGGCCGGTCTGGCTGCTCCTCATGGCTTGAGGAGTCAAACGAATGGTCTTGTCTGTCCAGAAAGTGAATGGTGGGGACTCAGAAAAGAGGGAGCAGATAAATGGGGGGAGGGTGTGACCGTTTTTGAGACTGAGGCCAAATAGCACATCTTTGTCACAAAGAAAAGAAAACTTGTATGAAACCAAGATAAATAGCTTTCAAACGTATGAATGCCAAAGGAACCGGAGGGCCAAACCCGAAGTTTTGAAGACAACACAGAGAAATGACCTTAAAAAAAAAAAAAAAAAAAAAAAAAAAAACCTTTAAATCCACCAAACCACAGCTCAAGTATTTTGACCCACTCAACAATACTGTCAGTGAAACAAAGATTATCTGAAACAGAATGCTACCTTTCAAAACTGTAAACAATATACAAACAAAACAACCCCCCCCAAAAAAAAACAAAAACAACTCAATGTTAACCCAGTTAGACTAGACGTCTGGTAGCTACTTTGATAGGACTGTTAGGATTTTCAAATGCAGAGCAGGATCTACAAGGGCCTTGGCTTCCAAGCCTGGGGCTCCCGGGAGCAGATCCGGATTCCTCAATCTTGATTGTAAGGTGGGGGGAGTGGAGTCCAGACTTTGTTCCTATAACCCCTCTCCTAAATTAAAACCACTTTTCCATGAGCCACGTGGGTCCGAGTACTTCCTCAAGACCCTTGCGTGGTCCTGCTCCCCAGAGCATCTTGGGAAGGACTGTGGCCCCACCTGCCTCACCAGAAGGGCTTCCACCAATGTGGCAGCCGCAGAGAAGCCCCAGACTGTCACCTTGCTTCCTTAGTTTAGTGCCACTTGGGGAGGACACAGCACAGTGGCTCCGGCTCCCCAAGCTGAGCTCAGCTCGTTGGGGAGGCAAGCCATTGAAAATCATTTGTTCACCCAAGATAGTTCCACAAACCAGCTTCACATCTTTGGGGTTATCTACATACAAATTTTCCATCTCATTCTGAAAGTTTCTGATTTCCTTTTGAGGGGCTGGGAGGAGGCAGGCCTGTACCTCTCCCAAGTGCAGGCCAACAGGGCCTTTTTTGTTGTTGTTGTTTTTTTTTTTTTTTTCTTCCTAGCAACCAGTTGGCCTGGTGGCATCAGAAATGACTTGTGTAGCTAGCTCCCTTCTGAGGCCCCGGGCCGGAATCCTGAAGGAGGCTGCAGGATGTCACTCTTTCCAAGGAGGCCTGTAGGCAGATCCCAAGTTCAGAAAGGGTAAGAGGGCAACAGGGAAAATCAGCCCTGAGGCTGGGGGATGGGTCAAGCCCCACATGAGGCCTCCAAATAGGCTTTCCTGGGTCACGTCCGCAAGTGACTCAGGCAACCTCAGGTGGAGCACCTTGCTGGCTAAAGCTGTCCAGGCGAGAAGTCACAGGCACAGGGAGCCAGGCACCTGCATGGCAGGCCGGGGCTTGGAGTGGCAGCGTCTCTGCCCCTGACCACATGCCCGCTACAGGTGGCTGTGTACCCAGAGGTCAGGAGTTAGGACATGGACAATGCAAATGGCCCCATTTGACGAGTATTCGTTTCTGGGAGTTTCCCAAAGGGAAACAGCCATGGAGGCACAGGGGTCCCGATAAAGGCAAAGATGCTTTCCAGTTCCCCTTGAGCCAGTGGGAGGCAGGCTTGACAGACACTGGAATTCCAGTCAGAGGCGCAGGCGGCTTGGGTGGTGATCTCTGGGCTCTTTGAGAACCAGCTGTCTGACGGTCATGCACCACGGGATGAAGATGAACCTGTCCCCCTCGGAGGCCCCTGACTCGGGCCCCAGATGTCGGAGTCAACCTGCAGTGTTCTGCAAGGACAGGGTGGAGGAGGGAACGTCACATTTCACTTGGATCCAGGGTGGAGACACGGAGGGAATTATGCACAATACTCCAGGATATGAAGACGTCCATCCGGGTGCGCTCAAAACGCGGCCAACGGAGGTGCCTGACCTCCTCTCGTGGTGTCCTCAGAGCAACTGCTGTTCAGGGCCCTTGTGCTGGCCTTAACTGAAAGGAACAGAGAGCCTGACAGGAACAGGGGGAGGGTGGCTAGGGTGGTGACATACAGCATTATAAATAGCAAACCTGGAGCAATGAATTTAAGGAACAAACCCAAATGAACCCACAAAGTCAACTCCAGCCCCAAGGTATCACAAAAGGTTACAAGATACCGAGGAGGGAACCCCCGTTTGAAACAGGGACAAAAGGGGCGAACCAAGGGTGCTCGGAGTTAGGCTGCATCCTGTGGCCTTTGCACAAGCAGCGCGTCCCTCCCTCCCTGCTAGAGCTGCTCTGTGTCACAGGCTGCAGTCCCTTTACTAAAGCCCTCTGGACCCCCCGCTCTGCTCCCCACCCTCCCTTCCAGCCCAAATGCACCCTTTCCCTCTCCCGATCCCCGACCCCTCGCCCGGCAGTCTGGCTCTGGCAGAAGGTAGAGTGGACTATGTCAGGATGTTGGACATGAACTCGTTGAAGCGCTTAGAGTACTGCTCCGGGTTCACAGTGGAGATCTCAGCCCCGGCCTGAAACACAAACATACGCACTCGGGTCAGATGCCAACCCTAACTGGAAGACTGGGAGTGGACAACTGAGAGGCACCAAGTCTTCTAGGGCATTTCTCTTTGTTTGTTTGTTTGTTTGTTTGTTTTTCTTAAAGGGCCCTTAAATTTAGACCTTAAATCAACCTTCCTGATACTACAATGCTTTAATACAATTCCTCACATTCTGGTGACCTCCAACCATAAAATTCTTTTTTGTTGACATTTTGTAACTAATTTTACTGCTGTTATGAATGGCAATGTGACTATCTGACACGTGACCCATGTTAAAGGGTAGTTAGACACCCCCAACGGGGTTGTGACCCACAGGTTGAGAACTACTGCCTTATACAAAAAAATAATAACTTTTCTTTTTCAAAGGCAGTTTTGGATGTGGCCCATGCTGGTCCTGACTTTATATAGTCTTCCTGCCTCAGCATCCTAGCACTGACGTCATTAGGCCATGAGCCTGTTATTCGGCATCAGGGATCACCAGGCCACCTCAGGAAGTGGCTTATGTGTCACGTCAGTGCTCTCCTGGGCCCACTCTGACTGATGTACCCAAGGAAGATGTGGAAAGGCGACGTGGAGGTGGCACAAAGGTCCTGGTCTCTGTTGGAGGCCAATGTGTGGAGAACCAAGCCCGTGGGGAGCACTGTGAGCATGGAAACAAAGCTACTCTTGGCTCTCCAACAAGAGGCCCAACATGCCCGCCAGCCCCAGGGGAACGGAACTGGCAGCTCGGCCCAAAGGCCACACAACTCCTGGGAAAAACAAGCCGTGTTTATTACCTGGCCAGGCAAGGAAAGAGGCAGGAAAGCAGGGAGCACAAGGGAAGACAGCCAGGCTGATCTTCTCTATTGGGAAGGAGGGCGCAGACACGTTCCCAGAGCAGGAGGCCAAGAGCACCCTCCAGGCACTCCGAGTACTGATGTATGTCACAGTTCTGGGCCCCGGGAGAAGACTGGGAACTCACCCCGTGTTTCACTGTTTTGGCAGCATGTGCAGCTTTCTTCTTAGCATCATAGGGTGTGAGGATATCGATGATGGCCATGAAGTAGACCTCCTTCTTAGGGGCACCTGTACAGAGAAGATGGAAAGTGTCTGCCACACCCATTGCCCTTGGATCCAAGGTTTGGAATTCAACTTGTCATTCTGGAGCCAGGGAGCAAAGGGCTCCTTAAAGGGTTCCTTTGACCTCTGGCCACTCTGTGGGACCAAGGCAGCACTACAAAAAGGTCTGTCCTTCCCATGAACTGTGTCTCATCCCCCAAGACGGCCAGAGAAGTGACGCTAGAGCTGAGGGCAGAAACCCCAGGTCCCAGTTCTCAGGGTGACTGTAAATAGGAGGCTGGAGGTGGCAGGTCACCAACGAATGAGGCGGGGATGCGGGCGCCCCAAGTCCCAACAGTGAGTAGAAGCACTCGGGGCTGGCTGGGCGGGGTGGCACCACCTCTTACTTTCGTGGCTTTTCATGGCATAGACGTCGACCGAGGGGTCGAACTCTCCGGGCCCAAAGAACCGGGGGAAGCTGAGGAGGTTGCCAGGGCTATCCGGGGGTGTGCCGTAGGAGCACAGCAGGCTGCCGCCCACGCCGTCGTTCTCGCATTCCTCGTCCTCGGCTCGCTCTTCCACCTCCATCTCCTCCTGCTCCGCCCGGTCGACGTCGTGGATGCCCACCAGTAAACTGTAGTCCATGATCTTCAGCTGGGCAAGGAACTAGGGAGGCGGGAACAGGACGGAAGGAAGGAAGGGAGGAAGGGGGTTATGTGGGGTAGCCCAGGGCCATCTGGAAGGGGAGAAGGCAATCCTTTCAATTCATCTAGCTAGCTCCACACCAGCTTCAAAAATGCAGCGGGAGTAAGATGCCATAGTCTCTGTCCAGAGTGTGTCTAGGGTGAGGCAATCACTCAGCAGAGGGTAGGAGGACTCTCTAAGGACAGGCACCAGGCTGTGGCTGCAGGGTGAAGAGGAGCTAGAAAGGCATGGGCTGGAGGGTGAAAATCGAAGCATCACTGCCTGATCGAGGAGCATCCCAGAATGGTCTCGGACCAACTGAGGCCGCAGGGAGTCTGAGGAAAGACGTAAAGGCATGCTGCTCTGTGGAAGAGAGTGGGAAGGTTGGTGCAACCCAGCAGTTCCTCCAGGCTGCAACTCTCAACTTCTGTTAAGTCCTAAACACACACACACACACACACACACACACACACACACACTCTCAAGTAATTGTAATGGGAGGTGCCCTACCACTGTGGGAGTGCCATGTGTCCGATGGACTAGTAAAGGCACAGGAAGAAAACATTCTATGCCGGTGACAAATGTCCCACCAGTAAAATGAGGCATGTGGAGGTTTGAAGGAGAATGCCCCCATGGGCTCAGACATTTGCATACTTGGTCCCCAGGAAACTGTTTGGGAAGGATTAGGGGGTGTAGCCTTCTGGGAGTCTGTATGGGTCTTAGGTGTGACTCTTGCCAACACCCTTTGATCCCGTTCATCTTCTGAAGGTGAGAGAGGTTCCTGATCTGGGAGCAGGATGAAGACAAAGGTTGGCTGGTACCTCAACGTCTCGCTTCAGTTTTTCCAGGAAGTTCTTTTTACTCTCTTCTCCCACATGTAGCTTCTGCCCTTCATTGAGGAAGTCATTGTCTTTGAACGTTGGCAAGTCCTTAGCCTGGGAGAGCGACAAGCAGGGTCAAGTCAGGCGGGCTAACTCACTCGGCCGGGTAGAATGGCCGTTCTGCCAGGAGCAGCATGCAAAGAAGGGAGAGGGCTTTCACACAGATGCTCAGTGATGACAGCACAGAAGCCAAGAGATAAGTGTGAGATAAATGTAAGACGGGCGAGGACAGCAAACGTGTATCAGCCAGTGAGGCCTGTGCGAAGGGTCCTCTCCTGCTGAGCCTGGACTACACCAGAGTTTAGGAGCTTCTTACTGGTTCAGGCTGAACTATAGCCTTCTCCATCCCAGCAGAACCACAAAGAACCCAGCAAAGGCAGAAGGGAAATGCTGAGTGTGCCAAGGACAGGCAGGTGCTTAATGACACAGAACATTTCATGGTGACAGACAACATGTTTGGGAGCTGGGCTGGGGTCACAGAGGGGAGATGACAGATGGCCAACAGAAGGTGTTACCAGTGGCAAACAACCCTTTCACCTTTGCTCAGCGTCGGCATACCTTTTCCTTGTCACTTGCTTCTCTAGCAACAGTAGAACCCTGGGAAGGACAAGAGCGGTCAGAAGTCATGCTGAGACAAACTCCTTTAGCAGATACACGTGTGTGTATAGGAGCCACAGGCTGGAATCTCTGCCCTCCCCACCTGTTTTTTTTTTTTGGTTTTTTTGAGACAGAGGTTTTCTGTGTAGCTCTGGCTGTCCTGGAACTCAACTCTGTAGACCAGGCTGGCCTCAAACTCACAGAGATCCTCCTGTTTTTGTTGTTACTGTTTGTTTTGTTTTGTGTGAGACAGTTTCTTACTGAACTTGGAGCTCACAGAGTTAGCCACACTGGCTGGCAGGCAAGCCCCAGTATCCTTCCTGCTTTTGCTTCACAAGTCCTGGGATCAGGCGTGAACAATCTACCCTTGGCTTTTTACCTGGGAGCTGGGGACTGAACTTCTGCCCTCATGCTTTCACAGCAAGCACTTTTACCACTGAGCCGTCACCCTAGCCCCTTAGGCAAACTCCTTTGAGCAAGCAAATGTGCACCAGACACTAGACACAGCATGTAAATGAAAGCAGGCTGGTGAGTGTCTTAAAGGAGCCAGAAGGCAGCCTTGGCCCACTCTAACACAAGCCATTTCTTGAGCTGACTCTGACTTAAAGACGTGGCAAATGCTCCCTGGATACTGAGTTCCCACTCTCATGGGAAATTCCTTACGGCAGGGGCCAAATCATTCATCACAATGGTGTTAAGTGGCACAGGAGGGGACACTCTGAGCATGAAATCCAGGGCTGGGCCTGGACTAGCATCGAGGAGTGGTGGTGGTCAGGCCTACTTCCAGAAGGGAAGTAGGAAGTGTCTGGTCAGGGGAAAGAGGAGGCGTGGAGGAAACTATTCAGACAATATATGTGAAATCCTGGCTAGTGGGAGGGGAAGGGCTGTGGGGAGGCAAGGAAAAGCAGTGTGGCTGCAGCAGAGGGAGGGGCGGGCAGTGCAAGGTGACAGAAATCAGGAAGCATGGTTCAAGGTCAGCAGAGTACCCTGCTTCAAATCCTCAAGGGCGTCCTTCCTGGTATATAGAAACCAGGTTGTGCCGTCACTTCGCAGCGTCTGGACGACAGGCCCAGTGTGCACATCAGCACAGCCTGTCCCCCCTCTGCTGCTCTTGATGTGCGTATCCCACAGACAGAACATCCCCTGTCACACCCTATGGTACGCCTAGGGCTTACGTACCCTCCTTATGACTGTCACCTTGACTTCAGCTAGCCCTTGGTCTACAGTAATTAGGTCCATCAACTCTAGAGCTGTCTATCCCCCACAAGGTGGGCTTTCCCCCTAGTGATACGTGAAGCCTTTCCCAGCCTCAGAGAGAGCAGTGTCTGCACAGCCCTTTACCTTGAGGTCGTATTTGCGGTGTACAGTAAGCCGGTGACTGAACACATTCCTCGTGACCACCATGTAGGTTTCCACACCGTCCACGGTCAGGCGGTACATGCCCAGGAACTGTGGCAAGAGGGTGTTGCCATGGCATTCCACTATGAACTGGAATGGAGAACAGGAAGAGAGGGGAGGCTCAGAGGCGGGGAAGCACCTGGAAACACTGGGACTATCCCGGGCCAAGACGCTCTCTGAGATTCTGCCTCTGGACTAGCGGTTTTTCAAAGCATGCTCTGTCAGGGCTGGGGAGCTAGCCCCCTGGTTAAGAGCACGGGTGGCTCTTCTAGAGGACTTCAGGAGAACAGAATGACCCCGCATCCACAAGTCTGACTACTGCGTGGGTTAGAACCCAGCGTTTCTGCTGTGACGTGGAAGGTTGGCAGTTCCTTTCACCTCTTCTCAGTGCCTGGTTGCCAGCTGCAATGGTTTACCTTCGATAACAACTTAGCTGGTGTGGCAGCATCTAAGAGAGAACTAGAGAGATGGCTCTACTGGTCAAGAGCACTTGCTCTCTTCTAGAGAACCTGGGTTCAATTCCCAGCACCCACACGGCAGCTCCTAACTGTCTGTAACTATTTGTGCCAGGGGTCCTGACACTCTCTTCTGGCCTCTCTGGGCACCAGGCATGTATATGGTATATATACATATAACAGGGCCCATACACACATACACGCATATGGACAAAACACCCATAAACTTAAATTAATTTTTTTAAAAAGCACCTAAGAGATTAACACAACACACTTCTGGGGATATAGGGATATATTCCAGACTCAGAGCCAATAAGAGCATGAGGGCCTGACCTAAGAAATTATTTAATCTACTGATGCAATTAAAGTGTGATGACACGACTGGCAAGAGGGAAAGGTAAGAGGTGGGGACAGTCAGGGGAAGGGGAGCTGGGGACACGGCCTTTAGGAGCTGTGCTCTGCTCTAGCCACTTCCTATAAACCCTTTCTGTGCTTCCTGCCTGCCTCTCCCTTGCTACCCATTTCCAGCACTGTGATACTCTGCCCAAGTACATGAGACCAAGGGACTGAGCTCTTTGAAACCACAAACCAAATCGGCTCCTTCCTCCTTTTTATCACACTTCATTGGCTGATGAATTGGTTGGCTGATTGCGTTTGCATGGTACTGCATGCTGTGGAAGTCAGAGGACAACCTGCAGGAGTTAGTTCTCCTCCCGCCATGCGGCTGAACTCAAGTTTTCAGGTGAGGTCTGGTCCTCAGTTGGTGGCATTGTTTGGACAGGCTTAGGGGATGTGGATTTGCTGAGGGAAGTACGTCACTGGGGCGGGGGGGGGGGGGGGCTTTGGCGTCTCAAAGCTGCACGCCATTCCCAGTTGGCTCTGTTGGCTTCCTGATTGCAGTTCAAGAAGTAAGCTCTTGGCATGCTGTTCCAGTCACCAGGCCTGCCGCCTCTACTCCTGCATCTCAAATGCTCACCCTCTGGAACTGGGAGCCCAAATAAAGTCTTCCATAAAGTGCCTTGGTCACTAAGACATCAGGGTCGGTGGCGAGCTGTCTTATGGCCGTTTCCCTCAGGTGTTTTGCCGGGGCAATGAGAAGAGGAGCTAATTTACTAGCACCTGCCGTTACCAGGGCGCACCTGGCCTCCCCACCGGGCCCCGCTGGAGCCCTCTCTGTCCCTCTCCCAGCCCACCCTCCACAGCCCAGGCCTGGGACTCACCATACCTGGTGGTATTTCTTTAGGATGTTGTGCATCTCGGCCACATCCTCGCTTGACACGGTCTTGATGACAAAACGCCGGTCGTAGGTGGTGAGGAACCGCGTGCCACACCTGCCCTGGCTGTCGCTGTTGATGGGAGCGCTGCGCGTCACCGAGTTCTGAGGGTCCAACCGAGAGCAGTTGGCTTGGACTAGGAACGCGGGGCAGTTTTCCTTTTCCCTTCTCCTTCCCACAGCCAGCGCTGGGAGGTTACCCAGAGGGCCCTGCGCGTGCTGGCCAAGCGCCCTACTGCTGAGCTATCTCTCTGTCCCCGAGCTTCTGGCTTCGGTTCGGAATCCTCTACGGACTGAGCTGCCTAAGGACTGACAAACCCCGAGACGGAGGGCCCCGGAGCAGACCTCCCCTAACCCGTTTTCTCTTGGAGTAGTCACAGCCCTCCTCCCGGGATGGCGGACCCTGGGGACGGCAAGATGGCGTCGCCGGCTCCCCTGAAGGAGAAGAGGCTCATGGAGGTGAGAGTCGGCGAGCTGCCCCGCTGGCTGCTCCTGCGGGACTTGAGCCCCAGCGGCGTCGCGGGCGCCTTCCGGAGAGGCTACGAGCGCTACCACAGCAAGTACATCGACGTGCGCAAGGGCAGCGTGTCGGGCGTCACCATGGTGCTGGCGGCCTACGTGCTCTTCAGCTACTGCCTGTCCTACAAGGAGCTCAAGCACGAGCGCTGGCGGAAGTACCACTGAGGAGGGCAGCGGCGACACGGCTGCCCACCCACCCACCAGAGGACCCGGCCGCGAGCCGGGGCGGCGCCCAGTAAATGCCCACTGACCCACCCCGCCAAAAATAAAAATAAAAATTCTCTCAGCATGATGAGAGATGCTCCTGCCTTTGACCTCAGACTAGGCTCCGTGTGTGATGCATGACATGTTCATTCCGACCCAGAGAGCTGCTCTCAAAGACTACAACCGCTTCCATATGAGAGGCCCAAGATCCTTGGGCCTCACAAGCAATGTGGCCTCAAGTGAGCCGTTTAAGTTTCTCCACTTGGAACACAGGCAGACAGGACTACGTAAGAATCTCTTAGGTAACAAGGCTCAGGTTCCAAAGGCCCACCGCAGTAAGCAATGGGTATAGGCTTCTTTTCCATGTATTGATCCCATCATTTGAAGCTCCTTCCTAAGCAGACATCACAACCTCACAAAACCCTTGGGAGGGGCTAGAGAGACGGCTTAGCAGTTTGAAGCGCGGACTGATCTTTCACAAGACTCGAGTGTGATTCCCAGCACTCAACGGTAGCTCCTATTCCAGGGGAATCTAATGCCTCTCACCTCCCTGGCCACCGCACTCACGTACAAGTACCCACACACAGACACCCATAATTAATAAAAATAAATCTTTACAAAACAAAAAGGCCAGGTGTGGTAGCACACATCTTTAATCTCTGGTCTCGGGAGGCAGAGGCAGGTGTAATCTCTGTGAATTCAAGGCCAGCCTGGTCTATGTAGCAGGCTCCAGGGCAGCCAGCGCTTCACAACGTCATCAAAAATCAAATGAACGACAACAGCCTGGGAAGAGCCAGCACCGCCTTCCCAGGGACAACGCTATGAAGAGGTAGGGAACGCTGGACGTCCGTAGTGAGGCCTGCCCTGCGAGCCCCCAAGCCAAAGGCTAAGCCGCCCGCTCTCCCTGCCTGGCCCTGCAGAAGGAAGCCAGGTGGAGATACACAGCTCTGTCGCCTCAGGTCCAGCAGCAGCTGCGACTCTCAACCACCAGGAGCCCTCTCCCTCAACAGCAGCCCTGCTGCTCTCATTTCAGCCTGGAGCACAGTCACTCATGTGCCCGAAAGGCTACGAGAGCTCTGATGCAGACACGGAGAGGATGTGGTGAGACGGGCCCAGGGACCGGGGACAGACCACAGCGGAAGAGACAGAGCCAAGCAACCTGGGGTGGCAAACGTATGACTCGGCTCAGGGTCCCAGCAGACGGGCCTCAGGACTTGTCAGTCATGGACCTTTCCTCGGGCTTAAGCCTGCCATCCATCTACTCCTCCCTCCTCAGCAAGACACTCATCTCTGCACCCCAGCCCTCCAGAGTGGTGGGGGAGGAGGGGGAGGCTCAGACCCATCCCACTCCTGTGAACTCCGCAATGTTTGAAACAGTGCTTTCCAGGGTTTAGGCAACTTGTTTTTTTATCCCCTTACCCCCCTCCCCCCCAGACGTCAGCACAAACTACTGAAAAAGTCAGCTGTGGTCCTACAGCTTAAGGGCAAAGAAAATCTCTTCCACCTTCACTAGCAGGCTGTGTGGCAGGAAGGAAGGGGCTCGAAGTGAGGGTAGAGAAGGCGAGGAGCCATGGCCGCTGAGTCAGACTCAGCTGTCAATGACTTCAAGGACAGAACACTGCAGCAGCTGCCCTGCTGTGCCTAACCCCTCCTACCACAAGGACAGGTGGCATGTTTAGGTGACATGTGGGTTGCAGTGTGCTATACTACCCTTGGCGTCTTCCTTTCCTAATCTGTCTTATCTGCTTCTAAGAGGCCTCATAGCTTGTGCTCTCTCTGTCTCAGTCAAATGACAAAGGAGAGAGTACTTCGGCCTAGACAGGGACTGTCAGACTGAAATGAAGCTACTACCACACAGCTCTCTTCCCTCCCGGGGCAGGAGCCTTCAAGCCATCTTCAGAAGCTCCTGAAGGCTCACCTGGTCTGCTGGCACTAGGAGTGAGCTTGGACAGGGAGAGGCAGTAGCCCAGGGACAGCTGACACTCTGGCCCCTCCCTGCCTTGTGGCTTCCTGACCCCCTCATCCCTGAAGCCTCCGGCTGTGCCAAGGCAGCCCCGTACCTGGTAATCCTGGTCATCGATGCCAAACCTCTCCCTGAGGTTTCGGAACACCATGGGGCAGTACTCCTTGAACTTGAACCGGCTGGGGAGGTTTTCCCTGGGGAAAGCAGACACAGGCTCTGTGAACCGCCCTTACTCGGCTCTAGAGACACCAGAGTCCTTCAAAGTGTGGCCCAGAGAAATTCTGGAAGTGAGTCTCAAAAATCCACATTTTCCTTCTTTCTTTCTTTCTTTCTTTCTTTCTTTCTTTCTTTCTTTCTTTCTTTCTTCCTTCCTTCCTTCCTTCCTTTCTTTTAGATTTTTTCTTTTTTCTTTTTTTTTTGGTTTTTCGAGACAGGGTTTCTCTATGTAGCCTTGGTTGTCCTGGACTCACTTTGCAGTACACCAGCGACACCACTTTGTAGTACATCAAACTCACAGCGATCCTCCTGCCTCTGCCTCCCAAGAGCTGGGATTAAAAGCATGTGCCACACCTGCTTACACACACCCCTACCCCCTCACTCCCAACCCCCACCTTTCCCACCACTGGCAAAAATCTGCATTTTCAACAAACACTGTTGGGAGATTCTAGGCAGGTGGAACTTTACGCTCATCTCTCTGTAAGAAAGTCACACTTGTTTGTTGGTAAGCTGTCCTGAAAACCTGAAAAGCATGTCTCCTGGGGGTGAGACCCAGCAGATGACCCCCCTCACAATACGCTGGGGTGAGCGTGACTACACAGATCTTTCTCATTAGAAGGCCATTCTTCCCAGGGGTGCTACCAGGAAAACATTCTGAAGAGAGCTATGTCCGGAAGCCCTGCCTGAATGTCCACGGTTGAAAAGAAAGGTGGAAGGGGTAGAGAGATGGCTCAGAGGTTAAGAGAACCGATGGCTCTTTCAGAGGCCCCCGGGGTTCAATTCCCAGCACCCACCTGGCAGCTCACAACTGTCGGTAACTCGGAGATCTGACGCCCTCACACAGACATACATGCAAAACACCAATGCACATAAAATGAGAATATATATATATATTTTTTTAAAGAAGGAAAGGTGGTTTGACTCAAGTGTTCCCCTGTGACACCAGAACTCAGGAGAGTAAGGCAGGCACGGTGAGAGTTCAAGGGCAACTCAGGCTACTTGGTAAGTTTTAGAACAGCCTGGGGTATGCAGTGAGATGGCACAAGCAAACAAACTTGGTGTGTACTCAAGATGTGTTCAGTCAGCTGACTAGGACTGTGAGTTTGGGGCTCTTTTGTGGGTTTTTTTTTTTTTTTTTGTGGTACTAGGGATGGAGTCCAGCCCCTGCATTTGCAAGGCAAGTGTTCTACCACTGAGCTGTCTCTACAAAGCCAGGCTCCTAGTGAGAGAGAGCAAATGATCCGGAAACCAGGGCTCTTCCCCATCTCCGCCTCTAGGCTAACTCTGCCAAGGGACTCCCTTCTGGACTGAGGCCCTCTGGCTACACCACCATGCCAGACTTCCTGTTTCCAAAATAAACAGCTCCCCCTGAAGCCTCCCTACACATCTTCTAGACTAGCACTGTTGTCTAATAAACACTACATCTAGAACTGTGGAACGAACAAGAGCAAAGGTGAAAGAAAGTTAAGAGCTCGGGTGTTCGACTCTGGACCAAGATTCGAGTGGGAAGGGAAACGCTGGGAGGTGTGTGAGGTCCCTGGAGCCTCACCTTTCAGACAGCAGCACTTCTTTGTCTGCCCGAGTGGAGGCCTGCGCCCATTCCTTAGGAAGACACTGAGGAGGTGGCTGTTCTGAAGACAGATGGCTTCTAGAACAAGGTGTTCCCACCTACCATAGCAGGGGAAGGCCACTAGCAGAGGTTCTGAAATCAAGCTTTTCCTCTGGGCTGACAGTCTGACTGCTCAGCTGGTGAGGTGGTGGGAACTAAGGACAATGAGCAACAAGACCCAGGGGGAATGCTCAGAAGGGAGCATGGTGGAAATGCCAGGCAGTTTCTGGTGTGGTTCGTTTTGAAATGCAAAACTAAGGCTGTGAAGGGATTTAGAAGCCAGGAGTGAACACCCTAAGGCTGTGAAGGGGCTTAGAAACCAGGAGTGAACGCCTGTACCTCCAGCACTGGGAGATGGAGGCAAGAGAAGGAAAGTTCAAGACACCCTACTGAGATCAACCCTAAACCACGTGAGATCTGCCTCAAAGCAGCAGCGGTGGCAGCTTAACAGGAAAAGGCTTGGAAGGCAGGTGTAGCGCATTCTGGAGGTTGAGGCAGGAGGACTGCTGAAAGTCGGAGGCCAACCTTATCCACACAGTGGGGTTCAGGCCACCCTGAGTTCCAGCATATACCTGTAATCGCAGCACTGAAGGGGCAGGTAGGCGTTCGCGGAAGTTCAAGGATAGCCTGGTCTACTTAGTGAGTGCCAGCCAGCACTACTTAGACAAACCCTGTTTCGAGGGGGGAGGAGGAGGAGGAGGAGGAGACTTAGAGTACACCCTCCACGGTGCTAGGTTTGAGATGACTGCTGAAGGTCTCCAAAAATGCCTGGGGACAATTTCTAGACATTGGTCTGAAATCCAGAAAGCCACAGTCAGAAGTGAGAGAAGTTACTTTGTGGAGCGACCTGGAGCATCAAGCTCAGCTTGGGCTTTAAGCACAGGTGGAAAACAAAGGATACATGTAACAAAGGTTCTAACAACCGTTACATCCTGAGATCAAGATGCGGGCCCTGGCCAGCCCACGCCCAGCATCCCAGCACTCGGGAGGCAGAGGCAGGCGGATCTCTGTGGGTTCCAGGCTAGCCTGGTCTACAAAGTAACTGCACACATAGCCTCCTCAGCTCCCAGAAGCCCACTTCCCTGTCCCTGGGTCAATCTCCTGGGGGCCCAGCCACACGCCCCAAAGACACTGGAAGTCCTCTGATACAGAAGGGAGATGACATATGACATGCATAGGGGAAATCACATTTTCAAACGCATTTTCCAGGCCTGTTTGTCACCTCTGGCAACAAGCGTACTTGTGACACAAGGTTGGGTGTTTTAAGGAAGTAAAAGACCGTCCACAAAAAAACCCTAAGGCCTCCCCTACCCAGAGAGCACTTACTTATTGAAGAGATGATTGTCCACCTTGATCTTGCTGTAAGCTTTGAAGTCATCCGGCATCAGCATGACAGGGACGGGGACATTGCTCAGCTCATTGATCTGCAAAGCAACGGCAAAGTTTAGGCAGAAAGCCGCACCCAGGGAGACAGGCTACCCAACGTGGAAGGCACCCACCTCCAGATCCCATCCGGCTGCCTTCTGCTCCTCCTAGGAGTAATGCCTTCACGGCCTCACCTCCACCTGTTGATTCCCGCTAAGAGCTCAAAGGCCCCTGTTCCTGAAGCTCCCCTTGCTCCTCGGGCGTCCCACATACTTCAGTGAAGGCTGATAAACCTTGTGGGCCTGCTAGACTTCAGACGGGCAATGCCGTAAGACTCGTCTTTCTTTCTGGTGCTGGGGATCCTATCCAGAACCTTGCACACGCCAGGCCATTTACTGGTTGTGCCGGCAAAGATCACCTTCTTGACCCCCGAGGACTCCCTACTTGACCCGGGAGGACTCCACGCTGGCAGTTAACTCAACACACACCTGTGGCTGTAACAAACGCATTAACGAGTGAACGCCCTACAACCTCGATGCTTACTAACGGAAGCCTTTTGGTTATCAATACAAACAAAGGGTCACTCAAAAAAAAAAAAAAATTAGCTCAAAGCAAGAAAAAGGCTGGGTGGATCAGAGTGGGTGTAACTTGTGTCGCCAGAGCGAAGGATTAAATTTAAAGTGATGGGGTATGGTGTTGCAAGCCTTTTTAATCTCAGCACTCAAGAGGCGGGCACGGGCAGCGTCTCTGTGAGTTCCAGGCCAGCCTGATCTACACAGAGAGTTCTATGCCAGCTAAGGCTACACAGTAAGACCCTACCTCAAAACAAACAAACCAATAAATAAATAGACAGGCAGATAACTGGATAGGTAAGATTGAGAAAGTGACAGAGGAGTTAGAGATCACTTTGACTCTCATGATAAAAGTAGGACCAGTTCACCATGCAACAACCTGCTTTTGCTGAATTGGGGGTGGGGGTTATGATTTACCCAAGCCTTCTCTGTGTGACAGACAGACATGGATGGACACACACACACAAGCCTAGACAGGGAGCCAGCTCCCCACTGGTGCAGGGCTGAGGGCGGATCCTGCATTCCCCCATCTTGCTCAGCCAATTAGCTGTCCTAATTAGCCACAGATGTCCTCTGAGTGTTTGACATTTGACCCTCAACCCAGTTGCCACTAATGCACTCAGGATTTATGGAGGAGACCTTAGTCATGACTTAATGGACTGGGGGTGAGGGACACAGCCCTGCGCCTCCCAGATGCTTTCTTGGCAGAACCTCCATTATCTACGCGAGGCCCCATGTGGCAGAAAGGGGATAACCTTCAGCCATTAGGACTCCATCAGGGGTACAAATGGGGGAACTGGCATTTCATTTGTTGCTCATTTTATGTTCTAAATCTTTTTTACTTAGAAAGGTCAGTTGATGGGGTAAGTTTCAAGTTAACTGGGCCAGTAAGCCACTTTCCCAGAGCTGGTGAGAAGCCTAATGTACCTATGGGTAAATTGAGGAAGATGTCTGTGTGTGTGTGTGTGTGTGTGTGTGTGTGTGGTGTGTGTGTGTGTGTGTGTGTGTGTGTGTGTGTGTGTGTAGAAAGGCAGAGAGAGAATGCAATGAGGGAGACATTCAAGCAATAGCTGGCAAACCCTTGAGAGGAATAGACAAAAAAGCACATCCCAAGTAACTTCACCTACTTGAAACTCTAGAACAGGAATCTAAGCACAGAAATGACATACCACAGTCTGGGTGAGCTGGGGATGGCCAGGAGTAAGAGGACATAGGAAATATGTTTCTCCCCAGGCATGGCAGCACACCTTTAGAAAAACCCCAGTCCTCTGGAGACAGAAGCAGGTGAAGCTCTATGAGTTCAAGGCCACCCTGATCAACACAGCAAGTTTCAGGACAGCTGGGCTACATAGAAAGACCCTATCTAAAAAACAAAACAAGGGCCTGGAGAGATGGCTCAGCGGTTAAGAGCACTGTCTGCTTCTGCTCTTCCAGGTTCGATTCCCAGCACCCACGTGGCAGCTCACACTGTCTGTAGCTCCAAGATCTGACACCCTCACACGAACACACATGCAGGCTAAACACCAGTGCACGTAAAAGAAAAAATAAATTATTTAAAAAAAAAAAAAAAAAAGCAGCAGCGTGTTCTAGGGTCATAAGACCAGGAGTGATGGTACTTGCCAGTAATCCTAGTGCTTGGGAGAAGAAAAATCAAGAGTTTAAATAAAATGAGGCATAAGAAGCATTTTAGGCTGGGTATGACGCTCAGTGGCAGAGCATCTGACTGGCACATACAAGGCCCTGGTTCGATCCCTATCAGTACACAATAAATGAAAGCTAACTATAAGAAAGCTATGTTGTGGGGCTGGAGAGACGGCTCAGAGGTTAAGAGCACTGGCTGCTCTTCCAGAGGTCCTGAGTTCAATTCCCAGCATCCACATGGTGGCTCACAACTATCTATAATGAGATCTGGTGCCCTCTTCTGGCCTGCAGGCCTACATGCAGGCATAACACTGTATACATAATAAAAATAAGTAAAAGAAAGAGAAAGAAACTTTTCTTTCTTTCTTTCTTTCTTTCTTTCTTTCTTTCTTTCTTTCTTTCTCTCTCTTTCTTTCTAAGTTGAACTGGGCATAGTGGCACTTGGGAGGAAGAGGCAGGCAGATCTCTGTAAGCCTGGGTCCAGGACAGCCAGGTCAGGGCCTGGCTGTTACACACAAAATCCCTGTCTTGAAAAACCAAAACAAATCAAAACAAAACCAAAAAAGAAAGAAAGAAACCTCTGTTGTTTGGTTCCATAAGCACATACTTTTTGTCAAAAGTCAGTAAACTGTAAATTAAAAACTCATGAGTTTTATGCTATGCCGTTTTCTTTGATAAAGGCGGTTCCCGACTGATGCCCTTTATTGGTTACACCTTCCACAACAACAGTTGTACTACAAGGGGATCTGACTGTCAAATCTGTGCCTACAGTGGAACCCACTCCATTGCCTTGTTTTTCTGCCCCCAAAGACAATTCATGGTGGCTACCCCACTTCCTCTTTTCCTGGCCTTTTCAAGCCTTGCTCTAAAAAAAGGAGAAATAGAGACCCAGAAGGCTGAAGCAGGAGGACCTCGGGTTTGAGCCTGGGATACACAGGAAGATCCTGTCTGAAAGATAAGAGTGCGGTGTGCTGTGCTGTGACTGGAGTCAGGGCAGTTAGAAGGCAGAGACAGCAGGATGAGTCAGACAGCGAGACTATCAGGAGCACACTGAAAACAAAGGGGTGAAAAGGCCTTTCCTTCCAACACTTGAGAAGCGGAGGCAAGGCAGATCTGTTTGAGATGGAGACCAGCCTGGTCTACACAGCCAGTTCTGGGCCATCCAGATCTACATGGTGGTGAGGCTTTAGCTCAAAACAAAACAAAATTCATAAAGACAAAGAGGCAATACAGAAAATGGAGTGCAGGCTCTTAGGCAATTATGACTTTTCTTTTTTTCTTTTCTGAGACAGTGCCTTCCTATATAGTAGTCCTGGCTGGCCTGGCATCTGGTATGTAGACCAGGCTAGCCTCAAACATGCGATCCTACTGCCTCTCAGTTTCTCAAGTGCTCAGATCAACTGCATGTACCATGCTAAACTTCAGTTCTGCTTTTCCAGTTCATCCCTCCATTAGGAAGAACATTTCATTGGCTCGGAGAATACTCCCAAACAATATAGACTCTGCTACAACTTGATTCTGGACTGATGCAAGATACAAGTTGGTGCTAAGGACAGGACTTGATTGTATATTAACCATGATTGTTTTTCGTTGTTATTTTGGGTTTGGTTTTTCAAGACAAGGTTTCTCTGTGTAGCCCTCTCTGTAGACCAGCCTGGCGTAGAACTCAAGAGATCTGCCTGCCTCTGCCTCCCAAATGCTAGGATCAAAGGTGTGTGCAACCACCACCTGGCACAACTGATTATTCTAAGAGCGCCAGGCTGAAATTATTCTAATGGCGACTAATAAGGAATGCTTTATTCATTAATTTTCTGAATCCTTTTTTAAAAAAAGCTTTATTTTTAATTATGCATTTATGTGTGCATCTGTGTGTGTGGATGTGTACGTGAGTGTAGGGCTAGAAGAGCCTTGAGAGAGCGAGAGAGTGCTGGCCACGTTACATGGAGGCCTGCAGAGGCCAGAAAAGGGTGTTGGATCCCCTTAGCTGGAGTTACAGGAGTTGGCGAGCCACCATGGAGGCCGGGAACTGAGCTCTGGAAGGGCAGCAAGTGCTCTTTGTTAAGAACTAAAAAGAAGAAGCAGGGGGACAACCGATATCTCTGCGAGAGGTTTATTAGAAGGGTACGGAGGAAGTGGGAAATGGGACATGGTGGGGAAAGATAAAGGGGAAAGGGGGGGATGGGGCGCCCCGAGAGAGTGAGGGGGAAAGTAAAGAGAGAGACTGTAAGAGAGGGACCACGTGTTGGTATCAGACCTTTAAGGGGGCACGATAACCACGCCAGGTATGGTCACCCGGCTTGCTGGCAACACATGATGACATCATAGGCTGCCGGGTAACTAAGAAGCAGGTTGTGTTCCGAAATACTAACACTCTTAACCACAGAGCATCTCTCCAGCCTTCTGCGTCACTCTTACTGTAATGTAGTTCAAGGGGTTGTTAAACTGGCTATCTTTGGGTTCCGGTTCCATCGATAATAATTATTGAGCACATAACCTAATAACAGAACTTTTAAACTCAGATGACATGATGGTGAAGTCTGTGAGATCACCACCACCACCCCAGTTGTACTCAATTTTGTATCTCCAGAACTGGATTCAACTTCAGTTGAACAGTACTATCCTTCTTTCTATGTTGGGTGTGTGTGTGTGTGTGTGTGTGTGTGTGTGTGTGTAGGGGGGAGGGGAGGGGCATGGTGTATACACAAAAGAAAGAAGACACTCGTGCTCTTACGGGGAACATGAAACAAACCCCACACAGGACTCTGAGGGAGGACACAATTAAGCGAGAACGCGAAGGGACAAGCGCAGAGGTTCTAAAAGCAGATCTCTGGCCGGCGTACATCAGGCTACAGACGGGGCACCTAAGCCTCCCCCAGTATTGCCAAGAACACCTGACGCTGAAAGGCTCTACAATAAGATCACCTTACATCTCTGCTTAAAAATCTTCCACGGTTCCTCATCAACCCCAGGGCAAGGCTTTAACTCCTTAGCCTGGCATTCGATTCCTTTCCTGATCTGCCTAGTCTCTGCTAAACTCCACGGACTTTAGGCCAGGCGTGTGCCAGAAGCTCGGGATACTCAAACAGAAAGACATCTCTCCGTTCAACTGGGAAGACAGACAAGTAACGAAAAAACAAGGAGGCGATGAGTGCTGGAACTGTGTTCCATAAAAAGGGAAATGGAAAAACAGATTAAGGGGCAGCTGACCCTGGGATTGGGAAAGAGCGTTGGTTGCTACAGCAAGTGGCAGAGAAATGCATTTGAATAGTTCTCTTAAAGTAAAAAAATAAAAAGAGGAAGGGAATTCCAAGTGGTCGGGACACCAGAGCCAAGCCTGGATTGTGAAATACAGTTCATGCTTCTGGAGCAGCAAGAGTGTGTGCAGACACATGTGGGAGGGTCAGAAGTAAGGGGGTGGGGGGTGCTATAGCAGAGACAAGAGGGTGAGCCATCGTGTTACAGATATTAGGATATTAATAGATAACAGCTAACGGGACCAGGTGGGGTAGGCCCATAGTCCTAGCCATTTCGGAGACTGACAGTAGAGGGATCATGAACTCAGAACCAGCCTGCACTGGGCTCTGAAGCACATTCAAGGCCAGCACAGTTAGAAAAACATGTCTCCAGCCCGGTGCAATGGGGAGCGCCTGTAAATCCCAGCACTCAGGAGGCTGAGGCAGGCGGATCGCTGTAAGTTTGAGGCCAGCCTGGTCTACAAAGCAAGGTCAGGACAGCCACGGCTACACAGAGAATCCCTGTCAGGAAAAACAAACAAACAAAAACAAAAAAAAAAAAAAAAAAAAAAAGAAAAACATGTCTCTAATCCCAGCACTTGGGAGGCAGAAGCAGGCGAGTGTGAGTTTGAGGCCAGCCTGGTCTACAGGGTGAGTTCCAGAACAACCAGGGCAACACAGTGAAATGCTGTCTCAAAACTCCCACCACCAAAAAAACAAAAACAAAAACCCAAACCAAACCAAAAAACCAAAAACATGGTGGAAGGAAAAACTGACTCCTAAAAGTTACCCTCTAACCTCCACACACACAGGGAGGATCATGAATACATGAATGTTTTAAAATAAAATGAAGAGAAGTCGGGATGGCAAGATAGCTGGGTTTAAAAAAATGAGGGGTTTTCAGATGTAGCGCAGTGTTAGAGCACTTTCCTGGCATAGCAAGATTCCAGATTCAAAACCCAGTACCATAAAAGAGTAAATGCTTAAGATAACAGTTGCTTGTACTGACTAAATCCTAGGTTTCCGATGCTTTCTAGTACTGTAAATCAGCATACCTAATGAATTTTCTTTTCTGTGTCTTTTTTCCCCTCATTCATTTATTTTGTGTGCATGTCTGCCTGAGTGTGCAGGTAGAACATTTATGGGACCACTGTAACAGTTCATATGATAGAGCTAGGCAACAAGAACGGAAAGCAGGGCTGGGGAGATGGCTCAGCGGTTAAGAGCACTGACTGCTCTTCCAGAGGAGCCGGGTTCAATTCCCAGCACCCACATGGCAGCTCCCAACTGTCTCTCATTCCTGTTCCAGGGGATCAAATATCCTCACATGAACATATATGCAGCCAAACACTAATGTACATAAAATAAAAATAAATAAAAAAAAAAAAAAAAAAAAAGAATGGAAAGGATATGGGCCAGAGATGGCTCAGTGGTTAAAAACACTGTTGCTCTTACAAGGGACTCAGGTTCAATTCCCAACACTCAGTCTATAATTTAATTTTGAGGACCTCTCCTGGCCTCTGTGGGCACTACATGCAGCCAAAACACCCATACACATAAAAGAAAAATAAGCCATTTTTTAAAAAAGAAGGGATGGGGCTGGAGAGACGGCTCAGAGGTTAAGAGCACTGGCTACTCTTCCAAAGATCCTGAGTTCAATTCCCAGCAACCACATGGTGGCTCATAACCATCCATAACGAGATCTGGTGCTCTCTTCTGGCATGCAGGCAGAATACCTTATAAAAATAGAGTATACATACATACATACACACACACAAGCACACACACACATATATATATATAGCACATAAATATATATATAAAGTGAAATAAAAAGAATGGAAAGAATAAAGGCCAAAGAATAATCAAAATCATCCTGTCTTGAGAGACTCCCTGCTTCCCCCAGGATGAATTAATTCCTCATTTCTCTGTGCATCTTTACAAACTAAGTATCACATTCAGGGTAATTTCATTCATTCATTCATTCATTCATTCATTCATTCATTCATTCATTATGGGTGCACATGTGTAGGTCAGAGGACAACTAACAGGAGTCATTTTTCTCTTTCCTCCACTAGCTGGGTCCCAGGAATCGAACGCATACAGTTAGGGTCAGACTTGGCGGCAGCTGCCTTTTCCTGCTGAGCCATCTCACAGGCCAGGTAATGATTTCTTTACATGTTTGATTTCTCCACTCCACTGAGAGACCCTTAGAACACAACTGGAACTAAAGAGTTGCCTGATAAATGTTGAGATGAAGGACAGATGAGCAGAAAAAAAAAAAAAAAAAAAAAAGGAGGGAGTCGGGGTCTGAAGGAGGAAGGCGAGCAGACACAAGCAAGAGTGCTGTCACTGTGCCCACATCTCCCTGTCTGGTGGGATGGGAAAGAAGGTTAAGGGTCAGCTATGCAAGCAAGGGCCAGACTGTGAAGCCTCAAGCACCAGGAAGAGAAAAAGAAAAGAGACTTTACTTGGTAGAAGAGGAACGTCAAGGTTTGCAGCAGGGAGGATTCGGGGAGATGCGTGCCTGCTTTCCTATCTGTGCGGTCCTGAGCCTGTCTTCTTCCCCTTCAGCAGCACGGAGCGCATCATGGACCGTGAACCCGGTCGAATGCCAGGCTAAGCATACTCCCCTGGAAGGCAAGTCTGCTGCATCTCCTCACGTAAATGGTTTCTGGATTATCCCCATGATTAACTCCACGAGCCATGAGCATTAATAATTCAGAGGCTAAACTGAGCAAGAAGCAAGGCTGGGCACGGTGGCTAGCACTTCCGCACTGGGGGGGGAAGAAGCAGGAAGATTACACGCCACACATTGAGATCCTGGCTCAAAAGAAAATAAACTTGGACCCTGCGGAGCTGGGGGATTTCCCAGCTGCTTAGGAAGAGTGCAAATCCGGGGCCTGCCTGGGATACAGAAGAAGTTTAGGCCACCCTGTGCAACCTAATGAGGTTCTATTTAAATAATAATAATAAAACAAACGTGGACAGGGGGCTGAGGATGTAACTGAGTTGGTAGAACATTTCCCTAGCATATACATACATGGCCCTAGGTTTGGTATCCAGCACTGCATAAAACAATGACACATGCAGTAAATCTAGCACTCAAAGCGGGGAGGCAGGAGTTTCAGAAGTTCAAGGTCATGTTAAACTACTCAGAGAGTTGGAGGCCAGATTGAGCTAGGAGATCAGGGCTGCATTGCTCCTGGTGGGTTCTTTTTCTTCAGAAGCCTAAAGTTTAAAAAAAAAAAAAAAAAAAAAAAGTGTTTGCCTAGCATGCACAAGGCTCTGGGTTCATAACCATATCCCAGGACCACAAAAATAAATAAAAAAGTAAACAAGTAAACAGGTAAATAAATAAGCACAATTTGTTTTTAAATGCACAAAGGGTTTAATAGACATTCTACAAAGAAAATATACAACAGCCAGTGAAGACGGAAGGTTACTTAACATCATTAGTTACAAGAGAAATGCAAATCAAAATCACAATGAGACACTGTTTCACACCCACTAGAATGCCTATGCTAAAAAAGACAGTAACAAGTGTTGACAAAGATCTGGAGCAATCACATCACAGGCCACCGACAGAAATGTACAATGGTGCAGCCACTCTGGGGAAGAGCTGGCGGCTTCTCAAATGAGTAAAGACAGAGTTACCATCAACTGCTACTCCTCCTCCTCCTGAGACTCCACACACCCGCGGTTCCTAAAGGGACCCACACACACAGGACAGGGCAGCTGGCAGGCTCTGGGTTCCTTCAAGGAGTACCTAATTCCAGACTCTTTGAACTCTGATTCATCCACTAAAACCCCAGCTTGCTTGCTTTCCTCACTAGTTCCACCCTTTCGGGTCTAGCATTTTGATTTCTCTCTGGCTTCGACTCCTACCCTCTTTTCCTCCACAGACACCAAGGGCTGCTGCCTGTCTTCTCCAGGGACTCCTCTGATGACACTGGGTCCAAATGCCTCTTTTAACAAAACGAAGAACAAATCAGTTCCTTCTAAAAAGGCTTCTCTTTACAACTTGGAAGTAAACCGACTGACCACGAGAAGGTAACCGGGTTTTGCCATAGACAAATGCATTCCTATCTGAGACACCATTTTAGCTCTAGACCAACAGGACTAAAAGCTTCAAAGACTGAGTTACTGAAGAACCGAAGAAAAGGTGATATATGTAATTTTAAGTGGCAAAGAGGTGTAACAGGGAGCTTCTGAAGAAAGGGAAACTCCAAGAAAGGCCGGCTGCCCACTAGGAACAATGCAGTCCTAATACCCTAGAAACACGGCAAGGTCCCCTAGAGTCATGCCCTTCTGGGTACATGCACCTCTACACCTTACCTTGGGCCAGAATGAAGCAAGACAACTAACTGACCTTAAAAGCTCACCTATCCAGGGTAGTGGTGCTCCGTGCCCTCCCCCTCCCATTATGTCTAGATGCCTGCGGCTCTAGCTCAATGTCAATGCTTTTCCGGCTCGCCCATCAAACCTTAATCTTAAAGCTAGCGAAGGGAAATAAATGGTGACCGTCACGCCCACTTGCCACTCAAAGCCTTCCATCACATGCCCACATCTTTGCACACTGATGACCTGCCCTCGAGAAAACCAAACACCATATATGAGCCCAGGAACTGGCACGCACAGTAAGACACACACATACACACACACACACCCCTACCTTCCCCCAGTACAGTTCTCTAGCAAGACCATACGTACCCTCATCTAACCTTGGTCATGGATAAGAGAGTGAAAGGAACAAAAGACCTATCACTCAAGGACCGCCACTAACCGACAGGGCCTCTTGGTGCCAGACAAGGAACTCTTAGAGTGACCACAGGCAAGGTACTCTCCACCAGAGGCTTGTCTCGTGAGTCATATCAGGGACCTGCCTACCAGCTCTCTGCACAGACAGGGTGCTTTCTAGTGAGAAGCAGGGTGTCAAAATCAAGGACTGACTTCCAGAAAAGGATACAGGGTTCACATTCTGCTGACCCAGTTTCCCTGGAAAAGTCAGATGACCCCTAGAAGCAGCAGGAAGCGAGAGGAGCAAACTCTGCTCCCTGTTGACCTCCAGCAGCTTTAGAGGTCCAGGCATCACACTACCCTGCCAGGATACTCATTAACCCCAGCGATGACGAGGAGAAGGATAACCTGACCAAGACGGAGACATGGACCTCACACACACGTGCACTTCTCTTAATGGGACATAGAGATCTGACACACTCTAGCCAAAGGCTCCTCTCTAGGTCTTCTACCAAAACAACAGAAAACGAAGTCTTGCTGACCCTGGGCCCCTGGGTCATTGTTTGGTCTTCTGGACAATTTCAAGTGTCCATAAGAAAAGCCAGGGAGCCTTAAAGAATGAAATCCACAGGAAACCCAACCCTTCACTTCCCTCATTCTAAACTTGTGGATGGTGAAGTTAGCGCCTCAGGTCCTTTCACCTCATCTGGGAGCCACTTCATCTGTTTGCTCCCAGCATAGGGAACTCACAAAGAAGTTGTCACAAGGCAAGGGGCAGGCCGCTGGAAGAGGACAGACCCTACATAACTTGCACATAAATAAAGTCAACCAGCAAACACTGTCCACATGCAACTTCCTGGCAAGGCTACTGCACAATCTCAGAGCACCCAGGACCCAGGGGACCACTCGTCTGGGACAGTAATCTGTCATTACCACATCCTGGAAAACCATCCGACAGACAAGAAGTCAACATCTTTGAAACACCACAGAAGAACGGGAAAGACGCCTAATTTCTATAACCAGGTCTACACTCCCTCAGGCCTTGTGTTCACACTCCTCCTTCATCCCAGGGGACCCAGGTCAGGTGTCAGTGGTTCAGAGAAGCCTCTGCTTCTCCAGCTGGTACCGTCTTTCAATAAGAAGAAGAAAGGAAACTCAAGAGAGGGTTTCCACAGCCAGGCGTAAAGAGGCCTAGAAAATAAAAAACTCTGTGCAGCCACACCAACGAAACGACCACAAACAGGAATATTCAGGCAGGCCAGTGCCACTTGCCCTGTCAACTGGGCAATGATCTGGCAGCCAGCTATTAAGAGACAAGGGCAACAGCCCTTAGAAGCAGCGTCGTCGCAGAGCCCAGGCCTTCCCTCAGAGCTCAGGGGTTGCACGGAGCGAGCAGAAAATCAGTGGGGCTGGAGCGAAGGGGAGACGACAACGGTATAGCAAGGGGACAGCAGGCCTCGCGTGGCGACCGGGGAGTGCACGCCCGGCCGGACAGCGTGCACGGGTGGGCGGGCATGCAAGTGGCTCGGCGGAGGGGTTGCAGGCGTCACCCGCGGGGCGAGCGTGGCGAGGCCCTGGGGAGTGGGGGCGCGCACGGGGAGGCTGGTTACCGTGTGGTTCACCCCCCACATCAGGACGCTGAGAATCGGCTCGCTGGCCCGGAATAGCTTCACTTTCTGGCACACGAAATGCTTCTTCTTGGTCTTGGTTTTGCTGGCGCTGAGCGGCGCCACCGCCACCGCCGTGGTGCTGGTGCAGTTGGACGACATGCCCGGGGCGGCGGCGGCGGCGGCGGCGGTAGCGAAAGGGGGGGTGGCGGAGACAGCGCACCAGCGAGCGGCCCCAGGCCTCCCCCGAACAGATCCCCACCCCCGCTGCCTCACCGAGCCATGGTCGCGCCCGTCCCGTTACCTCCCCACCCCGCCCCGGTGGTTCCGTCCGCCCCACGCCCCGCCCTCGCCGCCCCGCCCCGCCCCGGGGAACAGGCCAGCCCGCTCCTCGCCCCGCCCCCGGGCGGCCCCGCCCCCCAGCTGCCGGCCCTCCCCTCCACGTCGGAATGGTACCGCCCGCCCCGGGTCGCGGCGGCCGCCCCGCCCACCCCTCCTCCCGGGCCCCAGCCGGTGCCACGCGCGGGGGCGAGGGCGGGGGACGGACAGCCTCGAGGCACTACACGAGAAGGGCGTCCTGCTCAGGCCCACCCAAGGCCGGGGCTCGGCCCTGCTTCCATCGGAAGCGCCAAGATGGCGGCAGCGCCACCGCTTCGGGAGGGAGAGACGGGCCGGCCGGGGAGGAGGCTGGGACGTACCACCCCACGCCGGGGGAGAGGCGATAACGCGGCGAAGGGAAAAGGAAGTCCTGCCTGGGAGACCGCGGACCGCCCCCTCGCTCCACCCAAGCGTGGGTCTTCCCACTCCCCTGGGCCGACGGCGCGCCCCACCCGCGGGGCACGCCCCCTTTCCCCGGGGCCAATCAGAGGGGCAGGCCGAGAAACCTGGGTTTTATGAATGGGCCGCGCGCCCACCCACCTGCCGCCGGGCCTCTAAACGCAGGGTCAAGTTTGGAGAGCGCCAGTACCTGCGGGCGCGTAGCCCAGTGACCCTTCAGTTCTTGCTCCAAGAAGTCCGAATTCACCGCCCACGGTTTATTACGTAATTCCTCCTGGACGGAGGATCTCTGTATTGGACACAATTCACAGGTCCACGTTTGTGCGGGGATATGAAAACTCGGTACCGCGCACGTGGTCGGTCGCTCTTTACATAGTTACAAAAATAAATGTAACCTTTATTACCACGTAATAAAATAAAAGCCATAATTAACCATCGTACAGGGCGGTAGGAAGAGGTGATTAAGTGAATACTGTTACATTCTCTGGGGGAAAACTGAGTTTTAAGAATTACAGTGCCAGTCTGGCGCGTTGGCACCTTAGGAAGACGGAGGCAAGCGGGTCTCTGAGTTCGAGGCCAGCCTGATCTACATAGCAGGTCCAGGACAGCCAAGGCTACACAGAGAAACCCTGTCTTGAAAACTAAAAAAGGAAAAAAAAAAAAAGAAAAATTACAGTGCCTGGAATTTTAGTGCTTAAAAAAAAAAAAATCCAAATATATTGTAGGTGGAATTAGGAACGGGTAGAACAAGGAAATAAATGGCTTAACTAATGTATGGGTTAGAAGTGCCTCTGCGGGCCAAATGGTCTGTAGTCACAGCTCCAGAGGCTAGGATAGGAGGATCAACAGTTCAAGGTCAGCCTGGGCTAGGATGAATCTGTTGTTTATTTCAAGAGCACCTAGAAGTTCCCTGGTCAAATAAGGGCTTCTTGGCAAAAGAATGGGAAAGGAATAACAGTAAAGATACAGGAGTGGCCCCTTGGGTCTCAGATTTTTAGTTATTATAGGATAAAAGAGAAGCTAGAAAGCTGGGGAGGATGGCTCAGGCCAGCAATCCCAGCCAGCACTGGAGGCTGAAGAGAGCCACCACCAGGTGAGCCCGGCCAGTAAGGGCCCCAACTCAAAAGACGAAGGACAAAGTAGCAGCAGCAACTGTGCGTAGTGCTGTCATCCCAGCACTTGGGAGGTAAAGGCCAGAGGATCTGAAGTTCAGGGTCATCTTCAGCTACACGGCATGTTCAAAGCTAGCCTGGGCTACAGGAGACCTCACCTCAAAGCAGCCAGAAGACAAACAGCTTCCCATGGTCTTCTTTTAGGGGGCACAGACCATCCTGACAACGCGGGCCCTGATTCCTGCCCCACGGGGCTGCCCGGCGAGACTCTGAGGACAGAGGGGGTATGTGCCTTGGCGGTTGTGGCCTTCCTGAAGCCAGTAATAGCTATGAATGCCACCTAACACATTTGTAGAGGACAAAGTCCCATCCAAATGTCACAAGGCTAGCTACCCCACAGCTAGATTCTGTCAGTAGCCTTAAAGCTCCCCTATGGCCTGAGTCAGAGAAGAGGAAGCCAAGCTGCCCAGTGTGTTACTTTCTGACAAGGTTATCAAACAAGCGTTCTCATGAAGCTAACTTTAGAAGCGAGTATAAAATTATACATTTGTACATATACACATTGTACTGTTACAGCTCAAAGACCAAATAGTTAACAGTTCGTTTGGGCTTTTTTTGGGTACTGTTTTCTCTTCCAGCTTCTTCCCTCTCTTGGCTCTGCCTGACACTTGGCTATTCTGTCACATAATCTACTGAACAGCGTCAATATGCATTTATCCTAGTGGCATGGTCTGTGTGGGTGGCAGGGGAGAGTGGTCTCTGGAAGTCTGATCCATTCAGTCTGGTGGGAGGAAGAGGCGTGACAAGCACCCCCCCCCCCCCCCCCCCCCCCCGGGGGGCCGAGCGGCGCTGCCCCCCCCCCCCCCCCCCCCCCCCGCCTTCTAATACCCATCCGGTCAACCACAGTCAAAACCCTTCCAGCCAGAGTTCCTGAGGGCCCCAAGTCACACTGATTTTTCAAGGATGCACGATTTTTCAGGAGTCAGTGGACAAGGGGCACTTTAAAACGGTGGTTTTTCATCGGTAGAAGACATTTGAACTCTTATAAAGAGAATTGGAAGGAGTCAGCGGGCTCCCTGGTAAACTGAGGAAAACCAGTGTGAGTGGCTGGTTCTCATCTCTTCATGAAGTTCTTCTCCAGAGCTACCGACGTCCGCTGCAGAGAGTGGATGTTGCGCTTCACCCGGTCCTCCAGGGAGGAAGTGGACGCGCTCTCCAGTTTCATGCGACTGGGGAAGAAAAAGACAGGTGAACGGGGAAAAAAAGACATTTTTTAACTGGTCAAACTCTGGCAGGATCAGAAGAAAAGGTTTGTAGCCAGAAAGCAACTGGACACAAGTTCTTTTCAGCCCACATAGACAACTTTCAAATGACTCCCAGCTGGAAACAGGGTTTTTTTACATGTCCATAAGGGAAAACTCATCTGTTTTGGAAAATAAGTCAAGTTTCATTGGAAAAAGGTTTTCTGAGCCATAAATTTTTGCTTAAAAGGAAGGCCAAAGAATTTCAGTGATTTGGGGGAAATACCAACCACTTCTACTTCAAATAGAAAATCTCCCACTATCTGGCTAGAAGCTGGGAGCAGCACCAAAAGTGGTCCCAAGGCTGAGTTCTGGACAGACAGAAACACCGCCAATCCCCCAGCGGCAAGCCTGCGGCCACGCCGCCTCACAGAAACTATGCAGGCGGAGCCCCAGGCACGAACAATTCCACTTACTGGAGGAACTTGCCCGACCGAGAGTCCAACTTCTCCAGCCTGCGCTCTCGTTCATCCTCCTTGGCATGCCTCTTGAGGGTGCTGAGCCTCTCCTCCTCCCTCCACTTGGCATTTTCCATCATCTCCTGCCGTTTCCGCTCTAGTTCCTCTGCTGAGAGTTTTCTGTTGAGCATAAAAACAAGCCCATTGGTACTACTCCTTCCCCAGCAAAACAAAACAAAACAAAACAGAGGCAGCTCAGCATGCAGGCAGGTCACAGGCTTGCCAGAGAAGGAACAGTGCCAGGCCAGGACAGTGTCCCTCCTTCTGATGTCTCAGTCAGGTGGTGCCAACCAAATCATGCAGGCTGCCAGTGAGGGATTTCACAATCACACTCAGTACAACTATGAAATAGACTGGGCACTAATGAGGAACTTAACCTTGAGAACTCACAGAACAAAGGACCGGGCCATGTGATTGTTGCCACCTCACACTCCATAAGGAGGCTTAAAAGCCCATGGATGAAAACAAAATCCTACGGGTACGGGGGTTGAGGATGTCTCAGTGGGTAAGAGCACTTGCTGGGAGCAGTATCAAAAGAATACTTTTGTGCAAGAATGAGGCCCTGAGTTCAAATCCACAGTACCCATGTAAAAGCTGGGAATAGCCACACATGCCTATAACCCTAGCATTAATGGGCAAAACCAGCAAATCCCTGGTTTTGCTCATTGATGCTAGGGCTAAATGGGCTAGCCATTTAACCTAGCCAAATCATCGAGTTCCAGATACAGGGAGAAGCCAAGCTTAGGGAATAAGGTAGAGTCCCATGTTCTCCTCTGACCTCCACATGTGTATATAGTTGGACACTCCAATTCATGGATACAACCCAAGAATGTAAAGAAGCACTTTGGGATGAAGCTAGATACCCGCAACCTGACTTGACCTCAGAATATAATAGGCAGGTCTTCTTTCCTGGCATTCATCCTAAAGGAAGTTAGAACAAAAAAGGAGGTGATGGACCAGATTAGCCACCACTTAACAATGTCAGACACCCAAATCCGCTGCTTCTAAAATGGGTGGGTTACAGTTTGTACATAGAGTTTGTCATACACAGATTTCTCTTGAAAGGGAAAAATGGCGGAGTTCTATTTTTAAACACGTTCCCAATTGGAGAAAAAAACTAAAATACTAAAACCTGACATTCAGTTATCTATGGTAACTATGCTTCCTGTCAAAAACACTAAATGGCTAGCCGGGCCTGGTGGCGAACACCTTTAATCCCAGCACTCAGGAGGCAGAGGCAGGCATTTCGGTGAGTTGAAGGCCAGCCTGGTCTACGGAGTGAGGCCAAGACAGCCAAAGCTACCTAATGAGCTACCCTGTCTCAAAAATGAAACAATAACAACAAAAAATACCTCCTAAGCTGGATATGGGGGCACCTGCCCATCGCCACAGAACCTGAGAAGTGGAGGCAAGAGGATGATGAATTTGCCCGTGTAAGGTCCTGTCTCAAAACAAACAATGAAACCCAAAACACAACTCCACTAAATAAATATATAAGCTGCTTACTGTGGTCACTCACACACACACCTAGCTCCTAGTGCTTTAGATGCTGAAGCAGGAAGTCTGCAGAGAACTCCAAAGAAGAACACTTTAAGTTCGTGTGAGCACACGTGTGTGCGTGCGCACGTGAAGACCAGAGTTGATGTCAGCGGTCATTCCTCCATCCATTCTTACCCTATTTCTTGAGATGGGATCTCTCACTGAACTTGGAGCTCGCCAGTTCAGTTAGGCTGGCTGGCTAATCACCAGGCCCCACGGAACCACTTATGCAGCAGCCCTTTAGGCTGAGTGAGTCATCTCTCTAGTCCTGCTTTCATTTATAAGCTTTGTATTAACCATATTCGTGTGGGCGAGTGGGTATGTGCACCACGGGGCACATGTAGAGGTCAGGGGATAACGTGTTCTCCTTTTCCTCTATTAGTGCTGGTGACCGAACCCTGGACGTCTGCCTTGGTAGCAAGGCTTTACCACTGAGCCATGTGGCCAGCCGGACTTTGTCTCTTCAATGTCCCTTCAGTGTGCCTGAGTAGGTAAAGAGGTTGGGGGGAAATGAATAGAAGCTGACCAGAGGGGTATGGCTATGGCTGTAAACGCATCACTTGAGAGGCGGAGGTGTGAGGACAGTCACAAGTTCAAAGCCAGCCTGGTTTACAATACAAGACCCAGTATAAAAAAAACCAACAGAGTTGACCAGGGTTGGGGATGTAGCTCAGCTGGTGGAGTGCTTGCCCAAAATGAACATAGCCCTGGTCGGATCCCCAAGACCACACAGAGTGGGAGCACTCAGCACTCAGGAGATAGAAGCAGAATGATCAAAAGTTCAAAAGTCACCATTGTTTACATACTAAGTTTGAGGCCAGCAGCAGCCTGGGATACATGAGACTATATCTCACAAAAACAAACCAAAAAGCAAGAACAGTTATCAGAGGAATCAAGGGAATCAGATGCATTTCCCATCTCTCTGCTGTGAATGCCCCTACATGCCGCCGCGTGAAATCTGAGCTTACTGCGGACCTGACTCACCTGGTGTATCCGGAAGCATGCCGCCTCTGGTAGACCTCCTTTTTAGGTGATGGGCTGTCTCTCTCTTTCCTATTCACCTTAGAGGCATGCCTGTAGTAGACAGGGAACACGCCTTTTCAGATGGGGTTATTAGCATACCCTCAAACAATGGAACTTCTTTGAAAGCGTAATCCAGGCTGGGGCCAGGAAGATGGCTCAGGCGGTGAAGGCACTTGCCACGAAGCCTGACAACCTGAGTCCAGACTCTGTGAATGCACGTGCTGGAGGACAGAACCAACTCCCTCAAATTGTTCTCTGCCTCCACAAGTGTGAGTGAGAGAAAGGCACACGTGCACACACACACACACGCGCGCGCACATACACACACACGCACACACACATGGCCTCAAGAAGCTCAGCAGGTAAGATTTCTTGCTAGGTAAGTATGAGGACCAGAGTTCAGACCCCAGCACCCACGTAACAAGCCAGGCACAGTCCTGTGCAGGCCTGTAACCCAGCTGAGTGGGAAGGAGACAGGAGCCTGAGGTTTGCGGCTTCCAGCCTACCAATGGGGAAAAGCTGAGCCCTAGGTTTAGAGAGACCGCCTCCGAGGAGTACAGGAGTACGGTGGACAGGGGCAGACACTTCTTTCGGCCTCCATACAAACACGAGCATGTGCACCTTCCCGGCATATATGCTACATCACATACAGAAAACGTGTAACCCAAACAGGAGAGGAACGCGTGTCAGCACAGCGCAGCCCCGCAAGTGCCCACTGCGCTCACAGTGACTGCAGTGAGGTGGAGAGAAGAATGCTGCAGAGGAAGTGCAGTGAGACACCGCGAATGGAAAAGATGAACGTCACCCAGAAGAAACGCCTGCTGTGACCAGGCCCTTGTGGCCACAGATTATGTCCCAGTGACTTCGCGTACTCACGGTTTGCTGGGCCTTGGGGACCGGGACCTTCTGACTGGGGAGCGAGACCTCCTGTCCCGGGACTTGTCTTCCTTGGTGCTCTTCTTGCTGACATGTCTGGGGGGTGAGTGGGAGGAGCTTCTTGATCGGGAATGGTACTTCATCCCCCTTGGCTCAGCCGGAGGACCCTGCAGCCCCTGGTTACGCTCAGAGTCCCTCACCTGTATCGTTAAAGAAGAGACAAGAAGCCATTCACTGGAAAATCTAGCTGTCCAAACAGAACTGCAGGAAAACAAGGGAAAGAATGAGCAATGAGGTTCTTTAAATGTAGGCATGAGGGGCATCCCGGAATCTTAGTACTCAAAATGCTAAGGTAAGTGTATTGTAAGTTCCAGCTTGTGTTACATTCTGAGGCCAAAAGAAGGTGTCTGCCACTGTCCAGCCTACTCCATGGAGGCAGTCTCTCTCTAAACCCAGAGCTCACAGAATAAACAAAGGAAAGAGAGCGAGCTGGGCATAACGGTACACACATAACCCAGCAACTCAGGAAGCAGATGCATGAAGATGAAGTTTAAAACCAATTTGAGGGGCTGGACAGGTAGCTCAGTGGTTAAGAGCACTGGCTGCTTTTCCAGAGGACCTGAGTTCAATTCCCAGTACCGACAATGCAGTTCACACCTGTCTATAACGTCAGCTCCAGAGTTTCTGATGCCCTCACACAAACAAAAATGCAAGCAAAATACCAGTGAGCATAACATGAATTATTAAAACAAAACAATTTGAACTACATATGGAAATCCTATTCAGAAACACCAAGGACCAAGAGTTGCCTGTCTGTATTCCTAGCATTCAGAATGCTGCTGAGACAGAATTTTTGAGATTCTGTCTCAAGAAAAAAAAAGTCCAGCTCACATTTTTACTCCCAGCACTTGGGAAGCAAGGTGATGAGTTCCAGGCCAGCCAGGGCTACAGAGTGAAACAGCTGGAGAAATGGTTCAATGGTTAAGGACACTGTCTGTTCTTCCAAAGGACCCAGGTTCAATCCCCAGTCACCCACATGGCAGCTTATAACTGCCTCTAACTTCAGTTCCAGGGATTCTAATACCTTTGTACCAATGCACAGAAAATAAAATTTTGTTTAAAAACAACAAAACACAGCCAGATGTATCATGGTACTATATTCCTAGCACTTAGGAGGCAGAAGCAGGAAAGCTAGAATTTCAAGGTCAGCCAGCCTCAGCTCCATATTGAGATCTTAACATAATTTATGAGGTCTCCTCTCTCAAAAATACAAAAGTGAAAAGCTGGAGAGTTAGTTCAAGAGTTAGGAACACTTGCTGCTCTCCCAGAAGATCCAGGTTTGGTTCCTAGCATCTACCTGGTGGCTTACAACCATTTTTAACTTCAGATCCAGAGCATCCAATACCCTTTTCTGAATTCCATGGGCACCAGGCACTTGTGTGACACACATATATGTAGGCAAAAATACTCACATACATAAACTAAAAATATATCAATCTTAAGGAAAAAAAAAAATACAAAAGCAAGCCAATTGGGATAGCTCATAGCTTTAAAGCCAGCACTGGAAAGGCAGAGGCAGGAGAGTCTCTGTGGGTTCAAGGCCAGGCCTGGTCTACAAAGGGAGTTCCAGGACAGCCCAAACAACATATTAAGATCTTGTCTCAAAACAAACGAATGAATGAATAAAAAAGTAAGTAAACAGGAGCTGAGGTCGTAGTTCACTCATAAAGAGCTTGTTGAGCATATGCAAAGCCCCGTGTCCCATCCCAAACACCTCACAAAAATAAAAATAAAAATGTGAGGTTTGTCTATTGGTCAAAACTCATGGAAATG
>NW_026595981.1:21833703-21842472 GCF_907164565.1 Psammomys obesus
ACTCATGGAAATGTATACATTTCATGTCAATTATGTGCAGTTCTTGGCAGTACGCTAAGTACTCCAACTGGTGATCTCTATACTTGGAGGACTCTCAGAAAGAGGCAAAGGGCTCAAGGAAAAGGACCAGGGTTGGCCTCCAGCAGCCCCAGCCTCCACTGTCCAAACTGTTATTTGTAGGTGTTAAGGGTGACAAAGTGCACATCCCATAGTCACTCCCTTTGAAAAGCCCACACCCTACCTGTAAGCCATATCCAGGGACTTTGGACAAAACAGGAAAGGAATTTGCCGTCTTCCTTTGCGATCTAAGAGATTAAAACACACACATTCGCTGAAGAAGAAAAGGCGCATGAGCCCAGTCTGAAGCGCTGCTGCTGGGACACATGGCCCCTCCCAGGGCCCAGCTATTGCTTCCGTGGCTTGGCAGCGCCCTTCTCTATTTGGACTGTCTTTGCTGGAAGACGCCTCAGCACAGTCGGGTTTCTCCTGTGAAGAGCCGTGGGCAGAGCTCACAGCCTCAGCGCCTGAACACATTCTCTTCTCACCTCACACTGCTATTCTGGGGACTAATCGTGAGTCAGCAGCACCACAGCTGACTGTCCCTGTGGGAAGATGCAGAATGGACCCACATGGTCCCATTAATCTCTTTTCTTAAAAGAAGAGGGAGAGAGAGACTACAGAATAGCCTCCTCAGGACCAAGGACTCAAGCTGAGATGGAAGAGTCTTGTCAGAGTTCTGACCTAAGCTCTGGGAGGCTAATGTCCGCTTATCCAAGAGGGCACCAACAGACACAGACTTACTATCTCCAAGGGATTCTAACGCCAGAGGCCAAGCTCTGTGGTGCAGAGGGCACATCTGCATGCTTCCCATTGACAGCCGAGCACTGGACAGCTCGTGGCTCAGGACAGGCGCTCAGCTCCTCCCGTGGGATAGACGCATGGGAAAGAAGGCTGTGCTGAGGGCGCTGGTGCCACCCACCTGCCCTGGCCCTGCTCCTCCTCACTGCTGGAGCGGTCGCTACTCGAGCTTCTGTGTTTGTGTTTCTTGTGCTTCTTCTTCTTCTCCTTCTTTTTCTTCTTCTCCTTCTTTTCAAGACTCATTTGCAACTAGGAAATGTCCAGAAGATAACCACATGAGACGACGGAGGCCCCTGCTATACCTGGTGTAGGGAATGGCTCACATCCACACTGGGCCCAGGACACGATCAAGGTATCCATGTTGGGCTCAAATGTACCCCAGACCCCCTAGTAAAAAAAAAAAAAAAAACAACTCTGATAAGTGAGCAAGGGCAAGGAATACACATTTAAAAATTATTATTATTGGGGGCTGGAAAGATGGCTCAGCAGTTAAGAGCACAGGCTGTTTTTCCAGAGGACCCGAGTTCAATTCCCAACACCCACATGGCAGCTCACAACTGTCTGTAACTCCTATCCAACACCCTCATAGAGACATACATGCAGGCAAAACACCAATGTACATAAAATAAAGATAAATAAAATATTTTAAAATTATTATTATTCCTTTGAGACAAAGTCTAACTATGTGCCTCTGGCAGGCCTCTGACTCATTTGTTAACTGCACTTGTCACCAAGCCTGACAACTTGAATTCAATTCTCAGGATTATTCACATGCCATAGCGTGCGCGCACAAACACACACACACACACACACACACACACACAAATAAATGGAAAGAAAGAGAGAGAGAGAGAGAGAGAGAGAGAGAGAAAGAAAGAAAGAAAGAAAGAAAGAAAGAAAGAAAGAAAGAAAGAAAAAAGCTGGGCAGTGGCGGAGCAGGCCTTTAATCCCAGCGCTCCAAAGGCAGAAGCAGGTGGAGCTCTGTGAATTTGAGACCAGCCTGGTCTACCCAGTGAGTTCCAGGACAGCCAGGGCTACAAAGAGAAACAACAACAACAACAACAACAAAAAGAAACTAAAATTCTTTCCCAATCAAAAAAAGAACTAAACCTTAATTAAAGTATTAAGTTAACCTTGCACAGAATCACCAGGAGATAGTATCTACAAAACAAAATTTTCGGTGTTGGAGAGATGGCTCATTGGTTAAGAGAACCCACTGCTTTTCAGAGGACTTGAATTCTATTCTCAGTATCCACATCCAGCAATTCACAAAAGCCTCTAACTCTAGCCTATAAGTGAGACTCTCTGCGCCCACATACACACATAATTAGAAATAAGCCTTTAAAAACATGTAAGCCTAGTAGTAATCCTTCCACTCAGGTTGAAGGAGGAGGACTCAGTTCCAGACTGACCTGGGCTACAAAATAAATCCTGTCTCAAGAACACAGAAAAAAGTTATAAAAGCCAGTCCAGCTGGGCAGGGGTGGTGCATGCCTTTAATCCCAGCGCATGGGAGGCTGAAGCAGGCCAGCCTGGTCTACAGAGCAAATTCTAGGACAGCCAGGACTACATAGGGAAATCCTGTTCTTGACCAAAAAAATAAAAGCAGCAGCAACAGCTAAAGGGGCCGGGGGGGGGGGGGGGGGGGGGGGGGAGGTGGAGAAGCAGCTCTGCACTAGAGCACTCACTGGCTGTTTTTCCAAAGGACCGGGTTCACCTTCCAGCATCCACACACACCTCCCAACCATCTACAGTTCCAGCGGATGCCTGCTTCCTGCCTCCTCAGGTACCACGCATGCATGCAGTGCAAACACACATGCAGGCAACCCCCCAACACACACACACACACACACACACACACACACACACACACACATATATCTTGGGGAGGAGTCAATGCAGGACTTACCAGCTCTTTGATTTTCTTCATTTTCACGGGATTGTTCAGTACTTCTCTTTTTTTCTCCTCCTCTTTCTTCCTACATAGAAGAATTTTAATGGCTCTTTCTTTGCAAAGGGAATTATGTTATCCTCCTCACCAAATTCTATTTAATAACCTCATGCACAGGCCATCCAGGGCTACACAAAGAGACCCTGTGCCTAAAACAGCAAAAACAAAAAACAAACAAACAAACAAACAAAACCTCCCAAATCTCACAGACATAGACTTTACAGTGCAATCTACAGGGGAGAGTAGAAACAAGAAAGCTCCAGCACACAGTAACTGTGGACAGCATCCACGGGGAGACACTGTAATACATGACAGTGAGTTCAATCTGCTTCTCATTTGGCTCCACGTTCAAGGCTTCCCTCATGCTTAAGGAATCGGGTGTGGACCTGTGAATCTACTGGCTGGGACATTTCAAAAACAACCTCCGCTGCTTAGCATAAAAACAGCCTCATCGTCTAGGAAATAAAGACAACAAAATGGTTCTTCGTTTGGGAAGAGAGAGTGTGTGTGCATGTGTGTGCACGCACACAAGCCTAAGGACCTTAAATTCTACCTCCCAGAATCCATGTATAAAAGCTGAGTGAGGGGGCTGGCGAGATGGCTCAGCAGTTAAGAGCACTGGCTGCTCTTCCAGAGGACCCGGGCTCAATTCCTAGGACCCACATGGCAGCTTATAACTATAACTCCAGTCCCAGGGGACCTGACACCCTCACACAGACATACATGCAGGCAAGACACCAATGCACATAAAACAACAATAACTAAATCATTTAAAAAAAAAAAAAAAAAAAACTTTTGGGAGGCAAAAGCAGGTAGATCTCTGTGAGTTTGAGACCAGCCTGGTCTACAAAGTGAGTCCAGGACAGCGAAAGCTACACAGGGAAACATTTTCTCAAAAAACAAAACAAACAAAAACCTTGCGGCCAAACCCATCTACCTGAGGTCATATTCTTAAGGCCCATGTGGTGAAAGGAGAGAACCAACTCCCCAAAGTCCTCTGACCTCCACACATACCATAGTATGTACACACGTGTGAGAATGCATGTATACGTGCACACACACAATAAGGCGGAGAGTGATTGAAGGTAGAGAGTGATTTGGGGAGCACAGCCAGCAGCAGTGAGCTACACTCTTTCCTAAGCTCCACTGTCTGGCCCAAGGCTCTGCTGGCCTTCCTGAAGAGGCCTGCCAGGCACCAGGAGCATCCAGGAGGGGTGTGATTTTTGCCAGCGGCAGACAGTTTGTGTTCAGAATCCTGGGGACCCTTGAGAGGGTCTAAATTCGAGAGCCCTAAGAGGGCCTGTGGTGGCCACTGTCCCCAGCTGCTGCTGGTTCCTGCTGCTGCTTTTGCTCCTGCTGGACGGCTGGACTGCTGTTTGTAGTGTTCTGACGAAGACTGCCCCAAGGAACCTGATGCCCAGTCAGCAGTCATCTAAGGAGGTAGACACCCTTTCCCTCTAACCTTCTCTCGCCTAACCAGTGTTGGGAGGTTGGAAAGGACTGGGGTGAAGAAGGGTGGTAGATATACGAACCCAAATAAAAGTAGCCAGAAGATCCAGCTTAAAAATAAAACAAAACAAAGAAAACCCTCTAACCCAAAAAAAAAGGGGGGGGGGGGGGGAGGAAGGAAGGAGACAGAGAGAAAGAAAGAAAGAAAGAGAGCCATTTGATGTTGACTTCTAGGCCCCACAAACAGGTAAGCACACACATGCACATAAATACAGTAAACATAAAATACACACATCCAAAAATAAAATAGAAAAGCAAGGAACGGGCTGAAGGATAAGGGAATGAAGAGTCGCTTACTGGTTATATGACTGCAGTGGGAATGTAAATATGTATGCAGTTAAACGGGAACACGCATCTCATCGCCAACTCGATACCGATTCCCCAAATTTCCAAGGAACAACCAATGTTTGTCATCTTGCTTCTACCTTCTTTTTACTTTTAATAACATTTTTATAATTTTTATAATTTTTTATTTGTGCGTATGCGCACACGGACACACGTGCACATACGGGTGGGTGGGGGGGTGCACATGAGTATGAGTGCCTGTAGGTGACAAGGGGCTTTGGATCTCCCTGGAGCTGGAGTTACAAACAGCTCTAAACACTACCAGACACGGGACCCACACTCAGGTCCTCTGAGGGAACAATACATGCTCTTAACAGCACAGCCATCCCTTCCACCCCTCATTTTTGTTCAAGAGTTAAAGATGGTTGCACGCCTGTAATCTCAGCACTCAGGGAGGTGGATCTCTGAGTTTGGGGCCAAAAACGAATCCAGGACTGCCAGGATTACACAGAGAAACCCTGTCTCAAAAAGCAAAAAAAAAAAAAAAAAAAGTTAAAGATGGCTGGATGAATCTGGTCTGTCTTGGCGCACTTGCCAGTATCTTTCTATATGGCCTACAACAGGCACCCTTACAGGCGTTCTTCTCACCACCCAGAAGCACAAATGGAGACAGAAACACGGAAAGCAAGGGCAGCTACAAAGCAAGAGAAATAGCAGCCTTGAAAAAGTCCCCGAGCATCTCTGCAACAACTCTTCTCAATCCTCTAGTAGTACCTGATGATAAAGAGAGGGTCTTCCCGGATTTTGCTGGCCATGTCAAGAAGGGAGTTAGCGCCCGATGGGGCAAAGATAGATCCTGGGAGGAGTCCTGTCTCAGAAGAACAGCCTGCTTCCTTCTCGTCCATCTTCTCAAAAACGTACTTGTCAATGGGGCGGCCCAGCAGGTACTCATCACGGTTGACCATCCCGCCAGGGCCCTGGTACATCCAATCCAACTTTTCCTCTTTTTTCCTGGTTTAAGGAAGAAATAAAGTAAATAGATAGATACACACACACACACACACACACACACACACACACACACACACACACACGTTCATCCAAAGGGAGTGAATATAGATTCTGCCACGCTCCACAAAGAACCTAAGCTGATCAGCACTGGACGACCTCTGCAGGTACCTACTGCCAAACACCATTCCAGACTTGGCAGACAGGAAGAAATGATGCTTATAAACGAACAGAGAGACTTTCTACAAAGACCAATTAGTGAGGGAAAAACAGAACCCTCCAGCTAAGGCATGCGTCTCCACTTAGCTACCTAGCCTCCACTACCAAGCTTAGACATTATACTTTCATGTCAAAGACAATTCTAAAACGACAAACGCGCTCTGCCTCAGCACCCAGAACGACTTCAGCGATCCCACAGGTGCTGTGTTCGCTGCCTATCTTTGCACTTGGCACAGTGGCCCCCATGGTGCTACATGTTTGAGAAAAAAGGAGAAATGACCAGAGATATCTGTTGGGTAAATGATGCTTACACTTGAAGAAGACGAAGAAAAAGTAAATGACGCTTTAACACAAAAGGTGACCAAATGATGTCGCGTATCATGCTTAACATCGTTTCTTTCCTTGTAGGAAGAAAAAGTGGTGTAAAATAGAACCTTTACGTGACAGGCAGTAACAGGATGCTGAATTTTTATTTTCAATATAACTTTATGGGTATGAGTGTTTTACTTGCATGTATGCCTGTGTCCTGGGTGAGTGCTTGGCACCCTCAGAGGCCAGACGAGGGCAGTGAATTCCCTGGACATTCTAAATAAGAATAATTTAAAGCGAAACAAACATGACCATTTATAACTTTTTTGGCTATTAAAAGGATTGTCTGAAAAAGCATTAGTCTGTAATTAATAATTGATTGTGGCTGCTGGGTCAAACTGCAAATAGGCGCCCAGCTTATCCACAGTGCTGGAGTCAAGATGGAAGGTCCCACTGAATGCCGGGCTCTGGCAGACTGTGGAAGGCTACGAGGAGGGTGAACTTTACAGCGGGCGCCCACAGGCTTTCCTAATTCTCCACTGCGAGTAAACCACAGGCTAGGAGAGAGCTGGCTGGGCTCTCAAGGAGGAGCTGAGAATGATCCTAAACTTCTCACTCATATAGTCCTAGACTCTGCCCACCTGCCACCCACCTCACACACAGGAACTATCTTAAGAGAAAGCACATAAACACACAGTGATGATGCTACCCACTTTTGGTTTTGCTAAAATGAAGGTTCTCCATTCAAACTGCATACTAGGGCTGGAGAGATGGCTCAGTGGTTAAGAGCACTGTCTGCTCCTCCACAGGACCTGAGTTCAATTCCCAGCACCCACATGGCAGCTCACAACCGTCTATAACTCCAGTCCAAGGGGTTGTGACACCTTTATACCAATGCACAGAGAATAAATTAAATCAATTATTAAAAAAAGAAAAAGAAGAACTGTACACTAGGCTGGGCATGATGGCACACCTTTGGCCCCAGCACTTGGAAGCAGAGGCGGGCAGAGCTCTTGTGAGTTCGAAGCCAGCCTGGTCTACAAAGCAAGAAACCTTGTCTCAAAAAAACAGAAAAACAAAATCACAACAAAATTACATTCTACAGGTGTGGTGGCGCAAGCCTGTAATTCCAACACTCTGGGAGGCAGAGGGGGGTGGATCTCTGTGCGTCTGAGGACAAACTGGTATACAAAGGCCAGAACAGCCAAGAAACCCTGTCTTAAAGAAAACAAAACAAAAACCAAAAAAACTGCATACTAGCTTCACCCAGGGTGATTTTAAAATATTCAGATGGCCAGAAGGCACACCCTGATATATGTCAGCATTCAAAGGAGGTGGAGGCAGAAGGACCAGGGATTTAAGAGGTCCTGGGCTACATAGCATTTGAGGCCTGCATGCCATATAAAACTATCTCAAAAGAGTAAATAAACCAGGCCAGAAAGATGGTTCTGTGGATGAAAGCGTTTGCCACCAAGCCTGAGGACCGAGGTTCAATACCTGGAAACCATACAGAGGACTGAGAGGTACAACTCTAGCAAGCTGCCCTCTGACTTCCATGAGTGGCGTGTGCCACACATACCCACGGAACAGGGGATTTAGCTCAGTGATATGTGCTTGTCTAGCAAGAGCATGGCCCCGAGTTCAGTCCTCAGCTCTGGGGGTGGGGGACACTTCAAAACTGGCCAGAGAAGCCCCATCACAGATCCCCTTGCCTCTTGAAGTCCCTTGTACTTCACAGGAACTGGATGTCCTAGGGACTGCCCCGTCTTTGTTAATTTAATGCAACCGCTGCAACCTAGTAACGCTATCAGCAAATACTAAAGAGACACACTATCGCTCTGTGGTAGACTGCCTAGCATGCTTGAGGCCTTGGGTTTTATCCCCAGGTCCAGAAAGGGATCTGGAGATTTTACATTATGTGTAGGAGAGGTCTTCTTTGCTCTAAGAGCAATGCACTAAGAAACACAGAAAAGATACCTGAACCTGGGCTGAAGAGATGGCTCATTGGTTAAAAGCACTGGCTAAGAGCACTGGTTACTCTTCCAGAGGTCCTGAGTTCGATTCCTAACAACAACATGGTGGTTCACAACCATCTATAATGAAATCTGATGTTCTCTTCCGTCATGCAGGCACACATGCAAACACAGCACTCATATGTAAAATAGATAAATCTTAAAAGATCAATCAATGGTGTTCAACTGGATAAAGTCAAAGCATAGGGCTATACAAAGCATTCAAACCAGCCAGACGGACAAGTAGGTCATCTACAAAAGCCCCTACCAGCTGCTCAAGGTACTGCAGGGCTGGCCTTTCTGAGTTTTGAGTATATTTTTCCCTTCTCTCTTCTGCTTTTGTTCTGTTTTCTTTTCTTTTTCAGGCTAGCCAGATCCAAGTATGCTTTCTAGCTCTTTGGGCTCCCATATCTTTTTCTAGAGACCCCCGTCCCTGCCTTATAGCTGTTTATAGCCATAAAACTGACCTCCATAAAGGCTTATCCCAAACAGCACGGACTTTTCCTCCTCCTTTTCTACATTCTCCTCCTCTAGGCAACTGGGAAATTTATAGTTTGTCTGCCTGGGTTTAAAAATCTTAACAAATTGTCTTCAAACTTTAAAAAAAAAAAAAAAAAA
>NW_026595981.1:21842482-21874976 GCF_907164565.1 Psammomys obesus
CTGCTCTCCCAGGGGTCCTGAGTGTAATTCCCAGCAACCACATGGTGACTCACAACCATCTATATTGGAATCTGATGCTCTCTTCTGGTGTGCAGGTGTACATGCAGACAGAACACTCATGCATAAAATAAATAAATCTTTTTTTTAAAGCAGTTTTGTCTGCATGTGTGTGCAGTACTCCCAAAGGCCAAAAAAGAGCGTCAGCTGTTCTGAAACTGGAGTTACAAAGTAATTAGAGATGGCTTTGAACCACAGTGTGTGTGATGAGAATCAAACCCAGTCCTCTGCAGGAGCCACAAGTTCTCTTGACCAATGAACCATCTCACCAACCCAAAAATAAATAAAAATTTAAAAATCACTCATTTTCTAGCTCCATTTCTGTATTAATGCCTGCTGTATTTTCTTTTTGTTATGACAAAAGCAACTTAAGGGAGAAAGGGTTGTTCTGGCTCACAGTTCAAGACACAGGCCACCCTGGTGAAATATGGTGGCAGAAGCTGAAGCGGCCAGTCACACTGCATCCACGGCCAAGTGCTCCGCTTGCTGAGTCTTACACGTTTTGGGACCAGCAGCACAGGCAGTCCCACAGTCAAGTGGGGTCTTCCCCACCTTGAGGAACGGAATCAAGATGCTCCCCACAGGTGTGCCCAGAGGCCCATCTTCCAGCTGCCTCTGGAGTCTGTCAAGTTTTACCATGAACAGTTACCATCACCATTTCCTAAATACATGGTACTTCATTTGAATGTCTATAAACCATCAGAACCCCCCCAACCCACTTCCTGAAAGAACGTGATTTTCTCCCTACGCATATGCCATGATGCTGTGTCCACCTATAAACTAATTCTCACACACACAAACGGATGTAAAAAATTCCTCTGCTACGAAATTAAGGAAAGCCCACATACCCCACAGGGGCCACGGGCCAGGTCTTACTAGAAGGCTTTCCCTGAAACACGGACAAGGGGAACACAGGGATGACTTTAACGCAATCTGTCTGCAGTGCTATGCACTTCAGAGCGCATTTGTGCTTTTGATTTTCTCAAAATTTAACCCCCGTTATTTCATGAGATGAGCAGGGTAATTATCTACTACTATTACCCAGGGCTTTTTGTTGTCGTTGTTGATGGTGTTTTTGTTTTTTTGAGACAGAGTTTCTCTCTATGTAATTTTGGCTGTCCCGGAACTCACTCTGTAGACCAGGCTGGCCTTGAACTCAGAGGGACCTGCCTCTGTCTCCCGAGTGCTGGGATTAAAGTCATGCACCACCACTGCCAGGCTATTACCCTGTATTTTACAAGAAACTGACCAAAGGCAAAATTCACCAAGACTGTTCATAGCAACAACAGGTTTTTATTCATATATACCCTATTTATTTACATTAACCCCACTTCCCCCAAGATGAGTGTTGGTATAATGTTCTTTTGCAATGTATACACCTTACCGTTGTTCATTCAAATGCTGATTTCTCCCCACCCCCATTCTCTGGTTTCAATCCGGATATTGCATTGTGATACTTATTCTAAGCATCACCTGTCTCAACTTTGTGTAAACATGCCAAAATAAAGCAACCAGCCACAATGTTGCACAATAGAAAGGAAACAGTAAGAGAGGGAGGAGCCAGAGGACAGAAAGGGCAGGAGAGAGCTAGGAGAGCAGGACTGGAGAACAGATCTTGGAATGACGTGATGATGAACCAGACCTAAGATTTCACAAAAAGCAAGTAGAATGGGTAAAATCTAAATGTTAGGAAACTATGAGGGCTTGGAGGTTTAAGAGGGAGTAACTATTGCCCAGCATTGTGTTCTAGGTTAATTAAATAAACCCAGTCTCTGTGTGGTGATTTGGTTATACAGCTGTTTAGGATTAGCAGCAAGCTTTACCAGAAGATATATCAATAGTAAATATTAATCGTCACCTACAACAGATGAGCTTGCATAACATTCACAGAGGACTCAGACAGCATAAAGACAATGATTCTTTGCCATAGTTATGATTACTTGTCAACCATCTAGTGGGAACATGGCCTACACCAAGTTAGTTTACACATTATCACATCTGTTCTTCAACAACCCTTATAGACAGGCTGGAAAGATGCCTCAGAGGTTAAAAGCATGGTTGTTCTTCCAGAGATCCTGAGTTCAATTCCCAGCAACCGCCTATAATGGCTTACAAACATCTATAATGAGATCTGGTGCCCTCTTCTTGCCTGTAGGCAGATATAGATAACAAATAAATCTTCCCCTACCCCCAAAAATCACATTTATATATTAAAACAAAACAAACTTACAGACTTGGGTACTATGACTTCCTGGATCCTACTGAGATATCCAAGACTGCCAAACCTTATCTCAGGTACACAACTCAGGGCACGCAAAACCAATCTTAGAATCAAGTTCTCCAGGCTCCAAAATCTACATGCTTAAACCCCTTAACCATTCTGCAGCACCTGGGTCAGGCACACACACCCAGCGCTGCAGCTCCTGCCCACCCGCACGCCCAGCTCCTCACTTACTTGACGGCCCCCACATCCTCAGCATAGCGCTGCATCTCTTCCCGAGCTCGCTCCTCTCGAAGCTCTCGCTGCAACTCCTCGATCTTTTTCCGCTCCGCCTCATGTTTCTGTTCCGCCTTCCACACTTTCTCCACATTGCGAAGGGTCTGAGGGTGCCAGCTCTTCTTCAGGTTCTACGTAAATGAAAGGAGGGAGGAAAGGATTCAGTGAGTGGCAGGTGGAAGGTGATGACCCTAACTGACCTTATATTCTAATTTCACTTCTGCTGTTGTGGAGACGGAGGATTTCTTTCGGCTTCTAACTCCAGGTTACAGACCATCATTGTGAGGAACTCAAGGAAAAAACTTCAAACAGCAGGTCATACTACACCCACAGTCAAAAGCACAGATAGTGAATGCTCACATGCTCATGCTCGCTCGCTTTGCTCAACTTGACTTCTTCACTGTTATACAATTCAAGGTCCCTTACCTAGGGAATGGTGCTACCCTCAGTGGGTGGGGTTTTCCCCACATTCATTAGTTAGGACACTCCCCAACAGACATAACCACAGCCAACCAAATGGAGACAATGTCTCATTAACTTCCTCTTTTCAGGGACCAGAGAGATAGTTCAGCGGTTAAGAGCACTGGCTGCTCTTTCGGAGGTTCTGAGTTCAATTCCCAGCAACCACAGGGTGGCTCATGACCATCTATACTGGGGTCTGATGCCCTCTTCTGGCCTGTAGGTGTACATGTAGACAGAACACTCACACATAATAAATAAAGAAATCTTTAAAACATTTTTTGAAAAGATCTTCTTTTCGGGTGATTCTAGATTATGTTAGGTAAACAGAGCTAACCATCACACCCAGCCTCACTCAGCCTTCCATAACCAGTATATGGGGTCATGTAAAGGTGAGAGAGCAGGGTGGGAGTGTGGCTCAATGATAGAGCACTTGCCTGCCATGCCTGAGGTTGTGGGGAATGTCTTTAGTTACAGTTTGAGGATGGAACAGGCCTTTTCTGAAGGTTTCCTTCAAACAGTTTTAGCTTTAGACTCCATTAGCCATGCCTAAAATGGGAGTTGATAATGGGCAGACAGACGGAATGGGGCAAAGGGGAAGTTACCTTATTTTGAGGGGCAATCAGTTCACTGCGGCAAAACATTCACTCTTAAGCAAACACCGTTCTCTTTACTGGGTCCACTTGACTCTTCTGAGCCTAAACCTGCATGCTTACAAAGTATCTAGGTCTCTTTTCAACTTTCCTTCCCAGGAATTTTTTTCCTGAGAGAGCAGCATCTGAGGATAGCTGTAAAAGAGCTAGTGGTGTGGGAAGCAATGGAAGAGGAAATGGCCCTCACAAGTACAGTCCCAGTGGGGGAGAACAAACATGGCAGAAACAGTTCACTGTGGCTGGAGGTGGGGTGCAAGCTCGTGGAGAAGGAGGTGTAAGGTAAAGCTGGCTAAGACAGCAGATCAAATCCGTTATGGGCAGGTGGAGGGGCTGAACTTCACACTGTTGATGGCAGGAAGCAAGGACTGCAGAGGGGCAGGCGAGCTGCATGACCAGCCATCGTGTGAGGAATGCATAGGAGAGAGACCAAATGAGATAAAAACTCACAAGGTGCCTTGCAGACGCAAAGCACCCAGTCCGTGAAAACACAGTGGGAGTACACATACATGCAAGCCAGGGCCTCGCTTCCTAGCTCGGGCGACCCTCAAACTTGAGAGCTTACTGGTTCCACCTCCCAAGCGCTGGAACTAAAGGCATGCACTGTCCATGTTCCTTCCTCACCCTTCACTTCCCAGGGGTTCCCTTCACCCCCCATCCCAGGTTATTTTATTCTTCCTCTCTTCCCACATTCTTTCCTTTGGTCAGGACTCCCTTCGCCACCGCCCACACATACACCCTGACTTTGTCCCACATGGGTTCTCCTTTCTGTTCCAGGGCACAAACGGCAATCAGTGTCTGGAGAAGTTTCTAGATGTCAAAACTGAGGGAGAGTGCTAGCAGCATCTTGTGGCTAGCGGCTGCTGAATATACAATTTACAGGACATCCCCACCACCACAGGCACAAAGAATTATCTAACCCAAACTGCCAAGACATCCGAGGTTAAGAATTTCTAGGTTAGGGCTTTCCTGGCAGGGATGACTAGAATTGGTTGTCAACCTCAATTGAGGAACTGCCTCCAACAGACTGTGGGAATGTCTGTGGGTGTATTTTCTTTTTTCTTTTTTTTTTTTTTTTGATTGATAATTGATGTAGGAAGGCCCAGCCCACGGTGGGTGGGACCATCCCTGGGTAGGTGGGCCTGAACTGTATAAGCAAGGTAGCTGACTAAACTACCTGACTAAAGAGAAGCAAGCCAGTAAGCAACAATCCTGCATCCCAGTTCATACTTGAGCTCCTGCTTGGCTTCCCTTAATGACAGGACTCTAACCTGTAAGATGTAACCTTCTCCTCCAAAAGTTGCTTTTGATCCTGGTTTTATTACAAAGAAGAAACAAAGAAGCAAGCCGGCCTGATGGTGATGATGGTGATGGTGGTGGTGGTGGTGGTGCAGGCCTTTAGTCCCTGCACTTGGGAGGCAGAGGCAAGCAGATCTCCTGAGTTCAAGGCCAGCCTGGTCTACTACAAAGTGAGTTCCAGACAGAGAAACTCTGTCTCAAAAAACAAAACAAACAAAAACAGAGAAGCAAACCAATGCAGTGTTACACGAAGAACTAAATGAAACTAGACCAACTCTGATGGAGCTCCGGATACCGGTTCAAATTAAGGATACCTGGCAAACTCAGCCTACTCCTCAGATATCTAAACTAATGTGTTTATGATTCAATTAGCTTCACTTTTCGAAGATCAATAGTTTCCCAATCCAGCTCCGTGCTTCGTGAATACTTCTGCCTTATTGAAGGCATTGCTTCCCCACAAATGAACTACAGAACTTTAGAGAAATTGCCACTTAGCCTAAAAAAAAAGTGTTACATATATAGAAGAAAGCTGCCTTGTCACTACGGATCAAAGCAAAGCACTGATGTAGGGAATGAAACGAAGATGGGCTCCTCCAAATAGCACAGCTCAGAAGCGGAGAAGATTGGGGCCCACCCTTTGACAAGTCCAGGTCCAGGATACAACTGTGAACTCCTAGCTAAAAAACGGGGCTATGGCCGGGCGGCGGTGGCAATCGCCTTTAATACCAGAACAGCTCGGAGGCAGAGGCAGGCGGATCTCTGAGTTCGAGGCCAGCCTGGTCTACAGAGTGAGTTCCAGGACAGTCAAGGCTACACAGAGAAACCCTGTCTCGAAAACTTCAAGGGGGGGGGGGGGTTGCTATGTCCCAAGATAACAAACACAAAATAAAGTCTATGTGCTCAAGATCTGCCTCCTTCCATACCATGAGTCCAACTGTCCCCCCTCCCTGACCTCGGACTTCCCAGCCCGGAGGACCCCCAAATCAGCAAACACAGACACTCAGCAGCCATCACTCGCCGCACATCTTCCCAAGGCTCATCCCAGTCCTTCCGTGCGCTTCACCATGCGTTCCGTCTCTGTGTTTACCACCTCCCTGTGCTGCAAACAAGACTTCAGGGTTACCAACTGCTACTAGCCCCGAGATCCACCTCGTCTGTGCCAGTTTCCATCCACGGCGCCAGCGGGCCTCGGGCCTCCGACACTTACCAGGTCTCCGCCTCCCATGACGGTGGAGACTTCTCTTCAGTCTGTGGACCCGAAAGTTTCCGCGAAGACCGAGAGGAAACGCAGCGAAACAGTTCAGAAACGGCCTCACAGGACCTAATCCCAAAATGCACCAGCTGCCCCTTTCTCCGCCCACTCTAGACCACACTTCCGGGAGTGGCGTCACATCACTGAGTCGGCGTCTCGGAGCGATGACGTTCGAGTAGCCCTATGTCCACGTGACCCTAGAGTGGTTAGTAGTTTCTACTCGCTCTTGGGATTTTTCGCTTCCCACAACCGTCTCCTCCAAGGTCCCTAAATGATGAAAAGCCACAGGCGAAGTTCTGTTGCCTTGGCAACGCGTCAGGGCCCTGTTGTAGAACCGCCATCCTGCAAGAAGTCAGAATCTCCCAACCTTAGGCCGCCTGCCTCGCGCACCGCTGCACCAGGGTTTCCAAACCAGCTTCCCAAACCGGACTCCCGGCCAGCTCCCTTACTTCTGGCATGTTGTATAGAAATTGACACCATCGAACAAAACTCCGAAAGTCAGATGTGGCGCACTCCCAGCATCTGTGCGCTGGGGAGAGGGAAACTGGAAGATCAGGCGTTCGAGGCCGGCGTTGGCACAAAGTCTGAGGTCATTCTGGTCTGGGAAACTCTGTTTTTATTTTATTATTGGTTTTTTTTTTTTGTTTTTGAGACAGGATCTCCCAATGTAAAACCCTGACTGTCTGGAAACAGTGTAGACTAGGCTGGCCTTGAACTCACAAAGATCTGTACCACCAGCCTCTGCCTCCAGAGTGCTGGGATTAAGGATATGTGTGTATGGCCAAGTTTGTGTTTTCACTTTTGAGTTGTTAAAATTAAAGAACTGGAGCCGCTATGAACACTGGCAGCCCTTTCAGAGGACTCCGGTTCAATTCCCATCACCCACTTGGTGGCTCATGATTATCTGTAATTCCAGTTCTAGATCACACACCCTCTTCTGGCCTCCCTGACCACCAGCCACACAAAGGATGTACAGCCGTACATGCAAAGCACACATACACATAAAATCATTTTTTAAAAATTTGACTAGTTGGATGTGGTAGATAAATAAAAAGTCTGGTTAGGTGTGATGGTGCACGCCTTTAATCCCTGTGCCCTGGAGGCAGAGGCAGGCAGATCTCTGGGAGTTAGAAAGCAGCCAACTCTGCCTCATAATTCCCTACCTCAAGAATTTTTAAAAACTAGCCACATGTCCAAAGAAAAATTTTTTTTCAAATTTTATTTCATTTTGATTATTTTAAAAGAAGTTTAAATAATCATGAGAGTTACAGTACGTACAGCATTATATAGCATTCTTTTATAATCCTAAGAGTGCTTAAAAATCACCCATGAATACTGGAAGCTACTCTGCACACAGAAGAAAGGCAAATGATAATCCACATACAAACTATTCTTAAACCTATGATGGTAACCAGTATGCATGATGTGCTGGTGTGAGAATAGTAGCACAAAAGTTATGGAAATGAAAACTCTTTTTTTAATCTGTTTTTATTTAAGGCCCACTCCGTGAGATGGAACCCAACACTGCCCAGGTGGCCAAGAACCTGAGACTAAATAGTCCATGGATATAGGAGAAAAGAAAATACTATTGTACTACCAAAGAAACAAAGCAATAAAATGAGTCCTAAGGACATTCTACTTTACCCATTGGTCGGTGTCTTTTTTGTGTTTCATTTTTAAATTTTTTATATATAAGTTATTCACTTTATATCCTGATTGTAGGCCCCTCCCTCTTCCCCTCCCCATCCCACCCTTCCTCCTTTTCCCCCCCCATACCCCTCCCCTAGTCCACAGAAATGGGGAGGGAGCCCTCTGACTCTAGCCTATCAAGTCTTATCTGGACTGCCTGCATCCTCTTCCTCTGTGGCAAGGAAGCCCCACCAGGGGGAAGTAATCAAAGAGCAGCCCCTGCTCCCTGTGTGTTACTAGGGAACACACATGGAGACTGAGCTGCCCATGAGCTACATCTGAGCAGGAGTTCTGGGGGGAAAATAAAGCTTCTTTTTTAGAAATACCTAGAAAAGACTGGAGAAATAGCTTGATCAGCTCACAACTTCCTGTAACTCCAGTTTCAGAAGATCCAGTGCCCTCTTCTTGCCTTCACAGGCACCTGTGCACATCTCTCTCTCTCTCTCTCTCTCTCTCTCTCTCTCCCACACACACACACACATCTTTTTAAAAAAAAATTGTTGTTGTACAACTTTAATCTCAACACTTAGAAGACAGTTGGATTTCTTTAAGTTTGAGACCAGTCTAGTCTACATAGCAAATTTCAGGACAGGAAGACAAGTAGGGCTACACAGTGAGACTTTTTTTTTTGAGACCAAGAAGGAGGAAAAAAGAAGAGAGAAAAAGAAAACAAGAAAAAGAAGGAAAGGGAAAGAAAAAAAAAGAAGGGGGGGAGGAGGAGGAGAGGAGATATGTATAACAGCCTTCCTTCCTTTTCAGGGTCCAGCTTTGGACTAGGACTTCCCACATGTAAAGCCAGTGCTCTACCACTGAGCTATGTCCCCAGGCCCAGGACTTTATATTGACTGAAGCACCAGAGGAGGAGTGTAGTGACTGACTTTGCTTTATTGATCTCTTGAAATGTGAGAGGAACAAGTATTTTGGGCCTTGAAATTCCTGTCCGAAGGCAGGCTTATTGCCTCATTCCTCAGGCGAAAGACCAGGCTAAAAGTTCCTTGTCCTTTCTAGTGACCACTGGCTCTTACTCCCACTCATGGAAACAAACAAACAAAACAAAACAAAACAAAAAAAAAAAAAAACAGGAATGGAAGGGGGCACCCGGATTTGAACCAGGGACCTCTTGATCTGCAGTCAACTGCTCTACCCCTGAGCTATACCCCCTCACTTTGTCACTGTCCTCTTCCTTGTCCACTTATGGTGACTCACTTTGAACTGGTTCCACCCACACTAACACCCTGGGGAGCTTTGTATTCTCCAGCCTCACCTTAGCATACATTTTCTGCTTTGGTTTTTCTCTTGGTCACTAAGAAACAGGGAGAGAACACAAAAGGATGACAGCTGGCTGGAAAGGAAGCCAATATCATGACTAGAGAATCCTGGGATTAATAAGTACCCTAGATGACACCTTGTGCACTCCTGCCCTCTAATGAATTATGTGTAAAAGGAGATGGATGATGTCAGTTTTCGTAGGGGTGAGAATTGATCTTGAGGCCTCCAACACGCTAGCTAAGCTCTCTTGCCGCTTAGCTGTATTTCTATTTTTATTTTTCCCCTTTAAACAATAGCCCAATGTAGCCTTATCTAGCCTTAAACATGCAATCCTTCTGTCTCAGCCTCAGCTAGCTGGAATTATAGACCCAAACTCCTAGGCCCACTTAATGTCAGGTTTTTGTTTTGTTTGTTTGTTTTTTAACAGGAGATGACAATATATCAGGGAAATGGTTATTATTTTTGAGACTTGATTCAGGGTCTCTCTATAGTCCTTGCTGGTTAGGAACCCATTATGTAACCAGGCTTGCTTCATACTTCCTGTTTCCACCTCCTGAGAACTGGGATTCCAAGTGTGTGCCATCACTCCATGCTAGGGCCCCACTGTATTATTTGGTTATTTGGGTTTACTTTCTTTTCGTCTATTTGAAATTACACTTCAGTTGCGTTTGAGCATGTACATGGCCATATGCATGCCACAGAGTATGTGGAATTCAGAAGACGGTTTGTGGTCGTCAGTGTCCTCCATACCGTGTGGGTCCTGGGAATCTACCGGGATTCCCTGTGTCATACACAGCTCTCTTCCCTGTTCTTGATGGAAAAAGTGGCTAGCTTCTGACCAAAAAGCCAACCGGTACCCGGGAAAGTGCTTTGTTGAGTTGCTGAGCTTGTACTACCTAGTGCTAGCTACAGAGGTAGCTCAGTGGCAGAATCCTGGTTTCCCGTCCACTTCGACCATGGGTTCAATCCCTGGGCCCAGGGAGGATGGGCCCTTCTCATCATCCCATGTAGTAGAATCAGAGTTCCCTCCTCCCACCCCAGAGAGTAAAGAGCACACCTGGAGACACATAGGCAATTTTTTAAAATATAGAATATATATCTTTGTTTCAATGACAGTTCACTTAAAAATCTTTCTTGGAGATTCAGCTCAAGGCCCGTGATGCAGTATCTTCAGAAAATGGGGAATGGGGTGATTTCTCCGAACACTGATGTATGCTGGCGGAGGGCTGGGGTGTTCCGGCGGTAGCCAAATCGCCCATTTAAACCAGTAGTGATCTTCTTCGGGTTGGAATTGTAGTAGTCATGCCCACCCACCTGCTGGAGGGAATGCCCTTGGGGGAGAGGAGCGAGGTTGAGCCTGCAGACATCTTCTTGCCTCCCTCCCTTAAACCCCGAGAGTCACTGCATCTGCCAAGCCCAGCGGCAGGGAGCTCAAGAAGACAGACATGTCCTAGAAACCAAACCCTATCCCAGGTGAGTTTTACAGGAGGACTGTGAGTGGTATATGCTGGGCCTGGACTTGGCTCCCACCCAGGAGATGTAAGGATTTTAACCCTTGCCTCTGTCCCATCTGGAGAAAAGATGAGATCAAGTTGATTACTTGATCCAAAGGACTTCGTGGTAATCATGTGCCCAAAAGGTGGTGGAAGAAAGACTGTCCTCGCAGAAAAAGTTAATCTTCCTTTCCCCATGGCTGCTAAACTAAGCATGCTCAGGAAACTACAGTAGCTGTAGAGGGTCGCGCGCGTGTGCGCGCGCACGCGTGCACACACACACACACACACACACACACACGAGCATGCAAGCAACAACAGGCTTTAGAGTAGACAGGGGAGTTTCATCTCAGCCTTTCCCAGTAAATCAGTTTAAGATCATGCCTAGGAGATGAACTGTGCTACAGGGATAAAATGAGGCTGAGGCGTTAGTGATAGAGAGTGATAGATAGTAGGTGTTCAATATGTAAATAGTAGGCGCACCAAACACTATTTGCTCATGTATGGGAGGAAAAGCCAGGAGGATATAGTCTTTTTTGTTTTTTGGTTTTTTTTTTTTTATATGTGATTGCTCTAGCTGTGTGTTCACCTACATGCCAGAAGAGGGCGTCAGATCATATTAAAGATGGTTGTGATCCATCATGAGGTTGCTGGGAATTGAACTCAGGACCTCTGGAAAGGCAGTGCTCTTAAATACTGAGCCATTGCTCCATTGCTCTAGCCCAAGGATACAGTCCTTGACCCTTTTTTCCCCACCAGGCCTTTCTGTAGCCCTGCCTCTCTAAGCTCTGGGATACACACTTTCTCCATGGTGGGACCATATGAGGATGGACAGTGAGATAGCACTTGCCTGCTCCTGCCCAGTTTCTCCTGTTGAGATATCTTTGTCCTTGACCAAAAATGTGGAAATAGTCTACTATCCAGCCATCCCTTCCTGTACCGCCATGATCCTGAAAATGAAGAAAGAAGAAGAAGAAAAAAAAAAAAGATTGCCAGTTTGGATGCCTCATTGCGTGAGGCGCAAACATCCTGGAGGTTCCTTGGGGAAGGGGAAGAGGTCAGAGCCTAAAGAAACTGGAAGGCAGATTAAATACATTAATGATCTGGACAGGCAGGGGGACTGTGGGGTAAGAGCTCTGTTGGCTCTGTTGCTAGACAGGCTGGATCCTCATGGCAGCTCTGCTACTAGTAAGCTGTGTGATCATGGGCCAATTACATCTCTTCTCTGACCTCAGTTTTTCTCATTAGTAACCAACCAGAAAGCTGCCATGAGATTTCCCGTGACTTTAGATAAAAGTCCTGCTACAGTAAAGGCTAAAGATACACATTTTGTTGTTTTGTTACACGTTGTTGGCTATTTTTTCTCAAGACTCTGAATAGTTCAGAGGAAGGCTTAAACCTACTTAGTTTAGGATGACCTTGAACTCCTGACTCTCCTGCCCTCACTGTCACCTCTCCCAAGTGCATGTCCTACCTCCTCCTGCTCAACTATCTTGTTTTGTTCCTCACATCTTTATTCAAATAAAAGTACCAAACACAGATAGTGATTTTGATGATTTAAAAAATATATATATAGCTGTGTGGTTGCAGCGCATGCCTTTAATTCCAGCAATGGAGAGGGAGAGGTAGGCCCTCTGAGTTTGAGGCCAGCCTGGTCTACTTAGTGAGTTCCTGGACAGGCAGAGCTGCACAGAGAAACCTTGTCTCAAAAAAACAAAACAAAACAAAACAAAACAAAAAATTTTAAAAAGGTAAATTCAAGTCAGACGGCATAAGCCAGTAGTTCCAGCACTCAGGACTCAGAGGAAAACAGTGATTGCTTCAAGTTGGAGAGTAGCCTGGGCTACACAGCCAGACTGTGGCTCCAAAACAAAAAAATAAAAACACTGTCATTCTTAGACATACACACTTCTGGCTCCTGTATAAAAGTGACAAGGGACAGATTGTGTGTGTGTGTGTGCGGGGGGGGCGGGGAACAGGCACAACATTATGTACCACAAAAATCCCCAAGACTGTTCCTAGTGCAACCTGGTAGGTCCTTTTTGCCTTCGCATCACTGAAATCACAGATACTGAAGACAAAGGTGTTGGAAGGCACAGAGCTGGAGATGTGGGGCTGAAGTCCCCAGCCACTGATTTTGTTTTCTGTGGGGAACCAGTGCATGGCACGGGGTGCACTAAAGTCAGGACCTCATACATGTCAGGCAGGTATTGTCCTTGCAAGCTATTTCCTCAGCCCCACTCCCAGCAACTGGAAGGAGGATCACTTATGCTTAAGAGTTTCAAGGACAGCCTGGGAGACAGGGAGACTCCATCAAAATAAAAAATAAAATATAATTACATAAACAGATAAGTAAATAAGTGTTGGAAGAAAGTGGAGCTGTCAGCCAACAGCCTGAGGATCTATGATACTGGGCAAGTTTCCTTCCTTGCGCTCACAGGTGCTAGGCCGTGAGCTAGGCCGCTTCAACCTTGCAACGGGGACAGGAAGACCAAGGCGCCAGGCCAAGACAAACCCGCTTTGTTTGGTTCACAGAGCTCACTGGTAGTGTCTGTGGGTTTTGAGGATCTGCTGTGAGGTCACCATGAAGCGCGCCCTGTGACGTCACAAAGACAAAGAGACCTGTTCGTCTGAAGAGGGAAGCTTCACGTCCTAGACTCCCTTCACAGAAACAAGAAATGAGACTGTAGACGGGGTTCTGGGTGGAAGGGAAAGCGTGAGCTCAGCAGCACCACACCTCAGCCACCCTGCTCTACTCCCTAATGCACTAACATAGCCGCGGAGTGACGGCCTCAGTAAGAGCCCAGCTCGCTGCAGGGTTTGCAGGGCGAGGCCCGGATTAAGGTTGGAGGGCTAAACTCCCGGAGCTATCTGCTAGAAGTCACAGGGTCCTCCGGGATGCTCCCACACGCACCTGATCAGTTTTCCGCAAAAGGGGCGGAACCACGTGGCTCCGGAAGTACCGCCGAGTGTGGTAGTCCTGCTGAGAATTGTAAGGCGGAATCGCCGACCACAGCTTGGGCCTCACGATGCTGTAGCCGTGAGCCACTGAGCTCACAGCCACCCCATCCAAAATAAAACATTTTTCCAGTCTCAGAGTATTATCGTAACAGCGAGCCATTCCGACCACCACAGCCTGAGGGCTTTCCGGTGGAAGAGCACCAGAGGGGGACTAAACTGAGCATTATTACGTACCATTTCAGGGTTCCCACCACGCCCATTTTGCCATGGTGCTGCGATCTAACCCAAGGCTAAAGCGTGGGCACAGCAGGCAAGCACTCCGAATCAAACTGTACTGTACCCGCAGTCTTCTGCTCCCAGTTTAGACACACACATACATTTTTATATTCTAATAGTTCATATGCGAGTACAGGTGGGACAGAGTTGGACTGGATGAGGTGGTAGTGGTGGTGTTGGCCCTTAATTCCAGCAGAAGCAGGTGGAGAGTCTGCTCCTAGAATTCCACCAGCCAGGGACAGAAAGCCCGTTTCAAAAAACCAAATTAAACTGTGCCCCCACCCCCAAAAGTTAACAGCTTTTCTAAGGGTCTTCAAATAATGGGGTTCACTTATCTTGGTATTTGGAAGGTTAGCATCAGGGCCAACCTCCACTATTCCAGACTGTCCTTCCCCTACCTCCCAACTGACCTAGTTGCAGAGCCCAAAACCATCTTTCCCTAACCCTCTCAGGTCCTTGTTTCTCTCACCTTGTTTGGTAGCCTAGGCTAGCCTCAAAAGTTTGACACTCCCTCCCACCCCCCCCATGTCAGGATTTCAGGTATGTGCCAACTCTTTCCCCAGCTTTCACTTGGCCAATTCATCCAGGGAGGCTTCTAACTTTTCCAGACAGGGTTTGTGTGTAATCTTGGTTGTTTCAGGCATGGGCAACTGTGCTTGGCTCAAACACATACCTTTGCAGGAACAAAACACAGCTAAGCACTTTTCTGTTACTTTTGTCTAAAAATGCCCGATTAAGGGGGGCTTGGTGGCACACACCTTTAACCCTAGCATTCAGGAGGCAGAGGCCAGCCTGGGAAACCGGTACCAAAACAAGATTGAACTTGCACATTAGAAAACTTTTGCCAGTGGTAGATAGGAGTGTGATCTGTATTCCAGCACCAGTAAGGTAGTGGACAGAGCTCAAAGTTGGGGCTGGAAAGCTGACTCAGTGTTGAATTTTAAGCCCAGCCAAAGATGATTACATATAGCAAGTAGACACACTACTCATGAGCAGATGTCCTTCAAGTTTAAGGACTGCTTTTCATACCTCCATCCATCATCCTGTGGACATCACTCTTTTACCCAAAGAACCCAGGCAGGCAAGATTAACACCCAACCACACACACCTGACTTTTACACATAGCATTCCTCTACTGCCGGGTTACCCAGGCTCTACCCATTAACTCACCCTACTTCAAGGCCATTCTCAATGTGAAGGACACTCACACAAAACCATCTGAATGTTAGGACTCAAATCACACATGGAATTTATTGTACATTCACAAGTGGTTTTTGCTTGCATGTGTATCTGTAAACCATGTGTATGCCTGGTCCCAGAAGCGGCCTGAAAGGCAGCATTGGATTTCTTTTCACTAGAGTTACAGCCACCATGTGGCCCAAGGTCTGTATAGATTATCTACCTCCAGCCCAAGAATAATCCTAAGACTGAAAAATGATGTTCGGCAAGGTCATGCCCAGAGCTGCCATCTAGCAGCTTCCTTTTGTAAAGCTGATATTGGTGAAGGTGTGTCAAGACAAGTTCTTGGAGCAAAGACTTTTTAATGGATGTATTTCACAAACACACCGGGAGTCATGCAATGCTGCCTGCATTGGATGCAATCCTGGGCCACAGGTCTGCACACTCCTTTGCAACAGGACCTGTAATAGCAGAACCTGCATAGAAGAGGCAGACAGGTTAGAGGGCACCTTGTCCATGCTGCTACAGCCACCCCGCCAGAGACATACAAAGGGTGGTTTGAACTGCTTCCTACCTTTCATCTCGCCTTTATTGTTTACTATGACCCCTGCATTATCTTCAAAGTAAAGAAACACCCCATCTTTTCTTCGATATGACTTTCGTTGTCGAATTACCACTGCTGGGTGGACTAAGGAGAAAAGGAAAGGGGCAGCAGTTAGTAACTGGCTGTCCTAGCACCAGCACGGAAGCAGACAGCCAGGCCTCAGACTGTCCACTCACCATTGGGTTTCCGTCATGGAACAGCAGGGAGAAGAATCAATGAGAACTACCCCTTAAATGGCCTTTTTTTTGTGTGTGTGGGGGGATATATATATATATATATATATATATATATATATATATATATATTTCCTTTCTAAAGATAATCCAAAAAATAAACTTTGCTACACAACCCCACTTATCCAGCAAGCTAGGACCACAGGATTAGAAGTCAGAGTCCAACAGCTGGGCGCAATGCAATCCCATTACTCTGGGAGGCAGAGGCAGGTTCGCCTCTCTAAGTTCAAGGACAGCCTGGTCCAGGACACCAAGAAACCCTGTCTCAAACAAACAAACAAAACAAAAACCAAAGAAGTCAGAGTCCCAACAGCTCAGTTGCTAGGGCTTGCCCTACAAATATTAACTACATGTAATAAAAATGCATTACTAGTGTTCGATGGATATTACCCCTCAACTTTTCAATTAATGCCTACCACGTTGACAGCACACCTTACTAAGGAGAGAATTTATTTTCTTTAGTCTTTGTTCTTTAACTGGGGCAAGATCCCTCATCAGTACAGTGCTATACAGAAACATGTGATCCTTCTAGACAGAATTCTGTTACTCAGAGGTAGTTCCACTTAAGTTTAAGCTTTGACCTGGCCCTGGTGGTCCATAACCACCTCTGGAAAAGTGGCATTTGCATTAAGGAGCCTCCCAGTGTATATCATCATAATAAAACAAAACTGAGAACCAGAACAGCTCATAGTACAGGTACTTTAGAAACCGGCACCACCACTGAACATGAACACCTGCTAATTGCTCTAAAGTGGTCACTGTGTGGGAATGGCCCATCAACACAGGGAAAAATCAAGACTAGAGGAGCCTGGGGCCTTACTGAAGTCAGACGAAACACCACCACCCATCTTCAGTCTAAGAGCTGGAAGATGGGGTCTCTTCCATACCCACAATTGCTTTTCTGTGCTAGGGACTGATCAAGATCTTGAACAACCGGCCAAATGTGGATTTACCCAGAAGCTTCCTGCCTGGGTCTCCAGAAGAGCCAGAACTAAGTCCTGTGCCACCCAAGCTGGATCCCACTCCTACTGTATAATCAGAACTAAGTTCACCATCTGAAACTACCTGTTTAAAGGCCGCTTTTCTGCATATTCACAACAAAGTATGGCCTTTACACAGAAACATGGCTGAAATCCTGAAGACAGATTCAAACACCTTTAAAGCCACACATCAGAAAAGCAACCAATAGTCACAAAGCCTCTCTCGATACTCATTTGCAAACTGACTTGAAATTCCTAAGACTAAGGAACCAAAGATGTCCCCACCACTGGAGGCAACAGCACATCCAGCTGTCACCACACCCACATAGCAAGGGGGACATAGTCTTCTCTTCTCTGACAGCTTCCTGAGCCACCAACCAGGCCCCGAAAGTGTTCTGAGATGAGGTTACTTAGGATGAGGTCAGCCACAACACCACCCTCCCTCAAGTGGAACAGAGAGGGTTCTAAAAGTACACTAGCATTTGTGGAAGGATGGAGGCAAGGTGCTTCTGGAAGCCAACACCACAACCCACCACCTGAACTCTACCAGGGGACTGCTAGAACCTCTCTGGAAGAGGGCACCTGGGAAGCTGAGGTGGGCGGGTGGCGAGCTCAGGGCCAGCCAGGCCTACAGTGGGACGTCTCTCAAGATAAGTGCAATAAAAAGGTTCTGCAGCCATACCACTCCAGGGGTGGGTCTGACGCCTCTTTTAAATACACATACCTGACGGGAAAAAAAAAAAAAAAAAAACACGTTTAAAGGTTGATAATGAGCCAGCAGCTCCCTGTTCAGTGTCTACTAAAAAAGGGAACATGCAGGAGGCGACATAAAGAGGTGCCTGCCTCCATACGTTCAAACAAAAAAACCACAGGTCAAACAGAGCCATTCAGCACTGCCAAGGGCATCCATAACCTGGACCACAACAAACTAGTTCCTTCCTCCTAAAAGCAAGCAGTCTATTAGCGTCTGATGAACTTAGCCAGGTGAGAGGCAAATAGCAGACCCGAGCTTATAGGGGAGAACCTAATTAGGGAACCAACAAGACGCTCCCCAAACCAAAGGAGCCAGGCATGTCTTAACAAACAACCCGCCACACACAAACAAAACAGCAGGAGCAGAAACAATGATCAAACAGCCTCTCAAAAGTGTTAAGTGATTTGGCGGTTTGGACGAGCACAAAACCGACATCCTGTTTTCCAGCATAGGGAGAACTCCCGACTATCGTCCATTGGCTCCATATGCCTACTCACCCTTTTTTCTCAATTCTGGTTTGCCTTTCTTAACTGTGGCCATCACCATGTCACCCACACCAGCAGCAGGAAGTCTGTTCAGCCGTCCCTTGATTCCCTTCACAGAGATGATATACAAATTCTTGGCTCCTACAGAAAACGAAAAAAAAAAAAAAAAATGAAATTTGTAGGTGCAGTTACCGCCAGTATGGTCAGCCTGGGCTATACAACGAGTAACTCCATCTCAAGAAGCCAATTGGAACAAAACCAGCGATCTTTAAAAGTGTTTTCCAAGACCCCTCACACCGCGCATGCAAGCAATCTTTCCATGTCACAACACCGATTGAAGCGAACAACACGTGTTGCCACTTCACCCAAAAGCGGTGTTTTCACTCTGCCCCTTCTTGACGGCTCAGTGGGCCACTGGCACAAAGGCCCACGGAGTGCTTTTAAAAGGGGGGCCGCGGCAGGGTCCTGCCGAAAACCTCACCTGTGTTGTCAGCACAGTTGATCACAGCTCCTACCGGGAGACCCAGGGAAATCCGGAATTTCGCTCCGGAGGACCCACCACGTCCTGCGGGGAGGAAGAGAAACCAGATTACGGCGGCCAGTGTTTGCCTCTCTCTGATTACCACCCAGTTGTCCCAGAACCTGGCCGTCCCCGTCATTACCATTCTCCTGTCGAGGTTAGGGAGACCGGACGGCCCCAACCTCCTCTCCACTTTTATCTATGCGGCAAGGCGGGGGAGCGCAGGGGTCGCCCAAAGCGGTGGAAGGCAGGCGGCCCAGCAGTGCTGCAGCGCGTGCGCGGGGCGAGCCCACGGGCGGCCCCGGCTCCGCCGCCCTCCTCTCCCCGGGCTCCCCCAGGGCCTCTGCGGCGCCCGGCCTCCCGCTCTCCCGCCCGAGGACTGCAAAGCCCCGCCGCAGCCCGGGCCCGCCGCCACCGAACAGGCCCGCCACCCTGCGCGGCGGATGCCAGCGGATCCCCAAACCCAGAAGTCTCACCTCGCTTCGACATCTTGAGCGCCCGGAAAGAGTCAGAAAGGAAGTGGGCACAAGGAACGCTGGGATATGAACTGCAGGCCCCGCCCACCCCGCCATGTGACCACACCCTCTGCTGCCCGCCTCCTTCCCCCGGGCGCAGCTGTGTGACGTGCAAATCCTGAGCCTCTTTGCAACAGCCTGGGCCGTGAAAGCACTGGTTGAATTACTTCCAGCGGCCTGGGAAGTAGTTGGAGATACAGACACATTGTTTTTTCTGTCATTTTTAAATTCGCTCAGCAGCTTCTTTTGAGCTCCGTTGCCAAGCACCTCTCTGGATGCCAAGAATTCAAAAATAATTCTTGCTCCGGGCGTGGTGGTACTCGCTGGTAACGCGATTTCGACGTCAGACTAAGCCACCCATGAGATCCTTTCCCCGAACAGATAAATACATACGTGAAAATAAATAGTTCTGTAAGGGTTCCCAAAGAACAAACAGAGATGGGGCAAAAGCAAGCTCAGAATGGTTTCATTTGGCTGTGGAACAATTAAATGAAGCGCTACAGATCGACTGGGTTTGGTGCCATAACATTCTCTTGTTTTAGTTTGTTTTTTTCAAAGTGAAGAAACAATACTTTTTTTTTTTTTTTTTTTTCCGACACAGAATTTCTCTGTGTAGCCTTGGCTGTCCTGGATTCGCTCTGTAGGCCAGGCTGGCCTTGAACCCAGAGAAATGCGCCTGCCTCTACCTCCCCAAGTGCTGGGATTACAGGCGTGTCCCAACACGCCCAGCAAAACAACACTTTTTAAAAATGTTTTTATTTATTTGGTTTTTCGAGACAGGGTTTCTCTGTGTAGCTTTGGTTGTCCTGAACTCACTTTGTAGACCAGGCTGGTCTCAAATTCACACCAAGCCACCTGCTTCTGCCTCCTTGAGTGCTGGGATTACAGGCATGCAACACCATGCCCGGCTTGAGAAATTTCTTTTTTCGTTTCTATTTGTGTGTCATGGCCAGATGAGTCTGGAGAACTGGCTCAGAAGTTAAGAGCACTTGCTGTTCTTCCAAAGGTCCTAAGTTCAATTTCCAGCAACCAACTGGCGGCTCATAACCATCTATAATGAGATGAGATCTGGTGCTCTCTTCTGGCCTTTGGACATACATGCAGATGGCCAGAAAAATCAAGCTGGGTGGTGGTGGCATAAGCCAGCTCTGGTCCACAGAGGGAGTTTCAGGACAGCCATGGCTGTTACAGAGATGAGTAAAGTGTAAAGTGTACACTCTAAGAGTAAAGTGCTTGCCACATAAGCCAGACCACTGTAAAGATGGAAGGAGAGAACCAATTCCATCATGTATTCATATAAGCAATAACGGTAAAATTTAAATTTAGTTCAGTTACAAGGCCTAAGGAAGGAACTAAGGAAGCATATGACTAGCAAGGAAACCAGTTGTGCCTGAGCGAGTCAATGAAGGGTGAGTAGATGGGGCAAGAAGTAACTAAACACAATGACAATGAGAAATGATTTTGAAAGAATAATGACGTTCAGAACAGTGGGATGTGAAGTCCCACTGGTGGGAGGCAGAGCAAGGAGAGTTGTTGGGAGTTTGAAGCCATCTTGTGCTACCCTGCCATTCCCCAACTCAAAAAAAGAAAAAAAAAGAAAAGAATCTTTATGGTTGAGGGTCACTGCAACAAGAGGAGTTGTATTAAAGGGTTGCAGTGTTAGGGAGTTTGAGAACCACTGTGTTAAGAGCCTTGCTCCAGATGGGCAAAGTGGCGGTGCATGCCTGTAATCCCAGCACTTGGGGAGGCAGAGGCAAGCAGGTCTCTGAGTTTGAGGCCAACCTGATCTACAGAGCGAGTCCAGGACAGCCAAAGCTATACAGAGAAACCCTGTCTTGAAAACAGAAAGAAAAAAACAAAAACAAAAACAAAAAACATTATTCCTCTTGCAGATGATCTGGTTCTGTTTCCAACACACACAGCACTTCACAATCTCTGTTAAGAGACCAAACAACTTTGGGTATTGGTTTAAAGTTTAAAGCACAAGCCTGAATGAAGGCTAGCCGGGTGGAGACATGTCCAGCGGCCTGCAGGCAGTGAGGGGGACCCTGCCCACTAGAGATACAGTTGCTAGGAAACCAGCCCAGATGGCCAGGCCACAACAGTTTGTGGTCTTGGGGCCTAAAGTAAACCAATCATTTCAAAAGTCAGTTTCCTTTATCCAATTATGTAATGCCAATGCCAAGACATGTAACTCCCTGCTTGCGGTTTTGTTTGTTTGTTCGTTTGTTTGTTTTATTTTCCTTTAAAAACCTTGTTCCCTTAGACCATGGGGCTGTATTCCTCTCCTGCTTCCACAGGAAGTTTTCAGCCCGGGCTCGAGCACATATACAGTAAAAGATACTCATGTATTTGCAGCGGAGTCAGTTCCTGGTGGTCTTTGGGGGTCTCACAAACTGGGCATAACACTGTGACTCCAGTTCCAGGGGCACCAACACACTGACACACTCTCTTTTGGCTCCGTGGGCCTCAGGCAAATATGTAGTGCACACATACGAAGGCGGGCAAACACTCATACACATAAAAAAAATCAAATAAGACACGGAAAAATATGAAGAGAATGATGGAAACGGATCTTGGAGAGCTTTGCACAGCACTGCGGAAATGTGGAAGTTACTGAGAGAAATGGGAAAGTGTGGCCTGACTTCAAGCCAAAGCAGGGCCATGAGCTAACTGGTAAAGTCGGATCACAGGAAGACTGCTGGGGAGCCTCTGTTCGCCCAGGAAATGGTTGATTTGGATCTGAGTGACAGCAGAAGAGCTAATGTGATGGAGTTCTAGAGCAAGGTTCTAGATTCATCTGGAGATGGAACCAAAAGCAAAACAAAACAAAACAGTGGAATTCAAAAGAAAAGAGCCAAGATGTGTCTAAGGCTTTGAGTCCTGATCATTGGGGAGTTGGTATTGCCATCAACCAACATAGGGAAGACAGTGGGAGGAATTCTCTAGCTCTGTCTCTCTGTTGGTAGGAACAGTCCTTTTGGTTACAGCTCCAACCACTGTACCAAGTAGAAGAAAGCGTGACCTTATTTCATCTCTTTCCCAGGCACCCAGATTTAATCACGAAGTTCTGTTGACTCCGCCTGGACTGTTGAGACAGGTTCCCCAAGGTCTGCCTTTGACTTAATGATACCGCAGGAGCTTCTAACTGCTTTAACCGCAGCCTCACATTGCTGCGGTTAAAGCATTGGAACTCTGTGCTGGCCGCTCTGGTTCTTGTAGAATAAAATCTAAGCTCCTGTCTTAGTCACTGTTCTATTGCTAGGAAGAGGCACTGTGACCAAGGTAACCTATAAAAGAAAGCGTTTAGGTAGGGACTTGCTTACCGCTCCAAGGTGAGTCCATAACTATCATGGGGGAGCCTGGCAGCAGGCATGAGAACCCACAGTGGCCAAGCGCCCACATCTGACCACAAGTTGGAGGTGGAGAATGAGAGACCAGACCTGGTGTAAGCTTTTGGAACTGCCAAGCCCACCCCCAGTGACACACCTCCTCCAGCAAAGGCCCACTTTCTAATCCTTTCAAAAACAGTTATACAACAAGATTTAGTTAGTTAGTTAGTGTGTGAGTGGATACCCTGTCTGCATGTACGCCTGCATGCCAGAAGACAGTATCAGATACCGTCATAGACGGTTGCGAGCCACCGTGTGGGTGCTGGGAACTGAACTCAGGACCTCTGGAAGAAGCAGACGGTGCTCTCAACCACTTAGCCATGCTCCAGGTCCCTGTCCCCCCATCTGGTCTCTTACACTTCACATTTTAGTAACACTTATCTGTCCAGGGTTCCTGGTTGCCCCCTTCAGTTTCACCCCTTGTGTTGGTGAACTTCAACCTGCTTTGTGCAACCCATCAAAGACAAGGTCTTGCCTAATTTACCCCATGAGCTGCCCATATGACCTTGAACTCACTCTGTGACCAAGGCAGGACTTAAACTTGTGATCTTCCTGCTTCAGCCTCCAGAGTAGTTGGAATTATAGACCTGTGTCTCATGTTCAGCTTATATTCTCTCTCTCTCTTTCTCCCCACCCCTTTTGTTTGTTTGTTTGTTTGCTTTTCAAGACGGTGTTTCTTTGTGTAGCCATGACTGTCCTGGAACTCAGCTTATATTCTCATTTTTTTTTTTTTGAGACAGGGTCTCACTGTAAAGCCATTGCTGGCCTGGAACAAGATATTGCCCAAGATCTTTCCCTCCATTAAGTAGAGGACCATTATCTTTAGAAGAGAGAGCCCAGGAACTGAGGACACGAGGGACAGGTGGAAAATGACCACAACTTGCACCTCAGACTAGAGAAAATTATAGAAAAACAAGAAAAGAACTTAAAGGAGCCTAGAATCCAACAGTATTCTTTTTGCTTTTGTTTTTCTGTGTAGCTCCACAGAACTCACTCTGTAGATCAGGCTGGCCTTGAACTCAGAGAGATCTGCCTCTGTGTCTGCCTCCCAAGCGCTAGGATTAAGGGCCTTAGTCACCATCACCTGGTTTAGTAGTCTGTTGTATTAGCCATCTTTCCTTTCATCCACCTCTCATTCCTCCTCCCCTGTATTAATCTCTTTTTAACCTTCATCCTTACTCCCTTCTTCAGCGATGTCTCCCCATACTCTATCATCGTCATGCACTCCATCATCATCACCCTCTTCTTCTCCTTCTTTATCATCTGTATCAGGAACCAAATAATATTGCAAGAGATTTGGCCAAATGCCACTTTTTTTTTTTTTTTTTTTTTTTAGATAGGCTCTCTCTGTGTAGCTCTGGCTATCTAAACCAGGATGGATGGTCTCACACTCTGAGATGCACCCGCCTCTACCTCCCAAACACTGGGATGAAAGATATTAGCCATGGACTTAGAGTTACTATTGCTGTAACTCTATTGATGAAACACCATGACCAAAAGCAACTTGGGGAGGAAAGAGTGTATTTGACTTGCACTTCTCAATTATAGTACAACACTGGAGAAAGGGAGAAAGTCAGGACAGGAACTCAAGCAGGGCTGAAGCCTGGAGGCAGGGTATGATGCAGAGGCCATGAGGAGTGCTGCCTACTGGCTTGTTCAGCCAGGCTTTTAAGCCTGCTTCCTTGTAGAACCCAGGACCACCAGGCCAGAGATGGCCCCACTCACAATGGGCTGAGCCCTCCCCAATCCTTTACTAAGAAAATACTCTATAGGCATGCCTGCAGCCTGATGTTTGTTTGTTTGTTTTGTTTTAGTTTTTCGAGACAGGGTTCCTCTGGGTAGCCTTGACTGTCCTAGACTTGCTTTGTAGACCAGGCTAGCCTCACCGGGATCAGCCTGCCTCGCTTCCCCTTGGATTTTCATCAAATAAAAATGTATTCTGAAATCTGATTTTATGTCTTCATATTCTGCTACTTTATCTCTAGTCAAATAGTGTGGGGCCATTTCATCTTCCTCCCCAGGTGGCTCAGACACTTGGGTATGGTTGGAAAAGTGGTTGAAGTTTGTCATATTTCTGTCCTACATTCTCAACATGTCCTCAATGGCTTGTCACTTCATTTTGTCTATTTCATTCGTACTTAATCGACATATGTCATCGCTTCTTGTTTCTCTCTCCTTGGCAAGCTGGTATGTCTGCCGGCTCTGGGTTGAGAGCTGAGGCAGGAGCACAGATTATTGTTTTGGGGCCATGCCACTAGGAAAGTCCAAATCCTGAGCCCAGGTGATTTATCCAATGATTTACTTAGTTATTTATTTACTTATTTAGCATTTTACGTGTGTGAAAGTTTTGCCTTTATGTCTGTAAATTCACCACATGTGTGCAGTGCCCCTGGAGACCAAAAGACAGCCTCAGGTCCTCTGGCACTGGAGTTATAGATGGTTGTGAGCTACCATGTGGGTGCTGAAGACGGAATTTGTCTTCTACAAGAGCAGCAGATGGTCTTCACAGCTGAGCCATTTCTCCAGCCCCCAACAGTTTCTATTTATTTCTTTATTTCTTTACTTACTTACTTACTTACCTACTGGGGGCTTGGGGTATTTGGATGCCAAGGCAGATGTGTGGGAGGTCAGAGGACAACTTGAGTTAGATATCTCCTTTACCCTTTACCGTGCAGGTTTCAGGGATCAAACTCAAGTCCCTAGGCTTGAGCAGCAGGTACTTTTACCAGGCAAGCCATCTCACGGGCCCAAGACAAAGTCTCTTATAACTACACGGTCTAGCCAGTGAGCCCCGGGCATCCACCTATCTCTGCCTCTCAGCTAGAATTACAAGTGGTCACTATTACAACCAGCTTATGTTCTTGTGTGGTTCAGGGGTCAAACTCAGATCATTAGGCTCAGCCAGCATTTCACTGACTGAGCTACCCCCTCACCTGAGGAGAGCTCGCAGGGAAAAACATGTTCTCACCGCTGCCTTCACTTGAAGACAGGGATAGGCAGGATGTTTTGCCAAGTCCACTTCCTTTTGTTTGTGTGAGGATCACACAGACAAGTGGTTGAGGTAAACAAGTTTGACTTCTCGATGAACCCCTTCATTGTATCAAGATGCTTTGCTCTGACTATAAGAAAGGAATTGTGGAATAAACCGGTGTGACAGTTTCTACTGGCAGCCCTCTCGAACTGATCTTGTGTGTGGTGTGTTATTTATTTTTATTTCTTTCAATCCTCATTCCCCACTCAAGAACTGTTTGACTCTGCCAGCAGGCTCTGGTAGTTTGGCGCCCGGACAGCGATCTGAGACACAGAGAAGCAGTGAAGGACACTGCAGTGTTGACGAGCTTGGACCATAAACTAAAGAGAAAAGGGCACGGTAAGTAAAATTGGAGAGTGAAAATGGGACAAAGCAGTAGCCTCATGTTTTTGTATGGAATTTAATTAGAGATAGTCTGTATATGTGGCATGGGACTGAGAAAGTGAAACTTTCAGGGTTAGAGAGAAAGAGGAAAGAAAGATGGAGGCTTCAGGACAAAATGAGGTTAAACCATCAGCTCCTCCCGAAGAGTTCTATGTCCCTCCTAATGGTAATAATTTCTTGTAAGAAGAAGACTTTGAGGATGACTTAGGTCCTGATGAGGTTGCAGAGTTGGAGGAAGAAGCAGCTCAGTATTATTCTGAGAGATACCCTCTGATTCAGGCTATGAATGTTAAAAAAACTTGAGCCTTGGCAAAAAGAAATAAAAAGGTTGGAATGGCGCTTAGGGGAAATAAACAGGAAAATTGAAGAATTAACTACTAGGGAAAATGAGGCTTAATCCCCTACTCCAATTTCCTCAATGACTGCAGGCTTGGACCCTCCCCTTGGACAGCTACGATTACTATAGCTCAAAAGACAAAAGGGGCTTTTTCTTCGTCCACTGTTAGGGCAACTGTATCCCTTTTCCAAGCTTCTTTTCAACAAGCTAGGCAGAAAGGAGAAGTTTTATGGCTTTTCAATTATAGAGCAACCCAATGCACAAGGTAATATGGTAAGAATTCATGCTCCTATATCTTTTAAACAATTAAAAGAATTGAAAACTGCATGTGCTCTATATGGTCCGACAGCACCTATTACTCAAGATCTGTTAAAGTTCTTGTCTACTGAGGCCCTCTGCCCAGGGGACTTGAAGGAATTAGCAAGAGCATGTTTATCAGAAGGAGATCGTTTATTATGGAAGCCAGAATTTGTGGAGCTGTGTCAAGTTACGGCTGAACTCAATCAAGCTCAAGGAGTTCGTGTAACTAACTTATGACGTGCTTGCTGGGGAAGGAATCTACAGGGAAACAGGACAGCAACTGGATTTTGATGTGGCCATTTATGCTCAAGTAAATGCTGCTGCCCGAAAGGCCTGGAATAAACTTCCACAAACAGGTAGACAGGTGCAGGGTTTGTCTAAAATCTTTCAGGGACCTGATGAATTATTTCAAGATTTTGTATCAAGAGTAATGCAAGCAGTAAGCAGACTTGTGGGTGATACAGATTCGGGATTATTAGTAGTAAATAATCCAGGGCCTATGAAAATGCTAACAGTGCCTTCCAAGAGACTTTGAGGCCCTTTAGAAAGAAAGGAAATATTTCTGACTATATTAGGTTACGTTCTGACATTGGGCCGTCTTATACTCAAGGAGTGGCTATGGCTGCCACCCTACCAGAGAAGACTATTAAAGAGGCATTATTTCAGCAACAGAAAGGCCCAAAGAATGGAGTACTGGGAGGTTTTTATGGTTGTGGGCAAATGGGACATCAAAAAAAAAAAAAAAGTCCTAATGCTGTTAAGAAAGAAGGGAGTCAAAAGGAACCTGGTCTATGCCCAAGATGTAAAAGAGGAAAGCATTGGGCTAATGACTCTAAGTCTAAAAGAGATGCTGTAGGAAACCCTTTAATTCGGGGAAACTGGAAAAGGGGCCAGGCCCGGGCCCCACAACAATGTTATGGGGTGCTACAGAATTTCGTTCCTCAGCAAGGAAATCCATTCAGGACTTCTGTAGAGCAACCACAGGTAGTGCAGGACTGGACCTCAGTTCCTCCATCTACACAGTATTAACTCCTGAAATGGGGATGCAGGCCCTGCCTACAGGAGTTTATGCTCCATTACCTAGGGGAACTCTAGGATTATTACTAAGAAGTAGTAGTACAACTATGCAGGGAATTTTAGTAGCTCCTGGGGTAATTGATGCTGATTATGAAGGGGAAATAAAAATTATGACACACTCTCCAAATGGAATTTCTGTAATAAAACAAGGTCAAAGATTAGCCCAATTAATATTGCTTCCTCAAGTTCAGATAAAAAAAAAATGCAAGTAAGAAGCATAGGAGAGGAGATGCAGGTTTTGGATCCTCTGATACTTATTGGATACAAGCTATCTGTCCCAAGTGACCTGAACTAGTGTTACAAATTACTGGGCTAAAATTTACAGGGTTATTGGATACAGGAGCTGGTGTCTCTGTCTTAACTGCTGATCAGTGGCCTATGCATTGACTGAAGCAATCCTCTATTACACAATTGCAAGGGATAGGACAAAGCCAATGTCCTGAAGTAGTAATGAATTAACTTGGAAGGATGAGGAAGGACATGAGGGAACTTTTAAACCATATATTGTTCCTGGCCTTCCTGTTAATCTGTGGGGTGGAGATGTGATGAGTAACATGGAAATGTAGCTTTACAGTCCTGGTAATGTAGTTACCAATCAGATGTTTAATCAAGGATATTTGCCAAATTCAGGATTAGGAAAATTCAGACGAGGCATAGCTCAGCCATTAATGCCTACCCCAAGAAATTTTAAAAAGGGGTTGGGTTATTTTTAGGGGAGGTCACTGAACGACCTGTACCCCATGCAGATCCAATAACATGGAAAGAGAATATTCCTGTGTGGGTGGATCAGTGTCCTCTTTCCCTTGAGAAAATTAAAGCTGCTGAGCAGTTGGTACAGGAACAGCTTGATAGCGGCTGCATTGCTCCATCAAACTCACCTTGGAACTCCCCTATTTTTGTTATAAAAAAGAAATCGGGAAAATAGAGACTTTTACAAGATCTCAGAAAAGTAAATGAGACTATGGAGTTAGTGGTAGCCTTGCAACTGGGATTACCTACCCCTTCTGCTATATCCAACGATACTTTTAAGATTATACTAGATTGGAAAGATTATTTTTATACTGTTGCTCTTGCTCCTCAAAACTGTAAAAGATTTGCTTTTAGCGTGCCATCAGTAAAGAACCTATGAAGAGGTATCACTGGCTTGTGTTACCTCAAGGTATGGCAAATAGTCCAACCTTATGTCAAAAATTTGTGGCTCAAGCTGTTTTTAAAACTAGACAAGCATATTCTTCTGTGTATATTATTCGTTATATGGATGATATTTTATTGGCTCATAAGAATGAAGGGATTTTATTAAGTGCTTTTGCACACTTACAACAGCTTTGAAGGATCAAGGTTTAGTAGTTGCACCAGAAAAGGTGCAGACTGAGCCACCTTGTTTGTATTTGGGACATAAATTATATCCTCAGACCATGATGCCTCAGAAAATTCAGTTAAGGAAAGACAACCTAAAAACTGTAAATGATTTTCAAAAGTTGTTAGGTGATGTTAATTGGCTTAGATCCCATTTGAAGTTAACTACAGGAGAGCTGAAATCGCTTTTCGACATTTTAAAAGGAAAGGCTGATCCTTTGCCAAAAAAGGAACTTACCAAAGAAACTCTGTGATGTTTTGTAAAAGATAAAATTAGCTATTGAAAAACAACATGTTTGGGGTTAGAGAAATGGCTCAGTGATTAAGAGCACTGGCTGTTCTTCTAGAGGTCCTGAGTTCAATTCCCAGCACCCACATGGTGGCTCACAAACCATCTATAATGGGATCTAGTGCTCTTTTCTGTACATGCGGAAAGACCACTCATATACATTAAATAAATAAACAAATCTTAAAAAAGAAAGAAAAACATGTTCAATATATAGGTTATTCAAAAGAATAGAGTGCATATATTTTGGCTACTGTTCACACTCCAACTGCTGTATTGTGGCAAGATGGACCATTATTATGGTTGCACTTGCCTGTGTCTCCTGTGTGAGTTCTGACACCGTATTATGAAGCAGTGGCTAGTTTAGTTCAGATGGCTCGCATAGAATCATGCAAGTATCTTGGTAGAGAGCCCTCCTTAATTCCTTTTACCAAACAACAAGTAGACTGGTTATTTCAAAATGCAGATTGTTGGGCGACAGCTTTTGCTCATTATTTAGGACAGATTGACAATCATTATCCAAAAGATAAATTACTTCAATTTGTCAATGAGCATGCTTTTGTATTTCCTGAAATAATTAAACAAGAGCCATTACCTCAAGTTCCAACAGTATCCAGAGATGGATCTTCAAATGGAAAAGCTGTATATGTAGCGCAGGGACAAACTTTTGTTTTGCAAACATTACCAGCCTCAGTTCAAGTTCTAGAATTACAAGCTGTAGCTGCAATCTTAAAAAATATGGCTTCTACCTCTTTCAACTTCTACACTGATAGCTGTTATATTGCTAAGGCTTTGCAAGTTCTAGAGACTGTAACATATGTTGATACAGCTAATAAACAAATACAAGATCTATTTAGAGAGACACAACAAAGTATCCAGAGCTGTGTGCAGCCTTGTTATGTAGGGCATACTAGAGCTCATTCAGGACTTCCTGGACCTCTAACTTTAGGGAATGATTCAGCAGATCAAGCCACATGCTTGGTCGGATTAACTCAACAAGAATTGGCTCAACAGTCTCAAACCTTACATCATCAAAATAGTCAGAGCTTAAGAAAGCAATTTAGTATTACCAGAGAAGCTGCTAAATAAATTGTAAGATTATGTTCTTCTTGTCCTGAACATTTTAATGTACTTCAATATGCTGTCAATCCTAGAGGATTGACTCCCAATCATTTGTGGCAAATGGACGTAACTCATATCCCAAAATTTGGAAAACTAAAATACATTCATGTAACAATTGATACTTTTTCAGGATTTATCATGGCAACTCCCTTAACAGGAGAAGCCACCAAACATGTTATACGTCATTGCTTAAAATGTTTTGCTACAATTGGATTCCTTCCATTATAAAGACTAATTAGGTATTGCACATCTTAGTCAAGCTTTTCATTGTTTTGTGTGCAAATGAATATAAGTCAGAGAACAGGTATTCCATATAAACCTCTAGGTCAAGGAATTGTGGAGCATGCCCATGGATCTCTTAAGAACCAATTGCAAAAAATAAAAAAAGGGGAGTTATATCCCCAAACACCAAATATCTTAATCATGCACTATTTTAAATTTTTTGAATGCGGATATTCAAGGCCTTTCTGCAGCTGATCAATTGTGGCACCTAATATCAAAGATAATTATGCCCAAGTGAAATGGAAAGATCCGATTACTGGAATATGGCAGGACCCAACCCCATATTAATATGGGCAAAAGGGCATGAGATTAGTGCAATGTTTCCCAGAAAGAGGATGCTCCTGCTGCTGACAATAATAATTCTGTAAAAGAGAGCTGTTTTGGGCTTCTGCTCCTGACTCACCTTTGTTACATTCTCCTCCAGGGAGAAGACGTGCAGAGAAACTTTTTAGATACTATGTGACTGGAACAGACAGATTGGTTGGTCTAGCAATCAGGACAATTCTCAACAAAATCGGGAAGAATGGGAAAGAGGACTGACTATGGGATTTTGGTGGTCTGATTCTGGTTTTCAGCAGAACTATATTTGGAAGCTTGCTGCAGAAACTCTCGGGAGGCCCTGTAACCGCCTGTGTAAATCCTCCTTATGCTTTGTTGTTTGGGAATGTTAACATTTTATACAATATTCAAACTTTAATGTTTCTTATCATCAATGTAAACTAACAAACTATTTCTAAGTTTTCAAATGGACAACAGGTTCTGGTTGTTTGACAGCCTTCAAAAAATTATGGGTCCTGTGACTGTTTCTCAGGCTTGGTATTCTGATAAGGGGTCATCTTTTAAGTCACTTTTATGGAGTGTTATAGGACTTGGCTTATTACTCTTATTAGGAGCATGTCTCCTACCAGTGATAATTAATACCTTCATCAAGGCCTTTTAGAATGTTAAAGCTGATCTGCATAAGATTAAACTCCAGTGTCTACTCTAGCGGAGGTTGGTAGCCAAAGACGGCTAAGATCTCTCTGAGGTTAATTCAGTCTAAGACAGGCATGAATGATGGAATTTGTGTATCAATGATAGGTAAGAATATATCTTTCAAGAGAGACAACCTAAGACAGGCATAATCTTCTGCTCCATAGCTCTTAAGTTATGGTCAATTTTAAAAATATGAAAAAGGGAGACATGTGGAGAGCTGCTTATTGGTCAGGATGCTTTATTATTGAGCTCTCAGTGGAAAACGTTTTCACCATGACCTTCACCTGGAGACAGGGATAGGCAGGCTGTTTCACCAAGTTCACTTCCTCTGTGTGCGGATCACACAGACAAGTGGTCGAGGTAAATAAGTTTGACTTCTCGATGAACCCCTTCATTGTAAAGAGGTGCTTTGCCCTGACTATAAAAAGGAACTGTGGAATAAACCGTGTGTCACAGTTTCTCCTGGCAGCCCTCTTGAACTCATCTTGTGTGTGGTGTGTTATTTTTTAAAATTTTCTTTCAATCCTCACCCCCACTCAGGAATTGTTCGATTCTGCCAAAAGGCTCTGGCGTTCACCCCATGTTTTCGATTTTATAACATTCTCTGCCTTTTTGAGACAGTCTTGTGATAGAGCCTTATTGGGTCTAAAACTTCTTATGTAGAGCAGGCTGGTCTGGAACTTGCTGCCATCATCCTGTCTCTGTCTCCATACCTAGCTTGCTGCTGCTGCCCCTTCTTCTTCTTCTTCTTCTTCTTCTTCTTCTTCTTCTTCTTCTTCT
>NW_026595981.1:21874986-21914384 GCF_907164565.1 Psammomys obesus
CTTCTTCTTCTTCTTCTTCTTCTTCTTCTTCTTCTTCTTCTTCTTCTTCTTCTTCTTCTTCTACCTTTTTGTTGTTGTTGTTTTATTTTTGTTTGTTTGTTTTAGACAGGGTTTCTCTTGTGTAACAAGAGCCTTGGCTGTCCTGGACTCATTTTTTGTAGATCAAGTTGGCCTTAAACACACAGAGATCCACTCACTTCTGCCCCCCAAGTACTGAGATTGCTGGGATTAAAGGTGTGCACCACCATGCCTGACTTTTAAAAAACATTTTAAAATTTTATATTATTTTATATTCATTGATGTTTTGCCGGCGTATATGTCTGTGTGAGGGTATCAGATCCTCTGCAACTGGAGTTAGAGACAGTTGTGAGCTTACAAATGTGGGTGCTGGGACTTGAACCAGGGCCCATCTGGAAGAGCAGTCAGTGCTCTAAACCAATAAGCCATCTCTCTAGCCCCTGAGCTCTCTTTGCTTCTTAAAATCCACTTTAATGCCAGGCAGTGGTGGCTGTTCTGGAACTCACTCTGTAGACCAGGCTGGCCTCAAACTAACAGAGATCCACCTGCTTCTGCCTCCTGAGTGCTGGAAATAAAGGCATGTGCCACCACTGCCCTGACTTTATTTTTATTTTATGTATACATGCATGCAATACTCAAGGACAGAAGAGGGCTTCAGATCCTCTGGAACTGGAATTACAGATGGTTGTGAGCCTCCATGTCGGTTGCTGGGTACCAAACCTGGGTCCTTTGCAAGAGAAACAAGTGGTCTTAACCACTGAGCAGTCTCTCCAGACCCTCAGAGAACTATGTGTGAAAATAGGTTCTCTTCTTCCATCACTGGGACTTGGGGAACCATTCCAGCTCAGGTCATCAGGTTTGGTGGTAAGTGCCTTAACCGAGTGTGGTGATTTGAATAAGAATGGTTCCCATAGGCTCACATTTGAATGCTTGTTCCCAGTTGGTGGAACGGTTTGAGAAGGATTAGGAGGTGTGGCTTTGTTGGAGGAGATATGCCACTGCGGGGTCAGGGTGGACTTTAAGGCTTCAAAAGACTCATGAGAGCCAGGTGGTGGTGGCACATCCCTTTAATGCTAGCACTCAGGAGGCAGAGGCAGGTGAATCTCTGAGTCTGAGACCAGCCTGGTCTACAGAGCAAGGTTCAGGACAGTTAGGGCTACACAGAAAAAAACCTGTCTCAGAAGAAAAGAAGAAAGATCATGCCAGTATGCTCTCTCCTTCCTGTGGATCAAGATGTGAGCTTTCAGCTCTTCCTGCTACCATGCCTTGTTCCACCATCATGGACACTAAATCCTCTGAAACCATAAGCTCAAATACTCTTTCTTTTTGTTGCTTTTTTTTTTTTCCAGATGGGGCTCCTCTGTGTAGCCCTGGAACTCACCTTGTACACCAGGCTGGCCTCAGGTTCACAGAAATTCATCTGCCTCTGCCTGCCAAGTGCTGGGATTAAAGGCGTGTGCCACCACCCAGAAAGAAAACCTTAATTACACATTGTGTTCATGTTTGCTTGTATGTATGTGTGTAGGTGCCCACAGCGGCCAGACGGGAGTGTCAAACCAGCATTCCATGCAGTTGTGAGCTGCCCAGTGTGTTGGGAACAGAACTTGCCTCTTCTGTGAGAGCAGTAAATGCTCTTACCTCTGTGTTTTCTCTTCAGCCCCCCCAAATCACAGAACATTGGTTTGTTTGTTTTTATATTTCGAGACAGGGTTTCTCTGTGCAGCTTTGGCTGTCCTGGACTCACTTCATAGACCAGGCTGCTCTCAGAACTCCTATAGACTAGGCTTGACTCATAGAGATCCACCTGCCTCTGCTTCCCCGGTGCTGGGATTAAGGACAAGTACCACCACCTCTGCCTAAAAAACTAGATTTTTATTTTTGAGTGGGTTGTGGCTGGCGTTATTTTTCATCAAGTAGGAATATACCAAAACAAAACAAAATAAAACCCTACCAAATATCTTAGACAATTTTTTTTTACAAAATCTACATAATGCCATGCAGGTCTTTAATCCTTTTAAACTTGCTTCCTAGAAGTAGTTATTCATAGCTGACAGTAACAAATCCTGTCAGAGGTTCAAGTTAACCTGTACTAACAGACCCTGCCAGACAGTCCAGCTGATCTTACATTTTACTATGATTCAACAGTGTCATAACTCAGACTTTGTTATCCACACAACGTGGCTACTCTCTGGTTGCGCTCAGGATGTACTTTGGAATATCCTCACTCGCCTCACCTGGAACCGGTCAGCTTAAAGGTTAACTGATAATACTTCTGTCTAGTTAGCCAAAAATATCCTATTGCATTGTACAGCTGGCCAAAATGTGTTACTGCCTCCCTCGTCTTCTGCACTTGGTTTTCCTATCAAAGCCTGTCCCAAGAACAGGTTGATGTCACAGTTAGACTCCCGAGTCCTTACTGTGTCCCTGGTGGATCAGCTTGGAAAAGGCGTTCAAACAAATCATCAATGTCTGACTGAAATTGGTGTCTGAGTGTTTTGTGTGGCTATTCTTGGACTACATCAAAAGCAAGTTGGGGGAAAAAGGGCTTATTTTGGTTTGCACTTCCAGATCATAGTCCATCATTGGAGGAAGTCAGGACAGAAACTGAAACAGGGCAGGAAGCTGGAGGCAGTTGCTGATGCAGAGGCCGTGGAGGGGTGCTGCTTACTGGATTGCTTCACAAGGCTTGCTCAGCCTGCTTTCTTATAGAACCCAGGACCAACAGCCCAGGGACAGAACCACACACAATTGGCTGGGCCCTTCTTAATTTATCACTAATTGAGAAAATGCCCTACAGCAGGATCTCCTCAACTGAGGCTCCTTCCTCTCTGGTGGCTCTAGCTTGTGTCAAGTTGACATGAAACCAGCCAGTACAGCTGACCTCTTGCCAACTTTACACACAAACACATCACTAGTGAGCCACAAATCATCCTTTTGTATTCATCCCCAAGAAGCCATTAAAAAGATAAATAAGTCTAAAAGCCCCACAGTCTTTAAAAATTCAAACACATTAAAAGTTCAGTCTCTTGAAAATAGACATTCTCTTTTAAAATCCAAAGTCTCTCAATTGTGGGGTTTAGAAAATACTTTCTTGGGGCTGGCGAGATGGCTCCAAGGTTAAGCTTAGCACTGGCTGTTCTTCCAAAGGTCCTGAGTTCAATTTCCAGCAACCACATGGTGGTTCACAACCATCTGTAAATAAGATCTATTGCCCTCCACTGGCATGCCCTCTTCAGTACAGAGTACTGTATAAATAATAACTAAATAAATCTTTAAAAAAGGGAAAAAAAAAAAAGAAGAACAGAAAATACCATCTTAACCACGAGGGGTAATGCATGCCTGTAATCCCAGCACTCTGGGAGGCAGAGGCAGGTGGATTGCTGAGTTTGAGGACAGCTTGGTCTACAGTCCGGGACAGCCAAAGCTACACAGGGAAACAAACAAACAAACAAAAATCTTACTTCGAAAGGGAAAGATCAGGGCACAGTCCCAATCAAGTCAAAGCCAAATTCCAGTATCTGGGATCCATTCATGATCCTCTGGACCCCTCTAAAGGGCTTGGGTCACTTCTCTGGCTCCTCCCTGTGCAGCACACACAGCTTGTCTCCTGCTGTCCTCCACCGCTGCTGCTGTTCTTGGTGGTCATCTCATGGTCCTGGCATCACCGAAATGCTGGTGCCTTCTGCCGCAGCTGGGTTGCGCTTGCACCGATAGCATCCCATAGTCTTCATGGTGCCAAGCCTCAGCTTCTCCGAATAACCCCTTCAGGTCTGGGCCTTCACCTGCCCCTGGGCCTGCACCTTCACCCGTGGACTTTCCTGGCCTCCCACAGCGCCAAGCCTCAGCTGCTCCCTATGACCCCTTCATGCCTTCAAAACCGGTACCACCAGGGTGACTCTTACACATCACCAAGTCCGGCGGCCAGCACGAGATATGACCATGGCCGCCTCCGGAACACAGCTTCTGTGTGCTCCCAGGAAACTCCACCTCAGCGATGCCGGCCTCTTCTCAATCACCGTTAGTTTCTTAGTTCCAGCTAACCAGCACCAATTGTCCCAGTAACATAAATCACTTCAGTGGTGCTCGTCTCTTCTTAATCAGAGCTGACGCCTCAGCCCCAGCTGATCAGAATGTCAGAATCTCAAATCAAAATAGCAAACAGGCCTGATAGAGTCTTTAAACTTCACTCTAAAAGTCCCCAAGACAGACCTCCATCCTCTGCACTGCTCTCAACATTCTTTTGGTTTGTTTTGTTTTTGGAGACAGGGTTTCTCTGTGCTGCCTTGGCTGTCCTGGACTCGCTTTGTAGTCGAGGTTGACCTCGAACTCACAGAGATCTGCCTACCTCTTCCTCCCTGGGTGCTGGGATTACAGGTGTGCCACTACGCCTGGCTGCTCTCCGTGTTCTTATCTTCCAAGCTCCTAAAAACATTCCACTGAGTTCTAAACACTGAATGGATTTTCTAGCCCAAAGTTCCAAAGTGTTTCCACAATCCTCCCCCAAACATGGTCAGGTCTGTCATAGCAATATTCTACTATGCTGGTACCAACTCGTCTTAGTGTTTTTATTGCTGTCACAAAACACCATAACCCCATATGTGTGTGTGTGGATATATATGTATATAGTGGCGTGTGCCTTTAATCCCAGTACATGGGAGCCGAAGGCAGGCAAATCTCTGTGTTCCAGGCCAGCCTGGTCTACAGAGTGAGTTCTAAGACAGCCAGGGCTACACAGAGAAACTGTCTCAAAAACAAAACAAAACAAAACAAATTTATTTATTTATTTATTTATGGAGACAGAGTTTCTCTGTGTAACAGCTCTGGCTGTCCTGGAACTGTCTTTGTAGTGCAGGCTGGCCTTGAACTCACAAAGAACTGCCTGCCTCTGCCTCCCGAGTGTGCCACCATGCCCAACCAAAGATTTTTATTTATTATTTTTTTTTCAGAATTTAATTAAACTTAAAAAATAAAACATATAAAAGAAATATAGCTGGGTGTGGATCCCAGCATTCAGGAGGCAGAGGCAGGCAGATCTCTGTGAGTTTGAGGCCAGGCTGGTCTACAAAGTGAGTTCCAGGACAGCCAAGACTGTTACACAGAGGAACCCTGTCTGGAAACAAACAAACAAAAGGCTTGGGTATTTTTGTGTTTTCAAGACAGGGTTTCTCTGTGTAACCTTGGTTGTCCTGGACTCACTTTGTAGACCAGGCTGGCCTCAAACTCACAGAGATCTGCCTGCCTCTGCCTCCCAGAGTGCTGGGATTACAGGCATGGGCCACCATGCAAAGCTGGCTGCAGTTATTTAAATTATTAAAAAAATTATTTAAATAAAGCTTTTTTCAGGTTGTGTGTATGTACACCTTGAATCCCAGAACTTAAGAGGGAAAGACAGACAGATCTCTGTGAAGCCAGCCAGGTCTACATAATGAGTTCCAGGCCAATCAAAGCTACATAGTGAGACCTTGTCTCAAAAAAACAAAACCAAAACAACAGCAACAACAACAACAAAAATCAAACAAATATGAAAGACAAAAAGAAAAAAATTTAGATTTATGTAATTTCTCTCAGTGTTTTTTGCATGTACGTGTTTCCCATGCAAGTCTGGTGCCCCCGGATGTCAGAAGAGGGCACCAGAGCCCCTGAATTGGAGTTATAGGTGGTTGTGAGTGGACACTGGGAACTAAGCCTGGGTCCTCAGCAGTGGCAACACGGAGCTTTTCAGTGATGACCCATCTCTCCAGCCCCCATAGATGGCTTTTTAAAAGATTCTGTGGCCTAGGACTTTTAGCGTAGTGTGCAAAACCGAAACCCAAAATACCTAACAGCCAGTATACTGACAAAAATGTTCCCCGTTAAGGTAAGGGTAAAGCCAAGCGTAGAGAGAATCTCTTGTGTACTGTACGGGAGCACCACCTATTAATAAAAAGCTGGTGGACTGTTGGCTGAGGCAGGAAATAGGAGGTGGGAGTTCCAAAGAGCGAGGAGCACTGGCATAGCGTCAGAGAGAGATTCACCCAGAGCTCTGAGCAGGAAGGATTCATGATTCGTGAAGGTGAGGAGAAGTAAGCAGCCGTGTGGCACAAACAGAATAGAATATATGGGTCATTTAAGCTATGACCTAGTCAGGCAACAAGCCAAAGCTTATGGCCTAGGCATCTATTCACAAATAGTAACGTCTTAGCGTCATTATTTTGGGAACTGGGGCATAGTTACAAATGACGTACAATCCCAGCACTGGGGAGGCAAAGGCAGGTGTATCTTTGTGAGTTCGAGACCAGCCTGGCCTACAAAGCAAGCCCAGGACATCCAAGGCTACACAGAGAAACCCTGTCTCAAAAAATATTTTTTTAAAAACAAATAAACAAAACACACAAAAAAAGAAAATACAGTGACACAATGCATCTGATTTTCCACATGATTTTGTTTTGCTTATCAGCATACAAATAATTATATTTTCAGTAACGATTACAATTTTTATGTATCCTTTTAAAGAGCAGTCAAAAGAAGGCAGACTTAGAGAAGAAAAAGTCTGAAAAATTAAATGCTGGAATGGAGGCCATAGAACAGAGATAAGAGGAGCCTTCAAATCAGAATAAAGGAGCTGCAGAAAAATCCAATCTAAAGCCTACATCGCCACCTTGTGACAAGATTTCAGAATTGCAGCTCATTGAGGCTCTCGGTAAAGAGGCTTTAGCTATGAACCATCATAATCAGACTAAATATTATATGTATATTGTCAAGAATCAATCACTAGACGAAGGTCTATATGCTGAATTAAAAATAAAGATCCTGTTCAACGTTACCTTAGAGGAATGTCATACAATAGTCTCTATATTTCATTTTGCAGAGTTTGGAACACTAAAAAAATGTGCACCAAACCACAGATTCGTATTCAGAATCCCGGCGGGTTTTGGCCTTGGTTTCTGAAAAAGATGATTCTGAGACTGCACATTTGTTAGAGATGTTGGCCATCTGAGAAATGCCTTTACAGATTGAAGCCGATGATGCTTCAAAGTATCTCTTCAGTAAAGGGCAACAATATTCCAGACACAATACAGCAAATGTTACAGATATCTCTTATAATCCTACAGGACAAGCAATTGCAGAGAGATCTAACAGGACTTTAAAAAGACTCACAAAACAGAAGGGTATAAGGCATATAGATTAAATAATTATTTGTTGGCTTTAAATTTTATAAATGTCAATGGGAAAAATGGCACAGCTGCTGAAGAGCACTGGGATTTAGAAAGGACTTCTGGATTAGATCAGTTTATAGATCTGCTAACCTCGGAATGGAAGTCAGGAAATGTGTCAAATCGGAGGAGAGGTTTTTACAAATGTTTCCACGGGAAAGAGAAACCATGGATTCCTTCCAAATTGATAAAAATCAGATATGACAGGAGGAGCCCTCCTGAAGATCTTGGCTGCAGACAAGAAAGAGAAAATCAAGAGGAAGAATAAGACAGGTAGAGTCTTATTCTGACTGGGTGGGACATGAATGTCTGTGCATAGCCAATAAATCTTGCTGGCGACAGAGTCCTCTTGACTCTTTAGTAATGCCATTCTTTCTTATGGCATGGATGGATATTTATATTATAGTTTGGTTAAACAGTCCAAACTAGCTTATAAAGAAAGACAGTTGTCTTTCATCTTTTCAAACAAAGAGCAAAGAATTAACTTTAACTGATTTGTACATACTGCACATTCCGTGCTTGCATTTATGCAAAAAAAAAAAAAAAAAGGGTGCTATCTGTGAAAGGTTATACCTTTACAGAACAAAAGGATCAGACACCTATGAGGATAAAGCAGCCCTTACAAGATTCACCTTCAAGGATGCTGAGATGCTGAGACATTCTCATTCCAGCATTCAGCTTGATCTAACCTTAGACTCCCTCAACTGCTGTTTCACCACAACTCACTTCCAGGACAGCTTTAAAGAAAGCTGCTGGGTCTGGAGAGATGGCTCAGAGGTTAAGGGCACTGGCAGCTCTTCCAGAGGTCCTGAGTTCAATTCCCAGCAACCAATGGTGGCTCACAACCATCTATAACAAAACCTATATATCTATAATGGTGCCCTCTGATGGCATGCAGGCAGAACGTTGTATACATATTAAATAAATACATATTAAAAAAATAAAGAAAGCTGCTGAACTTAATTGGTCCAGCCTTTCAGACTGTTCTAGTCAGGACTTCATTGAAGCCTGCATTTTCACAACATTTAGAGACTAGACAGCAATTTTCAGCTAGCTTTCTTATGACAACCATTTTCCCAATTTTCTTGCCCCCCAAGCCAGATGAAAGCTACGTTTCAAATTAGCAAGAAGCAATTTTAAGAGAGACACTCCATTCCCAAATGGCCAAATGGGTTTGTTTTTTTTTTTTTTTTTTTTTTTTTTTTGGTTGTTCAATGGGCTATGGATGTTTGTTGTCATTTGCGGGGATGGGTTGCTAGTTGTTATATGGCCTGTTCAGGAAGAAAACACAGTTTAGGAGCTTAGACTCAGGAATCTCTCTCTTATGTTTTCTTTCCTCTATCCTTCTTTCTCTTTTATCCAATGTTAAGGGGAAGGGAGGAGGGAGAAAAAGAAAAAGGGGATATAGGACAAAAGGGTAGATTATTGAATCTACTTTTAAACTATAGAGCATTAATAAGCCCAAAATCTTACATGGGCCTGGCGTGGTGGCACACGCCTTTAATTCCAGCACTCAAGAGGCAGAGGCAGGTGAATATGTAAATTTGAGGCCAGACTGGTTTACACAGAGAGTTTCAGGACAGCCAGGTCTATTACACAGAAGAACCTTTTCTCAAAAAACCAAAACCAACCAAACAAAAAAAATTTACATCGGTATAAATCTTTACATATTGATACAGAACCAAAGTTACATTTTATTACATTGATATAGATCTTTGTCTATTGATACAAAAAGAAGGTTATAGTTATATTTGATTACATTTGCCTAAATCATTGTATATTGATACAAAATTAAGCTTATATGTCAATTACAATATACTACATATTAACTCTTATATAAATATTGTACCTATGCAACTTGTCTAAAAAGGCAATGGGAAGTTCTAGTCCTTCTGAAAGTTACCATCACAAACTGTTTAGAATAATGCAAGTTAGTAGTCAGCCAATCAGACTTACAGTCTTGTCGGGTACTAGTCTAGTTCATTGCAGAAATAGGCTTCCAAGTTGGGCAGATAAATAAGTAGCTAGAAACGAGCAATGTTTGCCTATTCAGACATACTGCAGATAACAGACTGTCTTCAAAAACTGCAGAGACCTACAAAATATGGCATTTAAAGATATTTTATTAATTTAAGGCTTTTTTTTTTCTTGACAACGAGGAAGGTCTGTTCCTGGCAGCACCACCTTTCTGCTTCAAAGTAGATGATGGGCATCAAAGAGTCTCCTTCTGGAGCTTGTTTCAAACGTGACAAGCTAGCTGACGGGCAAGAAACTGCCCTTGCTTCAACGGCTGACAGCATGCTTCTCAAAACGGGCGAAACTGACACAGGGAAGTCAACTTCTGAGCTTTGCCAAGACAAGGTGACCCCTGCTTCACAAAAGGCCTGTCAGATATTTTGGGCCAGAAGGCTGAAGATGACACTCCAACAGTTGCTGAGAAACTCGAGTGACCGTCCCGGTAGCCGGCGGCCTCTGTCCTTTCTGTAGTTTTGGAAGCTCCTTGCTCTGCCAACTCAGGTAATACTTATTTCTTCTTAAGTCTCTGATGGGGTTGAAGACTGGACAGTTACAGTCTCACAATGAAGCTTAAGTTGTTTAGGATTTAAGAAAATGTTTTAAGACGATATTTTTAGGTCCAAGTAGGTTTTTGATAAATACAAACTATGATAGAAAATGACTTAAGTACAGAACTCTGAACTCATCTAGGTACGATAAATAGTAGAGTTGCCAAATACAAAGGGACTAGATATTGTGAATGTAATTCTTACAAGATAGTTTTCATAATTTTCCTATTGCTTATAATTTATTATATAAGGGAAAGAGCCTTTTATTGGACTAAAAGGGGGAAATGTAGAGAGACCCTCTTGTGTATGGAAGCATCACCTGTCAAAAAAAGCTGATGGGCTGATAGCTAAGGCAGGAAATAGATAAAAGAGGTGGGTGATCAAGCAGAGAGAGAGGAACTCTGAGACAGTTAGGAGAGATCCGCCCAGGGACTCTAGGAAGAATGACATATGAAGCTGAGGAGAGGCAACCAGCCATGTGGACCACAAAGAATAGAATAAACAACAAATAATTGAAGTTAAAAGCTAGTTGGGCACTGAGCCAAAGCCTATGACCTAGGCATGCATTCACAAATAATTAAGTCTCAGAGTGGCTATTTTGGGATCTGGGAAGTAGGAGAATCTGCAGTTACAAATGCATAGTTACAGCCGAGTGGTCTTTAGTTAGATTTGTTTGTTTATTTATTTATTCAAAGCAGGGTTTCTCTGTGTAACAGCCCTGGTTATCCTGGAACTCACTCTGCAGACTAGGCTGGCCTTGAACTCAGAGATCTGCCTGCCTCTGTGCTGGGACTAAAGATATGCACTGCCACAGCCAGCTCCATTTATTTATTTATTTTCAATATTTGCCTGTTGAATTAGCGTACTTAAGAAACAGAAAACCTGGCTGCTCTTCCAGAGGTCCTGAGTTCAATTCCCAGCAACCACATGGTGGCTCACAACCATCTATAATGAGATCTGGTATCCTCTTCTGGTCTGCAGGTGTACATGCAGATAGAACATTGTATACATAATAAATAAAAATATTTAAAAAAGTATTTGGGACCATCTTGAATACCAAATTGTTGGTTTTCTCCAAGCGTTTCCCTCTTTATTGAGTCAGACAATGAAGAAATGGTGGGATTTTTTAAAAAAGTATACAAAGTATACAAATGGAACCCAGGATACTTTCAAACAGAATGAAGACCTTCAGCCAAAGCTCTGAAGGCCAAACAAAAGGTATCCAACACATCCATCCTAGACCACCCTCTCAGAATCAGACAATGGCCACTCAACCTAATCACAGGATGCCGATGCCATGGAAGGGACATTCCCGAAACTGTGCCCGACAGTTGGGCACTAGATCATGTTGGCTCTGGATGCTGACCTGGCTTAGTGCTCTGGTGAAAAGTGGATTTTCCCAGGCTGTGGTGGATAATTAGTGAGACTGTTTCCAAAAACTGAAAGAAAAAGGAGTGGAGGAGAAGGACGGAAGGGAGAGAGGGAGGGAGGAAGGGAGGGAAGGAAGGAGGGAGGGAGGGAGGGAGAGAAAGCTCATTTTCCTGGGGCCCCACTTTGGGTACCATAATTGAACTGTGCAAAAACCAACACCATTCTCACCTCAAAAGGAATAAGAAAGAGTTTATTCAGGAGCCAAACACAAGTGTCCATGGCCTGGAAACACAGATTGAGTTTATTCTAAACACTGTTTCGATGTGTTCGATATGGTAACAATTCTATGAAATTTTCTACAGTAATAGAACAAAGAAAAGCCACAAATCAAGGCATATATATATATATGTTTGTTTTGGAATTATGGGCATGGCGCCATCATGCCTGGTCCTAACACGCTTGGTGAAAATACCAGGTAGGCAGGTTACATGAAGCTGGGAACTCTCTTGGAACAGGCCTGGAATGTCATTCTCACCCTCTCATTGGTGGGGTCTGTTCCTTCATTCCGTCAGGATTTACCTAACAGTCACAAGAATGCTAGGTCCTTCGTAGACATCCGCAATAAATGGCTGCATAGAGGTTAAGATAGCCCGAGAGAATTTGGCTCTGGACCTGCAGCATTCCAGCAGTCCACTCGGTGAGGTTCTAATCAGTTAATCTTAGAATGCTTTCCGAAGGAGCAGCTTTTTTTCGAAGCGCCTCAGGCGATGTGTGCATCCAGGCCCTCCAGCTGACTTCAGGCACAGAGACGTCTTTCTTCTAGATAGAAAAATGCTTCTTGTGCTGTGGTCTTCTACCTGTCTTTTCACTTTTAAAAATGGCGTTTTATTTATTTGTTTATTTGTTTGTTTGTTTGTTTATTTCTGAGACAGAGTTTCTCTGTGTAGCCCTGGCTGTCCTGAACTCACTCTGTAGACAGCCTAAACTGGCCTTGAACTCAGAGATCTGCCTGCCTCTGCCTCCTGAGTGCTGGGATTAAAGGCGTGAGCCACTACTTCCTGGTTAAATAAACAGTTTATTATTTTACTCATTTATTTTTGAGACAAGGATTCAAGGATTCACCATGCAGCCCTAGCTGGACTCTGTGTAGGCCAGGACGGTCCCACAGAGACCCACTAGTCTCTTGATCCAAAGATTGCGTTGATTAAAGGTGTGCTGAGCCCTTTTTTTTTTTTCAGTCAGGGTCTCTTGTGTTCCAGGTTGGTTTTAAACTCACTGGGCTTGAACTCTTGGTTCTCCTGCCTCTGTCTTCCAAGTGCTGGGATCGAAGACATGCACCACCAAGCAAAGCTTCTCAAGCTTCTCAACAAGGTGTTGCCCGTTTGTTTAGTTTTGAGACTGTAACTTAATTACAGCGTTTCTCCCTTTCCTTCCCTCCAAACCCTCCCGTTTACCCTCCCTGCTCTCTTTCAAATCCGTTGCCTCTTTTTCCACTGTCATTGCTTGTATGTGTGTATTTGCATACACATTTATATTCCTAAATATAATCTCTTGTGTCCACGTTATGCTACTGGTACGTATGTTTTCAGGTTGACCGTTTTGAACTGGACAACCAACTGGTCTGCTCATCCCTGGGGAGGTCCGCCCCTCCCCCTTCCGGCTCTTCTCGGTCACCTGTCATTCTTTGTGTATGGCTGAGGCCTTGTGGGGTTTTCCCCATCCCGGTCCAGTTTGACATATTCATCGGTGTCGTCCTTGTTCAGCTTACGTTTGAGTGGTCGTGTCGGTGAGACATTATGGGTGCGGTTTCCGATGTTAACAGGAGACACAAGCTCACGGCAAACTTCCGGATCCTCTGGCTCTTAGTCCTTCTATCTCCTCTTCTGCACTATTCCCTGAGCCTTAAGTACAGGAGTGTTTTGCGGATATACCCACCCAGGACTGGGCTGCACAGCTCCGCATTTTGATTGATGGTGTTTTCTGTAATGGTCTCTGTTGCGAAGAGATGTGTCCTTGTTTGGTGGTGGTGAAGGCTGCACTTACCTGGGTAAGAGGCTACCAGAGTACTGGCCTGGCATGTCCCAAAGCTCTGGGTTCAACCCCTAGCACAAGGTCTTGGATTTCCTATCTCTCATCATCAAAGGCCTGTCTTCGATGTTCTCTGTGCGTTTTGGTTTTGGAGTACTTGTCACATGGAACGCATCTATTTTAAATGGCAGAGAGAGGGAGAAAGAGAGAGAACCTGAGGACAACTTGTGGGAATTGATTCTTTCCTTCCACTATGTGGATCCCAGGGACTGAACTGAAGTCACCAGGTTTGGTGGGGAGCACCTTTCCCTGCTGAGCCTTCTAGCTCACCCCCTCCGGCTCCTGGTGAACTTGTGTGTTTCTTGAGCTCAGGGATCATATTTCACTCTCTGTGTCCTCCGAGGTCCTGGCTTGGCACACTGCCTGGTTCGCTGTGAGGCTTCGGTTGTGTTTCCTTGCCAGTCTACGGACTAAGTAACTTCCTTCCGTTACAGGCGGGCTCCACGATTGTGCCCGGTGGCCGAGTGTTGCCGAGAAAAAGCACGTGTTCGTGCCCCTCCACCCCTCGTCCTGTCTAGTGTACTTACACCTCTGCCCAAGTATGGTCATCGTTTTCCTTTCCAAAACGACCACCGCATAGGCTCTCCTGTCTTTGACTCTCCTCACTCTCACTCAGCTTTAGAGAGTGCCAGTTCTCTTCTGCAGGAAACAGATGCTGTGCGATGGTAAACAGTAACCACAGGGGGCCTATTGGGAGGCTTGCCAACGCCTGTGTTAGCAATACACACAGTAGCTAGATACACACACACACACACACACACACACACACACACACACACGGCAGCGGCGCACGCCTTTAATCCCAGCACTCTGGAGGCAGAGCCAGGCAGATCCCTGTGAATTTGAGGCCAGCTTGGTCTACAAAGCAAGTTCCAGGACAGCCGAGACTACAGAGAAACCTTGTCTCGAAAAAATAAAATAAAATAAATACATACAGCTTGCCTGTTTTAAGCTACCTACCAAAGTTGTCATTTGTCTGAGCCAAACCCAGCACACTTTAGAGATAACAGCTTTCTTCTCAAGTAGAATGTCATCTATATGGTGAGAATGACCAGAATTCTATTTTGAGGCCAGACCTCCTTCCAGATGAATCCCAAATGCATTTTCAACGTCCCCCTTAACTGTTTATCCAATGTCTCTGTTCTGTGTATAGCTCAGTGGTAGAAAACTCGTAAGTCATGCTGAACTCCTCAGTTCAATTCCCAATATCATCAAGATTCTCTTTCTTCTCCTCCCCTTCCTCCTCCTCCTCCTTCTTTTTTTTAATGTTTGCCTTTTCAAGACAGGGTTTCTCTATGTAGCCCTGGCTGTCCTGGAACTCACTCTAGACCAGGCTGGCCTCGAACTCAGAGATCTGCCTTCCTCCTGCCTCCTGCTTATTGCTTTCTCTCGAATGAGATTTTCATTATTGCTGTTGTTGGGACGGGGTCACATTATATATATTATATAGCCCAGAATGGACCTGGAATTAGAACTGGCCATCTTTTCGCCTCAGCCTTCAACGAGCTCGGGTTCCTGGTGTGACCCATCACAGTTGGATGAGAGTTTTCAAAGCAATCGTTTTTTAATTAAAACATTTACATTTATTGTGTATGAGTGTGAGTGTGCTTAAGTGGGTGTGAAGGTCAGAGGACAACTTGCAAGACGTGGTGTCTGTGTGTGTGTGTGTGTGTGTGTGTGTGTGTGTGTGTGTGTTGGGATCTAACCTACAGCCCAGAGCCTTGAAGAGGTTACTCTGTCATTGAGGCACTTCCTGAGAAATTCTTGGCTTTTCAGTTTTCTCACATATTGTCTCTGTTTGTCTGTGGCCCTTTGTCTCAAGTAGCCCAGGTTGACTTTGAACTCATTATGCAGTAGAGGCTAGCCTTTCTGATACTCTTGCCTCCACCTTCCAAGTTCCGGAATTACAGGTCTGTGCCATCACAGTTAGACGCCTTGACCTTCAATTTAAGAATTTAAATTCTTAATTAATTATGCTGCTGACCCAGTACAGGACCTGTGTCTGCCAGGCAAGCCTTCCACCATCGAGCCTCATCCCTGGGCTCTGGACACAGAGTTGTAGAGCAAAGTGTGTAGAATTCACTCACCTTTGCACAAGTGACGGCAGCTTCCTGTTCCTCTCTGTTCCAAACCCTTGTGACACTTTCTTTCTTCTTTCTCCTCCTCTTCTTCTTCTTCTTCTTCGTTTTATGAGACAGGATTTCTCTGTGTAGCCTTGGCTGTCCTGGATTTGCTGTGTAGACCAGGCTGGCCTCTAACTCGCAGAGATATCCCTGCCTCTGCCTCCCAGAAATGCTGGGCTTACAGCCGTGTGCCACTCTATTGCACCAGCCATTTCTTTTTTTCTACTTCTGTGGCTCTCTATGTACCTCGTAACTGAAATCATACAGTGTCTGCATTTCACATAATGTCATTTGCTCATTCATTTTTGAGGCAGGGTCTCTGTATGTAGTCAGCATAAGGTTTTTAAGATCCACTATGTTAGCTGGGAGGCAGAGGCAGGTAAGGCCAGTCTGGTCTACAAAGCAAGTTCCGGGACAACCAGGGCTACACAGAGAAACCCTGTCTTGAGAAAAAAAAAATCCATCATGTTGCATATTGTGGAATTTCTTCCCTGAGGCTTTAATACTGCGTAGGATGTTTTCTTCAGGTCTACCTCTGTAAATCTCTATGTTAGCCTGAATGATGATTTAAACTCCTCCATTTAAACTGTCTCACATTTTCAAATTGTCAGTGCTTTTTAAAAAATGCACGCCTCTTTATTGTTTAAATTCAATATCACTTAGCAAAAAGATACTTCTAAATGAATAAACAATTCTCAAAGTGAAACGTCTCAAGTAAAAAGAATTCCGTAGGCCCTCACCAGCAGAGGGGGTATAGCTCAGTGGTAGAGCATTTGACTGCAGATCAAGAGGTCCCCGGTTCAAATCCGGGTGCCCCCTTGCCAGGTGTGTCTGTTTTTTCATGACCATTCACATTAACAGCGTTCAGGTACTTACCGAGTCCAAATTCTGTCTCCTAACACACTGGCTAGTGAGGTGTGAAAGCAGTACTGTTTTTACTTAGTTTGGTATCCTGACCCAGATGACTAAGGATCAATCCAGAAACAGCATATTACAGCCAGGTGTTGGAATAGTCCATGCCCTGTTAACCCCAGCTCCTGGGAGTCAGAGGCAGGAGGATCAGGGATCCAAGGGAGTCTTAAGCCTATATACCAAAATCGAGGCCAGCCTTAGCTCCCTGACGCTCCATAGAGCACGGCCTAAAGCGTCCTCTTTCCTGAGAGGCTGAGGCCTGAGAAAGCACAGCTTCAAAGCCCAGCGCCCGGACGTGAAGAGCGGCTGCTCAGGTATTTCTGGGCTGTGCCCGGCAGCTCTGCCCTCACCCCCTTCCCTGCTCCGGCCGCCAGAGAACAGCAGTGGGAACGAGGAGGGGAATAATGCATGAGCGTATTCCCCTGGGGTCCTGGGATGACACAACCGGATTCCGTGTTTAAAATATCACAGCCGCACCCTGACCCAGGCAGCATGCCTCACTCTCTTTTCTTTTTTCCTTTTTTTGGGCAAAAAACTTAGCCGAGGGGGCCGCCCTTGCTTCCCTCTTCACGCTTTACAGATTCCTTCCAGCCCGGATACCCCCAATCACACACTCATCAGACGGATGAGGATCTGATATCCCGGGGCCTCGTGGTAGCGGCCCTTCGGTCCCCGCGAGCCTCGCCTGAAAAGTCCACCCGATTGCCCAGGCCCTCTTCGAGGTCTACACGAGCGCGAACGGAGGGCACAAGTCAGCGAGCCCCCCGGGTCATCCTGGGGCGCGCACAGTTTGCAAACCGTTGCACTCGTTTCTGTGACTTGGCTCTGGGGTCCTTCGCACCCAAAAGGGCCCGGTGGGCGCGCACCGTCCGGTGTCGCGTTCCGGAAGCGCTTTCGCTGGGTCCGCGTCACCAAGCAACAGGGCGAAGGATGGAAAACGATAAAGAGCGCAGAATGAGACAAAAAAAGGGGGAAAAAAAAGGCAGCTTAGGCCGGGGAAGGGCTAGGTCCGTGAGCGTCCCCCTTCGGACCCACCTCACGGGACACAGAACGCCAACCTGGGGAGTGATCTCGGCCCCCCAGAACCCAAAGTGTAGAACTGTCCCATCAAAATCCTCAGGGCGGCGGGAGGCACAAGTCTGCGCGAGTCTGGCTCGGGTCCACTGAGGTCGTGCCACTCCTCCCGGGTGCAAGGCGAAGGCTTTCTGTTCAGACCGTAAAACGAGAAACGGTCCTCAACTTTCTGTTTTAACCCAGGGCTGGATGAATGTCAGATCACACTCGTTGTATTTTTTATTTGGCCATTATCACAGACAGGAAAAAAAAAAAAAAAAGAGCTCATCGAGGGGGCACCCGGATTTGAACCAGGGACCTCTTGATCTGCAGTCAAATGCTCTACCACTGAGCTATACCCCCGAGCCGCCGCCGTAGAGCTCGGAGCGGCCTCCCTTCAGTCAGGATAAAGCTACTGTCGCAGCGCTGACAGCCACCCAGGAAGGGTAAGAGAAAAGCCCGGGAGGGCTCCGAGCGGGGGAAGCCCGGATCCCCAGGCCCCCAGCAGGGCCGGCCGGGGCGCAGGGGCGCGGGGAGGGCGGCTCCGAGAGGGGTGCCGGGTCCCAGAGCGAAGGGGGCAGGTGGTCCCCGGGGGAGGAGGTGGGCGGGGAGGGAGCTGGCTGGGGGGCGGGGCGGGGCGCGGGGTGCTTTCCCCGCAGGTACCCCAGGGTCTCGGGAAAGTCCCCGAGTCCGGAGAGTCGGTACCATCCGCACCCTCCTCGGGTGCGTGGGGTGGGCCCCCTCCACGGGAGACGGGGTTCCGCTGTCCGCGTCTCCAGCCCGGGGGCAAAGGGCTGCCGTCGCCGTTCGGGGCTCCCGCAGCGGGGCCCCCCAGCCTTCCCTGGTGCCCGGCCCCCCTCCCCCCCCCCCCCCCCCCCCCCCCCCCCCCCCCCCCCACGCAGCCCCGCGTCGCCCGGGGAGCGCGCCCCCGTCGCGCGCGCGCGCCCCTCTCCGCGCGTCCCCGCCCCAGCCGGCGCGGCCCCTCCTCCCCGCCGTGTTTATTAGGGGAGGGAGGGCGGAGGCGGAGGCCAGTTCCCCGGTTCCAGCCGCCGTCGCCTGCGCTGTTCGCAGCCGCCGCCGCCTCCCACCAGCTCGCCCGAGGCCAAGGGAAGGCGCGCGCGGTCTCTCCGGCGTCCCCGCCCCAGCCTCTCGCCGGAACCATGAACCCTAACTGCGCCCGGTGCGGCAAGATCGTGTACCCCACGGAGAAGGTGAACTGTCTGGATAAGGTGAGCTCCGGGACCGGGCGCCCCGAGCTAGGCAGTCCCTAGCGTCGGGGGTGGGGAGGAGAGGGGGCTGGGTCTCTGCGAGCTCTCCCCTGCCCCCCCCCCCCGGAGGGGGGGGGGGCGGGAGGCGACTTGGGGGTGCGGGAACAGACCCCAGTCTGGAACCCAGGGGATGCAGGGCGAGGTGGCGGGCGGCCACCGCTGGAGAGGGATGATGGGCTGTGTACGCCTGGGGCTGGGAGGGGACCGGGGAGCCGGGCTCGCCGGGGGGCGTGCGGGAGGTGAGGGGCGCAGACCCGCCCCCCAGGGCCGGGAGAGAGAGAGAGAGAGAGAGAGAGAGAGAGAGAGAGAGAGAGAGAGAAACGGCCGCTCCCTTTCCCCGCGGCGCCCAGCGCCAAGTAGGCGGAAGCGCGGGGCGCTGGGGGGGGGGGGGGCGGCGGGGGCGGGGCGGAGGCCGGGGCCAGCGCTCCCCGCCGGGCTTGGGCGGCTAGTAAACCGGCTTCCTGGCCTGGGAGCTGGGTTGGGTCCATCGGCCAGCCAGTGTCAATTGTGGGGAAAGGGATTTAGGGGGGTAGCCCCGGAATCTCGTTGCGAGACCCTCCTATTTTTTGAGCGACCTGCTGGACTGCCTCATCCCCCCCCCCCCCCTTACTGGTTTCGTGGTTGGGGAACCCGCAGACCTCCTTCCTAGCTTTCCCAACCCCCAATTCAAATTGCAAGCCACTCCGAGTGCTGGGCAGCCCAGCCGGAGCTGGGCGGGGTGGGGTGTTGGGATGGGTAGTTGTCGGGGAGTGGGGGCGCGTCTTCGAGATCTGAAATTGTGCTCAGCCTGGAGACCGGCTTGGAGAACAAAGAGCTAACTTTTCGGAGCTGGTTTCCCCGATGGAGGGTGGGATTGGCCGAGTTCTGGGGACGCAGAGAAAAGGGAGGTTTTTTTTTCCTTTTCTTTTTTTAAGAGGAGGCAGAGGGTGGCCTTCTGGAAATCAGCTGTCCCCCAGGGGCCTTCCGAATCCGCGGTCCCGGCCGGACTAGTTCATCTGGTTACACTGTTGCATGGGGGACCGCAGAGTAGAGCTGGGTGTTTCCGGTACAGTTTGAGGTGGGACCCTCCTGCCTTGCCGTGAACCTAAAGTCCCAAGGCAACCTGCCCCTCCTCCGTGTGCTCCTCTGCAGGGACCCCTTTTGGCTCTTCCTAGGTGCTTTGCACCCAGCTCTCCAGGCTGGATCCGAATTGACCTATCCCACCTCCAGGTCTGAATGGGCCGGAGGCAGGCGCCTGGAAGAGGGGGATCTAATTTTTGTTGGGAATGGATACTTCTGTTGGATACTTTGTCTCTCTTCTCCGGGCTAGGATTAGTTCGTTACTTTAGGTACCTTTGACCCCGCCCCAGTCTAGGTCAGGGGGTGGGGACTCGAAGTTCTGAAACATTTGAACTTTTTCCTGGAAGAAAGGGACACCGGGCTTGGCTAGGCAGGAAGCTAGGAGGAGCTTAAGGGAAGGTGCTGGCTTGCCCAAGTCGCTGTACCAGCCGCTGGAGGGTGAGACTTGTTGCTTGGTGCTCCCGCGGGGAGCCCCCCCCCCCCCCCAAACCAAACCAAACCAAACCCTCCAGTAGTTAAGTGTCTTTACTTGAGAGTTTTTGGTATCAGGCATTTTGACCCCTGCATTGGCAGTTCCCCGGGCGCCCGTTATGGTCCGCAGTAATGTCTGATGGAAGGATTGCTAGACTGGAGAGTGGGAGACTTGGTCCCGGTTCTGGGCCTCATTATTCCCCGTCTGTGACAAGATGGGTATGGATGATGTCACTGCCTCGGAGGTGGACCGTGCAGGGAGTGTGCTCAGGCCTGTCCTAGCCTCTCTCTTCCGCCCAGCCCTCCAACTGCTCTCCTTGGAAAGACCTTCAATGCTGCGTGTCACAGAGAAGGGGCCAGCAGGGATCCTCTGTGATAGTCAGTGCCCTGGCTGGAAGAGGGTATTCAGGTTGGGGTTGTCTCGGGACGTGGAAGTGGGTGATTTCTCCTCCTAATGGAAGTGGCCCCGGAGAGATGACTGTCCCAGTCTGTCATCCCCCCAACCCAACTGGGAAATCCAGATATCCTATCTTCCTTCCTTGCCCTACAGGCAATGAGTAGCTAGAACTGGGGCCCTGGAGAATGCTAAGCAGAGACCTGGGGGTGGGGGGATTTCAATCCCATAGGTGCCGTTGCCACCCACCTTCCCAAGGCTTCTGGTTTAACAGTCAGGGAGAATCAACCTGTTCTGTCCTGATTCACCGCAGTCCCCGGTGGCATGCAGCGCGCAGCGTGGCCGGAGCGTCAGCTCTTCCTTGATTTCAGTCTTTTCTTCTCCCTGAGCCTTCTCTCTCAGAGGCATTCCTGGGTAAGCCTCGCCCGCCAGGAGGCCACTCTGTCCCCAACCCCACAGTACCAGCTTGCTCTGCGTGCTGGATAAATATGCCGTGCTGATGACGGTGTTTGAGGAAGGAGGTTGAGGTTTCTTTCCCTAGAGGGAACCTGGGATTAGAGCAGGAGGGAGAAACAGGGTGACCTCATTCATTTAACAAATATTTATTGAACACTTACTTTGTATCTAGTGACCTCCGCTGCTAAGAATCTTACCACATCTTTCACTTTTCTCCCTCAGTTTCTATATACAGGTGGAGATAGTCAGGAGGAAGGCTAGGGGGTTGGTCCACCAGCAGTCCGTTGGAATGTCCTATGAGAGAGGATTTCCTGCCCTGAATGGCTGTTCGAGGGTGCCCTCTTCCCCCAAAGGAGCAAAGTCTGTGTAGCTGCGAACAACAGTTTTTGTTGTCGTTTTATTTTATGTGTTCGCTTGCACGTATTTCTGTGCCCCATGTGTGTGCCTGGCGCCTGAGGAAGCCAGAAGTGTTGGATCGTCAGGGACTGGAGTTACAAAATCCCGAGAGCCACCACCCTGTGGGTTCTGGGAACCACCAGGGTCCGCTGGAAGAGAGGCCATTGCTCTTAACTACACAGCTGTCATTCCAACACCCCCCCTAGACGGCCCTGTAATCACTTCAGGACCAGCTGTTCATACTAGGTGTCCTGAGCTAGGCAGCCTCCTAGGCCAGTATGGATAGCCCCTGTACGCTATGAGCCGTATAAGCAACTGTGTCCAACCTTTTTTTTTTTTTTTTAAGACTTCTTTATTTATTATTTTTACAGTATTCTGGTTGCATTTGTGTGCAGGCAAGAAGAGGACACCAGATCTCACTATATAGGTGGTTGTGAGCCACCACGTGGTAGCTGGGAATTGAACTCAGGACCTTTGGAAGAACAGCCAGTGCTCTTAACCTCTGAGCCATCTCTCCAGCCCCGTGCCCAACCTTTTGACATTGGGACATGACACTGTCATCTCCAAAAATGTTCTTGATTCAAGCAAGTTGACCAAATTACAAAAAAAAAAAAAAAAAAAAAAAAATTCTTATAATATTTTAAGTAAGCATAGGACAGTTTTGTGTATGTCTGATCTTCCCCCCCTCCCCACCAGCCGTGGTTTGGAATATGCCTGCTTAGAACAGGAGGCTGATGGATGGTCCCTTTTCTTCCAGCCAAAGTTCTAGCTTTCTTTTTTTAAATCCTCCCACTTGAGCCTTCCTAAGTGCTGAGATTACAGTCATATGCCACTATGACTTGTAAAATGTGTGTGTGTGTGTGTTTAATTTTTTTTTTGAGACAGTGTCCTATGGAGCCCAGGCTGTCCTTGAAAATTCCCCATCCTCCTCTTAGCCTCCTCCTCCCAAGTGCTGGGATGGCAGAGGAGCTCTGCTACCACACCCAGTGTTTGCCTTGCTGAGGACCGAGCCCAGGGTTTTGTCTTTGCCTGCTGGGAGAGCTCTTCACCGACTGAGCTGCCGCCCCAGTTTCTGCTGGTTAGCTCTTCTGCTGGTGATTTTTCAAAAAAAAAAAAAAAAAAAAGTTATTTTTATTTATACTCTCTCTTTTTTTTCAAAAGTGGATCCCACTCAGGCCGAATGGTGGTGAACATCTTCAGTCCCAGCATTTGGGAGGCAGTGGCCAGAGGACCTCTGAGTTGGAGGCCAGTAGCCTGGGCTACGCTGTGTATTCCCAGGCGAGCCAGGGTTACACGGGTGAAACCCTTTCTGAGGGTGGGGGGATTGGGTCCCACCCATCCCCATCCTGTCTGGAGGAATGTGCTGGGCCTGGGCGTGAGATCTTGAGGGCTCAAGGGCCTTCAGGTTACTAGAAAGGAACTGTGGAAGTGAGTTGGATACTTGGCGTTCCTAAGCTGGAAATCCTGAGTCAGGCTGATAACCTAGGCTAGGGTAATGTTGGGGGTGACCCCTAAAGAGGAGGCAAACCCTAACTCTGGGCTACAGGAAGGGAGGGGTCTCATACTCCATCCCTGAGTCATGGCCACCCTAGGGAGCAGGTGACAGTCTGCAGGTACAGGGACCCGAATGAAGCTCCTCTCCCCGTCTCCAGAGCCACAGAGCACAAAGTCTGGCTCAAGTGAGTGGGATCCTTTCGGGCCTTCTATCCCACTGGCCTGGTTGTCTTTCGTAGAGTCAGTTCTCCACACAGCATTCCAGGCACGTGAGGGGAGGGCGGGTGTCCTCTGGTGCCTGGGGTCTGACTGAGCAGCTTGGCCTGTGCCTTAGGGAGCTCCCCTTTGAGCTGCATGCCTTCAGGGGTGGCTTGCTTCCTCAGTCACAAGTCCCAGGAGTGCCTTCCCAAAGTCTGTCTTGGGCCTTGCAAACAGGGTCACTCAAGGCTCCTAGGGCCGGCGGCGGAGGAAGGCTGGCCCTCCTGGAATGGTTTTCTCCCTTGGCAGCATCCTTCCCCTCACACCTGATGGAGACAGGATGAAGTTTCTCATCCGGAGGGTTGGTTCACAGGCACTGTGGAATGAATGATCATTTCCTGCCTCCCGAAAGGAGTGACCTTCTTGGTCTCCTGGGGGAGATGAAAGTTGTTGTGCCCCCCTTCCCCCCCACTTTACAGATAAGGATACCTCCCTCGGTGAGTCCCTCAGCCCATTCTGCTTCCCATTATTCCGTTCTTGAGCAGCCCTCCCCCCCCCAGGACAGATGATCATCCTCCCTTGTCCCAGAGCGCTGTCACATTGAGAACACGGGACCCTGAAGGATCCCTGAGGGGCAGACTGCTAATGGGAGCAAACTCTTGGGGGCAGCCTCAGGTATGGTATGGGGGCTCTAGCTGAATTGCTGTTCGGGATATTCTCCTGCCTCCTTTCTCCACCGGGCTGGGCTGGAGGGTGAGGAGGGCCTGGCCGTCTGCTAAGAGATCTCTTTCCTGATGCAGAGTCAATCAGGAGGCCGCCTTGGAGGTCCCTAGCCCTAGGACAGTGTATTCCTGCTTATGTGTGTGTGAAAGTGGGTCATGGTCTGGATTTTGCAGAATGTTTTTCCTGGCAGGCCCCTGCGGGGGGTGGGGGAGGCAGGGGCCCAGGCAGGGGCATGGCAGGCAGGGGCCTCCGACTGGCTGGTGACAGTGCTGGGGCAATCTGCCAACGCCTCCCAGTCAGGGGCATCAATGGGGAAAGGACCACCCCGATTTGATTTTTTTTTTTTTCCTGGGGGTTTGTATGTTGGGATTATGAGCTGCCCCAAACACTAAGGATTCTGCGGGTGGGGGGTGGGGCAATGGCTCTGGGATGGTCCCAGGTGGGGGTGGGGCCAAGCTCAGACCAGCCAATCCTTCACTTCCAGACTTAGAGCTGGCTTCCCTCCCAAAGAGTGGTTTTCCTCCGTTGCCTTGTTAGCATTCCCTGTTAGATTTTTCCTTTGGGTCTCCTTGATAGGAAAAACGTCCCGTTGGAGGGCGATTGCCCCTAGAAATAGTCCTGGTGTCTGGTTTTGGAGTCCCGGCCTCTGAGCGTCCTTTCTTCTGGCTCCTCCTCTGCCGAGAGTGTCTGAAGTTCTCTTGGTTTGGGAAACAGGTTTTAAAAGGCACCACTTTGGGGGAGTTCCGTGACAGATGATCGGAGGAGTCCGTCCTACTGCTCACTCAGGCACTTCCCAGGTCTCCCTGGGCCCCTCCCTAGCCTCTGGCTGCCTCCTTTGGGGTTCAGGAGTGACTCCATTGACTGCTTGTTGGAGCTCAAGCTGGGCTCTGGATTCCTCCAGTGTCCAGCACCTGCCTGGAGGCAGGAGGTGCTGGGTGCTTTGCTGGCGGGGGGAGGGGAGGGGGGGCAGAGAATTCGAGTGAATCTTTGACAGCCCGAAAGGATAGGCATTATTCTAGGCAGTCGGTAGACAGGAGATAGAGTCAGACTCCCAGGTGCAGTACGGGCAGGGTGGAGGTCACCCAGCTCTCTGGGTGGGGTTCTGATATGGACACACCTGGAGTCTAGGAGCAGGGCTTTGAAACCAAGGGCCCCTCTGCCTTTGCAGGTGTTTCCCACCCTTGTCCAGCTGGGGATGGAAGAGTCGGGAATAGGCAGGGTATGGGCGTGGCTGGGGCACGCACCAGCTCCTTTAATCTCGGATCCCTTGGGAAATGGGAGTTAACTGAGCCAGAGCATCATGGAGAGGAGGGTCAGAGATGTTTAGAGGGGGTGGGGTGTCAGATGTGCCCTGGTCTGGGCCTATGCACCAGGGGCCAGGTTGTCTTCTGCAGGCTTGGTGGCAGAAGGGCCAGCTCTTTCCCTGTGTGCTGCCTAGCAACGGAGTGCCGCTTTGCATAAGCAATGAGGCCCATCCAATTCTGGGCTGGAGTGGCCTGGGGAGGGGAAGCTGACTTTTCTGGGGGCTGCTACCTCCTTCTTAAGGGGGCTGTATCCCTTCACACTCAGATCTGGTCCACTCCCTGTCCCGATAGCTAAATAACTGCCTAGCAGGGCACGAGGAGGGCACGGGAGGGTCACTGGCTGTCAGAGCCCGTGATCTGTAATGCCCAGGTTCACCGGGTGTTCTTGCAGCCTTGGGCATGGGACCAGGGTGGAGAACTGGAGCCCCCAGGCCGAGGGAAGTTGTGTTGTCTAACTGCGTCTTCCCTCCTGTCTCCACCCAGTTCTGGCATAAAGCATGCTTTCACTGCGAGACCTGCAAGATGACCCTGAACATGAAGAACTACAAGGGCTACGAGAAGAAGCCCTACTGCAATGCGTGAGTCTCGGGAGGGGGGGGACGCAGCAGTCTTTGGGGGGACCTGGCTTCCCTCCCAAGTTCTCTCCCCTCTGACAGACAGACATTGTAACACCTGCACACCCTACTTGATAGAGTGTAATCACGTTGTCCCCGAGTAGCAGAGCGCTCTTACTGTCCCCATTTTTTAGATGGGAAAACAGGCTTGGGAAGGGAAGAGACGGTCTCGGAATCACATGGCAAGGCTAATGTACCAGGCTGAGGCGGGTTCCTAGGCAGCCCTCTGGACGGTGAAGCCAGCAGGCTGCTTCCACGGCACCCTGCTATTCAAAGGGCACAGTAGGGATTAAGGACCTGTCCTGTGCCTGCTGCCTTGTGTCCGGGCTTGGGAGTGTGGTTCTCTCCTTCGCCTTCTCTCATTTGGTGGCTGTTTTTTCTGCTGTCCCTTCTAGAAGGTTTTAGAGACCTCTCGTTTCTGTTCTCTTTCCTTCTTTTCTTTCTCTCTTTTTCTTGACAATACCAAACAGAAAAGACTTGACTTATTTATTTCATCTTAGGTGTATGAATGTTTTACCTACATGTATGTATTGGTACCACTTGTGTGCCTTGGTATCCATGGAGACCAGAAGAGGGCATCAGATCCCCCCAGAACTGGAGTTATAGGTGGTTGTGAGCCGAGATATGGGTGCTGCAAACTGAACCCAGGTCTTCTGCAAAAGATGGCTGAGCCATCTCTCCAAACCTTTGTTCTATATTCAGAAAGGTGTGGCAAGTATGGGCAGCTCCTTTTCTGCCTTGCAAGGAGAGTACAGACACTGTTTGACCATTATTCTGAGAGCTGCTAACTTGGGTTTCGTTCCTTGTACAGAATTTTATGTTCTGGCTAGCTGGAGGCAGGGCGTGGGGAGAGAGGCCATCATCTCCCACTCTAGAGGGACCTCTATTCCCAAGGGGACTCCTGAGCAGCGGTGCAGCCTCAGCATTGGGCCTGGAGCAGGTGCAGCAGTGACCTCTGGCCACTTGGGCTCTAAAAGGTCAGGGAGGTGGCAAGAAAGTTTATGACCTGCTTTAAGTCTAGGTATCTTAATTTTGGTTTGTTTGTGTCCCTGCATATTCCAGGCTAGGTTAGACTCATTACATAGTGCAGGGTAGATAACCTTAAACTTCTGATCCTCTTGCCTTCACCTCCAGATTCTTGCTTTTCTGGACCTTGCTGGTTTCCCAATTTAATTCTACTTAGCCAAAGTTTACCTGGAAGGGAGAAGTCTCTCCATGAGGGCTGGCTATTATGGTCCTGTCTCCTTGGGGGTTTGAACATTTATCAGACACTTGTTGCCTGCTCTCTGCTAACTACCAACCTGCTGAGAACCTGGCTTCTGATAACAGCCCAAGAGGCAGAGTTCCTTTTAAAGGAAGGACCACAGCTTTTTTTTTTTTTTTTTTGGTCCCCTTCCCCTTAGTTCTGACTCGCATGGCTTCTCTGCCTCCCCCCAATCCCCCCAGCCCTTCCAGCCCCAAGGGAAATAGGACATTCTTTGAATTCTTAAGGGCTCACACAAACCCTGGTTCTCTGCCACTTCCTCCCTCCTTTGGGGAGTGGGGTGGGGTTCAGAAAAACCAGGGCACTTAACCCTTTGGGTGCTGGACTGCTTCAGCCTGGTCTGGGCATTTTCTGGTCCTGCCTCCACTTCCTGGCCGAAGTCACTCCTTGGCTGTCTTCCCCAGCCAGCTAACCTACTACCTGGTGAGCATAGGAAGTTGGAATTTCTGTCAGAATCCCCTTAGCCCTGGTGACAGACCTCTACCTTAGTTTTCTTGAGGAGACAGGCAGCAAGAGGGGAGAGCCTGTAGCCTTTGAAGGTCTGGGAGAAGCAGGAGATGAAATCTTCCCTGCCTGGAGAGTTATCTGTCTAAGCCCTCCCTGACTGACATTCAGCTAGGGGAGCGGCTTGGCATCGCCTTTCTGGCCTCTTTTACAGTCCCTAACTTAAACCCTATCCAGGTGACCTTTAACCCCTGGACCAGGGAGTGTTTGCTGGGAAGGACCTGCTTTGGGACTTATGTGTTGGTGGGGGTGGGGAGGGGAGGGAGTGGTGTGTGTGTGTGTGTGTGTGAGAGAGAGAGAGAGAGAGAGAGAGAGAGAGAGAGAGAGAGAGAGCTATGCTTCATTCCAGCTACAGCAGCCTCTTGGCCACAGCTGCTGCTCCCTGCTGGCTTTGTGGGACAGTCTGCTGAGTTCCTTATCCCCAGCCAAATGCAGATAGGTGGCCTCTGCACCTGCCTGGACTTGGGTTTCCTCTGCCCTAGACCAGAATTCCTGCTGTGTGGCAGGCCCTCTGTCAAATGAGCACTTTTTTCCTTCCTGTTTCCAGCTGTCTCTGGCCCTATTTTTCAGTGGCGTTACAGTTCCCAAATCTCAGGGCTTCTGGGGAATAGCTCCCTCTGCACCCCAGACTCCCTTCAGCCCCAGCTGTGCTCGTGGGCCACAGGCCAGGCCTCCTTCTGCAGTGCACTGCTTCTCTCCACTGGGCTAAGCCTGGCTAGGGTGGGACCCAGAGCCAGGTGACATCTCCTGGCATCTTGCCAGGGCTCCAGGCCACCCAGGGAGTGTGAAGTGTGAAGTGAGTCTGGCTTGCAGGGAACTTCTGTGCACTGCCTGTTTCTGGCTGGGTGTCTGAGCCTCAGGGCACCTAGGCTCTTGTGGAGGAAGAGGGAGTGAAAGAAAAAAGTCAGTCGTCTGCCCCTTCTGTCCTTCCAAAGTTCTAGAAAGTGACGGAACAGTGAAGAGGCTTCTGTTTTCTCTCCTTGCATCAGACGTGTTTGAGGAGGAGTCGGGGGCATGAACACAGGCTGGGGCTTGCAGCCAGCCTGCCTGGTATTGTGGGCCACAGGCATGCAGTTACACACTGTCCTGGAGTGGCCTCCTGCCCTCAACTGGGCACCCACTATTGAGCTGCCCTGCAGATTCCTCATGGTCAGCTCTCTGACGTAAGGCAGGGACACACACACAGTAGCCCAAGCTAACGAGTCCCCACCTCTTCTTTCCTGCAGCTTCCACGTGGGTGGGGTGGGCCTGCTTTGCTGGCTAGAGAAATATTTATGCCCTAAAGTACCTGTTTTGTAAAATTGGATCATCAGAACCCTGGCTCATGAAAACCTAGTTCTCTGTGACCGTGCAAACAGTCACAGAGTGTGGAGGTCAGGGCTGGGGTTGGGGTGAGGATGGGGACAGATTGCCTTGGAGTCCTGAAGGCAGGAGGTCCGCTGTAGCCTAGACCAACTATCTGGGGAAGGAAGAAAGGCCTCAGCAGGATCTCCCCCCACCCCCAGAATGACAGAAGACATCTGGGTTCCTAATTCAGTGTTCCTGAGCTGCGTGGTGAGGGGCTGAGTTGAGAGGGGTAAAAATGTTCTTTTTTTCTGAGGACTGTGAATCTGCCCATTTCAAGGTCTAAAATGGTAAAGAGTAGGGTTGAGCCGTTGTGTCTGGGTAGGCTAGCATCCAGATCCCAGTCACAGTGTTGTGGGGTTCGGTTTGTGAAACAGTCTCAGCCCAGGCTGGCCTTAAGCTCACTTATGTGGCCAAGGATGACCTTGAACTTAAAACTTTTTTTTTTTTTTAATTGTGTATATGTGAAGGAGGAGAGAGGGAGAGAGGTCAATGTTTGCGCACAGGCAAGTACAAGTCAAGGCGTGCACCTAGACGTCAGTGGCTGTAACTGTCTTCCTCCTTTGCCTGACCTTGAACTTCTGATTCTCCTGCCTCCACCTCCCGGTACTGAGATGACAGGTGTTGTCCACCGGGCTGGTCGGGGCTGGAGGTTTGAGGGCCTTGTGCGGGCTAGCTAGGCAAATATGAGCTTCCTCTAGCCACAGATAGGCCCTGCTGTGTAGGTAGAACTGGTTGGCCTTGCCGTAGTCGTGGGGTGGGGCATTTGTGGCATCTTAGGCTTCCTTACCTACCCCCTCCCTGTAGCTCTGCCTGTAGCCTTGTCAGGGCCTCAAGGAATCTTGGGGATCACTCCCACCCCCCAGGGCCCTATATACTGATAAGAAAATTCAAACCCAATGTTTTTACGTCTTATTTTAGCTTGGCAGAATCTTTCCTCTTTTAATACTGCCAACAGGGGAAAAGTGTGGATGTTGTTTAAAGTTGTTAGTGAATGGAAAAAAGAAGTAAGAGGGACATAGTTTTTTGTTTTTTTATCTGCAAAGCTGGTAAGTTCTTCCTCTAGTCTGCCCTTAATCTTTGGACTGCTCATTTTTGCCCATCTGGTCAAACAATGGCCTCCTTGTTTTTCTCCTGTCCCTACCACTTTAGTCTGGTAGGCCTGGAGAGGGCTGGTAAGACTCAAGGCTTATAGACCCTCGCCTGCCTTCTCTGCCTGCCTGCCTGCCTGCCTGTGGGCAGTGTTCCCAGCAGGGGCTTTGCGAATCCACAGCTCTAACCAGAGGTAGACTTTTTTTTTTTTTTTTTTACTTCTCCCCTTCCTTTTAGTAAAACCAACAGTTCCTTATTTTTGTTGATGTATTTTTATTCGCCTTTGAACACAAAGCAGTGCTTTTTTCAAGAGGTCCCAGCCTGGAAGGGGAGATGTTCCCTGCAAAAAAAAAAAAAAAAAAAAAAAAGGGGCGTTTTGTTTTTTCTGCCTCTGGGACACAGCTCCTACAAACACTGGCACACACTCCTTGTCATCTCTCAGAGCTCAGGCCCTCAGTGGGGTAGATGGAGGCCACTTCCCCGGATTCCTTAGGTCATCCCTGAGGTCACTGTCCTCTCAAGGGTTTCAAAGGTCAGGCTGGGAAATGGGCGGGGCGTGAAGGATGAAGCACTTTGCCTGGCGGTCACTCTGCCAATTACACCTTCCTCGGAACTGGAGCTGGACTGGGGCCCTTCAGCCCCAACGGGTCTGCCGTGCCCTCAGCTGGCAGGCGGCCCTGGGGCAGGGGAGAATGCACCCAGTGAAGTCTCCATCCTTGACTCCAAGCCAGGTTCCCTCTGTGTAAGATCGACGTCCTGCTGCTGCTGCCTCTTCCAGCCTAGAGCCTCGAGGGGCATTTGGGGAGAGGTTGTGTCCCTGCCAGCCTGGGGAGGGTGTCTGCCCCAGCAGCTGCCCAGCTCCCCGCCTACCTTCTGGTGGGCTACCACAGGCTTTTCCTCCTTTCACCTTCCTGATGCCAGGCAGCTTCCTTATCCCTCCCTACCCAGCTTCCTGTCCTATCTCTTTTGCCTCCTGGAGCTGTCATTGGCAACAACAGGACTAAGAGGCGGCTAGCAAAGGCATCACACTCTCTGGGAATGATTAATAAGAGGCTAGCCTGGGAGGGGACAAAGAGCAGCTGGGATGTGGCCCCAGCCCCACCCCTGCCCCTTATGATGTCCCGAATTCTGTTTCTGTGGCTGTGTCTCAACTCCACCCACCCCTGCTCTCTCAATCTGAAAGTGAAGGCATGGCTTTACCAGGGGGAGGAGGGAAGTAGAATTCCTAGCAATGGTTTCTGCAAGATCACTTGGAGTCCTCCTCAAAGACCTCCACGCTGGGGGAGGGGTGCGGCCCCGGGTGCTCTGGTATTCTGCCTTCTAGAAACAAACCTGAGCACAGCTGTCTACAAGAAACCAGCCCAGGCCCCTTGGGCATCTCCTTGGTTGAGGATACTCTAGCAGTCTGTCTTCCCCTGCCCCCCACACCCCATAGACCTCTCTCTCTCTTTTTCCTCTCCTCCCTTTTCTGCTCTCCTGCCTGGAGCTGAGGATGAGGTTGCCATGGGAACCGGAAGCATAGCAGCTAGTGGGAGAAGGGAAAGGCACGGTAGTCTCGCCCAGGGTTGGGGGCTGTGGGGAGGGGACTGGGCTGACCCATCAGGAGGAATGTAGTGCTTGCAGTGCCCTTCCTCTGCCGGGGGTTGGCTGTCCACTCGGAGTGTCTTAACCTACTTGAACTGATACAGGATTAAAATTCCTTCGCCATCTGTAGCACTCCAGAGTCCACATCTAGGCTGGTCCACGCCACTCCCTATTGATATTCTTGTCCTTGGGGGGTTTGAGAAGATCATGGTGGCTACAAAGAGGTGAAGTACCCCAAATCCATCTGAAGCGTTTAGTGCCTGGGATCTTCTGGTGGGGTGTCGGGTGTAAGTGGGACAGGGTGAGTGGAGAAGATATCTGAACGTGGAGGGTTTACAGCTGCCAGCTCTGTGTCCAGGAAATGCTTGTCAATGCGGAGGACACACCTATGGATTCATCAGCGTGCAGGAGCTGCAGAACCGGGGAGAGGGCGTGGCCGCCTGCCACACGTGTCTGGCTCCCCTTGGGCCCACGGGGATGGCTTTCTGCCTTAAGTCTGTGCGTGCGGCCAAAGGAGAACAGTCTCCAGGCTTTCGGGATGGCCTTCTGTGGATGTATGCTTGTTGAGTCCCTGCCTTCAGCTCCCCAGGCGGCCTCCACCCTGTCCAACATAATCTTACTCGTTATCTGAATTAATCAGTTACACCTGGCGGCAGCTGCCTGTGTCCTAAGCCCCTCACTTCTGCTGTGGGCATCTCTACTGACAGATGCCCAGCTCACCCTGGCTTGCATCCCACCCCCCCAGTTTGTGTGGAGGGTCCTTTCTGAAGCCCCATCTCTGACGGTTTTAGGGGCAGCCAGTTCTCCTGGAGATCTCACCTCCGTTCCTACTGTTCAGTTCTCGTCTCTAGGAACAGAGTCCCGATAGAGCCCTCCCCTGCCCTGGACGGGAGCAGGAATTTTTGGATGGGCTCCTGAGCTGTGGGTGGCCTGGTTGCAGGGCACTGGGCCAGACCTGGGGGTGGGACCTTGACTTTGCCTGCCTTCATTCACGGCCCGTTTCTGCTGCCAGCTGCAGGCACCTGTGTTTGCTTTTCTCATCTAGCTCCCTCCTTTTGCTGGGGGAGATGTTTGTCTTTCTGACCAGGATGGGCTAGAACTCACGTTGGCGTCGCCTAGGCCTAGGACAGTGACGTCAGCACGGGAGTTGAAGGATGCTCACCTAGAATGAGAGCCCATCACAGCGTCCCTTCTAGTTGTACCTTCTTTGGTTGTAGTCCTCTCTAGCCCAGGTGGCCCAGAGGGCTAGCCTGTTCACAGGCTGGTGCGTGAAGAAAGAACATGCCGGGGTTGGCCGAAGCGGGGGGCAGCTCATGACTTCCTGGACGAGTGGCCAACCTGGGAGGGTCATACCTGGGAAAAGACCCTAATGGACCACCTATCATTTTCTCAGCTGGCCCTTGGCAGTCTGTGAGTCAGGGGGTCTGCACCGGTCACAGCTGTGATGGGTGCTGTCACCCAGAGCTAAGCGTGGCCGAGTTAGACTTCAACATAGTTCCTGCTTGGTGAAGCCACCCACCAGGTCCCTGAGCTGGGTGGGGTTCGTACGGATGCCATGTATGTCCCACTGCGGCACTAAACACGGATCCTGGTGTGTTCAGGCCTGCCTCTCCTCTGGCTGGTTTACCTGAGGCCCTCAGGGTGACACGGGGGGATTGTTGAAGAAGTTCCAAGGTCCTAGGTCAGCTTCAGCACCCGATATGATGTTTGTTTACTCGAGTATTTGTTGAGCTTCAGCTCCTTTCTGGAAGCTTGGATAAACCAGTGGACAAATGACCCAAACCAGTTCTCTCTGCTCCGCCCGTGGAGAATTGGAGAGGAAAGGGGCGATGTGATGAATGAATGGACGAACACAGAGACTGCTGCCTGACAAGCGCACAGCTTGCCTGTCTGTGCAGTAAGGATGTCCTCCAAGTCCCTGAGGGAGACATTCAGGGCCAGCTTTTTCGAGGGGTCAGAATTCTGACTTGTTTCTGTGCGCTTTGACCAGACTGTTCAACCTCTCGAGCACCTGCTCTCCTGTCTGCCAAAGGGAGACAGGGACAACACTAGCTTAAGGTGACTGCAAGTTTGATAACTAATTCACAGGAGCCTTTAGCACAGGGCAATAGTAACAGCTGTGGCCGGTCACCTGAAGCACATCTTTCCATCTACCCTAAGAAATGGACTATGTTGGACACATATATTCAATCTCTCTCTCTCTCTGCTTTTCTTGGTTTTCGAGATGGGGTTTCTCTGTGTAGCCTTGGCCAACCCTGGACTCACTTTGTAGACCAGGCTGGCCTTGCACTCAAACAGAGATCTGCCTGCCTCTGCCTCCTGAGTGTTGGGCTTAAGGGCGTGAGCCACCATTTCCGGTGCGCGCATTCTCTTATCACTCTGGTTTATGGCTTCTTCGGGGAGTATACTTGCCCATTTTCCCTTCAGTCTTGGCTCCCTCTCGTTCCTGTGTGCTTAGTCTCCATTGCTAGTCTCGGCTCTGACCCTGTGCCCATCTTCTGCCTGTCTGACTAGGCAGGCTTTCCTGGGTGGACTGTTCCTGGGCTCCTCTGTGGGATATGCTAAGGCATGGCTTCTCTGAAATAAGGGTAATATGAAATCCTCAGAAGCCTCCCTGTGGCCCAGCACAATTCTGCCTGCCAGACAGCTACTCAGGCCTGCCATGTCTTGCCCCCTCAGCTAGCCTAGGCTCTGCCTGGGTAGTCCCGGCATTGGCAGTGGGTCTGGGGCTGCACAGCAATCAGAGAAGCCCAGAGTTCCTTGTCCTACCCCTGAGTGACGTGTAATCTTTTTTCTGTCTGGCAGACACTACCCCAAGCAGTCCTTCACCATGGTGGCCGACACTCCGGAAAACCTCCGCCTCAAGCAACAGAGCGAGCTGCAGAGTCAGGTGAGGGGCTGGGCCCTCGTGGCTGGTGGAAGGGGAGGGCCTGTGTAACCGGATTGGGCAAGGGCACCTGTGGTCTCTGTAGGGCTTGTGGTGCTGAAATCCTAGGCCTGCCTGTCTCCCCGCCCCCACCTGGCCTCAGTTACTTCACACTTCCTGACTTCTGGGGAGGTCAGGGAGAGCATAAATACTGCCTTCCTACCTGCAGTTGGCTGGAGGGCTTGTGGACATCTGTTTGGCTCTGCTGGGGCTCCTAGAGCCTGCTGCCTTCTCCAGGAAGCTATTCCTTGCCTGCCACTCCATTCACACCTGACCCGGGGCTTAGAGCCAACCTCCAACAAACAAACAAAAACCTTTCGTCTGTGTTACACAGCCTGTCCTCTGTAACCATCTCTTGAAACCTCAGAGGGAGGGCAACATGTGTGGATCTCTCCTCCCGTTGAGCTTGGCTTTCCTGAGTGGGACAGGCTCCCACAGTAGAGAAGGAAACGTCACCTGCCCTGGTTCAGAGAAGACACTGTCCTTGAGGGACAGGGAGCTTCACCGAGCTGGGTGGTCAGGAGCCCTGAGGCCCTGCCTGGAAGCAATCAGGTCTGCCTCTGTGAGGATTAAAGGATTAAAGGAGAGAGTAGAGTAGGGGAATTTACCCAGTTGGCATGGTGCCCAGGGAGGTGCCACCTGGGCTACAAGGGCTCGCTTCTCATCCCCCATCGGTGAGGTATGCCTTGCAGGACGGTTTCAGGTGTTGTTTGTTTGTTTTTTGGTTGTTGTTTTGCGATGATAATGTCTTGTAGCCCTTCTTAAAAAAAATGGCCTTGGGGGCTGGCAAGACAGCTCAGAACCCACGTCATGACAACATTTGTAACTCCAGCTCTTGGGAATCCGAAGCCTCTGGCCACCACAGGCATCTGCACTCACGTGCGCATAACCACATGGAAACACACACACCCACATACAATTGGACGTGAAAAAAAAAAATCCTGGGAGGAGAAAAAGAAGGGCATCTAACTCCTCCTCCTGTCTCCATCTCCCAAGGCTACACTGCGTCTGGCTGCTTTAAGGTTTTCTATCATCTACAGTTTCCCGCTCCATAAAAAGCACAGTAGTCTCCAGCGCTGCTGAGCCCTTACGAAACCTAAAAGCCACGCAGCTGCTTCTCCTTTCCATGCAACTCCAAGGGTAGGTGGGAGATCAGTCACTTCCCTTCCTGTCCCTGCTTGGTAAGTGCTGTCTCAAGAGTTCCAGGCCACGCCGAGCGAGGTTGCAGGATCTGGGCTCCGGTCTTTTCACTCACTCGCACGTGTTGTGGCGCCTTGGGGACGTGCAGCCCGACAGTGTGTTCTGCGCTACAGGCAGCCGCTTGCTCCTGAGCAGTTCCTGGGGAAGCGGGAAGCGGAAGAGTGTAGGCACCAAATGACGGGTGGAATGGCCCAACAGTCAGGGAGAGAGAGGGTCAGAGGGCCAGATGTCTGGGCCAGGGAGAGAACTTCTCTCTGTCTGTCTGTCTGTCTGTCTGCCTGTCTATGTCTCTCTGTCTCTGTCTCTCTGTGTCTCTTTCTATTTCTATGTATCCACCCCGCCTCTCTTTGTCTCTATCCTCTTTTTTTTCTGCATCCTACTCTAGAGAAATTCAATCCCCTTGCCCTTGTGAGCCCCACAAGAGCTCACCCTCAGCTTTTTTTTTTTTCTTCTGGAATCTGACCCCTGTGGGGTGGGGCTGCTATCAGGAGGCAGCCAGCCCTGCCCTTCACCTACTCACGCCTGTGTACATGAGCGCCAGGGCTGGGTTTGCTGTTGGGAGGGCCATCTGCTCTCCGCACACAGATCTGGACATTCCTAGACTTCGGGTCTGCTGTGGGCTCCAGTAGGCAGGGTAGGAACAGCCATCGTTCTCTTAGGCTCTTACTAATGGACAGGCCCTGCATGTGTCACTTCGCACAACCATGTTGTCGGAAAGGGAAGAGCCCTCTTTGAGGGGCTACCTCTTTGGTTGTCGGGTTGTTTTGAGTGATGGTCTCACTGTATCCTTGGCTTGTCTGGAATCCCCTGGCTTAGCCAGGATCCTGGGTGCTGGGGTTTTAGTGATGAGCCACCCCTCCTAGCCGAAGAAGGGACTGTTCCTATCCTGTAGGTGGGGTTACTGAGGTTTGGAGAGGCCACACTGAGGAAAGCCCACCATCATTACTGTCTAGCCACGTGCCCCTCTCTCTGTCTGTCTTGTCTGCCTGCTGGGATATCGGTCGAAGTCCTAGTCCCTCAGCACCACTGGCCCAGCTCAAGAGGTGGGCAGATTTTGAACTTAGCTGGCTGGGCCTCAGGGTACACAGCTGGAACTGTTTGTTCTACAGGGCTGACTGCCCCGTCCCACCGGCCTGAAGAAGGTTAACCCAGGCTGGCCCCAAACCCCTGTTAATCCTTTAAACTCAGCCTCTTGTGGGTTGGCATTACTGGTTCTGTGCTACCATGTCCAGACCAGGGGTGCCCCGGAGGCCTGCTTTGCTGGCTGCTGAGTGCACGCCAGGTGGAGCCACACTGGAGGGTCTCTGTGACCTCTGTGTCCACAGGGTGGGGGGTGGGGTGGGAGAATTGACCTACGCTGGAGACACTGCTCTCTCTCTGTTCCTGAAGTTGGGGACCTGGAGGACAGGACGATGTGGAAAGGAAAGAGGCCAGCCTGTGTCTCTCCCACATCTGTGCAGTCAGCCACTTTTGTTGTTGTTTCTCTTTTTCTTTTTTCTTTTCCCTCCTTAGTTTCTTGGCCCTCCCGCCCCCACCCTCTGTGTAAGTAGTGAAGTGGGGACAGAGACCCGTTTGCCTAGACCAGGCTTGGAAGAACGGGCCTGGCTGGTAATGGATCTGTGGCTGTGGTGGGGGCAGGGCTAGCCAGAGCTCTGTGTGGCTGGCTGGAAGGAAAATGGGAGCCTTCCCTGCCGCACCCCAGCAGGGTATCATGGGCTCCTTCTGGGGCCGACTTCCTCCCGGCCTGGCTTCTTGTGTGGCTTCTTTTTCCTTTGGGGAGCGTCTGGGCCATTTCAGCTTTTTTTTTTTTTTTCCCTACTGCTATATTGGTCCCCAAAGTGGCACTTCGGGTGTTTGAGGCGTCTGTAACCTCCCTAACCACAGATCTTCCCAGAAACGACACTCTGAGTGGTGCTGTCAAAGTTGGCTGTTGCCTTTAGGTCACCTCTTCTGGCTTGCACCCCCACCAAATGGAGACAGAAGCTTTGAGGTGGGGCTGAAGTGGAAGATCTCTGTGAGCAAGTCTAGGCTCTCTCTTCCAAGTCACCTTCATAGAGTGTTTCAGGAAATGCCCCAAGGGGAGGGTCATGTGCAGTGGCAGGTTCTCACTCCTGTCTTGGATCCCGTGACCAGCACTCGGTAGCACACCCTGAAGAGTGTCGCCTGACTAAGTGTGGTAGCACCTATCTGTAGTCCCCAACAAGAAGGACTATGGAGATAGCTTCATTGGTAAAGTTTTGTACCCTCAAGTTCTCAGCACCCAGTAAAAAGCCTTGTAATCCCCTCAGTGGGTGGCAAAGGCCAGAGGTTGGGGGGGGGGGTGTCCTGTCTTGTTGTTGAGCTCTAGGCCTATAAGAAGCCCTGTCTCAAAGGAAGTGGGCAGTGTTCCTGAGGAAGACGGCTGAGCTTGTGTGTGTGTGCACGTGCACGCGCGCTCGCTCTCTCTCTCTCTCTCTAGAGAGAGAGAGAATGAAAGAATTAATGCACAATGAAAATGAACGATACATGTACACAAATCTTTAAAATGCTCTGACATTTCTGAGTTCAAGGCCAGCCTGGGTTGCATGTTGAGTTTAACACAAGCCTATGCTATATATGAAGACCTATCTCATTCTTTGTTTTTTTTGTTTTGTTTTGTTCTGTTCTGTTTTGGGTTTCTCTGGCTGTCCTGGAACTCACTCTGTAGATCAGGCTGGCCTCAACTGAGAATTCTGCCTGCCCCTGCCTCCCAAGGGCTGGGATTCAAAGTATGCACAACCACCACCATACAGCAGCTTCTCTCTCTCCTCTCTCTTTGCTTTTTCAAGACAGGGTTTCTTTGTATAGCTCTGCGCTGTCCTGGAACTTGCTCTGTAGACCAGGCTGGGCTCAAACTCGTAGAGATCCACCTGCCTCTGCCTCCCAATTACTAGGATTAAAGGCGCCACCCCCTCCCTCATCCCTTTCCCTCATCCTCCTTCCCCCTCTCATTCGTACTAGAACTAGCAGCCTGAGGTTGAACCCACCTCCAACCAAGTGACCTGGGCCTAATTAATTAGGCACCCTGCTACAGGGCCTCCACATATGAAATAGGGAATCACCTCCCAGGGCTGGCTGTGGGGCTGGCTGCGGGGCTGTTAGCATGTGTGAGGTTTTGACACTCTTAGCATGGTGCCAGGACTTGACACATGTTTCCTTTAACCGAAGGGAGAGAAAATGGATGCAATGACTTTGACTTCCACCCCCAGCTCTGATCTTCCATTAGCTCTTCTCATCGGCCGGTCTTGATGTAAAAGCCAGTTGCTTTTGTTGTTGTTGTTGTTGTTGTTAGAAGGGAATGGGTTACATAGTGTGGATCCAACACACACACACAAGAAAAGAAGACCCACAGGAAACAGGAATGGTTGGTAGACGGTTTCTATTCTTTGAGATGATGTGTCCGAGTTCAGTTCATTCCTTATTTATCTGGCCAACACTGGTGCTCTCAGCTGGGGTAAACGAGAGGGTAATTAAACCCACCCAGGAAAGGTAGATCTTCATGGATACTGGCTGTCTGGGCATTGTGCCCTGGGATGCTGTGGGAATTTCCAGAGAGGGAGGCCTTGGCAGCAGCCAGCAGGGATGGAGTCATCCGGCCAAAGTTCAGGCTCTTATTGTCGCCAAACTGACAAGTGGGTTGAGTGACCTGCCAGGCCCTGCCCCCAATGGCTACCCTGTCATAGCTGCCAAGCCGTCCAGACAAATGCAAGCTCTTTTTTCTTTTTTTCTTTCGTTTTTTTTTTTTTTTTTTTTTTTTTTTTTTTTTT
>NW_026595981.1:21914484-22022845 GCF_907164565.1 Psammomys obesus
TTTTTTTTTTTTTTTTTTTTTTTTTTTTTTTTTTTGCGTGGGTGAAGGGAGTCTGATTGAGAGCCTCCAGGCTACCCCCTTTTATTGATAAAAAAAAAAAAATCAAGGAATGTTCCCTCCCCTCTATCCTACAGCTAAGGCCAAGAGCTGCTTAGATAGGGTCATAGGCTCCAGAACAAGTAGGCTAGCCTGCCAGCTCTCCTTCCCTACATCCCAACCTCAAGAGGGGAACGGGCTTGCCTTGGGACCTATAGCTACACCGAGTGGCACCCAGACTTCCCTCCAGCCTCTCACCCCATCTTACCCTTCCCCAGTGAGGAAGAAAGGTGGTTCCTAAGCCTGGGAACCGGTTGATGTCATTGCTGTGTTGCCATGGCAATTGGGGGCCTGACCCTTGCAAAGCCAGGAAGCTGGAGGGAGTGGGCCTTGGCATTGGTTCAGTGAAGTCGCCCTCACGCGGTGTGCTCTGGCGTCGGCACTGACGCCACTGCTGCTTTCCCATTTAACGGAGGCCCAGGGTTACACAGCAGGTTAGAAGTTGGACCCCTCAGCCTAAGCCTCCTGGTTCTGGACCCGTACTTACATACTCCTATCTTTTGACCTGAAAGAAAGAAAGGGAATCTGATCTCACCCCAACTGGGCTGGCCCCGAATTTGGGAGCCTCCTGCTTGTTTGTGCTAATGTGTGCCTGCATGTAGTCCATGTAGTCTCACGTAGCCCAGGCTGGCCACCAATTCACTGTATGTAGTCTCCGTTTTTTTCAGGTGTCTCCTTTCTGAAGGTCCTGGCAGTCATGTGCTGTTTCAGGCCTTCCTAGGAGAGTGGGTGAAAGGCCACCCACCCACTGGACCTGGGCCTGAATTTTCTTCCTGTAGCTTCAGGCGGTTCCCAGGAGAGCAGAATCCCGTGGCAGCCCAGATCCAGATCCCTATCTCTGACTTGTGGTGTGAATCAACTTCCTTCAAACTCCTAGGTGTTTTTGGTCTCACTGTGTTGATATACCCTAATCTAGCCAACTGAATGCTGGATTACAGGCCTGGGCTACCAAAACCGGTTTAGGCTTTTCTTTTTATCTGCATCAAAGTAGAAAGGGTCCACCCAGATTTTAATCCTGACTGCGGAGGGCCTGCTAGTGCTTATAAACTGTGAGTCCTCAGTGCCGAAGCTCAACGTGTGACCAATGACTCCAGGCCTGGGAGCTAGACTTCACATTCTGGAAACTCCCAACATCCTGGTCCCTATGTCCTGGGCTGACCTGTTTCAGGATAGTGCAGCCGCTGCAGAGGAAATGCAGGCAGCTGGTGAGGCCTGCAACAGCTGCTTACTAACGTGGACAGTGGGCTTCCAAAGCCAAGAACAGTTCTCTGCCCTGCAAGGGTTTCCCAGCCTCCCTTCTCCAAAATCTCTAGGGAAGGATGAGCTGTTCCTCAGAGTTCAGTTTCCGTTAGCGTCCAGGAAGTCCTTTCTGTAGAGTATCCTGGGGGCCTCTAGTTTTTCATAGAGTTCTTAGAAGGGAGGGCAGCAGCGGTGTGTCGGGGTTCACCCCAGAGCTAGGACCCCAGCTCTGGGTTTCTGCCTGTCCAGCGCTCCCTCCCCTGTAGTTCCTCTAAGAGGCCAGCTTGGCAGGCTCCAGGAAGCTGTTCTGGCTTGTCAAAGGCTCATTGATGGACTCAATGCTCTCCTGGGCAGAGGCTTTGTCCTTTGGCACAGCCCTCGCTTAGCTGGTTGCTTAAAAACACCCCCATGCTTTTGGTGGGTTCCGCCGCCACATCCTGGCTGGGGTGCAGACTGCTGAATCCTCAGATTTGGCAAGGACTTTCTGATAGCTGTAGGCAGAAGGAGTGTAGGGTTAGGAGTCAGGCATTCTGACGCCTCAGGACATTTGCTGTTAAGCCATGTGACTTCAGGGAGGAGAAGAGACCTTTTAAATTTAAAAAAAAAATTTTTTTTTCTTTTTAAAGTTTTTGTTTTTTGTTCCCAGTTTTTTAAGACAGAGTTTCTCTGTGTAGCTGTCCCCAGCTGTCCTGGAACTCACTCTGTAGACGAGGCTGGCCTTGAATGCATAGAGATCTGTCTCCCTCTCCTCCTGAGTGCTGAGATTAAAGGCGTGTACCACTAACCCCAAGAAAAAAAAGAAAAAAAGGGCCTGACGTGGGTGGTGCATGCCTGTAATCCCAATGTTGGGAGGCAGAGGCAGGTGGGTCTCTGAGTTCGAGACCAGCTTGGTCTACAAAGTGAGTCCAGGACAGCCAAGGCTACACAGAGAAACCCCCTAAAGCTGGAGTTACAGATGGTTGTGAGTTGCCACCAGTGCTAGGAGTTGGACCTGGGTTACGTAGCAGACAGTCTGGTGTCTTTTTTTGAATGTATAGTGTATTGTTCACAGGTCAACCTTTAGGGAAAATGGAGTAACTCCCAGCAAATGGCTCTTAACAACCTAGCTCTAAGTTACGGTAATGGATATCTCGAGACAGAGTCCCCCCACAGACAGTGGGTAGAGGTGGCACGAGCAGGTTGCAAGTCCAGTGCACAGGAGGCCCCCACGGCCATGTCTGCCACTGGGGAAAGGACAGTGAGTGGGGGCCAGCTGCTCATGGCCTCAGTTGTGCTAAGCCAGGTCAGCCAGGATGCCTGATACTCAAGTCACCAAGGTCAGAGCCAGACAACGGCAAGGGAGTCTGGTAGAAAATTCCTTCACTAGAAGGGTCCCTTGTGTCTAGAGTACATGACTCATGTGCATTGAGGTACATTGGAGTCTGCTGAGCTGCCTGGCACAGGGGCTTATTTCCTCTTTGTAGACACTTTCTGGTTACTGCTTCTGGTAGGGACAGGCCCTGGCTTTGCTGGTCACACCCAGGTGCTCGAGTCTGCGGCTTTTTTTTAATTTTAATTTTTTAAGACAGGGCCTCTCTTATGTAGCTCTGGCTGTTCTGGAACTTACTCTGTAGACTAGGATGGCCTTGAACCCACGGAGAACCCGCCTGCCCCTGACTCCAGGATTAGCGTCATTTGCTGTCATGCTCAGCTGATGCTTTCTTCTGATGTTAGTGTGTCCTGATGTCAGGACTTTGAGCAGAAGTGCTTCCATCTTTGTTTGTTGTTGTTGTTTGTTTGTTTGTTTTATTTTGTGTTCTAACTGTTCACTGCATCTCCTCTGGAAGAACAGCTTGAACTCTTAACCACTGAGCCATCTCTCCTGCCCCAAGGTGTTGCCGCTTTATGGGTATTCAATGTGTCGCCTCCCTTCTGAACCTTCTAGAAATATGTTCATGGGGTTATTATCGCTTTGACACTTTCTGGCCGGGGGCCTCGAGGGTAGGCACACCTATCCCCACATTCCACCTGACCCCAGGTTCTCCTCTCCCCTCTTGGCCTCCAGGTGCGCTACAAGGAAGAATTTGAGAAGAACAAGGGCAAAGGCTTCAGTGTGGTGGCAGACACGCCCGAGCTGCAGAGGATCAGGAAGACCCAGGACCAGATCAGCAATGTGAGCTCCTATCCCTGCTACCCAAGCTACCCTCTGCCCTCCTCTCTCAGCTGTTCCCTGGCAGCCTCAGGAAGGCCTGTGTGGCAGTGGCCTGATGAGACAGAAGGGAGAGGCTGAGGCACCCAAGTGCCTTTTCTATGTTCTCCCTCTCTGCCCAAATGGCACTTCCTCCTTAAAAAGACTGCCGAGAGAGAGAGAGAGAGAGAGAGAGAGAGAGAGAGAGAGAGAATGAGCATGGTGGATGTCAGAGTGCACGTTAGATACCTGTTTTAACACCAGGGTTAAAGCTAGAGATGGGGGTTGAGTCTCTGTTTGCCTCTGGGTGCTAACACTGTAGTCATTTCCGCCCTCCCTAGTCAGCCTTCCACCTCAGCTTGCTCTTCCTTCCTGTGTGAAAACCCAGCTGGCTCTGACTGCCGTCCCTACACTTCCTCAGGCCCAGTCTGGGGCTGTCATTGGTGTCTGGGTGTCTGTCCCTTAGACATAGGTGTGGAGAGTGGATGGTATGGAGTGAAGGTCTCTGTTGGGTTCTTTAGAGCAGCTGGGGCTAGAGAACAGGCCTCAGCTTCCTCCTTTGTATAGCCATAGACCGGCAGCTTGTGTGGCTCTGGGCTTGCAGGAGCCTGATTTGGAGTATGTGGGCGGAGGAGTGACATCACAGAACCAGAGCGCAAGCCTGAAGCCATGAAGTTTTAGAACATGGCCGGTCAGTGGCAACAAGACTTCTTCATGTAGATGAAGGATGAGGCAGGCCAGTGTCCTCACGTCTGCAACAGGAAAGGGGCCACTAGTTTGTCTGTGTCCCTCTGGACTGAGGGACTGGGGTAAATAAGATCCAGATTCAGATGGCCCACCTAGCACTTAACTGTCCAGCTTCCACACCCTTCTCTGTTTTGCCGGTGACAACGCTGGTAGCTAGTAGTGAGTTACAGCAGAGGGTCAGGTAGTAAACACAGAAGCATTCCTGCCCAGGGTGATAGCTTTCAAATTCTTCCCTCTGTCTAGAGGAGGTGTTGCCTTTGTTTAGTGTCATTCTAGCACTTGGGAGGCCGAGGCAGAGGTCATGGATTCAGAGCCACTCTGGAGGTTGAGGCAAGATCAAACAAGATGTTGAAGCCACCCTGGGCTGTGTGAAACAGAAGGAAACAGGGTTTCTCTGTGTAGCCTTGGCTGTCCTGGATTCACTTTGGAGACAGTTTGGTCTCGAGCTCACAGTGATCTGCCTGCCTCTGCTTCCCTGAGTGCTGGCATTAAAGGGATTAAAGGTGGTGTGTGCCATCTCGCCTGGCTCAAAGAGAGCTTGAAGGAGGGCTGAAGGTGGAGTTTAGTGGTAGAGCATTCACCCAGCATGCACCGGGCCCAGAGTGCCTTCCTTAGCACCACAAACAGGAAAGCACTGTTGTGAATAAATACTCTTGACTTGGAGAGCTCATTCAGATATTTTCTGTTTGACTTTCATAAAAAACAGTGAAGACAGTCTAACCAAGTGGGTTTTGCAACCCAGTAGTTGAGCTGAAGTTGGAAACGAACGGCCTGATAAAACGGACGGCTTGCTTCTCCTGGACTGCAGGGCGTTCCTCAGAAGGCTTCTAACCCTTCTCAGCCCCCAGGAAAGCCTGTTACAGTTGCCCGCTTCCAGCCTGGGCCTGACTCACACCCTGGAGTTTCCTTTCTGGCTCAGACCACACAAAGGGTAAAAGGGTGTGTCTGGGAGCTCCCTAGATAGAAGTGGGGAAGTAGCGTGGCCTTGGGTGATTGGGAAACTGTGAAATGGCTCACAAAGCTGGCTTTATGTGGCTTAGTGTCTCTAGAGGCCTCCAGTCAACAAGGCCAACCTTTGGGACATTCCTTCATTGATTTACCCTGTGGGTTTGGAGGAAAGAAGCAGGCCATGGATATCTCTGCCTCGCTTATCTGGAAGGTTTCCAGAATGTTCTGGCACCCAGTCTATTTCACCCGCCTTCCTACACCCTGTCATTGGACATTGGACGCATTAATGCCTGAGGAGTTCTGGTAACAAAAAACTGACCGTGGCCAAGATATCCACACTTAACAGATAAAATCTTATCAACCACCCAGGGCTCCAATTAGCTGATTGTTCTGGTTCTGAGCTGGGGGAAGTGCCTTGAATCTTTGGGCTTCCAGAGCAGACAGAGCCTGAGCTAAGGGCTGTGAGGTGTGACCGAAAAAAGTCTGTCTCTGCCAGAGACCCCCACCCCCAGCCGCCACAGTCAGCTGACCTATAGCTCAGTGGTAGAGTGCTTAGATGCACAAGGAGCCTGGATTCACTTTCCCCCATCACCGCACAAAGGGGTCCTTGCAGAATGCAGGCTCTTCGCTCCCCCGGCATTCCAGATTGGCACCCCTGATAGGGGCCGGAGATTGAGAATCTAGAAGCACATCCCCTGGCCGACTGTGATGCTGAGTGGGAGTGATCGCTTAACCTCGAAAAGTCTCTCCACCTCTAAGTCCCAGGAAGACAGAACTGGCTGTGGCCCCGAATCCTGGGAGAACTTTATAGCACAGGCAGAGCTGTGGCTAAGTCGTGCCAGCCTCCGGCACCCTGAGAAAGGTGCTGTCTGGAGCCACACTGTATTTTGGTTCCAAAATAGCATCCCTGTGTGTGGCTCTTCCTTTCCCAGATTAGCACCTAATGAGTAGCCGTCGCTTCTGAAGGTCAGGCTTGCCTTATAGAGATGAGTATGGCTTCCCTAGAGGAACCACTACAGACAAGGGCTTCTGCCAGCCAGAGCAGTTGAAAACCAAGCGCCCATTTTCCCCAGGATGGTGATGTTTGCTTGGGGATGTGAAATCTATCCTCAGTCCTGTGTAAGGCAAGAGGGTGAGAGTGACACAAACCTCATTCCAGGCATGCTGGCTGGAATGAGGGCTCCTGTCTTCCATTCCACCGCTGCTGGGACTCTTGGGAAATGCTTGATGTCAGGAGTGAGTGCTGTCAGTAGTGTTCAGGGGCAGAGCTCTCTGTGAGCAGAGAAGGGGCATGAAGGGCCCCGGGTGCAGCTCAGTGACAGAATGTAGATTTAACATGTGCGAGTTCAAGATGCTCATCACTAAGAGAAGGGGTCAGGGGAGGGGAGGAATTCCATATCTGTTATAATTCTGTTTTTACTGGAGGTGTGCCCTGGCCCTGTGCTAGGGGATGAGAGCCCTTAAGTTTGCTGCTTTCTTGTTTGCTCCAGAGCACTGAGGACTTTCATGGATGAGAAAGTGTCTTTGCTGGAGCCCTTTGCGGGAGCCTTCTTTTCACTTGTTTACGTGTGTATACCTGCAGCCTCAGTTTTGTGTCTTTGGCCTTACCTGGATGAGGCCCTGGGCGTCATCTTCAGCACCGCTTAAAGAAAGGGAAAAAGGAAAGAAAGTTCGATTCCTGTGGCCAGCAAAGGAGTTTGCTGAGCATTAGATCCGTGACTCTCTAAGCCTGTCACTCGGTTGTGTGTAGCTCGTCCGGGCAGGAGAGGGGCCGAGGTGGATCCGATCCATGCAGGCTCCACACTGGTTAACTCCAAAGGACAGTAAAACCAGAAACTCCTCGGACACCCTTGCTCCAGGCAAGAATGCTTTGCTCTTCTGTCAGCTCCACGTTTTCGATGCAGTGGATTAGCTCTAAGTCTTCAGTGTCTGGGCCTGATCAATAAATAGTAAGTAGTTGCTGAGTGTTGTGAGACAAATCTGTCCTGTGGTATTCTGTAGGCTGAGGCAGGAAGGTTGCTGATAGGTCAAGGTCAGCTGGGAGACATAGGGAGTACCTGTCTTCACAGAAAAAAAAGGCAGAAAGAAAGACTAAAGAAAGGTAAATAGTTGTAAATTTCCATTTCCTTCCCAGAGTTAAACGGGCAGGAGGCAGGCTCCTTAAGACAATCGTTTAGTTTTCTCAATTAAAAAAGAAAAGATTTGTTTTGCTTTTATTTAGGTGTGTTTTTATGCCACCCGTGTGGGGGTGCCCTCTGAGGCAAGGGTGTGGAGTCCCCTGGAACTGGAGCCACGGAGGGTGTGAAGCTGCCTTACTCGAATAGGTGCTAAGGACCAAACCTGCGTCTTTTGGGGGAGCAGCGGATGTTCTTAACCATTGAGCTTCTTTGCGGTCCGAATTCTCGGATTTGCTTTTTATAGGATGCACTTTTATCCATAGCTCTTTTTTTTTTTTTTCCTTTCCCTTCAAGATCTGTTTTTACGTGTATGAGCGTTTGCTTGCATGAATATCTGTGGACCATGATGTGTGCCTGCTACTCAAAGAGGCCAGAGTGGGCCATGGGATTCCCTGAAACTGGAGTTATGGGCAACTATGGATTGCCTGTGGACAATGGGAACTGAACCCAGGTCCTCTGCATGAGCTGCGAGCTCTCCGAGCTGCTGAGCCATCTCACTGTGCAGCTAAGTTTGGCCTCGAGACTTCCTGCTTGTGTACTGGGGTTACATGCCCAATTTATGGGAGTTCTAACCATACCGTAAGTCCCTCACCAGGCTGCGGGGGAACACGCCTTTAGTCCCAGCACCCGGAAGGCAGAGGTGGGCAGATCTCTGAGTTGGAGACCAGCCTGATCTACAGAGCAAACTCCAGGCAGCCAGAGCTACGAAGAAAAACCCTGTCTAAAAAGCAAAACAAACAAACAGCAAAAATCCCATGAGTCTCTAGTAGGAAGCCATGTTGCCTGGCGGAGAACCAAGGCTCTTATTTTAGTAGCAGTTCTGTTATAACCTACTTAACCTAGCCCATCTTCAACCTTGGTTTCCCCATCTGTAAAATGGGAACAATAACAGCATATTACTCTTGGGCTAGATGAGAAAAGAGAAAGAGTAGGACTTTAACCCACCCCCACCCCACCCCCCAAAAAAAGGCTGGCTGTGAGAGTGACCTGATTATTCCATTTAAAGCTTGATGTTACTGACTGAGCCATGACGAAGCGTCATGTGGGGAGCAACATGTGGTCAGTCAGGCCTTTTTCCCACCACAGTCAGGAAGCAGGTACCTCAGGAAGCGGGACGTGAGCCACCCGGCCTCAAGGGACCCTACCTAGTCTCACCGGAGGCCTACCCCATAAGGGTCCTTTGGTCCCAGTCACTGAACCCAAATGCACGGAGATCTCATGGTACAGTAGAGGCCCGGCTTCCTTCCATGGAGGCCCACGACCCTGCCTGGATTGGGGCTCTTTAAAGATCGGAGCTTTGGGGACCGGAGGCGCGTCTCAGCAGATGAGAACCTAGAGCCGTTCAGGGAATCCACCTGGTGGTTCATAACCACCTCGAACTCCACTTCCGGGGAACCAGCGCCCTCTTCTGACCTCCGAGGGCACCAGGCAGGAAGGCGAAACACGCCTGCACGTAAAATAATAAAAGGGGGGGAGGATGATCAGAACAGATCTTGATCAGCAGGATCGCCTGGAGGATGTTGCTTTCTTTGCCCGTGTGCCTAGGTGGGCCGGGAGCCATCACGGGGTTCCCTATTTTTGCCGGGACGGAAGAGGAAGGCAGTGGCCAGCCTGAGCAGGGCCTCCCTTCCCAGCCGTGGCGCCCCATGCTTCCCCTTCTGGCTTGCATTTCTGTGTCCTCCCCAGGGCAAGAGTGGTCCTGTGATCAGCCCCCATTTTGAGCCTCTCCCCCTTACCCCCCTGAGGTACCCTCGATGTTTGCACGGAAGATGAGCGGGCGCTCTCAGGAAAAGGCCTCTCTGTCCTGCTGGGACTCTGTCAGCTGTTCTAGTGAAAGTCCTGCCGCCAAGACCCCCAAACCCCACTTCCTCTTCTGAAATGGGAGGGAAAGTGTGTGACCGACTTGGATTATCACTAAGTGAGCGTGTTGTGGAGGTCAGAGGTTGCAAGCCAGCCTTCTCCTGCTGTGTTTGTCCCGGAAGTCAAATTCAAGCCATCGGACAAGCGCCTTTACTTGCCAGCTCCCTGCTTTTTATAGTTTAGGGTGACTGTTGTCAGGGTTGAGGGTGATAAGGTGGGGGTGGGGGTTTTGCCATGTATCCCTGCCCTTGAAGGTCTGTGGCATCCTCCTGCTGCTTCCTCCAGGTCGTAGGGTTATGAGCATAAGTGAGGTGGATGAAGCTAACATGGAAACACACGTGTCCACACGCCTGCCTTCAAAAATGATGGGTGTCCTCAGGACCTCACGGGGATAGGTGTTACCATAGCCTCGCTTACAGATGAGGAAACTGAGGCTTTAGCAAACAGTGCCAATTGCCTGTCTTCCAAGGGTGGGACCAAGTTGCCCCTGAGCCTATAGGACAGGCACGGGGCTCTTTGTCTCCCGAGAGCCATTGACTGTGGCCCTGCATGCATTTCCAAAGCTCCTGTTCGCTGCATCAATAATGCAGAGCCCCGCTCAGGGAAGGGCTCTCCTTCAGGGACACCTGGCTCTGCAGGCCACCAGCTGCCACTGGGGCTAGGTGCAGAGCTGTTCCCTCCTCTTCCTCACTTCCTCTCTGAGGCTGTTGGTTGCCTCTTGGGGTCAGGCCCCGCCTCTTCGAGGAAAGTAGACTGGAGCCTGGTGAGATGGCTCACTGCCTCACCGAGTGCTTCACCAAGCCTGGTGACCTGAGTTAGTCCCCCAGGTCCCCTGCACATGCCCTGTGGAAGTAAATAAATGTAATCTTTAAAAAAATATATATATATATATATATTTTTTTTTTAATATGAGAAGGTTGTAAACGAAAAACAAAAAATTGGGAGAGCAGGTGTCTTGAGTCCTGAAAGTTGGTGTTCTCTACTGCTCCTCATTAGCCACGGAACAGGGTCCCTAAGGAACGGAGCTGCCGAGGTCTCCCTTTGCCCTGTGTTTGTGCATCCCTCACCCCTCGGTGCCCTTCCAGGGGGCACAAGGGGTCCACCCCTGTGGAGTTTTAGTCCAGCCTGAGCTGGCTGCCTTGTCCCAGACTGTTTCATCATTTGAGTGTGTGTCCCTGCTTGGTTATGAAACAGCAAAGGGAGAGGTCTTAGCCTCTACCAGCAGAGTGAGCAGCTCTCTGCCTCCAGACACTCTCCCACAATTCACTGCCATGCCTGCCGCTCCCCTGCCTGCCTGACAGCCCGGACTATAGGAATAACCACTGTTTAGCCAGTGGTAGTGCCCCAGGTGTTCCTGGGTGGCCTCAGCCCCACGCCTCTTGCAGCCCATGCACAGAGGATGCTGAGGGCAGCGGAGTGCTCATGGGAGTGGATGGCCAGAGCCCTCGTTGGGCTCTGGGGGCTCTGGGGCCTCTGGGATTCCGGGGCTCCAGGTCTTGGTTTCTTCCTTTTCTGTTCTAAGAACACGAGCAGGCTTTGCCCCTCTCCCTTATTCATCCCTTCCACTGCCATTCTCCAGTCTTAGGAAAAGGCGGGCCAGAGAGATTCCTGGTAAACAAGCCGGAAGCAGCCTCCTCGGCAGGCAGGTGCAGAAGCCTCCTGAGGATGGGGCAGCCTGCTTTCCCAGGGTTGGGAATCAGCTGTTCAGCCTAGCTCATTCCTCCTACCCGAACCTTCGCCTTCTCCTTTCCCCTTGGTCGGTCTCCCTGCCCCTCCCCACCCACCTCTCCCCCATTCCTCTGTGGGAGAACAGGGGAGTAGGCCTTATGGAGGCTCTTGGGGGCCAGTGAAGATATGACCCATGAGAGTGTAGGAAGGATACTTAGATTCTCTGTGCCTGTTTCCGGGCCTTGTATTTTGTCCATCACCTTTTTGTGTGTGTGCGTTTTACAGTATACATTCTGCATTTATACAGCAATATTTCTGTGCCGTTATCCTGAAGTAGTATGCGCTTAGTGAGGACTGTGCTAAAGTCCGTCTTTTGGCAGTCCTGGAGGCTGGCTCAGCCACTGTGTCACAGGCTGATCATAGGAGCAGCCTCTGATACTAAGGGCTTGGCCCACAGGAAGGGCCAATAACTTGGGGCTGCTGTGGTGGTCAATACTGACCATAGTGGGAGCTAGAAATGTTCAGCCCCTGCCGCAGGCTCATACAAGGGAGAGCTCTCCCTTCTCCCTTCCTCTCTCTTTCTCTCTCTCTCTCTCTCTCTCTCTCTCTCTCTCTCTCTCGTGCATGCTTGCTCTTTCAATTTAAAGATGGGGTCTCATACAGGCCAGGCCAGGCCAGGACGGAGCTTGGTATGTAGCCAAGGATGATCTTGATTGTTATTTATTTATTTATTTATTTATTTATTTATTTATTTATTTATTTATTTATTTTTAGATAGGGTCTCACTCCGCAGCCCTGGTGGGCCTGGAACTGGCTATGAGGACCAGGCTGGCCTAAAATGCAGATCCACCTGTCTCTGCCTCCCGAGGGCTGACGGTAAAGGAATATACCATGCCTGATACTGCGCAGAATGTGGACTTGAAGCACACTGTGCTGGACCAAGCACCCTGGCGACTAAACTGGATAGCCAGCCAGTCCTTGCATGGCCTTCTTACAGCTGGTATCTCATTGCCCTCTGCAGTAACACATAGCATTAGGGAGGCCTAATTAAGCCAGGAAGCAGGCGAATATCTGAGTTCAAGGGCAGCCTGGTTTACACAGTGAGACCTTGTCTCAAAAAAAAAAAAAAGTTTAGCTGAGGCTTGTCATGGTTAAGTTACTTAGAGAGCTGGTACTCTGTCTTTTCTGTAGTTCTCGAAGAGTGTCTGTCTGTCTGTCTCTGTGTGTGTGTGTATGTATGGGTAATATGTTGCTCAGAATGGCCTTGCTCCATTCTCCTGCCTCAGTAGCTAGGACGAGAGGCACTCGCCACCATGCCCAGCTCGTGTGGCAATGGGAGGGGACTGGTTGATTTGCAGCAGAGCCCTTCACTCCTTCCTTTCTGTGCTGCAGATCAAATACCACGAGGAGTTTGAGAAGAGCCGCATGGGGCCCAGCGGAGGTGACGGTGTGGAACCAGAGCGCCGGGAGCCCCAGGACAGCAGCAGCTACCGGAGGCCCCCAGAGCAGCAACAGCCTCAGCCTCACCACATCCCGACCAGCGCCCCAGGTGAGTGGGGAAGGGGAGGAGGGGTCCCTGAGGACAGGAGGGTTAGGCAGGGAGAAAGTGGCTGCATCCATGCGTGGAGGAGCCCTCCCCCGGATCTCATCCCCATCCCCGCTAAGGAGGTGAGCGCAGGGGATCTAAAAAAGCAGCTCCCCGAGTGAGGAGCGCACAGCCCTGGCACGAAGCCCAAGACGCTAATGGATATGCGTGCCCAGCCATAAGCTTTTTGCGGGGAGGGTGCTGAGCAAGGCTGGGGGTGGGGGTTGGAAAGTCATGCCTTTGGGAGTCCTAGGGGTTGGGGGAACGAGCTTGGCCAGACAGTTTCTGAGCTCCTCCATCTCTCCCCTCTTCCAGTTTACCAGCAGCCCCAGCAGCAGGTGACTCCATCCTATGGTGGCTACAAGGAGCCCGCAGCTCCTGTCTCCATACAGCGCAGCGCGCCAGGTGGCAGCGGGGTGAGTAACTGTGAGAGGGGTCACAGTGCGCGCACACACACACACACACACACACACACACACACACACACACACACGGTAAAGGCTGAGCATGGATGTTCCAGGCTCCATTCCACCGGGTGCCCTAGGCCGAGCTCCACTCTGGGTGCTTAGGGATTCAGAGCAGTGTCAGAGTGGGAGAGAAGGAAAGCAGCCTGGGATAAGTGGCCTCCGTCTCGGGAGGAGGCAACAAGAAGCTGTCTGAAGGCTAAGGTAGTGAGGGGCGTGAGGGGCGAGGACAGCAGGGTCAGGAACACAGAGCGGCCGAGTCAGACTACAACATTTATGGACAGTTGGGGCTGGAGAGGTGGCTCAGCGGTTAAGAGCACTAGCTGCTCTTCCTAAATGGACCTGGGTTCAAATCCCAGAACCCACATGGCAGCTCACAACTGTCTCAAATTCCATCTCCAGGGGATCTGAGACCCTCACACAGACATACATGGAGGCAGAATACCAATGTAAATTAAAAAACAAACAAACAAACAAACCCCACACATTTATGGACAGTCTTTATTAGAGTAGAGGGCTGAATGGTACAGGGGGGACAGCAGGGACAAAGGCCACGTGACCAAACATCCTTGAAAGGTTCAGTGTCCTGTGAGGAGGTCCAGGTTCCTAGAGACAGTTGGAGGAAGTAGGTGAGGCCAGGTTCTTTAGGGACTTGGAGGCCAGGGAGGGGGAAGGCCTTTGTGACCAGTGACCTACACAGACTTTTTTCTTTATGGAGATCACCCTAGAAATTGGGTATGGGTGTAATAGCAGCACTTGGGAGGGTTGGGCAGGAGAATCGCTGTGAGTTCAAGGCCAGCCTGGCCACGTAGCTACACCTTGTCTTAAACATTAAAAAAAAAAAGGAAAAAGGAAAGGTTAACCTTGGTGCTCATGGGGGGCGAGGGACAGAAGACCTGTTTTACAAAAAATGTGTACTGGTGTTTTGCCTGCATGTATGTCTGTGTGAGGGTGTCAGGTCCCTTAGGAACTGGAGTCTGTGAGCCACCATGTGGGTGCTGGGAATTGAACCCAGGTCCTCGGGAAGACCTGCTTGGTGCTCTTAACTGCCTCGCCATCTCTCCAAGTCCCTGGATATCACGTTTTTAAAGCCACAATTTTAGTGTCGAGCCTGTGGGACTTCACTGCTGCTGTGTGGAGGAGAAAAGTCCAAGAAGACTCGGTCACAGAAGCAACCCCCCCCCCCTCCGGGGCTCCATCTCCTGTTCCCTGAGCTCCCTGAGGGGCAGAGAGAAACACAGGGCTTGGGAGTCATTTGGTGGAGCCCTCACCTGGCTCCGGAGGTCTGGGCAGGGGCGAGCCTGCCTCCGGTACCCAGGCTGACGGCTGGCTGTGCCCCGCAGAGACGGTACCGTGCGGTGTACGACTACTGTGCCGCGGACGAGGACGAGGTCTCCTTCCAGGACGGGGACACCATCGTCAACGTCCAGCAGATCGACGACGGCTGGATGTACGGGACCGTGGAACGCACCGGCGACACGGGGATGCTGCCAGCCAACTACGTGGAGGCCATCTGAGCCCCCCCCCAGGCCGCCCCACCCTCTGTCTTCAATGCATTCCATGGCATCACATCTGTCCTGGGGTCTGACCCGTCCACCCTTCAGTGTCTCTGTCTTTTAAGATCTTCGACCGCTTCTTTACCCCCCCCGCCCCGCCTCCGGCTTCTTTTGCCAACCCGAGCCCTGTTCCGCCACTGTTAATGGACCCCTTCCTCTGGCAGGGTTTTTCCCTTGGACCAATCAACTGATTGATTTTTCTCTCTGGAAGGGCACTGGCTGGGCACCCTGGGGAGGGCAGGATTGTTCTGAGGAGGAGAGGCTCACAGGGCTGGGCTGAGAGGAAAGACCCGGGAAGGAGAGAAGTCAGGCGGGGCGCAGTGGTACACACCTTTGATCCCAGCGTTTGGGAGGCAGAGGCGGGTGGGTCTCTTGAGTTCGAGGCCAGCCTGGTCTACAGAGTGAGTTTCAGGACAGCCAGAACTAAGTCGGGAGACCCTGTCTCTGGGGAGGGGAAGGGGTTGGTCAGCTCTCAGCCTCACTTCCTGCCTTAGGCCCTTCAGCACGCCTGGCCCAGCTCCCCAGACACCCTTCATCCCAGAGCTGGGTTGAGCCCCATACTCCCCATACCTCCAGGTGGGGCTCCACATATTTCCAGGGGGTGGGTACTGAGGCCTCAGTTATCTAGGGACCAGTGTGACGGGCTGAATCTCTGCCCCTGTGTGGGACCCCTCACACACTGAGTGTGCCATCCTGCCCACACAAACATAGGGCATCCAAAGAGCTCTGCAGGAGGCGCAGCTCCGGTCAAGCTCTTACCTTTGTCCTGGAGGCAGCAGCAGGAAGGAGGGGGACCTTCCACCCAGACCTATTTGCCTCGTGCCTCCCCCAGCCTGCAGGGACTCTCTTCATCTCCCTGGCTGGGCGCCTGCTGCGAAGGGTAGAGCAAGGGATGCCTTTGGGACCTGAGTTAACTGAGGTGTTTCTTCCTGCTCCCCTGGGAAGAGGTCTCCTATGGCCTTCCCTGCCCAGAACAAGGCTTGATGAGCTTGGAGCTCTGCAGAGCCAGAGGATGAGAACAGCACTCGCTCACTGCGGAGGAGGGGGAAGTCTGAGTTAGATACAGATACGTGCTTTCCTGGTTTTTTGTGTGTGTCTGACGCTACAGAGTGCGGTACCAGGAGGACCAAATCACCCACACTGGCACCTCCCCCGAGGCTCTCCTGTCCCTGGAGAGGGTCCAGGGCTCCAAAGCCGGCAGCACCGTCTCTGGGCTGGAGCTATACTCAGGTTCCTTCTTCGCCCTGGGGTCTAGGACAGTCCCCCGCACGGCTTCATTCATCTCTGGGTTTTCTTGCCAGCCCTCCTGGCTTCCCTGACTCTCATCTCCGTCTGAGTCTGACGAAGGCATCGGTCGGTCGGGTCAGCAATGCGGTTATCATGAGGGCTTACTAGAGTAACCATCTTCCTGCCTGGTCAATCTCTTTACCTCTGACCCCAGCCTGGGTAAAGGTGGGAAGGGGTGTCCTTGTTGGACAGTATGGGGAGAACCTTGCCGAAGCACCTCAGGAGCCCCCGGGGAGGCGCCAGTCCATTCCATTTCCTCTTGATCTCAAAGCACAATGTGGTCCTGGGGGCCAGAGGTCAGGGACACTTGCTCTTGGAGGGCCTGTGTTCGGAAGGTGCCACGAGCCTCCTGGTTCCACTCAGCCGAACCTCCGTTCCCAACATCTCAAGCCAGCTGCTCTTCTACTGCCCTAGAAATGGGGGAAACTTTCACACACCCGCAGAGGGGAGAGGGACTATCAAAGGTGCTGAGGGCCCCAGGGCTGCTGGAGTCCATAAACATTCCCAGAAGCATCTACCCCTAGAAGGGCACAGAAGCCCCAAGCCCGCGGTCTCTTCCTCAGTGAAGGTCTTTCAGCCAATCAAAACCCAGGAGAGAAGGCACCTTGGCTAGACTGTGAACTTCACTTTTGTGGACCAATCCTGTAATGCAAGGAGCCCCATCCCATGGTGAGGGACATGCGTCCTCCCCACACCGCTTCCTGTTTTCCCTCCTCGTGTCCCTCCAGGGAACATTTTATTTCCTAATAGCTGGACACAAGACAAAAAGTTCCACCCCACAAAGCCTGTATTTAAAAAGAAACAGAAGTGTCCCTGTGAAGTTTGCCTCTGTCCAACATTTCATCTGTGAGTGAGTGAGTGTGTGTGTGTGTGTGTGTGTGTGTGTGTGTGTCCGCCCACTCATCTTTTATATGGGGTTGTTGTCTTTCTTTGGTCTGTTGGGTCCTCTCCCTCCCGGCCTTGCGCTGGGGATCAGTTCTTTCTGTCCTGTTATGATTCTCAACATTGACTTGAACCACAAAGTGAATCTTTATCCTGGTGACTCAAATAAAAGTATAATTTTTACCTGCAGATTAGGCTTCCTCCTTGGCTCTGAAGTAATTCCTCTGTGTGTGTGTGTTTGTGTCCTGTCTGCCGGGGAGCACTGACCCGTCACCCACAGAGAGCCCGGTTACCCCACAAAGTGACGGACTGGTCTAGAAACTCTTCGTCGTGCCCTGACACCCGTGTCCTTGAGGACACAACCCAGCCCGGCCTGCTGTCACACACAGGGCTGGCACTCCCTGAGCTCTGAGGCGCCTCACACTGTCGCCGTCCTCAGTGCTTAGGAATGCTTAGGAATGGTCAGGGGTCCTCAATCGAGTTCCTGGTCTCTGGCCAGGGGCCCGGTGCCCGCAAGTGTTCAAGCCAACCCATGAGCTCAGCCCAGGCAGGCCACGTTTGAATTGTAAAATGATAACGACTAGGACAGCCCACAGGGTCTACACAGCGCAGCAGTCTATCGGCTTCCCCCTCCTCTCCCGGCCCTGGTGTCCCCGGCCATCATACTGCGGCCTCTAAGCTCAGTCTGGAAAGGCACCTGTGGCAAGCAATACCAAGACAAGCCAGCGGGAGGTGGGCTCAGAAGAGAACATGGACTTAGGAACGTGAGAGCCTCGCTGTGAGCCCTAGCCCCTGTTAACAGATCGTGAAATGCTGGACGCTTGACCACCTCTGAGCCACCCCCCCCCCCCCCATCCCCGAGACCCACGCCAGACCTTCTTCCTCCAGTTTTCCCTTGAACTAGCCGATTGGCCCACAGAACTGGGAACAGTTAGTTTCCTGAGATAAATCGCCAGAGATGTCTGAGAGGGAAAGAGGAGAGAAGGCAGGTAGGTGGTGGGTTCCGAGCCTCCGCCCGCACCTCCCGGAGCCTCCCACCCTGCAGAAACCGCGTCGAAACACAGAGGGCCTGTCCACACCAGGGGGCCTGTCCACAAGAGAGGGCGGCGCTGGCTTCCTGGGAAGACGCGGAGCCGCTCCGGTTTTGCCGGGTCTAACCGTAGCTGTCCCCTGGCTACCCACCGCGGGCCCTGTGATTGGCTGGCTGTGGTGACGGCAGGTGGAGAGGAAGGCCGCCAGCGGAGCTGCAGCATCCTTGGGCCTCAGGTCCCCCCGGAGGGGGGAGGGGACCAGAACCGAGAGACTAGGAGCCATTCCTCGGCGCTGCACCGACCTCCGCGCCGCAGCTCCCGCTTCCCCGGAATCGAGGGGGCTCCTCCGCTTCTTTCCTGGACCATGCTGGATATTTTCATCCTCATGTTCTTTGCCATCATAGGCCTGGTGGTTCTGTCCTACATTATCTATCTGCTCTAGCGGCGAGGGGAAGGATGACGCTGAAGGGCCGAGCGCCCCGCTTGCTGACTCACCGGTGGATTTTTGCTTCTGGTCACCACTCGGGTATTGATTCAAAGACAAGATGAAAAGACAGATTGGTTTTTGTCCTCTGTTTCTCAGACACATTGACGTAGTTGTTCTTTTTCTTTTGGATCAGTCTGAAAAGAATAAGAGAGGCAAGCTTTCTTTAGGAACCAATTTAAGAATATAATTTCTTAAAATTAAAAATAAAACCTCACAGTGCGCTTGGTTTTAGGTAGGCTAGGAGGAGAGGGACGTATGTGCTAGGGAGGGCCTATTTCCTAATTTCCTCTTCCAGGTCGGGTGCAAAACCAACTTGTCCATTTTCTTTTGGCAATGACTACATTACATCCTTATGCCTGGGCAGGGAGGCTTCCAGATAGCATGACTGTGTTGACGAATTCGCTTGTGCTGGCACAAGTGGATTCATTAATTCACTGCTGTGACCACAGATGCATTCATTAATTCTTTGGTGATTCGTTCCCACTTGAGAAATAAGAGCAAATGAGGATTTACTGGGGGCGAGGTCTGGGGGGATGCGCCTCCTACCCCCAGTGGTGGAATCTGGTGTGGAGGAGTGGGGCGGGTGGGGTAGTTTCTGGAGCCTTAGATAGCTTGCTAGTTCCTAGTTGGGGGTGTCTGTCGCAGTTCCCAGCTGAGCGCTTTGTTTTTTTTTGGGTTCCGCACAGCTCCTGTGTCCGGTCCAGCAAGAGGCCTCTTACCCACGGCGGCGGTCCTGAGGCCCAACCGACTTCTTCCAGTGTGTCCGCATGTGGCTAACCCTTGGCGAGCAGGGGCTCTCTGTGAGGCAGCGGCACCCCCGGGGATCTCAGGGGTTCGAGGGTGGCACTGGCCGCTGCTGCACGCGTCTGAGCTGTAGGCGGTGCGTACTGAGACTGTGGAGGGCTGAGACAGTGAAGCCAGGGCGGAGAGCAGCCTCTCCGTGGGTCTGCGCCCCGTTTCACAAGCCGGTGTGCCCTTGTAAACTCCAGGGCAAAATCAGCCTGCCTGTCTTATCGGTAATCTACAGACCGTGCAGGCTGGGGTTGTGTGGTTTCCCTTCATCTCCAGCTTCCCCTCAAAAAAAAAAAAAAAAAATCCCGCCATTTGCATCTTTTAAGATTTATCATGTCTTCTCTCCTTATCCCATTTGTCCCCAGCTTTTTAATTTGGCGAGAGGCATGGTTGTGTGGTTCTTATTCTTTGTGACTACTTATAAAGCATTGAAACAAAATGGCTATATTAATTTAGGGGGGAAATTATGCCAAAGGGGGGGGTGTTAAACATTTTTTTTTAAAGAATTTGTTAAGTGTTCCTTTTCTTTAAAAAAAGAACTGTTGCCATACTTCCTGGTCCAGTTAGAATTGGAAAAAAAAAAGATAAACTATGTTTTAGAATAGAGTATTCTGTAGTGTCTGTTATCTCCTTGAAGACTCCATCATAATTGTCCTGCATTGATTTTGTTTTCCAGGTTAAAAATAAAAAAGGAAAAAGAATGAATTCATGATTTCTTGTAATAGCATTTTGTTCAGTTGCTGTTTTAAAAAGAACCAACGTGGAGTTTGGTAGCACGTGCCTGAAAACTCAGCGCTTGGGGAATAGAGACGGGAGGGTCAGGACTCCAAGGCCAGCCTCGGCTACTCGAGATCCTGTCTTCTCAAAAGAGGGGCCAGGGAGATAGTTCAGCTGTTGAGAGCACTTGCTGCTTCTGCAGGGGGACCCCGTTTTGGTTTTCAGCACCTCGCGGTGGCCCACAGTCACCTGTACCTGCAGTTCCAGAGAATCCAATGCTTCTGGCTTTCCACAGGCACTGAACACATGTGGGGCCCAGACGTTCGTGAAGGCAAAACACTCAGATATATAAAACAAAAATTAAAGGAGACAGAGAGAGACAGAGAGAGACTGAGGTTGTATGATTTATGTCACAAATTTCCATCCTAAATTCCTTCCTGGACAAAAAGAAAGTAGTGACCCCTGTCCTCCAGGCGCTAAGGCGGGAGGGAGGACTGCTTGGGCAGCAGAGGAAGGCCTCACCTCTTCCGGTGCCTTGCTTTCGCAGTGCTCGGGGGGGACTGAACCCAGGGCCTCGCCCATGCTAGCCAGGAACTCTGCCAGCTCCTGTCCAAGATCCTCACATCTTAAAAATAATAATGATAAAATGCAGACAAGAAAGGAACTTTTTTTTTTTTTTTTTTTTTTTTTTTGGTCTAGGTAACAAAATAAATGGCCTTTAAACTTTAGGGCTTTGGTTTATAGTTAATTCCTAGACTGGAAAAGATTTCCTATCCCTTCCCATGTTAAAAATGCTAGAACCCACCGCCAGGCATGGTGGCACATGCCTTTGATCCCAGCACTTTGGAGGTAGAGGCAGGTGGATCTCTGAGTTCGAGGCCAGCCTGGTCTACAGAACAGCCAGGGCTGCACAGGGAAACCTTGTCTTGAAACAAAACAAACAAAATTCTAAAACCTTAGGCTAAGTAATCCTAGACAGCTCTTAGCTGGTCACCCTAACCCTCTCACTCTTTCCCACATGACTTTATCTGTTCCAGGAAGGGTCTTGCTATGGAGCCCAGGCTGGCCTCAAACTCACAGTCCTCCTGCATCAGCTTCCTGAGTGCTGAAATTACAGGTGCGTGCCCACCTTAACACAATACCTTACAATGTAACATTTAAGGAGAAATTACATTTAAGTTACATATAAGGAGAAAAATGTATTTATTTAATGAAAATATACATTGCCCGTCATTTGTCTAAGGTGTTAGGACATATTAACAAATATAATACGATGTGACAATATGGAACTAAGATGAGAAATTGCCAGATTCACTAACACAATAAGGGTGGTGTTGAATATTGGTATGTGTAGGAGGTGATCTTCAGGGATGCCTTGACATTTCCCTCTCAGGCATTTCTCTGACTCCAGCATAATTCCTTTCTTCCTTCTTCCCTTTCCCTCCCTTTTTCCTTTCCTACTGGGGAAAGAGGGTCCTTCTGTAGCTCAGGCTGGCCTCAAACTTGAAGTCCTAACAGCCTCCATTCCGGGAGAGCTTGGATTATAGGCTTGAACCACTATGCCTGGCTCAAACTACAATTTTCCAGCAAGACGGCAGTTCTGTACCCTTACCTAAGCAAGTAACAAGATTTGAAGGGATCTAAAATACAGAGTTGATTATGGTGGTTAAATCTTTTATGGTGTAGTCTCTAATCAAGTTCACTCTGAAGTTCTATGAAACTGAAGTTCTTAAGCCCATGTCAATAAAAATTGAAACAACTTGTCAGTAATTCTGGAAGAGGTCAAAGAGGCAGATCTTGGTTAGATAGCAGATACACATGACTCCTGAGTGCTGGGATTAAAGGGATTAAAGGTGTGTGCCATCACCCCTGGCTGTACCTCCTCCCCCTCTTCCTCTTCTTTTTAAAGATTTATTTAATTTTATGTGCATTGGTGTTTTGCAGGCATGTATGTTTGAAGGTGCCAGATGCCCTGGAATTGGAGCTACAGACAGTTGTGAGTTGCCGTGTGGATGCTGGGAATTGAACCCAGGTTCTCTGGAAGAGCAAGCAGGCCGTGTTCTTAACTGCTGAGCTATTTCTCCAGCCCCTTTTTCTTTCTTTCTTTTTTTAATTTCAACTTTAATATTAAAAATTGTTGTTTTTTGGTTTTTTTTTGAGACAGTTTTTTCCTGTGTAGCCCTGGCTCTTCTCGAACTCAGTTAACTGTAGATCATGCTGGCTCAAACTTGAGATCACCTATCTCTACCTCCCAAGTGCTGGGATTAAAGGCATGGGTCACCAAGCCTGGCTTAATTAAAAAAAAAAAAAATGTGGGGGGTGGGGTGGGGGAGACAAGCCTTCACTCTGTAGCCCTGGCTGGCCTGGAAATTGTTATATAGCTCAAGTTGGCCTCAAACTCCCAGAGATACACTTGCCTCATCCTTCTGAGTGCTGGGATTAAAAGCTTGGACCATCATGCCAGCTAAGAACACATTTGGACACTTACCTATCTTCGACAATACTCTGGGTTTTATCTGTTCCTTCCCCAACTGAAAGGAAAAAGGGAGGAAGACACTGCAATCTTGTCGTTTCAGGAAGTTGCTGGCAATAGTAGTAATGTTTCTGTGGGGTTTGGAACTGGTGTTAAACTGATAGTTACAAGGTCTCTAACAACAATGGGAATAATGCTTGCTGACTTCCTCACTGAACTAAAGAGAACATTGTGTCTACTGTTGCACTTACAGACAACTGTTCATTTGTGGGTAGTACTAGTAAACTAAGTTAATGTTTGGATGCTACCCTATTAAGGATAGGATAGATACATTAAAACTGCCTGCAATGTTGTTTTACATTAAGACAATTCCCTGGAGCCTGCAGTATAGCTTAGTAGTGGAGTGTGGGTCTAGCATCCTTGAGGCCCCCAGTTCTGTTCTCAGTCCTTGAACAGACAGACACACAGGCCTGGGATGCACTTACCGGGACAGTGCTTGCCTAGTGTGTGCAAGGTGCTGGCTTCAGAGCCCCATCCACAGTGTCTGAAAACAAAGTCTTCACTTTCCTTTGTCTTGCTGTGTATTCAGTTCTGACTGGCCTGGAGCTTAAACTGGCAGCAATCTTCCTGCCATTGCCTTTACCGTCCAAGTGCTGGGATTATAGGCATGCAACAGCTCTGACAATTCATTTTTTAAATCAGGGTAGAGTTTAATTGATAGCTTAGCCAGGCATGGTGGCACAAGCCTTTCGTTCCAGTACTCAGGAGGCAGAGGTGGAACTCTGTGAGCTTGAAGCCAGCCTAGTCTACATAGTGAGTTCCGGAACAGCCAGGGATAGAGAGAAAAAGAGAGAATGAGAGAGAGAGAGAGAGAGAATAACAGCTTAAATAAACACAAGTATACTGCAAGAAATTCAGTGAATGGAACAAACTCTGAACACTGAACACATTAGAAATAGTTCCAGTTTAAACTTAATTTTATTAAAATGAATAAGAAATTAAATAAAGCTTAGCAAATACAGTATTAGGTTTCAAGGATGTTTAGCACAATACTATGCTTTTGAGATAACAGTGCACACTGCTAGTGGAGTGCTAGGAAGGTTTTCAGTAAGCACAGAGACTGTTGAAGGCATTTACAAATCTGCAATCATGTGACTGAGCAAGCACTATTCACATAAGGACGCTGACCTTGAGACTATCACACCAAGAGGGTAGTGTTTACATCTTAAACATAAAATGATTCTGCATCACGCCTTCTACTGAGCACCTCCCCCTCCTTTGCTATCCAAAGGTGAGCAGTTGCCCTAGCAATCAAGTCTCTGCTAGAAGTGCAAACAGCATGGGGCACAGGAGGAACTTCTGAGCAGGTGCCTGGTGAGCATCGCTGACCTTTGCCCCTGGAGCTCACACACTTATGGACTGAGGGGACAGATGGCATTACCCACAGCAGTGTGATACGGTTCACATGGTTAAAATAGTCCTCACAATATATCAACTTCAGTTCCTAAAAAATGTAACAACATAGTACGTTGTGTGTACAGAAACAATAATGAGCAATGTAATGTAATGACTTTCCCTTCTAGTAAAAGGAAAATCTGCCCTATAGATGAAAGGAGGCCAAGGGTAGAACCACAAAGAGGAAAAGATATCCTGGGAGCCTGGGCCTCCAGTGATCATGGAGACTGATCTGATTTGAGTAAAGACAGGAGAAATTATCTGTTTAGTGGAAAGTCTACAGTGTTTTGTGCCTATTCTAGTTAATTCTAGTCTAGTCAGTTCTAATGTTTCAGTCAAGTAATTTTCAAGTTTTCCCTTTTTTGTGGATAATCAGACTGCCTGTTATTTAAACCTCTGTACAAATGCTTCTTTCAAGTTAATGTTCCTCTTAAAAACTCAAAGTCACGGCCAGGTGTGGTGGCACATGCCTGTAATCCCAGCACTTAGGAGGTAGAGGCAGGTGGATCTCTGTGAGTCCATTAATAATTAAATGAATAATTTATCAATTTACTTTTTAAAGAGAGAAAAAGGAGCTGGCAGTGGTGTCACATGCCTTTAATCCCAGCACTCGGAAGGCAGAGGCAGGTGGATCTCTGAGTTTGAGGCCAGCCTGGTCTACAGAGCAAATTTCAGGACAGCCAGGGCTACACAGAGAGACCCTGTCTCAGAAGGAAAAAAGGCTGTCTACATGTAGTCTATCCCATGACTACAGTTCATGGGATAAATTTTTTCAGACCTAAACTCTGGAGAAGGGAGGATAATAACCAAGATTAACAAAATCATGTAAATTTAAAGGCATTTGTAGCAGCAAGTTATGTCAACAAAGATACAAATAGAGTCAAATCCCAATAAAAGAAATTCTAATTTAGCTGGGACCACAGTTTAGTTGTAGAATGCTTATCTAGCAAGTGTGAGGCTCAGAGTTCAATTCCCAGGTCAGACAATAAGTGTGTTTTAATTAAAATATGCTTCTTTGGTAAGCTTTCTAAAGATAACTTTTTGGAGACTGACGTTACTCTAAGCAAACTTCATAATGGCATATTTCTTTCTCTAAGAAAACAAAATATCTTTTGAAAAGGATATTTCTATGTGTACAGGTATTTTGCCTGGATGGATGAATGTATATGCACCATATGTTTGCCTGCACAGGCCAGAAGAGGACAAGGAATTCCCTAGAACTAGACTTATAGATGTTTTAAGTTGTGTGGGTACTGGAGACTGAATCCAGGTCCTGCGTGAGAGCAGCCTGTAGTACTCTTCGCCACCTAAAATGAAATAAATGATCTACTTATCAAGATCCTTAGAGCTGTACGTGGTGCATACCTTTAATCCCAGCAATAGGGAGACAGAGACAGGTGAATCTCTGTGAGTTCAGGGCCAGCCAGGTCTACATAGTGAGTTTTAAGACAGCCAGGGGTGTGATGAGAAAACCTGGCTCAAAAAGTAAAAAATAAATAATAAATAAAAATAAATAAGTATAATCTTTGAAATATTGTTCATAGTAACATTTGATTTTTTTTCTTTCTCTCCAAGATAATGTTGACATGAAATCACTAGTTTTTGATAAGTAAGCCAAGCAATCTTTCCAAAGTGGGTGTAGGAGTGTCAGAGACAGAGAAACGTGACCTGGCCTCTGGCCTGAGGTGTTGCTTTGCACTTTGCTGTTTGCTGTTACCACAGGCTGCTCAGGCTATTTGCTACAGATCAGTTCTTCAACTAAGCAGAAGAAGATTAAATGAGGACAAAAGCAAGAATGTTCCCCCCTAAATCTTCAAATAAATTCTGGAGGAAAAACAAAACAAAACAAAACAAAATCTTCCCAATAGTAGAATTATAGCTGGATAACAAATAGGAAATTAATTTTGATCCTTCCATATTAAAGGTGTTTTTGCTATTGAAACATAGTAAAAATCTCGTTATCACATTTTTTTTTTTCTCTGTGTAAACTGGCTGTCCTGAATTTGATCTGTAGACTAGTCTGGCCTTGAACTCACAGAAATCCACCTGCCTCTGCCTCCCAAGTGCTGGGATTAAAGGTGTGTGTCACCATGCCTGGCCTTATCAAATTTTTAGTTCCTCACAATTTTCCCAGCTCCTCAGTCCTATCAAATTTTCACTGAGCCCTTTTGTTAAAATTCACGGATTTTCTTTACACCCTGCTGCTGAAGGTGATTTCCTGATCTCAGTGTTCCAAAGAAAAGAAGGGCGGCCTCTGAGAAGTCCATGGGATGGTGACAGTGGGCTAGGGAGACAGCTCAGGTCAAGCGCTTGTGCGCCTGTGCAAAGCCCTGGGTGTGACTGCAGAGATTAAGGTAGATTAAGGTAGAGGAGCTCTCAGAGGGCTCTACATGACAGCTGCCTTCATCGTTGGTAGGTGGAGGTAGAAGGTAGGTCTACTGAGTGGGCCTAGAGTTTCTGGGGATCCACAAACACTCTCTCCCCCTGCCTCATCCCTCTGTCTTTGGCTACTGTAACCATCTGTGCTTTCAGGTCATCAAACCCCACTTTCTGGGTCTGGGAGAAAAGTCTTACCAACAAGGGGGAGTTACTTGTGAACATTGTTCTGGCAGCAGAACAATGCTTTTTTCTCCTGCTTGCAATTTTCTGCTCTAATCCCCAGAGAAGTTAAGATGATTCCATTATCTGAAGATTATAGCCCACATTCACACACACACACACACACACACACACACACACACACACACACCCCTTTCCTGTACTTGTAGACCTTTTGTATGTTTGTCTTGCAGGGAATATATGCATATATATGCATACACACATGTAGACACATATATGTATCTACATGTGCTTATTTTGTATTGCTTTCTGCTAGTCCATATAAAATATAAGTGCGATATAGGATTTTCTGTAACCATATGCTAAGACGGTGGTAGAGTGTGACTTACATTCTGAAAGACAGCATCACAACCTTACAAACACACAGGCCTCATCTGACCAATCTGAACAAGTGAACAGAGAACACTGGCTGTAGATCTGCTCTCAGTAAAGCAAAATCAGCTCTTGCTTCAAAGGGCTGCTCAGACGCTGAGCTGGCTGTGGACTCAGGGACAGTTAACATTCTATTTTGGATTGATGTTGAGTTTACCAAGACCTGGAGAAGCAGAACTTCCTTTACAGAAAAGTTGCAACATATTCTTAGTTTGCCTGCTATTTTCCATTAATCAGAGTGAAGTGGTTACAGCTAAAATCCTGTGCAGCTGGTATTTCTGGTTAACTAGATTCTCAAAAGTCCAACAGGTGCTACTCTTGGATGTGAAAACCATCACTCTCCTAAGCACCAGTCCAGTGATACATTCTTTAAGTGATAAGCTTCCTCACTTAGGAAGAGAGAACATTCATGGTCAGATACAGCAACTCCTTATGGAAATTTGCCTGAGCATGTAGAAGATGGAACAAATTCAGGAAACCTCTGTCATCGTCATCACGTTCTCCTGTGATACATACATAAGAACAGACAGTGGGAAAAGGGAAAAGTTAAACATTTTAACACTCAAGCAGCAAGCAAGCAAGCAAAAGTTACCAGGTGTGGTAACTCAAGCTTTAACCCCAGTACACTGTTTTGTTTTGACACTGGGTTTCTGTGTAATAGCCCTGGCTGTCCTAGAACTCTTTTTGTAGAGCAGGCTGGCTTTGAACTCACAGAGATCTGCCTGCCTCCACCTCCCTGAGTGCCAGGACTAAAGGCATGAGCCACTACTCCCAGCTAAAAACAGTTTTTTAAACACATGGCTTAGGAATGTAAGATGTTCTAAGTGTTCCTAATATATTTAAACAGAAAAAAAATTGTGGGTGATCCTAAAGCCAGGATTAACCATTAAAGTCATGAAATTAGACACTAGAGAGAAAACATGGGAAAGGAAAGTGTCAGTATCTCTTAACTTTATGACCTTGGGCAAGTCAGGCTATGTCTTTGTTTCCTTTTTGTCTATAAAACAGGGGTGATAAAGAACTTATCGGTTACTAGCACTAGCCAGTGCTCTTTTGCAGAGGGCTCTGGTTTGCTTCTCAGAGCTCACATGATGAATCTGGTGCCCTCTTCTGACCTCTGTGTATCAGTCATGCATATAGTGCAGACAAAATAAAAACAACAATAATTTTAAAAATATTTAAAGGGCTGGACATGGTGATGCACACCTTTAATCTGAGCACTAGGGAGGCAGAGGCAAGTAGATATCTGTGAATTCCACATAAAGTTTTAAAAAACAAAACAAAAAACCCAAAACAATTATGTTGGCCACCTAGTAAACTAATATCTGTTAAAACCTATATAAGGCCCAGTGTGGTAGTCTCAGCATTTGGAAAGCAGAGGCAGGCAGATACATGTGAGTTTGAGGCTAGTCAACATAGAGAGTTCCAGGCCAGCCAGGACAGAGAGAGAGAGACCCTGTCTCAAAAAACCAAAACCAAACTCCCAGACAGGGTCTCACTATGTAGCCCAGGCTGGCGCAAACTTCAGCTCTCCTGCTCAGCCTCAAGTACTGGACCATAGGTGCAGAGCCCCAAGCCCAGGTAGTTGCATGTGACGTGCAGGGTGCAATCACTCACTCCTCTGTACCATGGACACTCACTTACCAGACATGACAGGCTGCAGCATTTCCATCGTGACACAGGCAAAGGCATTTGCCACGTTCTGCAGGAAGCTCTTTCTCTCTGATGTGGTGTTAAAGACCTTGCTGACTTTCTCCATCATTCTAACTGTCCAGTCCATGCAGTACAGCTCTTTCTCGCACACCTGGTTCAGATGCACAAAGCACCATGTCAGTCTTCATGTGAAGAAAGCTGTAGAGCTTGAAAGTGCAGTGACAATGACAGTTTATGCTGTAGCATAGTTTATTGCACAGGGCAGCCCTCTGAGGCTGTAAACAGGAAATGCTAGTAAGTGAATAAAATGGAGTGTGATGGCACATGCCTGTGATCCCAGCACTCAGAAATGCAAGATCACTTTACCTACATAGTGATTTGGGAGCCAGCCTAAGCTATATGAGACCCTGTCTCAAAAACCAAAACAAATAAATATGTAACAAACAAATAAATTATGTACTTTAATACTTATTTTTTCAATAATATTTTCTGTGTATCTCAGTTCCTGGTAGGCTGTAAGAGTGTGTGTGTGTGTGTGTGTGTGTGTGTGTGTAGTGTAGAGAGAGACAGAGACAGACAGACAGATAGACCAGCCTTGGGCTTTGCAAGGGAAGCAGCCCTGCTGCTGGGTCAAGTGGAATGAGGAATAAGTCACTAGAGAAAAAGTTAGTTTTTACTTACCAAAGCCAAAAAGACTATGAGCCTTGCCAGTTCAATGGCCCGTCCATTTACAGCTTTACTAGCCATGAAAGTGAAGCAGATGTTGTTCCCGCTCAGGATTAGGAGGCGTGCGTTATTCTCCAGAAGCCACTCCCGGGGAACCACTTTTGTTAGAGGAAAACAGTATTTAATGAAAAATTACACACTGCTGTAATAAACATCTTTAAACATATTCAATATTATATTACTTTTTTGGAAATGTAATTTAGTGTCAAGGAAACCACTCAGAAATAATGTTTTAGATTCTTTTCTTTTTTCTTTTCTTTTCTACACAGGGTTTCTCTGTGTAGCTCTGGCTGGCCTGGAATTCCACTCTGTAGATCAGGTTGGCCTTAGAGATCTGCCTGCCTCTGCCTCCTGAGTGCTAGGAGTGAAGCTGTGGTCCAACCATGCCTGGTATGCTTTAGTTTTTCGAATACAGCATTGAGCCAGAGACAGCAGTCCCCTCCATGTCATGGTGCGTTTACCACTGTGGTGCTATGCAGTCAAGCGTTATCCTACACACACATCCATGGGCAAAGCGATCTAAAATGTACAATAAAAGCCTCTGCAAATGTCAGGGTTCAAAATAACTGTTTCACCCTCTCTTACAGAGCAGCAGAGGGCTTTCTTTTTACATAATCTAGAAGGACGTATATGTATGAGAACTTGTAAAACGAGGGCAAGAAAACTCATTAAGCTATGAGGTGATGTAATAATATCATATATTTATAAAATTGGGAAGTGAATCCCCCTGGGAAACTGTCGGCTCCTGATGGGAGCTGTGGGCGTGGAAGCCATTGTTTTCAGCTGTGCACCTACTGGTGAGTCCACTGGGCTCTAGGGGCAGTTCTATGCCCATGATCATGCAGACATCCCTGGTTAAACTTAGTGGGTCACAAAACAAAAAGAAATGACAGAGAGAAAGTCTTATAGAGAGGAGGGGCAATTTATGGGAGTGGGAAGGAGCTAAGAGAGGGTAAAGTACAAGAGCAATCAGAATGCATTCTATAAATGCATAAAAGTAAAAAAATTTAATTTAAAACATTAGTGTTAGAGGTAGGTCTGATGTGTGTTACTGGCCCTCAAGATGTGGTTACACCTATCCTTGTTCTCTTAACTTGCCTAAGACATACCTGATTGGTTGGTAAAAGGGCCTATACCTGAGCAAGGCAGAATGGGATAGGCATGGCTATGGTGCTTGAAGAAGAAAATCATGGAAGATAGACGGACAGGAACAGAGGAGGAAGAGGACACCACAATGGGTTATCATGGAGAAAAAACCACGTGGGCCAAGAGGATGGACTCCAATAATGGCATGAAAAAGCCCTGATGAAGAATACAAGCAAGTACTATTATGGATGGAACGTAGACCAGATGAGGAGGATTAAGGTGGATGGCATTGAATGGGGGCTGGATGGTGAGGTGATTGAAACAGTGTAGGTGAAATATCTGCCCAGCCCAAGGTAAATAAGGCATTATAAAATCTAACAGATGTCTGTGTCTTATTATTTGTGATAGCAGATTAAATAATACTGCTGTGATAATCGCAGGGTTAATAATAAACATTATATAGCCCAACACTTATTTTTTTATTTACAAAAACAAACTGGAAATTAAGATAAACACTTTTTAAAATATTTATTCCCTTTGAATATAAGGGTTCTGCCAGCATGTATACTTGCACTCCAGAGGAGGGCATCAGATCTCACTATAGATGGTTGTGAGCCACCATGTGGTTGCTGGGAACTGAACTCAGAAACTTTTGCAAGAGCAACCAATGCTCTTAACCTCTGAGCCATCTCTCCAGCCCCTGATAAATACATTTTTACACCATAGTATACTCCACATACATACATTTGTACACACACACAAAACAAACAAACAAACAAAAAAAAAACAATAAAAATGTTTTGAAGCAGTAAGTAACAAAACAAACTTAAACTACATATTGGGCAATTAGAGGTTTCTAACACATTATTTGGTACCTAGAGAAGTGTTGATACAACGTTATACCTGTATTCTAACGATACATTCCTATTACTCTATGTTAGTACATACATATTTACCTGATAGTTCATCTAGAAGACTGATAACATCATCTGCTGTCCACTCTTTGGTACCTGTATCATACAGTAACTTAATTGCCCCAGCCAAACCTTTCAGGCTGGATTCATCTGTAGGTCCTTCTATCATTTCCTGCCAAATCAGCTGTCCTGGATAGAAACAAAAAGTAGGCTATGATAGAATAGATGGTTTTGTGATAAAGTCTTCAGGATTTGTTTATACAATGCCATCACTTATATAAGCTATATTCATCACAAAACCCCAATTCTGACAGCATTATAAATTTAAGTTCCTTGTTAACTGTGATGAAATACAGAGAGGTGCCCATTGCTGCATCCTCAGTGATACAAGCACAACCCACTACACCCAGCTATTTACCTGGGTGCTGGGGATCAAAGTCAGATCTTCATGTTTGTACAAGTCCATTACCTGCTGAACTATCTCCCAGCCTCAAAGAACAGTGCCTTTAGTTCAAAAATGATATTACCCTGTCAATTGCTATCATTTTACTAAAACAACTGACATCCTTCTAGAAAGGAGCATGCTTTTATTAGCGTCTTTCAAACATTTGTATTGCTTGCACCACAGCAGCTCAGTCACTTTCCATTTGCTCATCTATCAACAATCTGCTCTGTGGCTTATACATAACATTTTAATTTCAAAATGAAATTCTTGGCTGCTAGCCAACAGGTATTAAAACTGATTATCTATTAATCAGATGAAATAAATAAATGTAAAATTTTTGTTTTGTTTTGTTTTTTTTCAAGACAGGGCTTTTCTTTATAGCTCTGTCTGTCCTGGAACTCGGTTCTGTAGACCAGGCTGGCCTCCAACTCATAGAGATATATCTACCTCTGACTCCCAAGTACAGATAAAATTTTAACATTAATCTAAGCACAACCTAGGTAACAAAAAAATCAGATTAAATTTAGATTGAACCTGAAAATCTAAAACTAAGTAATCCTTGATTTGGGTCACTATTTTGTTTCTTAGCATCATTAGTCCCCTCCAGCAGCAAATATAACTTTGAGTTGCATTAATGTTTGAAATGGAAAAGCAGCATTTACATAAATAAAGAGATGACAGGAATACATCTGGTCTGGATTAGAGCAGAATAATTTCTGTCTTGAAGCTTAGAGTGTGTGGAAGTTAATATCTTTGAAATCATGAAGCACATCTTAAACACTAGGGATGATGAGGTTGTAAGGCCTGGTGACCTGAGGTCCATCCCCAGAAGGCCACAGTATAAAGGGAGAAGTGATTCCTGAAAATTGTCCTATGACCTCCACAGACATGCCATGTTACATGCACAATGAATGAATGAATGAATGAATGAATGAATGAATGAATGTTTATTTGTCTTTTTATTTATTTTTGAGGCAAAGTCTTACTGTGTTAAATCTGACTGGTCTGGAACTTGGTATGTGTCAGAATCTGGTCCAAGAATGGAGTCCTGTGATAATTCTGAGTTCTTGTGAGAACACTCCAAGAAAACAAGACAAGAGCCTTGTGACCCCAGTTTCTTCAAAAACATGAAATTGTTCTTGGAGTGTGTTTTCATGCCCCTCCCAGGCAGATGGGATCAGAGTGAGTTTACTTCAGATTACTCATTACAATTCCCTACTGTTACTGTTTATATGTCTCTATGGAAAAACATGTTTTTGCCACATGTGGCTTGCCCTTGTGATTGGACACTTTACTCATGTGACTCTTCTTAACCCTTAGACTCTGAATAAAGTTGGCTATTGCATGAGACTTCAGTCAGCCTTGTTTTCAGGCTCTATTTTTCTAGGTCCCACTGCCTCTAAAGCAGTAAACAGATATGTAGACCAGCCTGGCCTTGAACTCACAGAGAACTACTGCCTCTACCTCTTTAGTGCTGGTATTAAAAATGTTCACCAATTAGTAAAGTTGTTTTTTGATGTTGTTGTTTGGTTTTGGTTTTTCGAGACAGGGTTTCTCTGTGTAGCTTGGCTGTCCTGGAACTCACTCTGTAGCCCAGGCTGGCCTCGAACTCAAGTAGATCCAACTGCCTCTGCCTCCTGAGTGCTGAGACTAAAGGTCTGTGCCACCATGCCTGGTACCAGTAAAGTTTTTAAAAACTCTTCCTAAAGCAAAAAAATTAGCTAGGTATATAACACACGTGCCTGAAAAAAAAAAAAAAAATAGTGCTTACCATCATGAGAAGTAGTTGGTCCAAAGATAATATATAACAATCTTGCCTGATTCACCATAGGCCATGGCTTTAATATGCGAGTCAACCAAAATGCAGAATCATTTCGATGTGTCCAGTGATCAAGTAGGACATGCCTACAGAACAGTCTAATCCTTAACTCTAGTTTTCGAGAACTTCCTATGAAGAAAAGGGAGTTATGAATCATTTTTCTGGAAAGATTAGTTGCATATTAGTTGGTGATCAAACCAGGTATAAAAACAGAGTCATGTGATCATAAACAGAGTGTATAAACAGGGAATTACCAAGGAGTAAAAAGTGCCCTAACTTTGTAGTTTGACTATCTTCTTGTTCTTACTTTCCTTATTTACCTCAGTAATTTTAATAATGGGTAAGCAAAATCTGAGTTCAATTTTACCAGAATCTTATATAGTTTTAGATTTGTTAATGTAGATATGTCTCATGTGTCAGGCTGACTTTGAACTCCATGTGGTCAATGCTGACTTTAAATTTCAGATCCTCCTGCTTCCACCTTGTAAACACTGGGGTACCTGGTATGTCACTGCACCCAGTTCATGGTGGCAGGGACTCCCCCTCAACTGCGTCCTCAGCACATTTCAGATTTAAAAGACAACAAATGTAAAGAAAGAACAGACAGGCATCATCAGTGTACTTTGTACTAAAAGTGGTACTCTACTTTCTTCCATAAACATTTTAAGATTTATATGATTTCTTTATATTTTTGGCTTAATACTTTCTTCAATTGTCTTTTTTTAATTTTATCTATATGGGTATTTGGACTGCATATATGCCTGTGTACCACATGTGTGCTTAAAATTATTACATTTTAAACTTCTGTGTATGTGCCTATGTGTATGTGTGTGTATATCTGCCATGGTATGTATGTGGAAGTCAGTTTCTCCTCTCCCCATGTGGATCCTGGGGAACTGAGGTTCAAATACCTTTACCTGACAAGTAACAGCCACAGTTTTACATTTTTGAGACTGGGTCTAACACAGTCCAGAATGGGTGCAAATTCTATGTATAGCTAAGACTCCTTGAACTTCTCATATTCCTGCCTTCCATGCTGAGATCAGAGGTATAATGCAGGCCCATTTATTTTTTAAAAATTATTTAATTAATTACTTATTTTTCAAACAGGATATCATGTATTCCAGGCTTGCCTTAGACTCAATATTTAATCAAGGATGACTTCGAATCTCTGATCCTCCTTGTTCCAACTCTAAAGTGCTAGAATGACAGTCATGTGCCACCATGTTCAGTTTCATTCAGTGTTGGGGCATGCTAGGAAAGTCCTCTACATCACTAGAGTACTCCAACTAAACTATATCACCAGAGCCCAAATTCAGTATCACAGCATGAGAGAGAAATATGACATTTCAGGAAAATGAGAAAATGGAAAAAGGTTCCCAGTGAGATACAAATGCAGAAAGGGCACTAAAAACAGTGTATAAAGAACAATACACTGAAGTCAAACAAATACAGTGAACAATAGGTTTGACTTTTTTTTTTTTTTTTTTGAGACAATCTCTTTATGTAGCTCTAGCTATTCTGAAACTCAGTATGTAGACCAACCTGGCCTCAAATTCACAGATTCACTGCCTCTGCATCTCAGTGCTGGGATTAAAGGTGTGTGCCACCATGCCCACTAGGCAGTGAGTATGAAAAAGTATATGGGAATCAGAATCTGAAGGTTCATTTATATAGCTTAGATTTTATTTTGAATATGTTAGGAAGCTAACAGAAGGCTTTGATCAGAAAAAAGTCATGTTAACTTTTTAAATCAGGTCATTGGTTTCTACATGGCTTCATTTGGGTTTTCCAGGAGGCTGAGGCAGGAGGGTCGTAAATTTGAGGCTAGAGTGACCTACATCAAGCTGGAGAACAGCCTGTGCTACACAGTGAGACGCTTGGTGCAGCTCAGTGGTAGAACCTACTACGTCAGTACTCCAGGTTCAATCCTCAGCAGCTCTCCACCCAGACGAAAGAAACATGAGACTTTTAATAAGAAAGTACATTAGTAAATCTGCCTTCTTATCTATAATTTTTTATGGTGAAGTATTTCAATTTGACAGAAAAGTAAAAACATGATAAAGAGTGCTTACAAATGAAGTAGCTTAGTCAAAGCTTTCCATCTTTCCATGTTTGCCTCTGGGTTTATAAAATAAATAAGCATTACAGATGCTGAGTTTCTTGTTTACCAATGCCAATCACTCTCCCCTGAAGAATCACTGTCTGGGTCTGTCCCTGTCCTTCTATGTTAAGTTAGGCAGGATTATCCAGAGAAAGAACCAAGAGGAAACAGGTCACACCCACATGGTAGCATAGGGTATCCAGCTTATGTGGTGGTAGAGGTGGAGCCCTACCAACTGAGCTACATCCCAGCCCTCCACAAATAGCTTCACATATACTTTTGAACTTTACTTAACATTTCATCTCTGTACAATACTATCTTTGAACTAACAGTCTTTACCTGGTTTGTTACAGACAACAGTCTGCATCTTACGAGAGAGATTAGTCAACTCACATAAGAAGTTATAAACACGATGACATTCGATTTCATCCCAACCTGCTGTTAAGGTCTAAGGAAAACAGAAGAAACATTGTACAAGTTCAGACACAAATTGGAAGGGAAAGCCAATATTCCCTAATGTCCATAAGCTGTTTGTAGTATTTGGCCTAGGTAATGTGCAATTTTTACCCTCTCTAGACCTATCCAAATTCATGAGAAATTTGCATAATCACAACCTAGAAAATCTCCAAAATCTTGTTTCTTTTTGGTTGGAAGTATCTTTTAAGAGAATTTTTTTTTCTCAAGATAAGGTTTTTCTATGAAGCCTAGCTGTCCTGGAACTCACTCTATAGACTAGGCTGGCTGGCTCCTGCCTCTGCCTCCCAAGTGCTAGTATTAAAGGAATGCACCAGTACTGCCCAGCAAAAATTCAAGTTCCTTATAAATTTATTACTTTTATTTTGATTTATGTTTATGTGTCTGTGAGGTTATGCCACATGAGTGTAGGTACTTGTGGAAGCCATGAGAGTTGGAGCTGCCCTGCTGTGGTGCTGGGAACCAAACTTTGGTGTTCTGCAAGAATGTAAAATACTCTTAACTGATGAACCATGTCTATAGCCTTCTCTTTGGACCTCTAACTCACTACTGAACTATGAGTGGCCTCAAACCCCACACCTGCCTGCATCAAGTCTAACTAATGGGCCTGTAGTCTTGGTTTTATGACTTAGTTTTTAAAATTAAATTACATTAAACTAAATCAATTATTAATTTATTTCTGTGTATGTGTGTGAGAGTGCATGTGGCCACGGAGAACACACACAGGAGGATGTCAAGTATTCTCCTCTACATGCTCCTTATACCTTGGGGTAATCCCTCACGAAACATAGAACTTGTAGTTTTGGGCGATGCTGGCAGCCAGCAAGCTCCAGAGGATACAGGTCATAGGGATAATGGAAGCTTTTTACTTAGGTGCTAGGGGTTTGAATTTAGGTCTTCACACTTGCACAGTAAGTACTCTTACCTTCTAGACTATTGTTTTGGTCCCTGTGGTTTTATAGTAGAACTTTTAAGACTCTTACACCTGTCATTTTGATATTGTTTACAAATGATAACAATACCATTTTAATGTGATAATTGTATTTGATAACGACTTGTTTGTTTTTTAATAAATAAGACAAGTCTCACTATGTAACCCTGGCTGGCCTATAAATCATTAAGTAGTTCAGGTGGTCCCCTAACTCACAGAGATTGGCCTCTGCCTTTAGAACACTGGGATGAAGGTATGTACTACCATGCTTGGCCCCACATATAAGTTCTTAAAATAACTGACTGGATTTCAATACTTTAAAAAATAATCTTCTGGGACAACGAGATGGCTCAGCAGATAAAGGGGCAAAACCCAACCCAAGGGATGGAAGGAGCACTGACTGGCTCCCATAAGTTGTCCCTCTGACATTTCAACATACACACATTAAAAACATTTTTTAAAATTTATTTTATGTGTATGAATGTTTTTCTTGCATATATGTATGTGTATTATGTGTATGTCTGATGCCCAAGAAGGTCAGAAGAGAGCTGTAGGACCTTCTACACCTGGAGTTTGGATGGTTATAAGCTACCACATGCATCCTGGAGATTGAACCTAGATCCTCTGGAGGAGCACCTAGTATCCCTAACTGCTGAGCCATCTCTCTAGACCCACACACTCTTAAAAAAAATAATTAGCTGGGCAGTAGTGGTGCACACCTTTAATCTCAGTGCTTGGGAGGCAGAGGCAGGCGGATCTCTGAGTTTGAGGCCAACCTGGTGTACAGAGTGAGTTCTAGGACAACAAGGGCTACATAGAAAAACCTGCCTAGAAAAGTCAAAATAAATAAATAAATAATCTTCAATCCCAGCACCCTATAATTTAATTTTATTCCTTCTGAAATGAGAGAAATTTCTAAGCAGTAATTATTTCTGATGAATAAATCAGTAGGTGGAAGACAGGCCTAGGAGGGGGGCTTTTTATTTTATATATTTTGTTCCTTTTGAATTTTGCATGAATACTTATCATAATACTTAGTCCAAAGATAGAAAGTGCAATACAAATTGGAAAAAGAAAAGTCTGTATGGGAAGAGTGTTGGTAGGAAGTCCTGGACTCTGGGTATGGAGGAGTTGGCGGCTGGCAGCCTGGGGTACAACATCAGGTTCTCAAGTGCTGTCCTGAGGAATGTGGGGACAGCCTAAATTTTAAATTATTGTTTTAAATTGAAATATGTTAAATTCATGTAAAGTGTTTAGGACAGTGTCTGGCAGATAGTTATAAGGCTTAACAAATGACATTTTTCATTTTCATTTTAATAAATATTCCTGAAATAATAAACTGATTTCTAAAGTTACATTTCAGAAAACTGGTCCACAAATTTGTTGTTGTTATTTTTTGAGACAGGGTTACTCTGTGTAGTGTAGGCTGTCCTAGACTTGCTTTGTAGACCAGGCTGGCCTGCAACTCACAGAGATCCACCTGCCTCTGCCTCCCTGAGTGCTGGGATTTCAATTGTGAGCCACCTACCTGGTTTAGTCCACAAATTTAATCTCAAAATACTCATTAAAAAGCCAGGTGTAGTGGTGCACACCTTTAATCCCAGTATTTGAGGCAGAGGCAGCAAATCTCTGAGCTTGAGGCCATCTTGGTTTACATAATGAGTGCCAAGACAGCCAGAGCTACATACTGAGACCCTGACTCAAAACAAAACAGAACAAAACAAAACAAACAAATTATAAATACATGTACACATATACCACCTTTAGTCTCTTAAACTAGCTAGAGGTTTGGGTTGCAGATCAGTGGTAGAATGCTTACCTGGTATCTCTAAGGACCTAGGTTAAATCCTCGGTCACACATACACACACACACACACACACACACACACACACACACAAGTTTTACAATGTTACTTTGTTTTATAGTTTCTATTACTGCAACAGGGATTCTATGCTTTACTTGTGAACAGTTCAAAATCATTCCTTCCTTCTTTCATTAAACAATGTACCTGTAAAAACACTCCATAACATGGTAATCCCAAACATTGCAAGGGAGTCGAACAGCCACTGAATTTAAAACAGGAAACCTGTAAAGAGAACCACTGTTAGTGGACCCATACAATTACTAACTTGACATAAGTTTACTGGAGGAATCCCTCCCCCAACCCCCAGACAGGACTTCTTTGTGTAGCACTGCTATCCAAGCTAGCCTCAAACTCAGAGATCCACCTGCTTCTACCTCCCTCTCCTGAGATTAAAGGTGTGCACTACCAGGCCTGGCTATTGGAGACATCTTGAGACAGGGTCTTCCTCTGATTAAAGAGGAAAAAACAAACAAACAAAAAACAAAACCAAAAAAACAACAAACTCCATTGCAGAAAACCTGCCAACAGATCAAAATGAAGAGAACAAGCTGGGTGTGGTGGTGCATGCCTTTAATCCCAGCTCTCAGGGACGCAGAGGAAAGTGGATTACTGTGAGTTTGAGGCCATCCTGGTCTATACATCGAGTCCAGGACAGTCAAGGCTATACAGAGAAACCCTCTTTAGAAAACAACAACAAAAAACAAAAAATAAATAAAAATTTTAAAAAATTAAAAAAAAAAATGCAGACAAGTGATTCTTTAGTGCTTAGCTCCAACAGATCTATCTGCAACACAATTCCTGCACCAAAGGCTCAGAGGTCACCATGGAGAGGGGTTGGAAAGATTGTTAAAAGTAAAAAAAAAAAAAAAAAATAGGGAGTCTGCTGTGAGATTGTGTCTCCTAGAAATGTCAGGGAAGCAATACTCATGAAGCCTCATCAGCACAGTTACCTAAAGACCTGAACGAGAAAGACCAAGAGACATGCTACCATGGAAAAGGGAAATCTCATGGTGACTCAAAACTAGACAAAAAAAACTATAGGCATCTCTAGAATGCAGGGAGCAGGACAAACAGGCTTCCCTGGGGAAAGCCACCCACCTGGCATTCCAATAGCAAGTGGGCAGCCCTGAAATAATGTATATACAAATAAGAGTATATGGACTGAGCAGGTTTTATTTACATATTTAGGAATGTGTGTGTGTGCAATAAAATAAATAAAAAGAAGGAAATGACAATTATATTTTCTTTAAAATTAATGTTGGGCATGGTAACACTACTTATTTGTTTTTGTGTTTGTTTTTTGAAACAGTTTTGTAGGCACAATGTTATTGCACACTGTTTAAAAATTCAAATGCTGACTTCAGTGCCCCCATTATCTGGCTGCAGTCCTTGTTCTAGAATCTCCTGTCTCAATGTTGTGTAAACATTGTTCCCCAATTGTCCTGATATGTCAATAAAGAAGCTTAATAGCCAATGACTGAGCAAGGGTAGAGAATAGGGCTGGACTTCCTGCCAGTCAGGGGAGGAGGAGAGAGAGGGAGGAAGTGGGGATTCAGCCAGGAGGATAGGTCTAGGAGACATGGGAGAGACCAACTGGAGCAAAGAAAGCCATAAAATGCAAGTATCTTGGGGATTCATGCTGGAAGGAAGGCAGATTAGCTTGGAGGGTTAAAATAGATTAATACTGATCAGTTCTTGTGCCATAAAGCTTGTTAAATAAATATAATAGTCCAGTTTCAATCATTTGAGTGCTACAAGTTGGGTTAAGAGAGAAACTGCAACACATTTTTAAAACAACCGCTAACATTTTGGCATGTTAACTGGCTACAGAACTTACATAGAATCTAAACTTAGACAGAAACAAGTACTTCCTGTGTAGAGAGCAATTTCTCAGTTCGGCTCATTAAAAAACAAAACAACAACAACAACAAAACAGTTAATTAGCAACCAGAGTTTCTCAGGCAGGAGCTCATGGCTCATTGCTGACTCTCTCCCTGCCCCAGGTGCAGCAAGGCCCACAGCTGCAGGAAACAAAAACAGGAACAAGTAGGCAAAGCAGAGGCAGCTCTTCAAAGAGGCCCCTGCTGAGAAACAAAACAAAAACTGGCTCTTTAACAAACAGGCAAGTTCCCAAAGCCAGATGCAATGTCCTAGCCAAGGCAGGGGGCTAAAGTCTCTTTGAGAAGGGGCTCCTGCTGGCCTGACTTGTGCTGGCCAGAGGAGCAAACACCTGTAGACCCAATAGCTTCCCAGAGTTGGGGAGGGGTCAGGATCCAGGGCAGAAGGCAGAAATGCCTCTCCCTGTGAACTAAAGGGGCATGGCAACTCAAAACTTTGGAAGCAGGAGCCAAAGACAGACTGAGAAGCCCCAAGCCAGTCTGTACTGGTAAGGTATTAAGCTTGGGATACAGTGAAAAAGAAGGAAAGAAAATCACCGGAAGAAGATTTTGTTTGAGTAGAAGGAAGTAAAAACCATGTTTGTCTCCAGTTCCAGAGAATCCAAAACACTCCTCCATAAGCACCAGGTATGAAGTGTGGTGTACATATATACATGCAGACAAAACACTCATACATATAAAATGAAATAAATCTAATATTTTTAGCCATGCAGTGGTGGCACATGCCTTTAATCCTGCACTTGGGAGGCAGAGGCAGTTGGATCTCTGTAAGTTTGAGGCCAACCTGGTCTACAGATCATGTTCCACGACAGCCAGGGCTACACAGAGAAACCCTGTCTCAAAAATTCTTATTGAATGTTAATGATCAAAATACAACAGCTGCTGAGAGACACTGCATTATGGGAAAAAAACCTAAATTAGAACAGCCTATCTATTTTAAGGATGTCCTAACTTAACAATGGAAAACAGGAAATATGTTGTGTTAGGGAAGAGATTTTGTCTTTGTTTCTACTATGGATTCCATCCAAATTGATAAAAATCAGGTTTGTCAGGGAAGACCTAAAGATTTTGGCTGCAGACAGAAGGAAAAAAAATAAAGAGGACCAATCAGGACCGGTAACATAATTTGCTGAATCCTCTACATGGGAAGAGCTCTGAGACTGGCAGAGACATGAAAATGTCTCCGGCTAGGACTTGAACTCATAGCTGATACATCTTTGGCTACAAATTCCTCAGGACTTATCACACCATTCTTTTAAATGGCATACATTAAAATTTATATTGCAGTTTGGTTCTATAGTCCAAAGTAAACAAGTAAACAAAGTAAACAAAGTAAACAAGTAAAGCAAATGTTTTACTTGTTTGGACAGACAGCAGAGAATCATCTTTAACTGAACTGTGCTCATTGTACATTTCTGGGGTTGGGGATTTAGCTCAGTGGGTGCTTGCCTAGCAAGCGCAAGGCCCTGGGTTCGGTCCTCAGCTCTGGGAAAAACAAACAAATGAAAAAAAAGAACCCAAAACAAACAAAAACAGAGAGAGAGAGAGGAAGGAAGCCTAAAGCAATTTAAAAGGCTGTTGAGGTTCTGGGAGAAAGACACAGGAGAGGAAAAGCACCTTTGAGCCAATTTCATGGTGGCTAATAACAGCTGCTTTGTTTCTTTCTTTTTATTTTATTTATTTATTTTTTTTGAGGCAAGGTTTCTTTTAGTCCAGCCTGGCCTTGCACTGGTTATATACAAGAGATGACTGTGATTTCCTGATCTTCAATCCTCTGCCTCTTGATTGCTGTGATGACAGGCCTGTGCCACTGCTCTTGGTTAAGAGGTGCTAGGGATCAGATCATACTAAGTAAACAATTTATCAACTGAGCTGCATCTCCAGCCCATGAGTCACCACTTTAAACAACTTTGGTAGCTGTGAAAGAGATGATAAGTCATCAAATAGAGTGCTTGTCTCACAAGCCTGAGGACCTGAATTCAATCCTGGAACCCATGTGAAGAAAAAAGGGACTGCCCTCCACATGTGCACCATGGCATACATACCATAACGCACACATAAATAAGCATTATTAAATGCCCACTAACTGCTTTGTTATTTTTGAATGGTATAAAATATACTGTACAATTCTTTGAAGATTTATTTTATTTTATTTTGCTATTTATTTATATATTTTTTGGTTTTTCAAGACAGTTTCTGTGTAGCCCTGGCTGTCCTAGAACTAGCTCTGTCCTAGAAGAACTAGCTCTGACCTAGAACTCAGAGACATGCCTGCCTTTGCCTCCCAAGTACTAGGATCAAAGGCATGCATCACCACCGCCAAACTATTTTTAATTATCTGTATTTGTATGTGTATGTTCAGGTGCCTGCAGAGGTCAAAGGTATTGGATCACCTGCACATTACAGGTGATCAAAGTTATAAAAGGCTGCAAGTTACCCTACTAGGATACTAACAATGAAAGTTGAGTCTTCTACAAGACTTTCAGTCTTAACCACTGAGCCCTCTCTCCATGTTTTTCCTAAACACATATAACTATGATACATTTTAATTTATAAATTAGACAATAATAATAATAACAACAGAATAATTATAATAAATTGTAACAAAATTAGCAACATCATTAGTCTTCACCTTTGAAGACTTTGCTAAGTAAAAGCAGGGCTGCTGGGCAATGGTGGTGTGTGCCTTTAATGTCAGCACACAGGAGGCAGAGGCGGGCAGATCTCTGTGTGGTCTACAGAGTGAGTTCTAGAACAGCTAGGGCTACACAGAGAACCCTGTCTCGAAAATCAGCCAACCAAAAACAAACAAACAAACAAAAACCAGGGTTTCCTGAACATAAATATTACAATATAAGAACAGTAGATCTGATAATAACAGATAATAGCATAGTAGATGGTAGATGACTACTAGGTAACTAATGGGTAATAGCATAAGCAGTGTGAACACATTGGACAAAGTGATGGAATGGAATATACTGACAAGAAAGAACACAACCACTCATGATGGTGCACAGTGTAACACTCATGAATTCTTTGTTTAGTATTTCTCATATTTTTACTGAAGCTAATTGTGGATAACTAAAATTGTAGACAAAAGAGATTACTATATTCTATTGTAACAATCTCTTGAGTTATGAGAAAGTATTGGGTTATAATTGATCAATTTTTGGTGTTAATTCATGAAATCTCATTAATTATAGGTTTAGGAAGCCAGGTGGTAGTGGCACATACCTTTAATCTCAGCACTCAGGAGGCAGAGGCAAGTGAATCTCTGGGCTTGAGCCACTCTGGTTTGCAGAGTGAGTTATGGGACAGTCCAGGCTACACAGAGATCTTGTCTCAAAAAAAAAAGAAAAGAAAAGAAAAAAGATTAGAGCTAGAGAGATAATTCAGTGGTTAAGAGTGCTTGCTCTTCTTTCAGGGCATCTGAATTTGGATCCCAAAACTCACATAGAATGGCTCACAACTACCTGTAACTCCAGAGGATCTGACATCTTTTTTGGCTCCAATAGGCACCGACAAACAGAAACACACACATAGACATAATTTTGAAAACCTTGTTTTTAAAGGATAGACTTGGAGTTAGATGACTCAGCAGTTAAGAGCACTTGCTCTTCTTGCAGGGGACCCAGGGTTGACCCCCACATCCACATGATGGGTCCAGTTCCAGGGGATCTGATGCCTTTTTTGGCTTCCATTAGTACCCCACATGCAGATGATTCATAGGCATACATACAGGTAAAACATTCAAACATACAGAAATTTAGAAAGATAGGCTTAGAAAGACTCTATGACAGTGATTAGTTATCTTTACTGGAAAGCGAGATTGTGAAGTCATTCTGGTGTATGACCTTACTTCTGAGAGTATCTTGTGAATGTACTTTAGTCTTTCCTTGGTGGGAAGCAGCAAAGTGCATCTTTTAAATAGTAAACCTAAGGAGGAAAAAGAGACATAAGGGGAAAAAATTACAACAATGAAATTAATTTAAGTTTATCAACAGGTTAGTAAAACAGTCCCTAAAAATTAAGTATGCTGTACCAATGTGAACTATGATACATTTTTTTACACAGATATTTGGGAGGTAAGATAAACACATACACTGCATGACAATCATCAAATGGTGCTGATGACCATCTGGCTTTAGAAAACCCAAAACCTTGTTATATAGATAATTAGGACACATGTCAGAGAATCTGATTTAAAAAGACAATAAGGCATAAAGATATACTAGGGAGACTTTATTCTGTAGGAAATAGCTCTTGGAATTAACCTCATGTCAACAAAAGAAAACTTAAAAATTGTGTAAAATATGGAAAGAAGAGATTTTTTTATTTCTTTCTCTAAATGTAAAAAGTTAGCTGGGTGTGTTGGAACACACCTTTCATCTCAGAAACCAGGAGGCAGAGGCAGGTGGCTCTCTGTGAGTTTGAGGCCAGGCTGATCTACAGAGCTAGTTGTTCCAGGAAAGCCAAGACTAGTAAAAAAAATAAAGAAAGAAAGAAAAAAGAAAAAAAAGTGTCAGAACACATAAAATTGAAAGAAAGAATTAGCCAGGGGTAGTGGTGCATGCCTTTATTTTCCCAGTACTTAGTAGGGAAAGGCAAGAGGATCTCTACGAGTTTGAAGTTTGAAGCTAGCCTTGTCTATGCAGGACTCTGTTGTCTCAAAAAAAAAAAAGTTATTATTTAAAATTTCAGAGGTTAGAAGTCATTTTTGCTTAAAGAAATTATACAGATTGGATTAAATGACTATCTCTTCAAAATCTGTTTTTTTTTTTTTTTTTTTTTTTTTTTTTTTTTTTTTTTTTTTTTTTAAACAGGCTTTCTCTTGCCTGTCCTGGAACTAGCTTTATAGACCAGGTTAGCCTTCCACTCATAGAGATCTGCCTGTCTTTGCCTTCTGGTATTGGGATTAAATCTATGCATTACCACACTTGATTTTATTTAACTTTCATGGGTGTCAGTGTTTCACCAGCATGTATCGTGTGCACAGGGCAGGGGATCACCTGAAACTGGAATTACAGAGAGCTGTGAGCCACCATGTGGGTGCTGGGAAACAACCCCAGTCCTTGCAAGAGCAACAAGTGCTCCTAGCCACTGAACCACCTTTCCAGCCCCTCAAAATATTTTATAGGGCTTGTATGTTAATAATGTGTAGGGTGCTGTGTCATGATATTGAAAACAAGAAAAAAAAAAACTTCCAATTTCTCAGTAAAATGTTCTTTGAACTGTAGTGACAGTGAATTTTAGTGAATGGTTTATTTCCCCTGAGAATTGTGTTTTCCTAACATGGCAATACACTGCTAATAGTTCTATAAGGACAAATGGCATTCAGCTAAAAATGATATGCATGGAAAGGAAAGATACACTTGAACATCACCACTTTCTTCAGGTTTTACTCTTTATATAATATAATCACACTTCTCTATCTTTACTCTTTACATAATAAAAATGATTATATAATCTTGAAGAATCTATAGGAACCAAGTTTATTTTTAGAAGTTGCTATGTTTGGGTAACACATGACCAGAATTGAATTTTAATCACACATCCTCATTTTTGCTTATAGGAAGTTATTTTCAGTGCTTGGCTGAGTTCTTTTCCTTTCATGTTTTGGCATCATGTCTCATGTTATATCATAGCTGGAACTGCCAGATAAAACTGCATACTGGTTGCCTTTTCTACTGCAAATCTCCTATTTTTAAGAGTTGCTATTTACCATAAAACCCTTTATTTGGCTGCCTTTTTTTCTAAACACAGGTACTCATTTTCAGAGACCATCTTCTTTTTCTTTTTTTCCTTTTTTTTTTTTGTCTTGAGACCCAGCTTCTTTTAAGTTCTTGAAGTAAAATAATGTCAGATGCAGTATACTTTCTACATTGGCCATCTGCTCTGTTCAGTAGAAAATGCAAATTAAAAATTATAATCTTCAAAGTTAAGATTCTGAAAAATGTTATTTCAATATCTAAAGACAGGAACAGATCAGATAGGAACGGAAACATGAGAAAGCGCTGAGTATGTCAAACATTTACCAAAAGAACTAATCAGAAAACAGGTATCTACAAAAAAATGGATAAAAAAAATTAAAACTAATATATTAATCAAACCTTTTTTGAAGATTAGGTATTAAGATCATTGACTATATTTTTAATTGAATTGTCCATGTAATTATCATTTGTTTGTTTGTTTTCAATGTGGTGCTGCAGATGTAACCCAGGGCCTTGTTTATTTACTTGTTTGAGACTGTCTCAGGTAGCCTAGGCTAGCCTCACCCTCACTATGTAGCTGTGATTGGCATGAACTCCCATTCTACCGCCTTCACTTTTTACAGTATTGTGATTAATAAGCATGGGCCACAAGCTAGGCAAGCACTCTACCATTGGCCTCTACTTCCAGACACTAGAACTGGGTTTGCTCAAGCAGCTGAAACTTGATCAGGGGAAAAAATAAAAATAAAAATAAAAATAAAGAATGTCTTTAGACCAAACCCAAAAGACAATCATCACATATTCAGTTCCAGGCTTTACTAAATCTACTTACAAAAACTGAAACTAACACTGTATTTAGACTATTTTATTTTTTAAAAAATAGGTTTGTAAGTCAGGCATTGGTAGTATATGCCTTTAATCTCAGAATTTAGGAGGCAAAAGCAGGTGTATCTCTCTGAGTTCAAGGCAGCCTGGTCTATAGAGTGAGTTCCAGGACAGCCAGGGCTACAAAGTGAGACCCTGTCTCGAAAAACAAATTTTAAAAAAATATTTATTTTTTATTTATTTGTCTATATATCCCTGTATGTATTTGAGGCAGTCAGAATAGGGTGTTGGATCCCCTGGAACTGGAGTTACAGAGGGTTGTGAGCTATCATGTGGGTGCTGGCAACTGAACCCAAGTCTTCTAGAAGAACAGCCAGTGCTCTTAACCTCTGAGCCATCGATTTTCTTTCTTCTTTTCTGCCTTGCTTCCTTCATTTCTGTGCTGTTGGAGACTGAACCTAGGTCCTCATCTCATGTATGCTAGGGCACGCTTTGCCACTGAATCTCTCTAAATTGCTCAGGCTGGCTTTGAACTCTATAGCCTTGAATTCACAATCCTCTTTGCCTTAGACTCCTAATTAGGCTGTTATTATAGGCCTCCACCACAAGCTGTAATTAAGGAATTTACATCACTTTGCTTCTTTAAGGCTAGGCATTCCTGTGTTTCTAAAAGGCAAGATTTATTCAGCTTACTGTGTATTTAAATCCCAACAACATTCTGATATTTGGTTTTATTGCCATGTTTTTGGTTAATATATTTTAGTTTCATGTTAAATTGGTATCATTAGTCAAACTGAAACTAGAATTTCATTTAGCACTCTAGGGAAAACAAAATCAATGAATGGAGTAAAAGATACAAATTATTTTATATCAAGGGAGGAAAATGATATAGTAGTTTTTTTGATAAGGTCAATTTAATTATAGCATAATGATTTATTACTAAATGTGTAGCATACTTAAAGAAAATCATAGATTCTGATAAGAGAATAATGATCTATAGTGTATTTAAATTTATACTTTTAAGGACTAGATTATGGCTGAAAGGAAATATTAGTTCAGAATAAAATTTAGCTAGGCAGTGGTGGCACATGCTTTTAATCTCAGCACTCAGGAGGCAGAGGGAGGAGGATCTCTGTGAGTTCAAGGCCAGCCTGGTCTACAGAGGGAGTTCTAGACAGAGAAACCCTGTCTCAAACAAAACAAAACAAAAAAACCCTCTAAGCCACAAGGTACAAAGGCAAAACATACAGAAAAGACATCAATTCCCAAAGCTGGTATACTACCTGAACTATAGCAAAAGTTATACTATATCCCTGTAAAACCACTAGGACAGGCACTTTATTAAAGACTATTTGTGTAATTAGTTAGAGTTAGGCATCTCCCCCTTCCAGACAAGGTTTCAGGAAAGTGGCTATAAACTCATTATGACCTTGAACTATGACCTTTATCCTTGTGCCTCCACTTCCAAAGTACTAGGACTACAGGCAAGTGCCACAGACACCCAGTTTATGCGGCGCTAAGGATGAAACCCAGGGATTCCTGAATGCTAGGCAAGCACACAACAAACTGAGCTGAGTTCTCAGTCCTCTAAAGGTTTTTTGAGGCAGAGTTTCACACCTTTGTCCAGGCTGGCTTGGAACTAAGAAATTCACTGCAGGGTAAAGGCTGGGCTCAAAGTGATTCTCTGGCTTTGGTTTTCCAAATGCTAGAATTACAAGTGTAAGCCATAGTGATCAGCTTTTATCTTTAGAGTGTGTAGGACTACTGTTAAGGTCTTTACGTTGAAAATAAAAATACCATGGCAAAAAGAAAAATTTCCAGGAAATATACTACAAGCCACCAGCCTTACAGATTACATAATAAAATACAGTTGTGAGTATTCTTTGTTTGCTGTAGTTTCATTTTATAGATTACCTAGAGCTCGGTAGTGCTCCAGTATAGCAGTGTCCTCTTTTGTGCCAGGCAGAAGGTCATGAAAATTCTGTAGTAAAAGTCTTCTACTTCCAGATGAGGTTGAGATATAATTAGTAATGTGCTGGCTGACTGTTTTGGACACCATACTTAACATGCCGATATCCTTCACTATCAAAAAGAAATAAATTTATATAAAGTGAGTGAAAATGATTTAAATTGCTGTTAGAATACTCTATTGATGTTTTTCTCTATTAACTTTCGTAAACTAAGAATACAAATGACTTAAATACAAAAGCAGCACCATCTGTACAGTCTATTAACTTATAAACTAACTTAATAGTGATAAACCTAGTGAGAGTGTGTTGGCTCACACCTGCAATTTCAGCATTTTGGGAGGCTGAGGGAAGCAAATTGCTAGGTGCTTGAAGCCAACCTGAGCTGTAGTGTACGTTCCAGGTCAGCCTGGGCTAGGAGTGAGAGCCCAAAGCACAAAACCAAAAGAAGAACAAACGGAGTGCTTAAAAAATATCTTAATGTTTTAAATCTAGTTTTCAACAGTTAAAAACATGTTGCAAAATAACAACCAAGCTACCATGTTATTAGTGTCCAGATAATTCAGATGTGGTAGTAGTTGTTTTGGGTTTTGGTGATTTTTTGTTTTTTTCTGTGTACCCCTGGCTGTCCTGGAAACTGGCTCTGTAGACCAGGCTTGCCTGGGACTCAAAGATCTGCCCGCTTCTGCTGGGTTTAAAGGCTGTTGTCGTTTTAAGACTGGGTTACTCTCTACTTAAGACAGTAGACGAGACTGGCCAGGAACTCAGTGAGATACTTCTGCCTCCCAAGTACTGGGATTAAAGGCATGTATCACCACAAAAGTTTTGTTATTTTTTTTTTTTCCCTTGACAGGATCTTGCAATATAGCCCAGGCTGACCTGGTATATGTGATTGCCTTAGCATCCTTGGTGTGTGCTCTGTCCAACCTACAGTATCTCTATAGAACTTGAACACTATGGCAGGCAGTACTCAGTACTACCAAGCCTGTTGCCTCTTGTAGTTACTAAAGTAAACTTTTCCATTGAAAAGACAGAGGAAGGGGGAGAATGAACAAAAATGGAACTTTATATTTAATTTTAGCTACAGGGCAGAGAAGTGGTCAGTGGGCCCTTAGAAAATAAATTCAGTATAAATGTTATTAATATTCCCATATGGTATAACATAGCCCAAATAGAGAGGACAAACCAATACTTGGGGAAAATGATAATACTGTAATAGCTTATATAACCTACTTTTAGATACCAAACCTCACCTGATAAATATCTTAAAATTATGTGGAAAATTTCCAATGGTAAGACTTTAAAATCTCCAAGCGTAGATAAGAGTTGATGATCTGAATCAAGGGTGTTGGAAAAATAGCTGGATTGATGATTAGTACGTCTACATTTTTGATTGGGTATTAAAGTGAAACTGGTATTTACTCTAGATGCCATGTTTTCTTATCCCATAAATTTATCCTGGTTGGAAAAATAAAGCAAAAGACACAAAGAAAGAAAATTAAGGCAGTGAAGTTCCTTTTTAAATTAAGAGTCACACTTTCTGTTTTTTTTTCCCTCTTGTTGATCAAACCCAGGGCCTCAGGCATGCCAGACAAGCGCTCTCCCAACTGAGGTGCAGCCCTAGTCCAAGGTGCAGATCCTGATGGGCAACACCTGTCTTCCCACGTTATAAAATATTTACTATAATGTCTGATCATGGCACACCCATCCATCTCAGCATTATTTGAAAAACTTTAAATCCTTAACACTTCTTGGCATCCTGTCTACCCTTAGATAGAATAAGACTTTTCATAAGAAATGAAACATTTAAAAGTAGGTCTGGAGGCACATGTTTGTAATCCCAGATATAGAGGCAGAAGGATCACAAGTTCAAGGCCAGGCAGGGTTGTTGAGACCCTGTGTGAAAAACAAACATGCAAAAAAGAAAGAAATGAAACATGTAGTTGGATGAAATATATTCTAAGAGAAGAAAAAAGCAAAATAGAAAAAAAAAAGATTTCATATAGTTTAACTTGTGGGCAGACTTATAGACTAGTGCAAAAATAAACTGCAACCTGAATTCCCTGTCTAATCTAAATTTTGATAAGTATGAAGGAACATGGTGGGGGAGGAAAGAGAAAAAAATTGTCACAAAAAGCCATTACAGCATAAAATATATTCAGTATCAACATAGGTATGAAGGATGGAGTGCAGCTCAGTGACAGAGTAATTACCAAGTATTTGAGCCCCTGGGTTTAATCTCAGCCTTACAAAATTAAAACAACAAACAAAGGCCTATAATGTAATATCTACCATCAGTATATTTCATTTACTTTTTTTTTTTTTTTTTTTTTTTTTGAGACAGGCTCTCTATACTTAGCACTGGCTGTCCTGGAAAACTCTGTGTAGAACTCATGGAAATCCACCTGCCTTTGCCTCCTGAGTACTGGGATTAAAGGCATGTACTATCAGGGCTGGTTTACTTTTACAGCTTTTATAGATTAAAAATATCAAAGTACTACTGTAGCTTTAAATATCTGTAGAAATATTTTTGAAAAAATTTTTATATATTTTTAAAAGATTTATTTATTATTTATACAGTATTCTGCCTGCATGTATGCCTACACACCAGAATTGGGTACCAGATCTCATTACAGATGGTTGTGAGCCACCATGTGGTTGCTGGAAATTGAACTCAGGACCTTTGGAAGAACAGAAACTGAGCCATCTCTCTAGCCCCTTTTTGAATATTTTTATATTTTATTTACACTAAGTACTGAGAGGCTTCTGTTACAAACAGTAAAAATAAAAAAACCCCACAATTTTAGAGCAATTTAAATGGCCCACCTGTAATAGATTAAAACTGGTAATGATACTATTACTAGTTGTGTGCTGAATAATATACAAATAAGCAATGAAGGGGATTTAGAAGAAGAGTTTAACTATGTGGGCCAGGCTAGTCTCAAACGTGATAGACTGCTGCTTCAGTCTTCCAAGTGCTGGGATTAAAGGTATACTAGCACTGCATCTTGCTTAAAATTGAAGTTATACGGTTACATAGGAAGTGAAGAATACATTTCCCTCTTTTAAAGTTTTTGTAAGTAACAGTTACTAAGACTTTCGTAAGCTGGGTGTAGTGGTGCATGCCTGTAATCCCAGCTCTCAGAGACAGGCAGATGGATGAGCTCGGGGCCAGCCTGGTCTACAAATCCAGTCCAAGACAGCCAAGGCTACACAGAGAAACCTTGTCTTGAAAAACAAACACACACACACACACACAAACCGAAAAAGACTTTCCTATATGTCTTAGGAAAGACTTATACAGCTTTTTATAGTCATTTCCTAAAGGAAATTTATTAAAAATAGTATTAAAATTAATGATTATGTGCTTACACTAACCATAACACTTTAGAGGTAAAGTAAGCATCACACAGTGACTTTGTATCACTCCACTCTTCTAATCCAGAAAACCATATATTCTGTTTTGTATGTATATGCCTACAACTCCAATTTAAGGTCTCTGATGGAGCCCAAAGCAACAACTAAGACATTCCATCAAAGAGTTACAATATAGCTAAGCAAAATATACAAAATAACTAAAGCCCACATCATACTTATCTATCTTGCATCTGTACATCTTGGTTTACATCAAGTCAAAATTGTTGCACGTTTGAAAACATGACAAAGAACTTTACTTCTCCGTTAAAAACATAATCTGCCCCTCCATTAAGACTTTAACTGTGGAACCTGGGTGATGGTGGTATAGGCCTTGAATCCCAGCACTAGGGAGGCAGAGGCAGGTGCATCTCTGAGTTCAAGGTTACCGTGTTCTATAGAGTGAGTTCAAGAAGAGCCAGGGCTACAGAGGAAAAAAAAAAAGACCATAACTGTGCTTGCTTCAGCACTCAGTGAAATTTTAAATTAGTAATTGTAAAAATAATGATTATAGTTACATAATATGTCAAATGCTTACAAAATACAGCTAAGTGAAAAATTTCATTTATGAATTTTGGTGTTTATATTGTAGAAATTTTATATTTGGTACATTTACATGCTTATTTTTAACAAAAAGTATTCATACTATTTTGTAATCTTTTTACTGTTTAATTCTATGTCAAAACATGTTATTTCTACAAGAATATGTATTTTCGTATCTAGGCATAGTAAGTTTGATTGGCTCAATTTACAAGGTTGTTTTCAGTTTTAACTTTTGTGTTTGTTTTCTCTGTGTAATACTCCTGGCTGTCCTGGGACTTGCTCTGTAGACCAGACTGGCTTGGAACTCACAGATCTACCTGCCTCTGTCTACCGAGTGCTGGGATCAAAGACGTGCAACACCTCTGCCCAGCTTCATTTTAATTTTTAATGGAATTTTAAAGCATTTTTACTGTAATAAAATATAACCAGTTTCTGGTTTGTGCCTCTTGCAGGAGCTTCCATCATATCAGGCTAAGGGGGGTGGGGTGGGGCCTTCAAACACTCATTTATCTCCCCTTCCCAGGGTTGTGTATGTATAATTTTTCATTTAAACCTCTGAGAGGACTAAAGAAAATAACTGGTCTAAGTTATTTCAAGTCTCGACTGGGCAGCGGTGGCGCTCACCTTTACAGAAGCAGGCAGATCTCTTGAGTTTGAGGACAGCCTGGTCTACAGAGCTCGCTCTAGGGACAGCCAGGGCTACCCAGAGAAACAACACAAAACAAAAAAACCTCCAAAAAAAAAAAAAAAAAAAAGCCCAAACAAAAAGCAAAACAACTTAAGTCCCTTATTTTTCCTCACTCAAAACTTATTTTAGGGATGAAAAAAAGAACAGCTTTTTTTTTTTTCTTTTTAAATACTAACTATAGCCTACCAAACTATTTCCGGTTTCCTCTTAGCCTTCTAGGGTAGGAGTTCAGAAGCCCGAATGACAATAAGGTACTTTTTTTTTTTTTCCTTTTTAGATTGCTGGCGTCGAACTCTCGAACCTCCAGCCTTCGAAGCACCGAACCGGGGAAGCCTCGCCCCACCCACTCAGAGAAGGGGTGCGAGGCCCTGGGACCCGGACGGCGTTCCGGCCCGCCACACCCCCTTCCGGAAGCCGGGGGAGGGGGAGGGGAGACCAGCAAGACGTCGGGATTTGTTTTAACGTTCCATAGCGGGCCCGAACACCTCCAGAGAAGAGAGGTCACCTAGGCGACCACAGGAGAAACTGGCCCGGATGGAAAGTTAAACGGGAGGTGCTGGAAAACCACGGGAGTTATTTCCACAGGGAGATGAAAAAGGAAACTTCCTCAGCGTTCTCCCCGCCCCCGGCCGGGTAGCTGGGGGAAGGATGCCGTGCCGTGCCGTGCCGCGCCGCGCCGCTCCGCTCCGCTCCGCTCTCCCGAGCGGCCGCCTCAGCTCTGGGGCGCCCCCCGGCGCCTCAAGTACATTTTAGAATTTTCCCAGGAGCCCCAGCGGGAGGAGGCTCCGCCCCCCTCATGAATACCAAGAAGCCGCGCCTCTTCTGCCCTCCCAGGAGCCCCCGCGCGCGGAGGCCCCGCCCCCTCGCCCAAAGCCAAGGAGCCTGGGCTCTTCTGCCTCCTGACGGGAGGCCTCGCCCCTCTGCCCTCCCCGCCTGCACACCCGGGACCTTCCCAGGAAACACCTCCTGGGACGCCACGCCCCTTCGGGAAACACGAAGAAAGAGGCTCCCGTAGCGCCCTCCTCTTGGAGGAGTGTCGTTCTGAGTGAGGCCCTGAGAGCCCCCAGCCGGCGCCACCACCATCTTAAGCCCAGGAAGGTGCGGGAGCCGTTATGGGCCGGGAGCGTGTAAACGGAGAGCTCGGACTGCATTCTTTATACACTCAGTTTTTAAGGCAGTGTTCGATTCCCTCCGGCCCCGCGCCGACCGACCGTGTCGGGAGAGTTTTATCAGAAGTTGTAGGATGCCGAGTGTGATGGCACTGGGCTATGTTGACAGCCTGCTTCAACATCCCCCCCCAAAAAAAAAAAAAAAAACACTTAAGTTCTCATTCACTTATTTATAGATCCTATGAATTTTCTTTCCTTCCTCCCTCCCTCCCTCCTTTCTTCCTTCTTTCCCTCCTCTCTCTTTTGAGACAAGGTCTGCTTAGGTAGCCTAGGCTAGCCTGAACCTTTGACTTTCTTGCATAAGCCTTTTAGAGTGCTGAGATTATAGGCATACCCCAACGGGCCTGGCTTGATTAACTGTCTGTGGAAGCCTGCAGAAGGGAAGGCTGGCCAGGAGGCCTTAAACATACAACAGAGAATGGTATATATGTTCCCTCCTTAAGGGAACATATATACCATTTTATTTAAAACCATGGAAACAAACAATGAACAAAGTAGCTAGGGCACACACCGTGTTATAGAGGCAATAAGGCAACAGAGACTGACTGTGTTGGGGGAGGAACTACTGAAGATGGACTGGGTTGTAAAGGTCTCTGAGGAGGATGATATTTAATTTGAGAACTTAATGGGACGGCTTAGTAGTTAGGAGACTAGCTTAAGGAAGATAGTATGATTGAAAAGGTTCTGTTCGGGGGAATCAGTTCCACATTATAGCCATCCAAAGTTTTTAATGCATAAACAGCACACATACACACACAGTGACTTAAAGGTTGAGTGTAAAATTCGGGATTAAATTTGGGTGTAGTGGCAGTGCACATCTGTATTCCCAGTACTGAGGAGGCAGAGACAGGGAAATCAGAAATCCAAGGCCATTCTTTGGCTACTTATTAAGTTCAAGACCACCCTGGGCAATATGAAACTTTGTCACAAACAAATCTGGGTTGATTTGACATGCTGTCATATCATTATGACATGCTTTTCCATGATTTAAAAAAAAAAAAATGGTTCTCTGATCTCTTTTCTCTTACCCTGAGACAGGGTTTCTTCCTGTAATAGCTCTGGGTGCCTTGTAATTCACTTTGTGGACCAGGCTGACCTCAAACTCACGGAGAGCCACCTGCCTCTGCCTCCCACGTGCTGGGATTAAAGGCATGTGGCCTGGTTCTCTTTTTCTATCATGTGGATTCTTGGGATCAAACTCAGGTTATACAGCTTGGCAGCAAGTGCCATTACTAGTCATCTTGCCAGCCATTTGTCAGTTCTGGCTTTGCATTATCTTGAAGACAATTATTTTTCTCTTACCTGAGAATATATAGAACAACAACAACAACAAAATATATATATACATACACATACTGTTTTTATTTTGAATATGCACTACATTATAGTATATATATACTATATATATACATATACATAGATAGTAATCATAGTCATAGTTGGAGACAGGTTCTCTCTATGCAGCCCAGGCTGGCTTCTAGCTTGTGATCCTCCTGCCTCAGCTTCCCAAGTGCTGAGATTACAGGTGTGTATCATTTATGTCTAACTCAATGTTGAAAACTCTTAAATTTATGTCTCCAGTTCAGAAGTGCTATCCCAACATCCAGTTCTGTAAAACCAACTGTCCATTGATAGTTCTACTCAAGAAGTCTCAACCACATCTAAGATTCATAATCTCAAAGTTAAACTCTTGAGGCCAGTGTTGCAGCTCTGCAGTAGAGCGTTTGCTTAATGCATGCAAGGCCCTGGGTTCCACTTCTAGCACAGCAAGAAAAAAAAAAAAAATCAAACTGCACTGAAGCTGGGCATACAGCTTTAACCTCAGCAGAAACAGGCTGACCTCTGTGGACTCTGCAAGTTTAAGGCCAGTTGATATAGGACGTGAGTACCAGGCACCCAGAGCCACAAGACAAGGCTGGAGAGGTATGGCTAAGAGCACATACTGACATTGCAGAGGGTCTGAGTTCAATTCCCAGCACCCACATCGGGCTAACGGACAACTGCCCATGATTCCAGCTCCAGTCGTCCCTGACGCCTCTGGCCTCAGCAGGAATCTGCATTCACATACACACGTACATACACATGGTTCATAAAAAAATTTTTTGGAGGCTAAAGAGATGCATCTTGCTCTTCCAGAGGATCTGGCTTCCATTCCCAGCACCCATATGTTGGCTCATGACTAGATGTAACTCAGTTTCCAAGGGATCTGGTATCTCTTCTGGACTCCTCAGGCACATGGGCGTAGACTCAGGGAAAAAATACCCTACAACAAATAACAAACGACCCGACTTCCCTGGTTGTGAAGCCTAGTGGTCAAATCTTTGCCTCGCATGTAGTAGGTCCTGGGTTCTATTCCTTATGATGATCAAAAACCCTGATTTCCCTCTTTTCTAAATCTTCCTCCAGGTTTCTTTTGGAAATTTGCACCCCTGGATGTTGGGAGTGTTAGTTCAGTAGTGGAAAGTGTGTACTTAACATGTATGAAGCCCTGGGTTCAGCCCCCTGCTCCCCCCAAAAATATCCTTCAAAAACCCAGAACGAAATAAATAAACAACAACAACAACAAAAACACCCTGCATGGCGTGCTTTCTTCCCCAAGTGGCGCTGCGAACTTGAGATGATGGAAAACTTCAGTGCCTTCTAGTTGTCCAGCCTTTCTCGTGCTGTACCTTAATTTCAGTATTCATAAACAGCAGATGAAATATGAACTGAAGCGAGGTCTGGGGTGCAAGCCTCTAATTCCAGCTACTTGGGAGGCAGAGGCAGGAGGATCACAAGTTCAAGGCCTCCCTAGAAGATACAGAGTGAGGTCAAGGTCAGTCTGAGAACGCTGTTAAGACTAGAAGAAGAAGGAGGAGGAGGAGAAGGAGAAGGAGAAGAAGGAGAAGGCGGCTGATATAGCTCAGGGATATGGTGGACCCTGGGTTCAAGCCTCACTACTGAACTAGCATATTAACGCCCTGGGTTCAAGCACCATTACTACCAACAAACAAAACAAAAACAAACCAACCATCAGAAAATCAAAACAAAACAAAAAACTAGCCAATGGAGTTGTTGTAACCTGCTTAAACTCTGTAGTCCCTCCGTGAGATCTCCTTTAATTCTTAGCATAACTGTGGCTCCTCTGTTAACACCTGCTGCCGCCTTTAGCATATCAGACGCCATTTTACCTCCCAGTCCCTATCTTGAGTATGAGGGAAAATTAGGTTCTACGTGCCTGAGAACGGGATACAATTCAATAGTTCAGTGTTTGCTTCTTAGAGTAAAACAATAGATGATAAATGCATACTCTGCTTGAATTGAAGACAAATGTATGTTCTGTTAAAGGTAAAAATCCCTACATCCCGCTATGTTGCTTACTCCCAGAAAGCCGGAAGTCCCCCAGCGAGCTCCCCTACCCTAAATCCCAGCCAGTCAGCTTAAAGTGCTTTGTCTAGCTACCTAGACACAATACATTTGAAACAAAATCGCTTTTGTTTAGCTAGTCAAAATGATGTAATGCTGCCCCCCCTCCCCGACCACTGCCTACACCTGGTTACTTGGTTGTTACCTGGTTAGGTTTTTTTTTTTTTTTTTTAGAAATAGACCTGCCTCATAGTCTGGCTCCAGAGTCCAGCTCAGGGCCCTGACCAGTCAGTTTTTGTCCAGCGTTCAATAAACTTCCATCAGTCTGAGTCTGGTGTCCAAGTGGTCAGTGTGGGGCTATTCCTGAGCCCTAACAGAGAGTGACATAGCTAACTTCAAATGTTTGTTCATTTATTTTTATTCATAAAGACTTGTATGAAAATTGTAGTTACAGAAATAATAGGTTATCTTATTCCCGTGCCTCATGGCTCAGTTTTTTCTTGCTGTCTAAATGAAACACAGCTGGATCTCCAAGGTCTGCCTCTGTGTGGCTGCATTTGAGGTCTTCTCCCCTTTCCCCCCAAGACTCTTCTGATTTTCCCTCCAAATTGAATTCCCAGCTGCCACCCCAGCGACACTGTACAAACCAAGGTCTCCACTTGGAAAGTCCTCACTTCCAACTCCATATTTTGACACCCTAAAATATTATTTAAGGCCACTGTTTCTGGAAGAGAGGTTCCTACCTCTGTAGTGAACTGAAAAGCTTTTTTAGAACACCAGCATCTCAGTTTCTACCTCACTCCATCAGCTTTTTTGGGAGTTGGGGGAAGGTTTGAGACAGAGTTTCTCTGTGTAGCTTTGGCTGTCTGGGACTAGCTTTGTAGACCAGGCTGGCCTCGAACTCACAGAGATCTGCCTGCCTCTGCCTCCCTGAGTGCTGGTATTACAGGGGTGTGCCTCTGTACCCAGCCTCTATTAGCTTTTTCATGAAATATATTTTTGTAAAAGTAACTTTTATTTGCCTGAAGTAACTGTCATCTTGGAGGCTTACTGACTCCATCTGCTAATCTAGGCCTAGTCCTGGAAGCTTCTAGCCTCCGTACAATCTAATATAGGTCTAGAATGCTCTCAGCTTCTGAGACTTACTGCTGAATAAGCTTATCATTTCTAGTTCTTTCTGAACTCTGGTTGGCTGGTTCAACTCAGCTGTCTGGCTCAAAACTTTTCTCCAAGCTGACTGATTGAAATTGGCTTCCCTCTTGGCCTCTGACTGAACTGCTTTGCTTGGCCTCATACTAACTTTGGCAATAGGTTCTAACCTCCTGGCTCCTTCTCATTCTCTGTCTTGTTCAGTCTTCACCTGTGTCTAGCTTGTTCTCTCTTCAGCCCGTTTCTGTAAAGCTCTCCCAATAAAACGGCCTCTGAATGCCATGAACTCAACTCCACAGCAGTGCCTCTCTTCACTGACTCATCTGAACTGTCTAAGAGAACTGACTAGAACTCAGAGATCTGCATGCCTCTGTCTTTTGAGTGCTGGGATTAAAGATGTATATCACCAGGCCTGGACCTAAGCTTTTCTGTACCTGAACCTTGCTCTATACCAAGCTGGCTTTGAACTCAGAGATCTGTTTGCCTCTGTGTTCTGGGATGAAAGGCATGTCTTTCATCTTTTATCATGTGTCTGGGTGATTCCAGCTGGATTCCATGGATCTAGAAGGTCTTTGGATGTAATCTCTTGCCAGAGTGGCCATGTTCTGAATTAAAATTCCTTTACATGTTTTTAAAGATGTATTAGTTTAGGTGTATGAGTGGTTTTTTCCCCCTGCATTTATATAAGTGCTGTATATGTGCCTGCAGAGGCCATAAGAATGTGTCAGATTTCCTGGAACACGATTTACAGACACTTGTGAGGTACCATATGGATGCTGGGAATGGAACTGAATTGCAGTAAGTGCTTTTAACCTCTGATCCATCTCCCCTGCTGCAGCTTCTGAATTTTAGAAGTATAAAGTTTGAGGCTACTGACTTAGGCCATTTCATAGGTCCTGTCCTCAGAGAGTTAGAAACTTTTCAAATCTCTGTAAGAGATGTATTTTTTTCCAGGTGTCAGCACTCTGTGCTGGTGCTTCTCTTTGGAGACTTTCTATGTGGAGACCCCCTCCCCAACACACACATACACACACACACACACACACACACACACACACACACACACACACAGTGCGGGTTCCCTCCCAGACCCTGCATTAGGATTAGGCATAGAGCACATCCAAACACCCAAAACAGAAATCTTTTTTTTAACTTTTTGTTTTGTTTCATTTTTTGTTCTTTTGAGATAGGATTTCTCTGTGTGTAGCCCAGGCTATCCTAGAATCACTCTGTAGACCAGGCTGGCTTTGAACTCATAAAGATCTGCCTGCCTCTGCCTCCCAAAGTGCTGGGATCGAAGGCGTGCAACATCACCGTCTGGCTTTGAGAGATCCTTTATTAAGTGGGGAAGAAAAGCTAAAGTGGATGCTTTCTGACTCAGGCAGGAAAACAGCAGCAAATGACCTTGCAGGTATAACTTTTAAGAAGAGGAAAAAAAGGGAGGGCTGTATTAGAATGGGCTAGGATACAGTGGTTTATTTTGACAGGGCATGTTAATTAGGTGAACCGAAGGGGGCTTCAAAAATTTTTATGTACATTGATGTCTTGCCTGAGTGTATGTCTGTGTGAAAGTGTCAGATCCCCTAGAACAGGAGTTAGAGACAGTGGTCAGCTGCCATGTGGGAGCTGGGAATTGAATCTGGGAGTTGAGTTGCCAGTGCCCTTAACTGCTGAGCCATCTTTTCATGACCCCCAAAGGGGGCTTTTGTTAGCTGGATCTTGGTAGTCAACTCCAGGAGGAGGAAGTGGCTAAATAAGGGATTAGACCTTGGTGTCTAGCTTTAGGAATATAATCTAACAGTTTTTAGCAAGGCCGAGGGAACTGGAGAGAAGGGCAAGCCCTGCCAGCGCCATGCCTGCCACACTCAAGCTTGCCAGAGTCCCTTCAATATGCCCTCGACTTGTGATTATGTCTGGGTTATCCTGTTAGGCTGTGGACCTTTGAAGACCACATGGAAAAGAGTTTCAATGGAGTGAATTGACTTGGTTTTGTATAAGAACTGAAACACCCCGTCCTGAAGGAAGCTCCTCAAGCACGAAGGTAAACAACTCAAAAAAGCTTCAAGAAGTCCCTGAAACAGACCCTTTCACAAACGCCCACCACCACCATAGTAAACAGTAAAAGTTGACGATCCTTCTCAGACAAGCCAAGCTGCAAAGACAACACTGAGACCAGACCAGTTGCCTAGAAGAAGCAGAACCCAGCAGAGGTGCCTGGAAGAGGTTTGGACCACCTGAGTCACTCGGAAAGGACACTCTCCAGCCTGTTGAGTTGCCTGCAGGTTGTGGGGTGTGCTCCAGCTTTTGCCAACGGTCGCCCACGCTGAGCTGGGCTTTGGTGACGCAGCTGGCTTTGGGGGCATTTCTGCTCCTGTAAAGTAACCGCAATAAAACTCCTTGGTTTGACAAGCTGGATTTCGATGGTGTCTGTAGTTTGGTCTGTCATGGGATCCCCATCTGAGAAAAGCAGACGTGTGTGTTGCTTCTCCTTAGCTTTATCGCACAACGCTTAGTAGCCTGCCAAACACAAGGAGTGCTGCTGGGGACCTGGCTGGTGGTGGTGGCGTTTCAGTCGCTGCTCAGAATCCAAATATCATCTGACTCTGCGGTCATGTTTTGGAGGGAAGGTCTGCTGCGGTTATTTTATTTAACAAAATAAGCATCTATTATTGTGAAACTCTTGACTATCACTCTCTTCACTCTTGGCTACTGTTGTGTGACAGTTATTCCTTTGGGCTAAATTCCAGCAGAGGGATACATTACTCAAGAAACAGATGTTTTCATGCTGCCTAATGCAGATACTCAGGAGGCAGGGATACCGTATGTTTCTTTGATTAACTTACAGAGGGTCCCAGGCGTGTAGCATGGTGACAGTGTATGTTTAGTGTATGTGAGGCTCTGGGTTCGGTTGCCAGCATCAATACCCAAACAACCAACATATAGGTTTTCCCATGAAAATATTCATTAAAAAAAAATTCCCATGAGAAGGGCTGGGAAGGTGCCTGAAACAGTGGGTCAACTGTGGGTCACTATTCCTTACAGGGGTTGCATATCAGACATCTGCATACCAGATATTTACATACTGATTGGCCTTCCTGATCGGCTGGAAAGGAGTCCAGGAGAAAGAAGGGTATCCTGAGAACCAAGAGCCCAGGAACCACACAGCTCTGGGAGGAGGCCTCCTCAGCAGAGACACTGCAGCTCCCAACCCCTGATGAGCTGAGGAAGTTTGGAGCCTGAGATCTGCATCTTCTTCGATCCTTCTTTCTTCCTTCGCTTCTTTTTCTGATGAGGGAGTCACACCAGGCAATAGATCTCTTAAAAGAGATTTATTAGAGGGACGAATCCAGGAGAGGAGGGAAAAACCCGAGAGTGGCTACCTCTGCTACCAAGAGAAGACAGCAGAGAGCAGGGCAAATGAAGCCTTTAAATAGTTTTTGTTTTTGTTTTTGTTTTTGTTTTAGTGGGCTGAGCTTTCTGAGGCAGAGATTTCCAGAGTCAGGATTGGTGAGATTTCGAGTCCTGAGCTTGGGAGAAGCCTAAGGATTGGTGAGTTTCGTTCAGCCTTTTCACCTACAATTAGCATAAATCTGGGCGGGGTCCCACTGAAGGGCTGAAGATGGCGGTTAGACACCGGAACTGTCAATTTGACAGAGAGGTGTGGGGGAGGGGCCTGTTAACTCATGTCCTAGTGAGTTTATACAAACATGAATTCTAAACAACTTTCCTTAACTAAACTATGAACTTATACTACGGAGTCAGATTCTAGTTCTGGTCCCTGGCTGACAGCGTCGGTCCAATGTAAAGCTCCTGCCTCAGAGGAATGGCTACCACAAAGATGGCGCCTCCGAAGCTCACAGGCCAGCTCCAGTTAAACATGGCTGCCTCCCCGAGCTCCCTGTCAGCAGCAGCCTTAACTGAGGCCTCCGGTGCTGCTGCTTTCCCTGTGGCTCCAGCGTCTCAGTTTCTCCAGGCGCGTGATCTCAGGTCTGTGGAGAGTTAACTCTGCCACGTCAGAGTCCTGAGGTGTTGCTGTCTTGAGTTGTAGAGAGGCCAGCAGCACAGCCTGAATGTCCGAGCACCCCTTGCAGGGGCCACAGTGGGTGGCACCCAGGGGAGCTGAAGAGCTGAAGTGGGGTGCCCAGGGAAAGATGTAGGGAGTGTCCAGAGGCAGAACTTAAAGCCGCCCAGTCTGGCTGCTGGAGCGCCTCAGCAGGGGCCCCGACACTTTCCTCCAAAGAATACAAAGTCTACGCAGTATGCACAGCAAACAGAGGCAGTCTGGCAGGGAAGGCTTTCCCTGCTGTGCACAGCCAACACTGATAACTAGCAAAATTACAGTAATGAAGTGGCAACAAAATCGTTTCTTTAAAGATTTATTTATTATTTATTTAGCGTTCTGCCTGCACGTGTGCCTAGACACCGGAAGAGGGCACCAGATCTCGTTAGAGATGGTTATGCGCCACCAAGTGATTGCTGGGAATTGAACCTCCCCCCCTTCAGATCAAACCCCTCCCTACCTTGATTGCAATTTTTATATATTTTTTCTCTCAAAAAAAGTTGAGAAAAGTAGCTGTACAAAAAAAAATTAGTTATGATAATACAAAGGCTTGAGAGACAAGAGACAGAGGAAGTAAGAAAACAGAAATCGCTTAATTGTGAACCTATGGTCCCTAATGAAATTGAGGATCAAGACAGCCCGCTGACAATGAAGCCTGGCTCGCTGGTGGGGAGCCTAAGGGTCTAGGTTAATGTGTGGATTCGCAAAGATCTAATTGTGCCTTGATAAACAGAAAGGGAGAATAAGAACTCCCAGAAACTGAAGAATGCTTTATTAACTTTAAGTTTCTTGAATGCCAATGAGGCAGGAACAAGAGCTGCTGAAAGGCACTGGGTTGTAGAAAAGAAAAAAAAGGGGGGGGTTGCTGCTGAATTAGATCAAGTTGTATACTTTAAAGATTTTTTAACTCCAGAATAACACTCTCCAATGTGTTACATTGGGGAAGAGGTTTTGCCTACATTTCCACAGGTGATGAAAGACTATGGGTTTCATCCAAACTGATGATCTGAGGGCAGACTAGAGAGCCTTCATGCCGAAATGGACATTTTCTGAAGGTGATCAGGACAGCAGTTATGAAAGATCATCGTACTGCTTGTTTTTAAACTGTATTTTGTTTGGGGTTCCTTAAAGCCTCTCCCTCCCAAACCCCAACCCTAGGTGGGAGAGAGAAGGTTAGTGGGGAGAGAGGGCCCAGACCTCTTTGCTTTTCCTGGCTGCTTAGGGCCAGTGGGTTCTTTTGGGGGTTATGCTAATCTCCATGAACAGCAGACACAGCAAGCAGCCTTGTGACCTCGCCCCGCACGAGGCAGTGATCAGCCGTGGACAAACTAAAGCCCAAACTAAAATCCCTCACTTGGAATAAAACAATTAACATATTTACATAACTGAGTTTTTAAAGAAACCAAAAATTCCATTACATCATTGCATCAACGGATTTTCATAAAGACATTGGGACTACTAAGTTTCTGGGACTGATAATTGTTTCTATGGTAAGAGTTAAACTGTGTACAACTTTTAGCTAACAGAAAGGGGAAGATGCAGAGGAACCCTAACTCAGAACACGGCCTCTCTGGAAACAGATTACATCCAAAGACCTAGGTTTGTTCGGTCCTGCTGGGATACAGACATGCTTTAATTCCATCACCCAGGAGACAGAGGCATGCAGATCTATGAGTTCTAGTCAAGTTCTGTTCAGTCAGAACTGTTAATGAGGTAAGAGGCCGTGCTGTGGAGTTGAGTTCATGGAGTTGTGAGGCGGTTTTACTGGGAGAGCTTTACAGAGTCAGGTTGAAGAGAGAACAGGCTATACACAGGTCAAGTCAGAATGAGCCAGGGAACGAGAAGGAGCCAGAGGACTAGAACAGATTGCTAGAGTCAGTTTGAGGCCAAGCAGAGCAATTCAGTCTGAAGCTCAGAGAAGCCGGTTTGAATCACTCAGCTGGGAGAAGTTTGAGCCAGAACAGCTGAGCTGAACCAGCCAGCAAGAGTTCAGAAAGAGCTAGAAAGGGTGAGCTTACTCAGCAGGAAGTCTCAGAGGCTGAAGGCATTCTAGGCCTAGATTAGATTGTACGGAGGCTAGAAGCTTCCAGGACACGACCTAGGTTAGCAGACTGAGGTGGTGAGCCTCTGAGACAATGATTACTTCTGGAGAATGAGTTACATTTACAGAGGTGTGTGCTTGTAATGCCAGCACAGGGGAGGTAGAGACAAGCGGATCCCTGGAGCTCGCTCCCCACTTCTCCTAGTCCACTCTGCAAATTCCAGGCCAGTAAGAGACCCTCTCCAACCCACCCCACCCAGCCCCTCCTCAAAAAGTGTTTTATGTCAGAGGAAGAACACCTCATGCATGGAATGACACACGGACACACAAGCAAGCAAAACACCTGTACACATAAAATAAATTTTTTTTCTGCTTAAGCAGTGCTGAAAGGGCACTGTGGTACTGCATGTTCCTTTTAGTTGTTCTTTTTTTCTTCGCTGTTTTGTTTTTTGAGACAGGGTTTTTCTCTATAGCCCCGGTTGTCCTCGAACTCCTCTGTAGACCAGGCTGGCCAAAAACTTAGATCTGACTGCCTCTCCCTCTGAGTGCTGGGATTAAAAGTGTGTGCCACCACCAACTGACTTGTGTGTGTGCTAGAGAGAGAGAGAGAGAGAGAGAGAGAGAGGGTCTTGTGTACCCTAGACTGACTTTGTAAGCTCTGTGTGGCAGAGGGTAGCCTTGAACTTTTGACTGATCCTCTTGCCTCTACTTCCCAAGTGATGAGATTATAGCTGTTCTTCACTATGCCCAGTTAGGATACATTTTCAAAAGCTAATTGCATTTTTAAAAAAAGATTTATTTATTATTTATACAGTTTTCTTCCTGCATGAACACCTGCAGGCCAGAAGAGGGCACCAGATTTCATTATAGATGGTTGTGAGCCACCATGTGGTTGCTGGGAATTGAACTGAGGAACTCTGGAAGAGCAGGCAGTGCTCTTAACCTCTGAGCCATCTCTCCAGCCGGCCAATTTCATTTTTAATAGTGTTATTTTTTTAAGTCTGGAGTGGTATCTCATGCTTTTAACCCCAGCACTTGGGAGATGGAATTATTTGAGTTCAAAGCCAGTCTGGACTATGCACGAAGTTCCAGGATAGCCATGTGCCTTAGTTAGGATGTTAATGCTATGAAGAGATACCATGAACAAGGCAACACCTATAAAGGAAAACATTTGAATCGGGGCTGCCTTACAGTTTCAGAGGTTTGGTCTGTCATCGTGCTGGGAAGCACGGCAGCGTGCAGGCAGACATGGTGCTGGAGGAGCTGAGAAGTTCTACATCTGGATCTGCAGGCAGCAAGAAGGAACCCGTACCACCCCGGGCGTAGCTTGAGCATAACAGGAGACCTCGAAGCCTGCCCCTCCAGTGACACACTTCTGCCAACAAGAGCACACGTCCTAAGAGTGCCACTCCCTGTGGGTTGAGCATTCAGACACGTGAGTCTGTGGAGGCCATACCTCTTCAAACCACCACCCCATGGCTACACAGAGACCCTGACTCAACAGGCAGACAAACAACAATAACAACAAAGAGTTTATCACTTGGCACTACATAAGCCTTTACTTGCAATTAAATCTGAAGAAGCCCTAGAACCCAGAAGGTGGCAGAGAAGATATTCCCGATAGCTTGACTCCGACCTCTGCGCATGTGGGACATCGCTTGGCATTCACACGTGCTCACATAGATACACACACAAGAAGTAAGTAAACATTTTGGAAGTGTATCGTTTGATGCCTGCTATAAAACAAAACAAAAAAGAAAACAGGGCTAAAAAACTAACTCGGTGAGCCAGGCAGTGATTCACGTCTGTAATCCCAGCACTCAGGAGACAGAGACAGGTAGATCACTGTGAGTTTGAGGCCAGGCTGGTCTACAAAGTGAGTCTAGGACAGCCAAGGCCACATAAAGAAACCCCGTCTTGGGAAAAAAAAAAAAAAGTGGAGCTGATAGGGCTCTTGACTAGCATATGAGAGACTCTGGCTTCAGTCCTCAGCAACATGTATATAAACACACACACACACACACACACACACACACACACACACACACCATACATACAAAAAAAAAAAAAACCTCAACAAAAAAACAAAGAAAACAACACCCAAACAAACAAACATACAACAACTAGGTTAGAATGTGGAGAAATCAGAGCTCTTTGTGTCATTTTTGGGAGTGTAAAAAGTTACAGCTGATATAGAAAACAATATAGTAGCTTTTCAAGAAAATTGAATATAAAATTCCATGTGTTTTCTGTTGAGTGACAAAGGGGAGACTAAACACACGTTTCCACTCACCCCTAAAGGGTAACATGACAGACCAAAGTACATATACCACCCAGTCCAGCTGGATGAGCTAATGAGTTTTACTGGGGTTATTTTATTTTTTTTAAATATTTATTTATTATGTATACAACATCGTGTCTGCATGTACACCTGCATGCCAGCAGGGGGCACCAGATCTCATTATAGATGGTTGTGAGCCACCATGGGGATGCTGGGAATTGAACTCAGGACCTCTGGAGTTGCTGTCAGTGCTCTTAACCTTTGAGCCATCTCTCCAGCCCTACTGGGGTTATTTACAGGAGCAGAAACGACTCAAAGACAGCTGCATGGCCAAAGCTCACCCCAGCGTGGATGAGCCTCCACAGCTGGGGCACACTGCACAGTCTGCAGGCATCTGAACAGGCTGGAGAGTGCTCTTTGCAGCACCTCCGTTGGCCTAAGTCCCTTCCAGGCAGCTAGACTGATTTCTGCTTTTTCCGGGCAGCTGGACAGTCATCTTTGACTCCGTTGAGAGGGACCCTCAGCTTGGGCGGGGACCCAGTGAATCTGATCAGCTTCAGGCACTTCCTGAAGCTATTAAGAGTTTGTTTGAACCTTCCTGGTTAAGGAGCTTTTGGCCGGATGGAATGTTTCAATCGCTTAGGAAATTGTTACACAATAGTATCATGTGGCCCAGTAATTTCACTTGTAGGCCTTTACCCCAAAGAAGGATTGTCGGTGCTGACCTCTAATACCAGTTACTGGGGAGGCTGAGGCAGGACTGTAAAGTCAAGGCTTGCCTAAGCTATATAGTGAGTTCGAGGCCAGCCCTAGGCAACTTAGTGAGCTCCTATTTGAAGGGAAAAGGAAATAGTAAAGAGAGTTAGGGGTATGTTTCGGTGGCTTGAGTATGGGTTTCCAGTCCCCCCGCTGCTGGGCCAGTGAGCTGCACAATGAGACTGATGCTGTCTGTGCCGCTGGAGCTACAGGTGCCCCTCAGCCACGTGGCTGTGAGGTCAACAAGCGATGCCGAGCGGGAGGTCGAGCTGTGCTAGTTGGCAGATTAGGCATATCAAATACATCATGTGCTGCTTCATGTGCGCGCGCGCGCGCACACACACACACACACACACACACACACACACACACGTGTTCTTGTCCTTAGGTGTCATTCCTCAGGCTCCGTCCGCCTTGTCTTTTTTTGACCTGTGTCTCCCCCCTGGCCTGTAATTCACCATGTGGGTTAGGCTGGCTGGCCAGCGATCCCGAGATCTGCCCATCCCTGCCTCCTCTGAAGGAGGATCCCTGCTCTTCTAGCGCAGCAGGCACGGCTCTGGCAGGCCTGGCCCTTCTCCCCCATTCCCTCTGCCTTGCTGAAAACTGTTAGACTACATTCCTAAAGCTAGCCGACACCACCCATTCCCTTATTTGGCCACTTCCTCCTCCTGAGGCTGACTACCAAGGTCCAGCTATCAAAGTACTGAAGTCCATTAACAAAAGCCTCCTTCTGGCTACATTAATCAACACCCCCAATCAAAATTCATTAACTCATCCTAACAAGGGGTTTCCTCCTTTCCATTTATAAACTGCCATTTGCCTATGGGCCAGGTCTGTCTCCTCTCTGTCCAGAGGCGGTCTGTTGTCCCTCAGGGGCAAATACTCTTTCCCCCTCCCTTGTCCATCCCCCCATCCTCTGTCTCCTGTCTGTGTTTCCTATTCCTTGGCCTTTGTCCCTCTGAGGCAAATGAGCCTCCTTTGTGCTGAGAACTTGGTCTGGGGATGTCTTGTGCCCGTATGGGTTCTTTTGTATATCAGGCATCCGGGTGTGGTGTAGCCCACTCAGGGCCTCATGCTTGCATGGCTTTTACACACGGAGCCATCTCTCCAGCCCTGACCTTCTATTTTCAGTTTGTAGTGGGTTTATCAATAGGTAGCAACATCGTGCTCAAAAAGGTTGTATCCTAACAACAACAACAACAACAAAACTATAAACATATGTAAGCTAAGAGTTTGTAGAACCGGGGACCGTTGCATTTAGAGCCTTAGCGTGTTGCCCTATGCTGGGCAGTATACTACCGTATATATTGTTTTATAGTTCTAGTAGGCTGGTAATCCTGGCAGTTGGGAGGCAGAGGCAGGCAGATCTCTGAATTCAAGGCCAGCCTGGTCTAAATCAAGTTCTAGGACAGCCAGGGCTACACAGAGAAACCCTGTCTCAAAAAACAAACAAACAAAACAAACAAGCAAACAAAATGATTAAGAGAGATTTATGTCTTTTACGCTTCATGTCTGAGTTTTCTAAACTCGTTCCCAAGCACACAGTGTTTTATCTATTAGGAAAAATATTTAAACTATGTTCTGTTGTACATTACCACAAATGGAAGTGCTACGGAAGGATAAGGAAAGTATTTTTGGAATATTTTTAAATGAATGTCATCATATACTAAAAGACGGCAACAAATAAAAGTATTAAAATATGCAGGCCGTTGACAGCTGTCTGGGAATTCACAAGGCAGAGGGACAAATAGTAGAGCAATGAGTGGGCGTTGAGTAGTGCCTGCTTTCCCAACATACACTTTTAGAAAAATATAGGGTTTGGATCTTCAGCCTTCTATGTTACATCAAGCAAGATCCTGAATAATGGGAACTCAGGAGCTAATCTGGCAGTCCGTCCATCCATCCATCCATCCATCCATCCATCCATCCACTCATTGATCTTCTATCTTAGTACTATGGTGGGGATTCCAGAAAGAGAGTGTTTTTGTTTGATGGTTAGTTGGTTTGCTCTTGGAGACAGGGTCTCATTATGTAGCCTTAGCTGGCCTGGAACTCACTATGTAAACAGTGCTGGCCTTAAATTCACAAGGTCCACTTGACTCTGCCTCCAAAGTATTTGGATCACAGGCATATACCACTACTCCAGGCAGTTTTATTTGAAAACCTATGGACCACAGGAACTAGGTGTGGTACGTAGAGAGACTATGTCTCAAAACAAAAACAAATAACTCTGAAACCAACAACAGCAAAATCAAACAAACAAACAAACAAACAAACAACAACAGCAACAAACCTTTTAGGAACAACTAGCTGTGTGTGGTTGTTGTGAGGGAACAGTATAGGCTCAGGACACCCCAAAACCAAGTTCTCAGCACAAAGGAGATTTATTTTCCCCAGAGGGACAAAGAACAGGGAATAAGAGACAGACAGACAGAAGACAGAGGATGAGGGAAAAGGGGAAGAGAAGAAGGGAGTGGGGGAAAAGGGTACTTAGCAGGACACACACACACAGGACAGGACATGACCAGCCAGTGACTATGAGGGCAATGTAGCCTCTGAGAGAGAGGAGACAGACCTGGCCCATAGCAACATGGCGGTTTATAAAAGGTTAAAGGCGAAACCCCATGTTAGGATGAGGTGTTTGATTTTGTTTGGTATGCAAATTAGGGGCTTTTGATTGCCGGATTTCAATACTTTGGTAGCTGGACCTTGGTAGTCAGCCTCAGGAGGAGGAAGTGGCCAAATAAGGGAATGGGCCTTGGTGGCTAGCTTTAGGAATGTAATCTAACGGTTTTTAGCAAGGCAGAGGGAATGAGGGAGAAGGGCCAGGCCTGCTGGAGCCGTGCCTGCCATGCTCCGGCTAGCTAGGGTCCCTTCAGTGGTACCTGCCTGTAACCTCAGCATTTGGAAGGTGAAGGCAGGAGCATCAGGAGTTCAAGGTCAGACTCTGTTACATAGTGAGTTCAAGGCCACGAACCTACCTAAGGTTGTCTCAAACAAACAAACAAAAAACAAAGGGCTGATAGGGTTAAAGCACTTCCTATAGATATAGCCATGAGATCCTGAGTTTGGTTTTCTGGCACCACAGAAGATCCTGGAGGCTAGCTGACCATCTAATCTAACCCAAATGCTGAGTTCCAGGTTCACTGAAAATAAGGTCTCAGAAAATAAGGTGAAAAGCAATGGAGGATTCCTGACTTGGACTTCTGGTCTCCACATGTGTGTGCACAGGAGCACACATATGCACACAGGACACACACACAAACACACATACACAGAGAGGGAGCAAAACAAAACCCACAAAAAGACCAGTGTAATTAAAAAAAAATAACAGGAGACCTGAACTGACACCCTCCTCATTAAAGATATACAAATGGCAAATAAGCATGAAAAAAAATCTATATCATATGTTATACAAATTTTACATTTAATACGGTGCTAGTTTTTAGCATGCGGGTCTGGGTTGGGGATCCCCAGAATCCCTGTGAAAAGCCCAGCCACCCAGTGTGTGCCTGCACCCCCAGTGCTGGGGCTGGGGGTTTGGGAAAGGTGAGTCCCTGAAGCTCATTGTCCACACAGCCTGGCCTCACCCGTAAGCTTCAGGTTCAGTGAGATACCCTGTCTGTACAAATAAAGATGGAGAAAGAGGAGAAGAAACATAGAGTGTCGACATCAACACCACGCACACACATTCCACCAAAAAACACACCCCTACACACAGGGCTGGGGAGGGGGACAGAAAATGTAGACTACAGGGAGAGTGAGAGACAATTCTACAGCTGTTAGACTGCCCAAAACCCCAAACAAGGGTAAATAACACAAACGGCCAGAGGAGGCAGAAAGAGCAGGAAAGGGTCATTTGTTGCTGTGGGAACAAGTCGTTCAGCCACCTGGGAAGACAGTTTGGCCTGCCTGTCTGTCTCTTTTCCTTTGTTCTCTCTGTCTCTCCTCTCCTCTTTGTCTAGTGTTTTGAGACAGTCTTCCTATGTAGCCCAGGCCGCTCTAAAACTCCAGATTCTCCTGCCTCAGCCTCCCGAGGAAATGGAAAAATAAATTTAAAAAAAGAAGCAAAACAACAAAGGCACTTCAGAATTTTTTGTTGGTTTTAAGGCTGAGTCTCACAATGTAGCCCAGGTTATCCTGCAACTTCTGATCCTCCTTCCTCCACTTCTCAAATGCTAGACACCGACTGTACCACCAGCTAAAGCTAAGCTCCAGACTTTTGTTTTGGTTTTTTGAGACGGGGTTTCTCTGTGTAGCCTTGGCTGTCCTGGACTCCCTTTGTAGACCAGGCTGGTCTCGAACTTAGAGACTCACGTTCCTCGTTCCTCTGCCTCCTAGAGTGCTGGGATTACAGGCATGTGCCACCCCACCTGGCTAGCTTCAGAAATCTTTCAAAGGTAAAGACGTGTGTAAGGTGTTAAGAGCCTGTAATCCCATTGCTTGAGAGGCTGGGCTGGGAGGATTGCTTCGAGTTTAAGGCCAGCCTGGGCTACATTATGAAGCCCTATGTCAAAACCACAGCATATGTAAACAGTTTTCTTCTCTTTAATAATTGTAAAATTATTAAAGCAACTTCTTTGAGTCAGTTTGGCTGGATAGTCACTGCAAGGCACCAGACAAGTATGAAAAGAATATTCCATTATGGGAAAAACCGTTAAAATATTAATTTCCAGATGGGCAAAGTTCAGACTTGACTCGTTTGGAATGAGTCACAAACTAGAAACTCAAAGATGGAAGACCCAGAAAACAGTAATTCTCATTAGTTGGCTGAAACCACTAAGTATCCGAGGGCGTGTGGCTGCTGACCAGCAGGTGGCAGAAGAGAGCTGCGTAAGAAATATGTTCTCCTGTGGGGCGGACTCCAAAACGCAGGAAACTTGCGCTGCCTCAGACACACAGCCGCCTCAATTTACGAAGGAAGCTGCCCCAGAAAGAGATAGCCTGGCTTTGTTTTAGTTTTAGTTGTTTTGAGATAAGGTCTTAATGGAAAGCCCTAGCCGGCCTACACTCATCTGCCTTTGTTTGTTTGGTTGGTTGGTTTTTCGAGACAGGGTTTGTCTGTGTAGCGTTGGCTGTCTAGGTACGGGCTCTGTGGACCAGACTAGCCTCAGCTCACAGATACCTGCTTGTTTCTGCCTCCCCAGTGCTGGCACTGGAGGCATGCACCACCACTATCTGGCTGTTTGTTTTTGAGACAGCATTTCTCACTGGCAGAAACTTGCCAGTGAGTCCAGGGATCTGTCTTCACATCCTCCACACCCCTGGAATGAACCCAGGGTCTCCAGCCTGCTAGATAAGCATGCTACCAGAGAGCTACAGTCTTCTTTTATTTGTATTAGCCATTCATTAATTTATTCTTTCGTTAATTTATTTAGTTTTTTTTCAAGCCAGAGTTTCTCTGTGTGTAGCTTTGGCCGTCCTGGAACTCACTCTGTAAACCAGGCTGGTCTCAAACTCACAGAGATCCAGCTGCCTCTAACTCCCAAGCGATGGGATTAAAGGTGTGCGCCACCGTTACTCAACATAGTTTATTTTTTTAAAGGTGTATGTGTGAGTGAGTGTGTGTGAGTGTGTGTGTGTGCAGGTACCTGAGGAGATCAGAAGATGATGTCAGATCCTCTGGAGCTGGTATTGCAAGCTTTGTGAGCTGGCCTATGTGGATGTTGGAACCCAAACTCCAGCCCTCATCACACAGCAGCAAGTAACTGCTGAGCCGTCTCTCCAGCCCTCGGTTGCTTTTGCTTTTTTGACAGAGAGTACCCCAGGATGGCTTTGAACTCAAATTGATCCTGTTGCCTCAGCCTCCTGACTTTTTTTTTTTTGAGACTCATCATTAAATAGGTTTTGTTTTGGTTTTGGTAAATCTGAAATTAAAATTTACTAGTGTTCTGTATTTCTGTTTGTTCCATTTATCAACTATTAACCTATAGGATGCAGACAGGAAGTGTGTGGTTTGGTATTTGCACAGGTCCTTAAACCTGTATGGCGAATGTCTTTGTTTCAGCTCGGCTTGGTGTCTTCGCCATTGTCTTGTAATCTCATTGGGTGTGGGGTCAGTTATCGAAGGTGTTTTTCGATTTGTTTGTGCTGGAGGGGGGGACGACTCACGGCCTTGTCCACGCTAGTCAAAGCAGCACTCAGCTCTGCCAAAGCCTTGTGACTACGTGGGTCAGCCAAATACCTCTGTGCGATCCCACGATGGCAAGCCCTACTCACATTCTAAAATAAGAGTGGAGATGTTTGGGACTTTAGCCTAGAAATGTCTTCTCTGTTAGAGATGAGAGGCTCTCTTATGCGATTGTGTTTTATGTATCATTGGGAAAAACAAAACAACAGAGGAAGCAAGTGGGCTGCGTGCAGCCAGAGGCCAGAGTGGCTCAGGCTGTGGGTTCTAGGGAGGATGGGTTCTCCTGCAGCCAGGGGAACGCCTAAGGAAGAGTTAGTTTAACTTGTACAGAGCTGCCAGCTCCTAGTGTTGAAAGTGTCTTTTCAAGGCTTTGCAGAACAGAGATCATCGTGTGAGTTAGTAACTCCAGTCCCGGGGGATCTGACCCCTCTCTGGGGTTCCTAAGGCACCGGGCACATGTGGTGCAAAGGCACGGAGGCAGGCCAACCACCCAACCACACACTGAGTGAGTGAGTGAGTGAGTGAGTGAGTGAGTGAGTGAGTGAATCATGAATGAATAGATGGCAATAAGCTGGCCGTGGCGGCATATGCCTTTAACACCAGCACTCGAGAGGCAGAGGCAGTCGGATCTCTGTAAGTTCAAGGCCAGCCTGGGCTACGTAGTGAGACCCTGACTCGATAGATAGATAAAACAAAAGCAACAGCAGAAGTACAGCATGTACACTGAGCAACACATGAAAAAATATATGCAAAGGCTGGCCCCGGGTGATGCAAGAAGCCCTCTCAGAATTCCAGGCCGGAAGTGGGTGGAGGGAGAAGGGGCAGGAGTTCCAGGCCATCGAGGGCTACACAGCCCTGTCTCAGTAAAAGAACAGCTTTCAAAACAGCAATAAACTGAACACGAACGAGTTAGCGGCCAGCCAAGAGAGCAGACACCAGCACATCTGGGCAGTCATGAGAATCTGTCTCAACGGCTGCACCGCCTTCCATCATCCCGGAAGATGACCGTTTTTATGGTGGGAAAGCACACAGGACGTGACAGCTGTCGTCTTAACTTCTTTTGGTGTTCAGCCCCGAGGCATCTCCTGAAATGTCCCCTGAACTCCACACGCACGACACAGCCCATGTCTATGTGAGTGAGCATGGGGGAAGGCGTACGCCCCCCAAATAATAACCGGGACCTCCTGTATTCCCAGCTTCCTCTTTTTGTTTGCTTTTGTGTGTGTGTGTGTGTGTGTGTGTGTGTGTGTGTGTGTGTAAATGTATGTGTGTGTGCACCTGTATTAGTATGTGCCACGTGTGTGTAGGTGTGCTCGAGGGCCAGAAAAAGGTGGTTGGAGCCCCGTGGAGATGGAGTTACAGGTGGTTGTGAGCTACCTGCTGTGGGTGCTGGGAATTGAACTTGGGTCCTCTGGAAGAGCAGCAAATGCTCTTACCCAGAGAGCCCTTTCTCCAGTCCCTAAGCTCTTTTTTTAAAAATACTTTTGCTGTGGTTGTTTCAGGACAGGGTTTCTCTGTGTAGCCCTGGCTGTCCTGGACCTCACTCTGTAGACCATGCGGACCTCAAACTCATGGATCTGCCTGCCTCTTCTGGGGTCAAAGGTGTGGGCCACCATAGCCTCACTTAGTACTGTTTCTGTTGTAGTTTTTGTTTTTGAGAAAGCCTTACGAGCTTTGAGCCCACAATCCTGCTTTCTGAATAAAATCTTCTGTGATGACTTTTCATTTTCTCTCCCTGTTACCCTCTTTGGCTGTGTGTTGGGGGTGGCAGAAATCAAATTCAGGTTCCTCAGGCAATGTTTATCTTGGAGATTTTTTTTTTTAATGTTTTTGGTGTTGGGGTCCTCACATGGACCTATGGATCTCTAATGAGGTTAAGATGGCTCCCCAGAGAGCCTAAGCGATCTGCCTGTCTCTGCCTCTGAAGCGCTGGGGTCATAGGTGCGACCACCACACCTCGTCTTTTATGTGGGTGCTTTCGACTGAATTTAGGTCCTCACACACGAGCAAGCAGCACTTTGCCAACGGAGCCATCCGAGTCTTGCTGATCCTGACATGTGTGGGGCTAACTCTGGTCTGTGTAGGAGGGTGGGTGTCCCGTGCTTTGCAGGGAAGCTCATAGCATCCCCACATCTCTCTCCTAAGTACCAGGAGCACACCCGAGCTGTGACAACCCAAAATGCCTCCAGACCTTGGTTGACGTCATTTGTCGGGGAGGAACCAATATTGACCTTGATTGAGAGAACCAGACGGTTGGTCATTTTCTGCCTCAGGTTTACGAAATGCTCCTCTCCTCTGAGGTCATGGAAATACTGTCTTCTAAAAGCTTTCTGGGCTGGAGAGATGGCTCAGTGGTTAACAGCGCATACCTGCTCCCAGAGGACCCAGGGTTGGCTCCTAGGGTTCACCTCCGTCTGTGACTCCAGGCATCAAACACCCTCTTCTGGCCTCCTTGGACACCCACATACAGGCGGCATACACACTACACACGGACGCACACATACGTATACATAAAACTGGCTGTTCTTTTCACCATCACTTCTCTGACTGGCCTGGAATAGAATGGTACGAAGTAGGGTATCCAGTCTACCTTATTTTCCTGTGTGGCAAATGTCCTCTGTCTACCCCACTCATCTACAAGACCCAAGTGGCCACGGAGCACGGTGTGCCATTACTCCCTGTCCCAGAATCACAGTGCTTTAAGCACTGTTGTCTCTGAAAGGGCTGGATCTGGGAAGTCTTTCTCTCTTGGCTATGTCTGGCCTTTGTAGCCATTATGTGTTGAATAAGTTTTGTTGTGGCTAATTAAAGGTATGGTCTAATGTTTATTATTCGCCCTAATTACTGTGGCAGTATTGTCTAACCCACTATTATAATCGATAAAAGACACAGACACCTGATAGACTTTAGATTAGCCTTATCTTACCTGGGGCGGGGCAGATATTGACCCTCTAAATTACCTTTCCCTCCCAGCCCCATCCTAGGCTCCCTCCGGTCCATAGTCCATAAATACTTGCTTATTCTTCATCTGGGCCAATTCCTCCATCCATGCCAGCCATGGGCTTCTTTCCACGCCAGCCCGTGCCAGCTGTCTTCCTTCTTCTTCCCGCTGTACCTCTCCCTCCCACGATCCTTCTGTCCCCAAAGGCCCTTGAGCCTTAGCCATACCTACCTCTTTCTGCCCTGCTGAGGTACAGGCCTTTTAATCAGCCCATCAGGGATAACTGGGAAACGTTCCTTCTCATCACACAGTCACAGGAGATAGTCCATGACGATATGACGATACTCATGGCAGGGCGGAGACCAGAGTTTTGGTTTGTTTGTTTGGTTGGGTTTGGTTCTCAGCACCCACACTGTGGCTTTCAACCAGGAGGTCTGGTGCCCTTCTCTGTCTCTGTGGGCACCTACCCTCCCAAAGGTGGCACACAGACACACACATTCACATAACAAAAAATGCTAAATGTAAATATTTGTAAAGTTTTATTTATTTAATTTAATTTTTTTTTTTTTTTTTACCAGACTGACCTCGAACTCACAGAGATCCATTTGCCTCTGCCTCCTGAACTCGGATTAAAGGCATGTGCCACCCTGCCTGGCAAATATATATATTTTTAATTTATTAAAATTTTTATTTTATGCGCATTAGTGTGAAGGTGTCAGATCCCTTGGAACTAGCATTACGGATAGTTTTGAGCTGCCATGTGGGTGCTGGGAATTGAACCCGGGTCCATTTGAAAGAGCAGACAGCGCTCTTAACCACTGAGCCATCTCTCTAGCCCCCCTGGCAAATATTTTTAAAGTTTTAAAAAACATCTTTTTTTTCTGCTTTGTTTTTCAAGACAGGGTTTATCTGTGTAGCCTTGACTATCTTAGACTCACTTTGTAGACCAGGCTGGCCTTGAACTCACAGCTATCTGATGCCTGCCTCTGCCTCCCAAATGCTGGAATTAAAGGTGTGTGTCACCATGCCTAGCTTTAAAAATATCTTGAAGGATATTCAGTTTTGTCTATGGCTTCCCCTATCTCTTCCTCTGTTAAATGTAAATTTTATTACTTGATTTTCTTTTTTTTATAACTTTTTGTTATGAAAGATTCTCTTTTTATTACTTTGTTTGTTTGTTTGTTTTGAGGCAGAGTTTCTCTGTGCAGCTCTGGCTGTCCTGGAACTCACTCTGTAGACCAGACTGGCCTCAAACTCAGAGACCCACCTGTCTCTACCTTTCCAGTGCTGGGATTAAAGGTGTGTGACACCATCATTCAGCTATATTGTTTTCTTTTCAATATTCTGTCTCTTAAGTATGACACACACACTGTGAATTTTAGCATCTGAGACTGCTATCTGATGGAGAATTATGTAATGTTAGGCAGAGAAAAATACTCAAGGGCAGCTGAGGTCTGCAATGTTTATGCTGTTAAAAAATTTTTTTTTCTGTGCTTGTTTTCTCTTATGGCTTAAGCTTCAATTTTGAAATTCTCCTAAATGGGCCTGTTGTTTATTTTCCTTGCTAACATTTCTGGTAAACAGAACAGTTTAGCGATCATCAAAGGAACATTTTTAAGGACAGCGTGATCACATTGGATGGCCTCCATTTGTAGCCTGTCTAGTCTTGAAGTGCACAATGGAAACATTTGGAACATCTTACTCGCTGCCTTTCGTTCAATACCATGCTTTATTTTCTGTGAATGTACTGCTTGTTGCAGCAAGAGTCAAGCAGACAGCACAGAGGAGAGAAGGGAGGGAAATCGAGAAGAGGGGAAGGAAAAGGAAGGGAGGGGAAGGGCAAGACAGACTTCATTGTCTCCCCTTTCCTAGGAGAGCTGTTCTCTCCAAGGGAAGGAGCGGTGGGGGGGGGGGGGGGGGGGGGGGGGGGACTCCTCTTGTCCCCTTCTCACAGGACCGCTGGGTCTCTTCGTGTTACAGAGGACTTCCTTGTCTCCTTTCCCTCGCCTACCTCAGCCTCCCCTCCTCACATCCCCATCAGGGTTCTTCTCTCCTACCTACCCCATAAACACCGCTGCTGCTGCTCAGAACGTGGGAGGGCCCTTTGCTCTCTTCACCCCACAAGTGGCTCCAATCGTTAACTTATGATAATGACTCATGTGCAGCTCCGCCTCTCCCATGAGTTCCAGGCCCTCCTGTCAGCCTGCTGGCCTGACTCTGGACACCCGTAGGCTTTCCTACCCGAGCGCCTGGACTTGTTTCTCCCCAACTCCCCACCCTGCTGTATCCACTTTCCTATCCTGTTCCTGTTCAAGCCAGACCTGGGAATCATGCTGTCTGACTGCCTGCCTGCCTGCCTGTCTACCTGTTTGCCTGTCTGCCTGCCTGCCAATCTGTTTTGAAACAAGATCTCATTCTGTAATCTGGCCTTGAGCTCAGTGTAATCCTTTTGCTTCAGCTCACAAGCACTAACGTTACCGGAGTGACTTGCCATATCAACTTAATGCCCCTGAAGCTGGCCAATACTCTCCTCATATATATATGTACACATATATGTACTCATATATATGTGAGTATCTGTGCGTATTAGTTATTTTTCTTTGCTGTGATAAAACATCACGACCAAGGAAGGCAAACTTCTAGAGCTAAGGGTTTATTCAGGCTGATAGCTCCAGAGGCATAAGAGTCCCTGAAGGCAGAGTGGAGGCGTGGTGCCTACACCTGGAAGCTGAGGGCTCACGTCTTGAACCCCAAACAGGAATCGGAGTGACCTGCGAATGGTCCAAGGCTTTGAAACCTCAAGACCCACCCCCAGCCACATGCGTCCTGTGGCAAGGCCACACCCCCTAAACCTACCCAAATAGTCATCAGCTGAGATCCAAGTGTTAAAATGCCTGAGACGATGGGAGATAGCTCGTTCAACCACCCTACAGTTAATATTAAGTACAACACACACACACAGAACAATGCTGTGTATGCACACATACATGAATATACATACATGTACCTATATGTGTCCATTCTCTATTGTATTACAAACTCCATTGTCCCAGGCCATCCTTTCTTGCTGGGGTTCCATACCGTACCATCCCTGGGTCCTTGGATTCCCACAGTTCTCCTTTCGTTCATTCTCCATGCTGCCCCCAGGAGACCTCCAGTGTTCTTGCCCTAGAATGCAAACCTGATCCTTTTCCCTTGCTTGAGCAGGGGGAAACATTACGATTTGTCTGCACAGTGTGCCATTTTCCTCCGCCCCCATCTTGGCACGCTGCCCTCCTGTACCCGGCCACACCTACCCTGTGTTCCGGAACAGCGAATTGGTCACAGTTCCCAGAGCCCCAGGCTTGTGCATATTAATCCTATTTGTTGGGAATGTCACTCAACTTGTCAGCCAGCTTTTTTCCTTTCAGTCTTTCCAGACTCGGGGCAGACGTCACCTCCTCTTGAACTCCTGTGCCTGTCGCATCCTCTCCCTTCCCCAGGCTGAACTTGGGCACATTTTTCTTTTTTCACACATCCTCTGAGTGACCCTTTGTCTTGGAGCACATTTGTTGGTAGAGTGGTGCTCAGTCTACTGATAAAGGTTTTGAGTCTAGGGCAAACCCCTCCCCCACTTCCTGCTCTCTTTGGGTCTTTGACACCTAACATGTCTCTCTTTTTGAGACAAGTCTCATGTAGCCCAAGGTGGGTTCTAACTCAATATGTAGGCAAGAATAACCTTGAGTTTCTAATCCTCTTGCCTCTTACCTCGCAAGGGCTGGGATCACAGTCTTGAGCCCATACCTGTTTAGGCAGTACCGGGGGGTGGGGTGGGGGATGGAATCGAACCCAGGGCTTCATGCATGCTAGGCAAGCACTCTACCAACGGAACTATACATCCAGCCTGTGAGCTTTCCATAATTGATTCTTTGATCCCAAGCTTATCTACTGATAAGCTATGTGATCTTAGGTGATGCACCGAACTTTCTTGCATTGTAGTAAAATCAACAAGCCCCTTTTGAAGATGAAATTACGTAAAACACAATAATGCCGTATAGCTTTCGCCCTGCCTCTCAAATAGAAGGATTCACTGTGCTCACTACATGAATTGCTCCTTTGACCTGCGTGCTTTTACCCTGTTGTTGCGGTTCTGGGACAAACTACTTACAACACAAACTACTTTAAGTCTAAAATAGTTAAGCCAAGCTATTTGAAGGCTGCCTGACTGCTCGCTCTGCACCATCAAATACCGTTTGCCTCCTCCTGACTCCACCTTACATCCCCTCCCCACCCCCCCCACCCCCCCCAACCCCCCCTCACAAACGCCTTCTTGTCTCCCCTGCTCTGAACACAGGCTTCCCTCGGGCCCCACCTCCATGTGAAGCGAGACTTTCTTTTCTTCTCCTCATCCTGCCAGAGCCCTTCCCAGAATGCTTTCCTTGGCTTCCTCGGCCCTCACACCCACTTCTTTGTTAACTAACACATAGCCTAATCACTGTGTCCTCTGAGAACTCTCCTGTTGCTGCTGGGTGGTAGCCCAGGTTTGCTCATGGATCTCTGCAGTTTCCCCTGACCTGGCCCACTCCTCTGTGTCTGCTCTGACCCTGCACTTGCCTGATTCTCCTTTTCTTTCCCCTACAACTCTTTTCCGGTTCTTTTGCGTCTGTGCTGGTTCAAGGCTCCACCCAGAAGCTCTAATCTTTTCTCTTTCCCCATGGGTGGCCTCACCCTCTCCCAGGACAACCATTAGCACCTCTTTGCATATGCCTCCTGCTCTGGTTTTTACTACCAACTTGACAAAACCTTGATTCACCTCAGAACGAACCTTTTTTAAAATTTCATTTTTTAAGATACAGGTGTTGGGAACAAAACCTGGCTCCTCTGCAGAGTAACACATAGCCAGGCTCTTAACCGCTGAGCCATCTCTCCAGCACCTCTGGAAAAGTCTTACTGAAGAATTATCTAGATCAGATTGGCCCATATGCCTGCCAGTAGAGGGCGCCTTGGTTGTTAATTGAGGTTGGAAGACCCTGCCCATTCTCTACAAAGAAGGTCCCGAAGTGTATACTAGAGAATACAGGCAGATGACAGTAAGCCTACGCTCTCTTGGCCTTGACTGTGGATGTGATGCTTTAAGTTCCTGCCTCGAGTTTCCTGAAATAATGGAAATATCACCTGAGATTATAAGTAGAATAAACCTTTTCTTTCCTAAACTGATTGTTGTCAGAATTTTCTATCAGAACAACAGAATTGAAACTAGGAGCCCTCCCAGGCCACATTAGAGGAGCTGGAGTTCTGTGTCTGCTGGGCAGATATTTTTAGTGGCCTTGTCCTAACCTAGAAGGCACTTCTCACTTCCTTTTCCCACGCATCCACTTCCGCTCCTGCTCCTGTTACTTCTGTTAACGGCCCCGCCGTTCTCTTGCCATCAGATCTTCTTGCTGCACACTGAGTCTCTTGCCTAGTAGGTGCCCTCATTAAAGCATCTCTGGCTGCCCAGCTTGACTTGCCCACTGTCCTGAAGAGGGGCTTCATCATCTCTCCTCTAAACCATCTCCACAGCCCTCCACCAACAAATATGTATTGAACTCATCCTCTAGGTTAAGCAATGGGAAATTAAAAAAAAAACAAAAAACAAAAAAAACCAGTGCCCTACATGGCTGTTCTCGGGGTGCTGAGAGCCAGGAACTGACTTAGGTCAAGGCTTCAATGGGGCCAGGCAGAAGCAAGCAGCCACTGTAGCAGAGCACACCAGGCCCTCTGCTGCCCTCCCTGGCCTCTACTGCTCCTTTATTGCAATCCATGTTCTCTGCTGTGCCAGGGGAAACTTTCCGAAGACCCTGTAACCATTCTGCCAGCGCCCTTCCTCAGTGCCAGTCCTCAGCATGCGTGCTCCGATCGTCACAGCGTGCTCCAGCCCGATTCTCTAAAGCCAACGCCTATTTCTCCCCTCACTCTCCACCACAGCCCACCCATGCTTCGCCACAGCCAGAGCCCTGAAGATATCTTCTTCCCGTCCCCGCACCTTTCTTCTTGGATCTCCCGCTGCTGTTTGGTGGCAGCCTAACTGTGGGCCTGTCCCCAGCAGGCAAGACCCTTCCGTCTGACAGGACTTCCCCTTTTCATTCTCAACAACAGAAAAGCCGTGACCAGCAAACCCTCTGCTACAGGCACAGAGAGCTCCAGCATGGGCAGCTGTTTCTTCACTAGCAACAAGGGCCCCGCCGAATGAGGCAGGTGGCCCAGAACCTGGACACCCTAGGCTTGTCAAAGAAGAGGGGTAAGAGCAAAGCCAGGCCACCCTGGTGAGGACCATCAGCCATGTGATGGTCGGGAGGGAGCTGGAGAGCCGCCAAGTGGGTTTCACCAAGATGAGCGCATGCCTGTGGAGTGGATACAAGGTCCAGGGAAATGCCCTGTGTGTCCTCTGCTGCCCTGTCCAGCGTCCTCTTGGTTCCCGCCTCGCACACCACCACTGTTTCTCCTGCCTCCCTTTACTTGCTCTTGCTGTTCCACATCTGCCCTGCCAGCTGTTAGCCTCTGCCTTGTAGATCTACTCTTTCCCCCCTCCCTCCATCCCTCTGGAGTTCTGTCTGCCACGGTGAGGTAGGGCGATGCGGGACAGGAACCACATCCTCGACCTGAAAGAGTCATGCCGTCCAGGGTGGCCCTCAGAGTGGTTCAGAGGCACGCACATGCATATCCAAACCCACACTTTCTCTAACGCCGACTCAGGGTTTTGCCCCCAAAGGGCTTCACTGCCTTCCGTGGCATTCCAACGTAGGACGGAATTCCTAGTCAAGTGGAAACTCAAGCCACAAAAATTGGGTCAACCCTTAAAACCTAAGTGTGATGCTGCCAGCACGTATGGAAATGCCTGGCTCAGTCTCTGAAACACAGTAGGCTTGTCCAGCCGGTGTCAGCGTGACTCCATGCACCCCTAACACAGCGTCGCAGCCAGCGGTGTAAAAGATTCCCTCTGAGCTGGGTGGAAGTCTCCCCTCCCCTTGTGGGTGGGTCCATATTGCCTGGGGATGACGTGACAAATAGAGCCACTCTGCATGGCTAGGTGGACAGGGCCGTGGGCCTTGGGGCTGCCAGACGGCCATCCCAGAGCTCGGCGGACACTGACGGCGCCACCCCGTTGTGCTCACAGGCCTCCGAGCTGAGGAACTGCTTCCCTCCCCTCTGGGATGACATACGCTGCAGTCTTTCTGCTTCAAAGGACTATTGGGTCTTTTCTCGGTAAACCTTCATGTCTGGTCATTATTCTGAGAGGTGGACGAGCGAGCACCCTTATTCTTGGGAGATGTGCAGGGAGCTATTTGCACAATAGATAACATGGTGTCTAATACAGGGGTCAGCCTGGCGACAGCACAGTAGGTGGAGCCTAGGGCCAGAGCAGCCCCTGCTGAGGTTTACTGTACCTCGCTGATGGGTGTTAGCTCATTCACACGCCAGCTTCTGAGGCCTTTGTGTATGTTAGAAAATGAAGGTTTTAGAAAGTTAATTTTTTTCTTAGCACAGATTTTTATTTATTTAAGAACAGAACAGAACTGAATTCAAATTCTCTTTCTGAGGTCTGGGGGTGTGGTAAACTGGTCTCATGCTCATGGCCCAGGGTTTGAGCCCCGGAACCACAGAGAGAAAAGTGAGGACCGGAAAAGCACTTGTCTTGCTAGCATGAGGACCTGAGTTAGGTTTAGCAGATGCATGCAAAAGTTCAGGCCAGTCAGCCAAGGTAAGGAATGACACCAGAGACTGTTTGTGTCCATACACACACACACACACACACACACACACACGGTGTGGGATAGACAGACAAAAGGAAGAGAGACAGAAGGATGGAAGGAATCAAACTCCTCCCCAATATTTTTGTCTGGCTGATCTTGTTATGTAAGTCTTCTGAGCTCTCTGGCTTACAGCTTTAGTGCAGGTACACAGCACAGGCTTGTCACACAGTGCTCAGTAATGCTACTGAGGCTTTGGGTGAGCCCAAGTGACCTCAGGGTCATCTTCTATTGTAGTTCCCAGAAAATGGCTATCCTGTGTTTTAGGCTGGGTATGTGGCCTGCCATGCCCACAGTCACTGAGAGAGAACAACGGACCAACTGGTAAGCTTTGGGATCTCAACTAAAACGTGTAGAAAACATTCCTTTTATGGTTTTTTTGTTGTTTCTGTTTGTTTGTTTTTGAGACAGGGCTTTTCTGAGTAGCCCTGGCTGTCCTGGCACTCACTCTGTAGACCACACCTGCCCTCTGCCTCCCGAGTGCCAGGACTAAAGGTTGTGTACCATCACCTCCCTGCTCCTTTTATTGTTTCCTTTTTGCTTGCTTGGCTTGCCTTCTTTGAGGCAGGGTCTCATGTAGCCCAGGCTGGACTCTTTAACTCATCATGTAACTGAAGAAGCTGACCCTGAACTCCTGATCCGTTTGCCTCCGCTTCTCAATTTCTAAAGCCACAGTCAAGAGCCACCATGCTTAGCCGTCTTTGATGGGGAGTTCAGAGGAGACATGGAGGGGAGGGAAGGAGAAGTGGCAGGCTCTTGTGGGCTGGAGCTGTCCTTGGGTCTACAGCTTGATTGTCATGATGAGGGGTTGCAGAGGTGCAGGGGACAGCCCAGGAATGCAGAACCCTGAAGTGGAAACTCCAGTGGTGTCCTCACAGTAGACACTTTGTGTTTTCTCTCTGGAAATTCTCAGCCAGTGTTTCAGAGGCTCTGGGTTCTGTCTACCTGGGTGTATTTTCAGGGTCCAGCTGGCAAGGCAGCCCTGCCATTTTGCAGAGGAGAAAGTTCCAGAATAAGAGAGTGAGCTCACAGCATCCCAGATTCTCCTCTTAACTAGGCCTTCTCCTCCCCCACACCCACCTCAGCAGGGCTGCTCTCTCTCTCTCTCTCTCTCTCTCTCTCTGAGTAGCTGGGGGGATTGTCAACGTCAGGCCAGAAACTTGTCTTTTCCTTTTTTTTTTTTTTGCTTCTCCCCTAAAGACACAGCATTCACCACCCCACCCCCCACCCCCCACCCCCTGCCAGATGGGACCTGTCAGCTCAGCATGCAGATAAGTCTCCTCTCAACTGTGGGAGGCCTTTCCATGAATGGAAATTCAGATAGTCACTACAACTGTGGCCCTAAATCCACAGCAAGCCGGCCAGAGTCCCTAAACAGGTTTGCAGGACATGATGAGGGAAGATTGGGCTCCCACCCACGAAGTACCCTGGGGCCTGCTGGGCCCACCAGGCATTCTCTTCCTAGACGCCAGTGTGACAAGGCCTGTCCTTCACCTTGCTCAAATGGGCCACACACCGTGCCCTGCCATGTTTGTTGTTTTTGTTTAACACAGGGTCCCCTGTAGTTGGCAATGAATTCGCTGCATAGCTGAGGCTGGTCTTGAATTTCTCATTCTTCCTGCCTTTACCTCCTTAGTGCTGGGATGACAGGCATGTGCCTCCCTCTCTCTCTCCCCCCTCTCTATATGCTCCATGTATGTGGGTGTCCACAGAGGCCAGCATCTAGCATTAGATTCCCTGGAGCTGGAGTCAACGTTTATGACGGGTCCCTGATGTGAATCCTGTGAACTGAACTCTGGTCCTCTGGAAGAACAGCAGGTGTTCTTCGCTGCTGACTCACTTCTCCAAGCTCTGGCACTGTTCTCTTTCTTTCTCTTTATAAATTGTATAGGACATCCAAGGCCCTTGTTTGACTCTCAGCACCGCCAGTTTGAAAAAGTGGGATGCAATAGGGCTCCGTGGGGTAACAGCTGCCAATCCTGGAGGCGTGAGTTCAATCCCTGTGACCCATCTGTAGAAGGAGAGAGCTGACTCCTGCCAGTTGTCCTTTGACACACGCCGTGACATGTGTGCACCTATGCGTGTGCCCAAGGGCACACAAAAATCAATAAGATGAAAAAACATAAAAATAAAACGGCAGGGTGCCAATCCCTCCCCCTGCCAATCTCAAGAGAAACCCGTGTTCAGATGAGAAGCTGCAGCGAGGAAGCTCGCTGAAAACAGCATCAGCATAGAGTATCACGGTATTTGTGCCGAATTCTGCAGCATGCCTGGGCTCAAGCTGGAGAGGCCCAGCAATGGCGCTCCCGCATGGCCGAGGCCGGGCGTGCGCTCTGCTCCTACCAGCCCTGTCTTGAAGAGTTGAGTGTGTGGAAGTGTTTTGAGAGCTGTAAAGCGCTACAGAGGAATCTTTTGATTAAGCGTGGGGGCGAAGGCAGGAATGCCAAACTGAGGAGCTCCGAAGAGAGTGTGGGAAGCAAGTGGCTGGAGAATCTTACCTGCATCCAGGTTTCTGGTTTTTTTTTTTTTTTTTTTTTTTTTTTGGTTTTCCGAGACAGGGTTTCTCTGTGTAGCCTTGGCTGTCCTGGACTCACTTTGTAGACCAAGCCAGCCTTGAACTCACAGAGATCCACCCGTCTCTCCCTCCTCCAGTGCTGGGATTACAGCCACACCTGGCTGGCATCCAGGTTCTTGTAATTGCCACTTGTCAAATCCACACAGTTGGGTGAAATGAAGACAAAAGATGGAAGTAAGGGACCATGGGACAGGTCTTCCTTTAGCTATCAGAGGCGAGCAGGAAGGGAAGGAACCTTGAGGACCCTGAGGAGGTCTGCTGTTTTGAGGCTGGCCTCACGAAGCTGTTTGGTAGCCTTTGGGAGCCTGATCCTTAGCCGTAGGACAAGAACGGCCTCCATTCCCTCTCCTCTATGTCTATTTCACAGCAGGCGATTTTCCCCAACTGGGACCAGGATGGAAAGAAGGGCCTGGGAATGGGTTTATCCATTGTGGTGCCCCGTTTTTCTTGGATTTGTACCCATTCTCTCTGAAGCACACTGCCTATGAGTCATCGTGTATTTGGGTGCTGAGGACTGAGACCCAATTTTCTGTCCAAGAACCAGAAAACTGGCAGACCCGGGTGTGTGGGCTCTGTGAGTGGGAAGGGTCTCGGTGGCCATTGCTCCCTTTGTCCTTCTGCTGGGAGGGGCTGGGGCTACCAACTGTCTGTACTCCTGAAGGAGAGGCGGCAGGCAAGGGCAGAGAAGGGTCCTAAGTCTGGTTTCTGCACTCACCTAAGGATGAGAGGCACTAGGTCTGCCCTCTCAGCCTCGGGCCCACAGCAAACACAGTGCAGGCAGGGAAGCATCAGCCAAGCTCACCCGTCTCCTTCCATTACCTTGAAAGAGCCTGAAGGCTTTCCAGCCTGTTTCTTTCCATTATAAAATCCATGGGGGTGGGTGGGGGTGGCGGCCTGCTCTGACAAGGGGAAGAGATGTCGGGCCCACACTCATTCGCCCACCCTATCCTCTGAAGCACGCATCACAAGCCGGTGTCATTCAGGCACTGCAATAGGTTCGTGTTTGGTTTTTTTCATTCCCTGTTGCTTGGGCTCAAACCCAGAGTCTCACATGCTAGAGAAGTCTCTACCACTGAGCCATACCCAGCCTAACCTGTCTCTAAAAGGAATTTGTGATGGTTAATGTAATTAAAACATAAAAGGTCAGCTAAGGCTGCACGGAGAAACCCTGTTTTGAAAAGCAAAAAACAAACAAACAAACAAAAATCAAAAGGAAAGAAAAAGAACTCAGCTTATCTGGTGCCTTATCTGGTTTACTACCTGGTTTAGTACCTGGACATCTGGTACTCAGCTCTCTTTTTTCCTTCCTCCAAAGAATGAGAGAGAGAGAGAGACAGAGACAGAGACAGACAGAGACAGAGATGGAGAGACGGAGAGACAGACAGAGACAGAGAGAGATTTTTCAGATATGGAAGAGCTCTTGTCTCTATGTGGCTCAGGTTAGCTTCAAAACTCATGATCCTCACACTTCGGCTTCCCAAGTGACTGGATTAAAGATGTGTTTTGATATATCTATGAAAGCAGGAACTAGTGCCGAGCGGTGACTAATGCTCAACTGCCTCTTTCCCCACAACTGTGAGAGCTGCGCTTGGTGGGATGGAGGTGTCTTTCCTAACTGTGGATTAGCAGGTGGCGTCTGAGAGAAAGATGTAGGCAGCCAGCAGAGCAGAACCCCTCCTTCTGGAAGAAGTAGCAGAGAGCACCAGAAAAATCCCTTCTCCACCCCCGGGCCAACTGACAGATGTGTGAACCCAGCCATTAACAGATAATAAAAATGGCACAAGTGCGGGTTCAGGGGTTCCAAACACTGAGGGGGTCTCTGACCCTCCCAGAAGCCTGATGTGGCAGGTGCTGCCACCCCATCATTTCCGCTAAACTGATGTTGAGAGTAAGACAGAGATCCCGAGGCACCAGGAATGGGGTCAGGCCCTGTGGCTTCAGAGGCCAGTGCTTGCTCTAGCACCTCCCTGCTCCGATGCCAGCGGTCAGGGCTTTTCCACAGGCTCTGAGGTCCTGGGCAAGTCGCCCTATCTGGTTAGTTTCCCTTGTGTGAAACTACAGGGTTGGAGGACTGGATAAGAGAGTCGTCTTGAAGGCTGGAAAAATAGGCTCCAGTCTTCAAGCTGTGTATTCCAAATGACAAGAGGAGTTCATTCCTGAAAGGCCAGAGCCTGGTCACATGGGAGTAAGCCAATGGCCAGAAGGCTACAGCCTGGCCGCTGGGGTCACCCAGCAGTGGAACCTCAAGATTCTTGAAGCTGATTCCCTTCCTGGCTGGGAAGTTAAACTTCTGTGGAGGAGGAAGTTCATGGAGGAATGACAGTATTGATGGAAGGAGAGTGAGAAGATTCACACCCTTTATCACTGAGCCATCTGTTCAGCCTCTACAGTTAACAGTTGTTTTTTTAAACAGATTTATTCATTATGTATACAGTGTTCTGCTGGCCACCTGGCCAGAAGAAGGCACCGGATATCATTATAGATGGTTGTGAGCCACCATGTGGGAATTAAACTCAGGACCTTGGGAAGAGCAGCCAATATTCTTAGCTTCTGAGCCATCACTCCAGCCCCCCACAGTTAACAGTTTATTCATTTATAGTTTAGAATTCCGTAGGATGTCTGAGGAAAGAAATGAGGCCTTACCTAAGGCCATACATATTCAGACCCCAGATTATTGCTTCAACATTAAATATCTCTCTGTAAAGGGAGTATTAACCCCATCAGCAGCTTTTACAGCAAGTGCTGGGATTCTAGCTTCACAGTCGGTGAGAAGCTTCAGACTCCAGGGTAAGGCGTTCTTGTCTTTCCTTGGGTCCCCATCATTTCTGTGTCTTTCTATCTTGCCTCAGGTAGTGGCTGTTGGCTACAGGTTTTATAATTGCCCAGAGCTATACATTTTGGTTCTTCTGGGGTGGGAGGAAGCTGAGTACAACTGGGGGAGGGGTCAGTCCATGGCAGGTTTCAGAGAGGAGCCTAAGGAAAAGAGAGGGGAGTCTCTAGCTGTGGAGCCCTGGGGAAGAGAGAGGTCCTGGGGAAGGCCCTCTGGCCTTGAGGAGGGGCTCTCAGACTTTCTAACATTCCTTAGAGAATGGAGTCAAGGCAAGAACAGATTCAAAATGACGACGAGGGCTAGAGTCTGACTCATTGGCAAAGCGTGAATCCCCTCCCAGAGAATCTCAGAAAAATAAAAATAAAAACAGAGTCTAGCCGGGCAGAGGTGGCGCATGCCTTTATTTCCCAGCCTCGGGAGGCAGAGGCAGGCAGCTCTCTGTGAGTCTGAGGCCATCCTGGTCTACAGAAATGAGTTCCAAGACAGCCAGGGTTGTCTCAAAAACCTGTCTGAAAAAAAGAAAGACTCTAATTGGAACAGACCATAGAGCAGGCCACTGAGGGAGCCAAATCTGTTGTTTTGAGGGCTTTCTGGCTTTTCTCAGCTTAGCTGGGCAGGATGACTCTTTTGGATAGTCCGTCAAACCACCAGGTGGTTATAAAGGAAAAACTGAAGGTGGAAGTGACGATTCAAGCTAAGGATCTGGGAATAACTGATAAAGTTTACGTTAAAAAGCCATTTGTTTACTCCGTGTGTGCACAGCATATGTATGGAAGTCTGGGAGGAACTTGGGAGAATCAGCATTCTCCTTTCACCATATGGGCCTCAGGGACCAAAATCAGGTTGTCAGGCTTGGTGGCAAGAGCCTTACCCCACTGATTACCCCTCTGAGCCCTCTCAGGTCTCCAGACCTATACTCAGAGGCCTCATTTTCTTTCTTTCTTTTTAAATTTATTTGTTTATTATGTATACACAAGATCTCATCACACACCAGATCTCACGCTGCGAGCCACCGTGTGGTTGCTGGGAATTGAACTCAGGACCTTTAAGGAAGAACAGCCAGTGCTCTTAACCTCTGCGCCATCTCTCCAGCCCCCAGAGGGCCTCATTTTCAAGGCTTTTAGTTTTGTGGAAAACAGCAGGACTTGTCGAGCTGTCCTTCGGGACCTGACATAAAGCTGTTCTGTGAATTCCAGAAGAAGAAATATCCCCACCCTCTAAAGAATCCCTCTTTGGCTTTAGCAGTTCAAGTAAAGACCTCCTTCCAGAAGCTGAGGATAGGGCTGGAGAGATGGCTCAGTGGTTATGAGCACCAACCGCTGTTGCAGAGGACCTGGGTTCTGTTCCCAGCACCTACAGAGTGGCTCACAACTGTCTGTAACCCTTTTGGCTTCTGCAGGCACCAGGCATGAACCTGGTGTGTGGGCATACATGACGTGCAGGTATAACACCTATATACATAGAATAAAAAATAAATCTGAAAGCAGCAGCAGCAGCAGCAGCAGCAGCATAATGGCTTGCTTGTCCAGGGCACTTTCTTCTTGTGGTCCAGTTGCTAAGGTAGATGGAGATGAAGGAGGCAGCATCATCAAGATCATCTGGATAACCATGGGGCTTCGTAAATGAATCGAAGATGTGTGAACAGCTTCAGGAGCTGGAAGTTCTGGCTGTGCATCCCCACACAACAGGGGCAATTCTGTCCGAATCTACAATCTGTTTCTAGGTGACTCTGTGACTACGAGGTTCTCTGTTAAGCTGTGGCTGTGTGTTTTTCTGCTGTTCAGAGGTAGACAGAGAATAATTTCCAAAGGGATTTTCAAGACCTGGGTTTGGGTCTTGTCTCTTACTAGCTGGGTGGCATTGGATGAGTCACTTCGTCTGTAGCACAGATGATGAATAGATAAGACTCTATATGAGCCTCAGTTTCTTCATCTGGGAAATGGGGAAAACAATGCCTCCCCAACAGACTGTGATCCCAAAAGTAGAATTGCTTCCCATGAGTCCCTGAGGCTGCTCAGGGACGTTCTGACGCAGTGTGTCTGGAGTGGGCAGGCCGGGGTCTTGCGTTTCCTCACACTGCCTCACACTATGCTCACACTGTCTGGACATATGTGGACCATCAAATCTCCTGACTGCAGCTCTCAAGATAACATTCTCTTCAGCCAATGGGGTAGGAGAGCACCAAAGATAAAGCATCTTTCTTGCCCAGGATCAGAGGGCCTTCCAGGAAGCTGGACTTTCAGGATTAGAGCCAGGAGAGTCTTGAACCAACTAAACAATGTGGTCTGTCTCAGGATGATAGGAGAGAAAGGGTTGCTGTGGTCCAAATTGCTGTGAACTGAAAGCAATTAGGTGAGGGTGATTGCTAAGGCCTCTCCTTGGGCCAGGTCTGTAGTTCCTTCCATTTCATAGAGGTGGAAACAGGCCCAGAGAAGCTCAGTGGCTTGGCTCCTGTCACACAGCTACTCAGGGGCTCTGCTGAGGCTCCAGCTCCCCACCTTCTCTAACAGCCTCCACTGCTTTTCCCAGCATGCCCCTCTTTGGCGATCGCAGCATGTTTATTTATAAATTGGCTTGTTTGGAACCTGAAATTTGGCATCAGTGGTTTTGGCTTGTGAGGAGCTCAATTTTTTCCTGTCTGTTTGGTTTACTAACCCATGTTTTGTAAGGGGGGGGGGTAACCCCACAAAGGAATAAAAACACAAGGCTGCTGAAGATGTTCAAATGTGAAGCATCCAGAAACGTGACTGTATCAAGTCACTCATTTATTTTGCGTCTCTAGATAGTAGTTAAAAATGCATGGGGTTGGTTGGCTTCCAGGGATGATAAACCCAATGAAAGAACATCTCTGGGCTTGCTCCTGGGTGGTTCTCTCTGAGCCAAGCACAAGAGTGGGAAAGGACACCTGCTGGGCTTGCCGCTGTCCTGAGTGAAGAGGTCAGAGAGGGGCACACCTCAGACCGAAGGATGTGGGCTCTATATCTTTCCCATCATGCGCACAAAGCCAAGGTTGTACAAGGTGGCTTCTTTTTATTGTTGGTTTGGTTTTTTTTCGAGACAGGGTTTCTCTGTAGCCCTGGCTGTCCTTAAACTCACTCTGCAGACCAGGCTGGCCTCAAACTCACAGAGATCCACCTGCCTCTGCCTCCCTTGTAAGTACCGACTGTTTTAATTGGTGACATTGTTCTGCTGTGTATTCTCATGGCCAGGGAGTCTGTCCTCAGTCCCTCAGTGCTACTCCATGCCTCTCTGAGCCTGGGCCCATGACCAGGAAGACGCTTAGTCTTCCTCACAACCAGCCTGGGTTGGCTCAAGTATGAACACCCTTCTCCCAGAATGGTGTGTCTGGCTAGCAGCTTTCGCCACTGTCCCGACAAATCAAGTTAACTGCTGCACTTATCTCTAGCCTGATCCAGCCTGATGGTGTTTGGTTTTACTGAGATAGGGAGTTACGTAGCCCAGGCTGGCCTCAACTTTGTCATGTAGCCATGGATGACCTCAAACTCCTGATCCCCCTACCACTGCCTCCCAACTGCTCATTCAATGTTTTTAGCAATGCAGGTGTGTGTGGCGGTGGGAACAGTCCATCACACAGTGAGCCTAATAAGATGTATCCGTTTAAAAAAACGGTTACCATGGTTTAAAGGTTTAAAAAACCTTTCATGGTGACCAAAGAACATTTTCAAGCTCAGGCTCCAGGCTAACAAGCGGCCTCCAGTCCCAGGGTCTGCTGGGCTGGGTGAGGATTATGGCTGGGGAGTGTTTCCAGGCAAGCTTGGAAAGCATGTCTGTGGTACTGAGTGGGGGTCTCCTGGGTGCTGGGGTTCCCATGACTTTCTAGAATCAGAAACCCCAAGAGGCAAGTTTACAATTCTAGAAGTCGCTGAACGGAGGTACCCTCTTATACCCAGCTTTTTTGCATTCTCCTCATATTCCCACTTTCTTTGGCTATTCCACTTTAAAAATTATATCTATTGTTTGTGTGTGCACGCACACATATCCTATGGTCTGTGTGTAAGACAGAGGACAGTCTGAGGGAGTCAGGTCTCTCTTGGGTCTTTCTCTCTCGTAGAGATTTATTTATTTATCTATTTATTATGTATATAGTGTTCTGCCTGCATGTACATCTGCATGCCAGCAGAGGGCACCAGATCTCACTATAGATGGTTGTGAGCCACCATGTGGGTGCTGGGAATTGAACTCAGGACCAGAAGACTAGCCTATGCTCTTCACCTCTGAGCCATCTCTTCAGTCCCCTAAGACCCACTGAGCTCTTTGGACAACAGGGAGAAACACTACCCCATCCACTTTCACCAACTGAAGCTTTCCACCTTGTGATGAACTTTTGCAGAGGCCCCGCCCACTTTGCCTGGGGCACTTGAAACCACCCGAATGTGCCATGGGCTGCAAGTCTGGTTCATGGTTCATGGTACAGGAGGCACCGCCTTGCCTAGACTCAGCCCAGATGCGGAGGCCTCCATTTGTTTACGCTGTCACCCTCCAGCTCACTGGCTTGCTCTAACTTTGGGGTCAAATTCCTCAGAAGTAGAAATGCTTCTCTGGTCAGGGTAGAGGCTTTTGGCAATTGAGGACTGTAGCTCCGGTAACTGTGGGGTGCTTGGCTCTTCCTGGGAGCCTGGGTTTCAGTGTCTGTCTGAGAAATCCGAGGCCCTTAACATTCAGAGGTCTCTCAGCTGCAGGCTTTTATGTCTCTTCATCCCTTCAAAAGTGACATTCCAGGGGTCAGCCAGGCTGGTCCAGCCCAGGTCAGCACATCCTTACTTTGTCTCCTACTTTGTGGGTAATAGTAGCAAGACTTCCCTGCCTCCCTCCCTGTTTCTCCGTTTCAGGAACCCAGAATGGTTACCTGGGTTCCAAGTGGAAGAAGTATGATGGAGTTTGGGTGGCGTAATCTCACATCATGACTTTCCCCACTAGCTGACTGTCCTGGTTAGTTTCTTGTCAACTAGACTCAAGCTAGACTCTGGGAAGAGAAAATGGAGAAAATGCCTTTATCAGAGTGCCAGCAGGTCTGCAGGGCGTTTTCTTGATTAATGATTGATGTGGGAGGGCCCAGCTCTCTGTGGGTGGTGCCACCCCTGGACCAGTGCTTCCGGGTGGTATGAGAAAGTAGGCTGAGCAAGCCATGGGAAGCAAGGCTGTCAGCAGCGTCCCTCTGTGACCTGACTCCAGGTTCCTTCCCTGACTTCCCTTCATAGCGGACCATAAGCCTTTCCTCTCCAAACTACTTTTGGTCATGGTGTTTCATGACAGCAACAGAAGTGCTTTGCTGCTTGGTCACTGGCAAAGAAAGCCACGGGGCTGGATGCCAAGGCCACAGACTCGGTTGTCTTCTGAGTCTGCAGAGCACTCTACCCTTCTGTCATTTTCTCTAGTCTCTCCCACAGCTCCTGTCCCCACAGTCCCTGTCTCACAGCCCCTGTCCCCACTGCTCATTCCCACAGCCCTTATCCCCACTGCCCCTGTCCCCACAGCCTTCTCGCCTTTGGCTTATGAAGCAGAGCAGACACCAGCATATCTCCAGTCCTGCCCGTCCTCGGTGTCCTTTCATGGGTCAATGGCGGAGTGGCTGGGATGTTCTGCACCGGATGTGTGCAGGTATCAGCAGAGCCCGATTTTTCCCGGCCCCTCCCCTGACCCACCAGGAGCTCAGAGTGCCCCATGCACACATGGCATGACAGGGCGGAGACTGCGATGTATTTATTTGATGATGGTGCTTCTTTGGGAGAAGGGTGAGCTCTGGATTTTCACTGCCGTTCAGAAGGAGTCCTGGCCCATCACAGGGGCAGTGATGGCGGTCATTTTCCAAGTCACGGTCGCTCCCTCCCATGCCAGGTTCCTCTGCCCTACCTTCATGGCGGCAGCTGTGCTTCAACGGGATCCAACCGGAGCTCCCTGCTGGGCAGGGGTGTCTCCAGGAAGCCTCTAGCCCCTAATTATTTATAATGGTTACAAAAAAAAAAAAAAAAAAAAAACCCACAACCCACCCAGGTCAGCCAAGGAAAAACATGAGCCAGGTAAGCCGTCCCTCCCTTTGAAGGAAACTACTTGCATGGACAACACACCAGGCCAGCGAGTGAAGTGGGTACCAGACACACGGTGGAGGAAGCACCCCACTCATTACTGGCTGCCGTGCAAGACCGGCTTGCAAGGTGGAGGCTGGGGGGCAGGGCAGGCTGCAGACTGGGCCGCAGGCTACGGCGCTCTGGTGTCAGCCCCGGGCCCTGCTAGAATGATGAAGCCAAGGACCAAGGCCAGCAAATACAAGCTCCCCAAGGTTCTTTCCCCCCACCTCTCCTTCGGCTTGTCTCAAGGGATGAGAGCTCTCAGATAGAGGGGACACTTTCTTCAGGTGTCTGGGGCCACTGAGTTTGGAGCCAACTGCACTGACTCCATAGCTAGGCAGACCAGCCCTTGAGTCTATGGACCCCACAATGCAGTGGCCAAGCAGGGGCTTCAGGGACCAGGTGTGACACAGGAGGCTGTGGGGAGGGGCTCTGCCATAGCTACAGCGCAGGCCGCTGAGAGACCCCAAAACGGAGCCCCCTCCCACCAAAACAGGGAACTCAGAGGTTCAGTTACTGTGTCCCTTTTCTCTGGGGTGTAAGGACCAAACCGTAGTTTTGGCACCATAAGCTGTTGTCTTCCTGGCCCAGGACCAGGTCAGAGGAGGGAGGCCAGGAAAAACCCATCCCTTCTCTTGGCCGTGACTTGTCTCTCATGCCGTCCCCACGTCTTTGGCCTGCTCTCAGCACTGCTCCGCCTCCATGAAGCCCTCTTTCTCGTGGCCGGAGGGCTCGACCTCTGTGTAGGTGGAGTGGTTGGGGTGGTTTCGGAACTTCATGGCTGGCCAGTGGTGAGGTCTCCTCTGCAGGGAACAGAGGCAGAGTCGGTGAATACGTCTCCTCGTTGGACCCCGTCTCTGAGGGCTGCTGCGAGACTTTCTCTCACAGGAGCGGGGCCTCACTGTGGAGGACCTTCTCTGCAAGATTCCCCACAGTAAACCCTCAGCCACTAGAAGCCCTGTATAGTCCTGGCTGGCCCAGAACTCTATGTAGACCAGGCTGGCTTTGAACTTGCAGCCATTCTCCTGCTTATGCTTCCTAAGTGTCGGGATTATAGGTGTGTACCGCTGTGCTGGGAATTTCTAGAAGCAGGTTTGGAAGGAACACGTTTTTTCCCATCACCCTGTGGTTTGCGGAACTGAGCTAGAGGTTTCAATAGCAGACCGGAGATGTGAGACGGTAGGAAAGGGTGAAGCGGGTCACAGATGCCCACTCTGCAAATGCCAGCACGACCCTCCAGATGGCGCCGCATCAGAGTTGATGGGAGGTTTACTGAAATTCAGATTCCTCTGCCTACCTTGAAGACACCCATTGAAGTCCTCATGGCCCGGGGACCCAGAGTCCTAGATGATACCCAGGTAAGGCTAAGAATTCAGAAGAATTGGAAAAACTCTCTTTCTTTTTTTTATGAAGCTGAGGAAAACACCTAGGCTTGAGGTCAGTGGGTTTGTGACCCAGGCAGAGACAGATGCCCCTCTGGAACCTTCGCAAGTGATTTTTGTTGCCATTGCTGTTTTTCTAGACAGGGTTTCTCTGTGCATCCCTGGCTGTCCTAGAACTCACTCTGTAGACCAGGTAGGCCTCAAACTCTCGACATCTGCCTGCCTCTGCCATGGAGTGCTGGGATTAACAGCGTGTGCTACCCTCCCCCGCCCCAGCAAAATAATCTTCCTGACAAGGGTTTCAGGGAAGTTCACTCTGGTGTGCTACATAAATGCTGTTGAGAAGTTCCTAAGGGCATCATTGGCTGGTGACCTATTAGAGGGCAGGGCCAGTGTCTCGTTCATCTTCACGTTCTCAGGGGGGGGCCATGATGGGCCTCTGGAAACATTTTCACCAGTGGGGAGAGGAGCCAGTTGTCATTGCATGGTCACACGGATATGGTCTGAGCGTCACTTCCCATGATACACTGTCGATGTTCCCCCTGAGTTCGTTAACTCCTGTTAATTTTTGCTGGAGGTTGTTTTTGTACACTGTGTGTTCAAATGCTGGTTTCTGTACCCAGAGATCTGCTCTGGTTACGGTCCAGACACTGGAACTGTCATTTTTATGAATCATTTCCTATCTCAGTGTTGTGTAAAAATTGTTCTCCATCATCACATCCTTCTGATTGGTTAATAAAGAACTGAACAGCCAATAGCTGGGCAGGAGAGATAAGGCAGGACTTACAGATTCCAGTGAGTGGCTCTCAGATGGGGACCCCACGAGTCCCCAGGAGGACATGAGCAGCCAGAGCAAGACTAAGATGGCAGGTAATGGGTCATGTGGCTGGGAAGTAGGCCAGGCCAGCATAGTTGGGTTAGAACAGCTCAGTATCTGCCCAGATGCAGTATCTGAAGCTTTTAATAAATCTAAAGGCCTCCATGTCATTATTTGGGAGCTAGGACGGGCATGAAAAAAAAGAAAAACATGAATTTTACACATTTTGGCTTGTCAGCTGTCGCTTGAAAAGGCCACAGAGGCAGTGAAATATGTTGGCTCTGAATAAGACCAATTTGGGTACAGGAAACCGCTAGTCATTACGGGACCTGGCATTAACAGGGCACTCCTCTATGGTATTTTGGCCACCTTCCTCTGCGGGCTTCCCTAACCTCCCAAAAGCAGATAGACCACTCCCTAGAGAGGGAAAGCCTAGGTGCTGAGTCCTGGGGAGGCTGGACAGTGGCACCAACCAGTCACTGAAGATGTGACAGAACGGAGGAAAGTTTGTCAGGGAGGTGAGGGACCGGATGGGGTGAGGCAGGTCCTGAATGGCGAGGAAAACATTGATGTGGAGCTAGCCCGAAGCAGATGCAGGCAGATCCCACACTGACCGAGATGAAGAAGAGCGCAGCGCTGGAGTTAGGGTGGCCGCTGATGTAAATCCCAGCCAGGATGATGGCTGCTACCAGGAGCACGGCCAGGACAATGCCCACGACGGTGCCCAGGTGCACGGGGGGACCCTTGGTCTTCGGGGATAAGTTGTTTTGAAGACCTGTGGGGATACGGGCAGGGCAGAGAAAGGCTTCAGGGACGAACATGCTCAATCGACAAAGGGGTCCTCGGCCTCCCATGCAGCCAGAGGCCTGGTACCCTGGCTGCTTTGCTCTCTCGCCTCCCCCACCTGCTTTGACTCCTCAGGGTGGTTTGAAGAGGGGCAGGTAGTTCAGCACTCACCATCTCCTCCTGCGTAGGGGTTCAACTTGGTGTCATCTTCAAAGAGGACAGAAGGGATAAAAATCAGCGGAATTCACTCAGACCTCTGTCACCCCGGCTCTGGATGGGACTTGAAGGCCGTTCATTTCAACTTTCCATTTAGGGAGGGGGGTCCCCCCCCCCCCCAGACCACATAGCAGTGTAACAGAGAAGACTGAAAGCTTTTCCTGTCCTGCGTCATCCAATCAACAAACACAGGAGTGCTTACTATGGGCTGGGCGTTGGGGGTTAGGGTTAGCGAGACCACAGATAATAGATGGACATGCCTCCCTCCACTTCAGGTAACCCAGAGGGAACAGCAGGGGTGTAAGCCGGGCTGGACGTAGCTCAGTCACCGAACACACGCCAAGCATGGGACATGAGAGAAGCTTTGGGTTTAGCCTCCAGCATGAGCACGTGTGCGCATGAGCGCACACACACACACACACACACACACACACACACACACACACACACACCAACTATAAATAAATAAACTTCACATGATGAAGTTGTCTCTCAGGCCTCACCCAGATCATGGGAATCAACAGAAGTGTCCCAGAGGGAGGATGTGAGTGCTAAGCTGGGGAGTGGAGAGGACAAGATAGCCAGAGTCAAAGAATTTGCCAGCTGTGTATACGTCAGGGTGGAGAGATGAAAGGGGCCTGCCTGGAGCGCATGGAAATCTTGCCTGGCCTTCCTTTTTTTTTTCGTTTTTTTATTTTGTTTTTTGAGACAGGGTTTCTCTGTGTAGGCTTGGCTGTCCTAAACTTGCTTTGTAGGCCAGGCTGGCCTCAAACTCACAGAGATCCTAGGCTTTCCCTCTCTAGGGAGTGGTCTATCTGCTTTTGGGAGGTTAGGGAAGCCCGCAGAGGAAGGTGGCCAAAATGCCATAGAGGAGTGCCCTGTTAATGCCAGGTCCCGTAATGACTAGCGGTTTCCTGTGCCTCTGCCTCCCCGAGTGCTGGAGTTACAGGCGTGCACCTCTGTGCCCGGCTGACCTGCAGCAATTTTAACACCCTCTACCCCTCAAGGGAGACCCCAGCAGCCTCCTCAGTCTGTTCTGCTGTCAACCTGGGGTTTTGCCACGGGAGGCAAAGGAAGCCAGTGTCTGAATGCCTGAAAGCACCGCAGGTCGTTGCTCTCATCACTTCAACTTGAAACAGGCTTAACCACGCCTCCAACATCCGGACTGTTTGAGACTCTTTTGTGGGTCCCATGTTTGTTCATCTAGGTGCTAGCAGTCTTCCCCCTGCCCCCTCCGGTCAAGTGTCACACTGTGGTGGGAGCTGCTGGAAAGAAAACAGCTAGAGAAGCTGCTCAAGGATTAGGAGTGTCAGAATGTGGGTAATGGGAGAAATCCATAATAAAAAAATTAGGGTAGGGCATAGAGAGATGGCTCAGCGGCTAAGAGTGCCTGCTGTTCTAGCCTGTCGGTGGTGACACATGCCTTGATCCCAGCACTCTGGGAGGCAGAGGCAGGTGGATCTCTATGAGTTCGAGGCCAGCCTGGTGCTCCAGAACAGCCAGAGCTACACCGAGAAACCCTGTCTGGAGGAAGGGGAAAAAAAAAGTGTTTGCTGTTCTTCCAGAGTTTAGTCCAAGCACCCATATAGCAGCTCACAAGAGTCTGTAACTCCAACTCCAGAGGAGTTGACAGCCTCTTCTGACCTCTGTGGGCACCGCATGCATGGAGGTACCCAGACAGACATGCTGGGAAAACACACATTTAAAAAAAAAATCTTAAATATTTTTTTAAAGTTGTTCTCTCTGGGGGCAAGAGGAAATAAAGCTGGAGGGGTAGAACGAGAAACAAAACTTTGTTAAATATAGCTGCTCTTGTAGATTTTGCTTTGAGATCCTAACTATTATCCTTCAGTTACTAAGTGACTATAAAATATAAATATAAAAAGCCAATCTGGTGGGTCGGTGAGATGGCTCAGAGGTAGAGGCGCTTGCCGCACAAGCATAATGACCTGAGTTTGATTCCCAGCACCCGTGTTGGACAGCTCACAACTTCCTGGAACTCTATCCCTGATAAATAAAGGGATATCAGATATCACACAGGGGATCTCTACCTCCGGCCTCCTGGACCTGTGCTAGACTCTCTCCATTGATTAGAGAGCCACCTTGTACTTCACAGAGTCCTGGCAAGATCCTCTCCAGTGAGCAGGAGAGGATGTCTTGGGCAGCGTGGCCACCTTCCGTGGCTCTGTGGGATGGACTGGAATGGGCAGTCATGGTCTCAAAAGAATGCTGGCCTGGGAGTTTATTAGAAGAGTTATTAATGCCACAGACAGGCAACAGCATGATGAGGGCGCTGAAGAGAGGAATCAGGGCCCACGTGGCCAGCGTTCAGCCTGCCCTCACACCTTCTTTGAGGATGGGCATGGTTTCATAGCGCAAGCATGGCATCAGGCTCTCTGGCCCCAGGAAGGAGTCAGGGAAGGGGCAGGATGGCGGCCACCCTCTTCGATGTAAACTCGCGTCCCCAGGTAAGAAACCCTGGCACTCAACGTCTGCTAGCTGGACACACAGCGTCTCTCTCAGCAGAGTGCCTGCCTGCGTCTTCGAGAGGAGGCTACTGCAGGCCCCTCGGACTGAGCAGCACCCGGATTCTGACGTATGTTCTTGGGGCTGGAGAGACGGCTCCGTGGTAGAGGGCGTTAGCCGCTTTCCCAGAGGACCTACATTTGATCCGCAGCACCCACATGGTGGCTCACAACCATCTACAACCCCCGTTCTCCAAGGGAGCCAGTGCTTTCTTCTGATCTCCATAGTAACCAGGCACCAGGCATGCACTCGGTACACAGACACACGCAGGCAAAATTTATACTCAGAAATTAAAAGAAAAATTAGCATTACATTCTTCGAAGAATTGGTTAGTCTATATATACTGCCAGTGAAGTTAATTTGCACAGTGCTCATTAAGGCTGCTATGGTCAGGGCCTTTTGTTATTTTTTTTCCCCCTGTGTTTTAGTTCTTGAGATAAAGTCTCGCTATCCTAGGTGGCCCAGGCTGGCTTTGACCTGGGGACCCTCCAGCCTCAGCCTCAAGTGGTGAGGCATTCTTATAGATACGTTCCACCATGCCCAAGTCTTTGGTCATTCACCTATCTGAGGGGTAGTGTCTTCCCTACAAAATGGGGGTACAACGGTATCACCACCCCCCGGATTGTGGGGATAGGGTGCTATGCATGACTGCACATCCTCCTGGGCCGCCCTCCCCATGATGTCAGGTCTCCTCATCGATGGCTCATTCTCCTCCAGTCAGGTCTGAGGTCGGCTGTCTCTCTAGTCCTCTAGGTGGTGCTTAGAAGGGCAGGAGGCACTCGGGTAGCCCTGAGCGACCCACTTGGCCTCTTATAAGTCCCTAGTGACTGAACTGTATTTTCAGATACTAGCTTTTTCTTTCCCCGTTCCCTCCTCTCCAGGGAAACTGTAAATAACTCACAAATCTTTCAGCCTTCCTAAGGGAAAAGGATCAAATCAGGGGCTGAATCCTAAAAGGGTTTGAGGATCAGAAAAGGCTCAAAGGCCTTGGGAACAGAGGCTGAAAGAGCTGCCAGAGACACTCCATAATGCTCCAGATATCCTGATCTCTGGCAGCTTCAACCAAGGTCCCCAGGCTTTGAGGTAACAGAGGAGACCTCTGGATAGTCAGGCTTTAGCAGATAGCGGATGGGCATCAACCCAAGAAGAAGGTATGAGGCGGAAGTACAAATTAGAGGGGCATTGTGGCAAATGCCTTTAATCCCAGCATTTGTACGGGGTGGTGGTGGTGCATACCTTTAATCCTAGCACTAGAGAGGCAGAAGCAGGCGGATCTCTGTGAGTTCAAGGCCAGCCTGGTCTACACAGTGAGTTCCAGGACAACCATGGCTATGTAGAGAGAGACCCTGTCTCAACCCCCACCAAAAAGAAATTCCAGCTCTTGAGAGGTTGAGGTGGGAGGATCAGGAGTTCAAGGTTGTCCTTGGATACACAGTAAGTTCCAGGCCAGCCTGAGCTACACAGACATTGTCTCAAAAAAGCTAAACATAATAGCTCACATCTGTGATTCCAGAACTTGGAAGGCTGAGAACTTGGAAGGATTGCTCACCAGTTCAAGCCCAGGTTGGGGTAGTAAGACCAGCGTGAGACTCTGTGGGGTATGAGAATGACCCCCTCCTGCCCCCGTAGAGGCACTTTTGTTGAAATATTTGTCCCTAGCTGGTGGACCAGTTTGGGAAGGATTAGGAGGTGTGGCGTTGCTGGAGGAGATGCGGCACCAGGGGCCGACTTCGGGGTCTCAAAAGACTCATGGCCGTTCCCAGGGTGCATTCTCTGCCTCCTGTTTGTGGTTTGGGATGTGAGCTCTCAGATGCTCCTGTCTCCATGGCTTCATTCCACCACCATGGACTCCGGCCCTCTGAAACTGTAAGCCCAACTAAACACTCACGTTGCCTTGGCAATAGTGTTCTATCACAGCAACAGAAAAGTAGCTAATGTACCTCATCTCAGTAAAAATAAGTGAAACAAGAGGGCTGGATATGCGGTGGAGTGGTAGACTGTTTGCTTAGCATCGTGCAAGGCCTTGGTTCAATCTCAGTACCAGAAGAAGAAAAAAGAAAAAATAAAAAACAAACAACAAAAAAACAATCAGACAGGGCGCTGGAGAGATGGCTTCTCAGTTAACAACACCAGCTGTTCTTCCAAAGGGCCCAGGTTCAACTCCCGGCAGCCACACAGCAACTCACAACTGTCTGCAACTCCAGTTCCAGGGGATCTGAGGCCCTCACACAGATATACATGCAGGCAAAACACCAATGCATAAAAAAAAAATAAAATAAAAATAAAATTCAGATAGTTTTCTCTCACGACTTCTGCAGCATAAGTGGCCTCACAGGCTCTCGAGGTTACTACCGAGATGAACTGGGGTACTCAGACATTCATTTCTCCCTCTCTGAGAGGACCTCCATCACATGGTCCCATGGTCAATCTTCCCAGAGGCCAGAGCCTCTCCTTCTCTATCGCCTTCTGCTCACCGCCAGTAAGGCAGCTAAGCTTTCTGAATCTCAGTGCTTTGCCAGTGAAAGACTAGGGCAGTTCCTGTCCTGTGAGATGGTCCCAGGCTCTTCCTGGGCCTTCCCTCTGCCCCAGGACTCATGCCTTACCTTCTGTGGTGAGGCTGTCGATGAAGAGGGAGGAGGAGGTGGTGCGGTCTTCATCAAAAGGGCCGAAGGAGCTGTCGGGGGAGGGCGGGTAGTGGTGCTCATCCTGGAAGTCCTCACACGTCTTGCCCTCTGCCTGCAAGAGACCCCAAGAGACTCGCCACTTCCAGACACAGTGACCCCTGAATGCCCTCAAACCTTGCATCCAAGGTTTGGGACCCAAGTACTTGGGACATCGAGGGAAGGGGTGGTGGTTGATTGAGCCCAGGAGTTCAAGACCAGCCTGGTCAGCTTTGTGAGACCCTGTCTCAGAAAATAACTAAGATGGAATTTCCCACTTTGTCTTGAAAGCTATACCACAGGGTAATTTATCTGTCAGCTGCTTCAAATCCTTATGAAGGGGGGTGAGAGGTCAATCTTAAACAGATAAAATCTTAACAGTCACTAGCTGGGTGCCCTTCTTCAGTCCTAGCACTTGAAGGTAGAGGCAAACAGATTTCTGTGAGTTTGAGGGCATCCTGGTCTTAAACAGTGAGTTCCGGGACAGCCAAGACTACACAGGGAGACCTTGTCTCAATAATAATAGTAAACAGTATCTCTTAGCAGTCACTACCAGCCAATGTCAGATATGGCTGAATGGACACACTTTTTTCCCCATTTATCTATTTAGTGTATATATGTTATCTATTTAAAATGTGTGACCACTGCAGGAAGCATATGGAAGTCAGATAACAAGCGGCGGGAGTCAGTCCTTGCCTTCCATCACGTGGGTTCCGGAAACAGAACTCAGGTCCTCAGGCTTGGCAGCAGGCACCTTTACTCTCTCAGCCATTTTGCTGCCCTAATTATTTTTCCTTAAGACCAGAGAGAGATGAAACCATGAGGGAAGGGAGAAGGGGTCGTGTTTAAATTCTGAGCCTGGCACCTTGTAGTGGTAAATGGCAGGCCAACTCTTGAAACTTCTCTGTGCCCCTCGGTTTCCCCTTTGGTCAGGGAGGGCCCTGGTCCCCAGGTTTTAGGGTCATGTTAAACAAGAGCAAGTAGAGAGCCGCTCACAGGGATGTTCTCGCTCGGTATGACAGTGCGCCTGGCTTGCAGGAAGAACCAGAAGATGTGCAAGTTCGAGGCTAGCTTAGATGGCAAAGGGAGGCCCTCTCTGAGAGGAAATGGGAAAAGCATGGGGCGTGGATGAAATCACCTGTGTCCACGCGAGAAGATGCTTCCAGACCAAAATCAAAGTGTTGAGTGTTCTAGAGGAGGGGTGTGGGTGGGATTCTAAGTAGGGGTGCCTGGAACAACCTGCCCTCCCTCCCCAGAATGATCACCTCCCTCAAAATCAGGAGGGTGAGAGCTTCGTTAACCTCCCAGGGAGTTCAGCGATCCAGAGGAGTCAGCTGTGGCTAAGGCCAGACCCAGCACCCTGTCACTCTGTCACCTTGGCACTCTGAGGTGACAGAGTTCCCAACGGTTGCCTGTTCAAGGCCACATCACCAGCGGGACTGACGTCAAGGACTCAGAGAGCCCTGGAAAACCCTCCAAAGTGGCTCGGAGCATCTGGGATGAAGGGGAAGATGAGGCCGTCCTGAGGCGAAGCCGCCGGGAGCATTGTCAGGAGCAGAGTCCTCTGGGAGCACCGCTTTCCCCAAGCCAGGTCTGTGGCAGCCCACTCGGACTTCTCACCTCCTGGGCACAGCCGTAAGCCAACCACTCCTGGCGGTATCGGTCAAAGCCACTGGAGCATCTGTAGGGGACCAAATATGGGAGACGTGAGGGGTTCAGCAGAGAGTCCTCCCTCCCCCGTTTACCCCTCTGCTCATTACAGCTCTATGAGAATAGCGAGGGAGGGGCTCAGTTCTAGCTGGCTGGCTAGGCTCCGGAAGGGCCCCTGTGTGGTGCCCTGGGAGGGAGGTGACTGTGGGACTGGCAGTCAGAGCCTCGTACCCTCTACTTCTTCTGTCTGATCAAGGCTTTCTCTGCCCAGCTGTGTCTGTGTGTGCACAGGACCCTGGAAACTCCCAGGGTCCCTTCAACTCTGTGCCAAGGCGTTGCTGGGCATCTGGAATGTCATGCTTTCCTTTGGAGAAAGTCTTGCTCATCCAAGGGCTCTGAGGGACAGAGGCCGGTTGGAGGGTGGCATCAGCTGATGTACCCAGCTCCTGCCATGGAATCACACGGGGCCAGCAATGAGGATGGTGCCAGAGACTGACAAGGGTCTCTGGAGATGTGACTGTGGCTCAGAAGGAAGACACCAAGGGCTTTCCTAGGGAGAGGGCGGGGCACAAGCATGGACTAGAGAACATTTACTTAAATTTCCGTTCTTCTTTCTTGGTGCCAGAGGAAGCCACTAAGCCCTGCTCAACCCAGGCATATCTGCAATGGAAGAGCAGCATGCCAAGCCACCAGCGCAGAGAAAGCATTCTCGGCAAGGATGCTCAGCCTCAGCTGCTGCCGTGCGCCCACACTCCGGTGAAGTCAAGGCAATGCTGCTTCCCGAGGACTATCCAATGAGGCCGCCAAGGCTGGGCCAGCTACCATCCTTCTCTCACACTGTCCTGGCCCACTTTTTAGGGGATGGAGGACAAAGAGGACTTTGGAGGTTGGCACTCAGGCCTCTTTGATGATGTTGGCAGATTTCTTTAAGACCAAATTGGGCCAAGTGGTGGTGGTGGCGGCACACTTCTTTAGTCCCATCACTCTGGAGACAGAGGCAGGTGGATCTCTGAGTTCAAGGCCAGCCTGGTCTACAGAGGGAGTTCCAGGACAACCAGGGCTACACAGAGAAACTGTTTTGGGAAAACAAACAAATGAATGAATAAGACCAAGCCTTCATGCTTGGTGTATGTCCAAGTTCAAGGCCAGACTGGTCTATATGGCAAGTATCAGACCAGAGGACCCAGGTTCCACCTGCAGCAACCATATGGAAGCTCACAACTGCCTGTAACTCCAGCTCCAGGAGATCCAATGCTCTCTTCTGGCCTCCAAGGGCTCCAGGCACACACATGGTACACACATACATTCAGGCAAAACACCCACATACATAAACAAAACAAAACCCCCCAAACCACCAAAACCCTCATTCTTCAGTTTGGGCTTAACAGCACCACATGTTAAGTCTTAAGCTAGCCAACAGTGGCTCAGAAAAGGATGTGAGAATGGGCCTTTACTGAGTCTGTGTGTGTGTGTGTGTGTGTGTGTGTGTGTGTGTGTGTGTGTGTGT
>NW_026595981.1:22022855-22076451 GCF_907164565.1 Psammomys obesus
GTGTGTGTGTGTGTGTGTGTGTGTGTGTGTGTGTGTGTGTGTGTGTGCATTGATGTTTTGCCTGCATGTCTGTCTGTGTGAGGGTGTTGCATCCTGGAGTTACAGACAGTTGTGAGCTGCCAGGTGGGTGCTGGGAAGTGAACCCTGAGCCTCTGAAAAAAGCAGTCAGTGCCCTTAGCTGCTGAGTTATCTTTGCAGGCCCCGAGTGTCTTCTGAATATTAGCCACTGCACCAGAACCATCTTGAGGAACCCTCACAACGACATGGTGAAGTCAGAATTACGAGCATCATTTCCTGAGCAACCCCAGGGCTAAGGCCACCCTGAAACTCCACTGCGAATCAGGGGACAAGTGGGTGGGAACCAGCGTAGAACGTAGGTACCATGGTCAGTGAAACCGTTCTTTTCGGAGCAAGGAGGGGAGGCCCTGAGTGGCGAAAGAGGGCAGAGTGGAAGAGATGAGGCCTACAGGAATCCCCAGTGCGCTGGTCCCACCCTCTGGCTTCTCAGGGATCAACTCTTATTTGGAGCTGAAGCCCCAAAGAGCTGTGAATCGGAAGTTTCTGGTTTGTTTGAAGACTCAGTTAAGTCATGGGATGTTTTCCTAGAAGCTGTCTTGTGAGAGGAGACGTGATGTTTTGCTCTAAGCTCTCACATGCGAGGGACATGACTTTGGCCAGCTGAAAACTTCCGTGGGTGGACTCTGAGGAGAGGCGATACACAGAAGCCCATGGACAGTGAGATGTTGCTTTTTGGATCGACGTCGCTGCGCTGATCTTCGTGCTTCGACACTTGGCTTTGCAGAGAGAAACGTTCCAGGGGACTTCTCAGGACAACCCAATTGAGACTTGCGGCTTTCCCTGACCTGTCCCGATCTTCTGGATCATGCTGACTCGTGCTGCTGCTTGGTGTTGGCCTTTGGACTGGACTACTGGTATCCGGACAACCAAGAGTGGACTCATTCCAAAGAACTACATCTGAAAAGCTCTACAACCCTTTAACCTAACAGCCTCCTTTCCCCCCTACCTCTGATTAGTGGGTGGAAGGGAAGAAGGAATGTTTAGGAACCCTTTAAAAAGTAGGTTTGGTGAAACAGCTAAGCCTCCAGAGCCGTTTGGGGAAATCATGGGCTGGAGGGAGCCCAATGTTGTGGGTGTCTGGCTGGGGGGAAGCATGGGCTGGCGTGAGCCCAGTGCTGTGGGCAGGGATGAGTGGTTTCAGCTCTTTTGTCCCCTCTGACAGAGTATTCCTGTTTTGAAGAACCCACCAGCAGAGCCCCTAAATCTCCCCCTTGGCCAGCACCCTCACGTGAAGGAACTCCGGCTCCCCAACACTGTCTTGTCTCTAAGTCTGGGTGTGGCTGCTAACTGGGGGTGGTGGTGGAGAGAGGGTTTGCCTGCCTGACCCGTTTTTCCTATGGCTCAGCACGGGCTGGATCCTGAGTCATGCCTGGCAGCAGCCCCAAGATCCCAGGGAGCGTGTGAGGTCACCTCAAGTATTACCCCACAGCTCAGAAAGTTCTCCCCAGCTTTGAAAACACATGAGATGAAGGACCCCAAAAATCAGGCTTGCTGGCCTCACATTCACTACACAGCTGAAGATGAACTTGAACTCATCATGCTCCTGCCTCATCCTTCCAAGCGCTGGACTCAGGCATGTGCCATTATGCCCAGATGGCTTTTTAAAAAAAGATCTATCTTATTTGTATTTTACCTACATGGGTGTTTTGCCTGCATGTATGTCTGTGTGCCATGAGGTCAGAAGAGGGTGATGGATCTCCGGAACTGGAATTGCAAACAGTTGTTAGCTACCTCGACTGCTGAGATTTGAACGGGATCCCTCAGCACTCTCTTAACAGCTGAGTCATCACCCCAGCCCCAAGCTGGCCTTTTTGGTTTTGTTTTGTTTTTCGAGACAAGGCCTCACTACGTAGCGTTGGCTGGCCCGGAACTCACGACGTAAACCAGGCTGGCTTTAAATGTCATAGATAACCGTCTCTGCTCCTGTCTCCTAAGTGCTGGGATTAAAAGCCCATCCCGCCACACACAGGCCAGCTGCTCTTTTCACCAAGCCCTCCAGGAGGTTCTCACAGTCCACAGGCTTCACTCCTGGAAGCCAGTGAACGGTCTACACCACCTCCTTCCTCTGGGGCTCTGTGCCTCTCCTGCTAAGGGCCCTGGATGTGTTTGGTAAAATGCTGTCTGGCATTGCAGGAGCTGCGGTAAGTATGTGTCCCACCCATGCCTCCCTGAGTCACAAATTCTAGGCCATTTCGTAGGGTAAAGGAGTCGAGGAAGAGAAGAAGGAGGGAAGAACACCTAGGAGGTCGAGCGCCCTCCACCCCCGCCCTCGCAAGCCATCCCATCCCATCTGTTGCCTGATGGTGGCTTGGCGTCCCCGGTGCCAGGCCGGCAGCCTGTAGGATCAAGGGCTTCTATTTCTGCTCTGGGATGTTGCGGGGGGTTGGGGGTGCGCAAAGGAAATGCTGACAGCTGCGCAACAGCTGCATAGAGGCTCAGAGACTATAATTTTGCGACTTTCAAGACGGCCTTAAAGGGCTTCCCACACTCAGGAGAGGCATCGCCCTCAGAGGAGTCCTTTTCCCCATCTCCTGCCACTTATTTATCTTGGCTAGAAGAACAGAGGTCGAATTATGAGTCCAATCTATGAGGAGAGGATTCCAGAACAAGGGCTGGAAGAGGCGTCGGTTTTAAGAACTTTATCCCTGAAACGGAATCTCACCCATAATGTCCTGAGCTTCCGAAAGTAAGCAAACACAGCTTTGTCGCTTCCTGGGTAACCATGGCTACCCGCAGCATCCGCGCCCCTGGAGACCCTCTTGCAACCCAATAGGGATCCGTGGCAGTTTGGGGGGCCATGGAGCTCACCCAGCAATGATGAGTCTTTGTGTCATGACCTGTGGTGACTTATAAACGGGGTGCCATGGTTGTGTTTTTGTTTTTCAAGACAGGGTTTCTCTGTGTAATGGAGCCCTGGCTGTCCTGGACTCAGTTCTTAGACCAGGCTGGCCTCGAACTCACAGCGATCCGCCTGCCTCTGCCTCCTTGATTGCTGGGATTAAAGACGTGCACTACCACACCCAGATAATGGGGTGCCATGTTAAAAAGCAGGCCGGGGGTCTCCCTGGGAATCCTGACAGAAGGGGCCAGTGATTCTGCAGTGACCACAGCCATGGCCGGCTCTTCATGAAACCACAGCCCGGCATGAGCCAAGTTTCCTGGGAGTCAGGAAGATCTACAGCCTCTGGGGTCTCCAGACGGTGTTCCAGAAGCCTGGTCACCCCAGGCCTTACTCTGCCACAAACCTACCTTGTTCAGGTACAAGCCTTGGGAGAAACTTTTTTGTGACATTCTTGTCCTAAAAGTGGCACTGGACAGAGAGCCTAATGCGAGCAGACAGTGAGGCCCAAGGCTGTCAGTGGGCCTTCGCTGCCCCCGGCCCCCACCAGGATCTAGAACTTGGTGTATAACCTGGACACCAACCTCTGCAGGACGTGGCACCAGCTGCAGCTGAAGGTCAGGTTCGAGGACATGCAGCTGTCGCAGCTCCGATGCTGGAGACAGGCTGCAAGAGAGGAGGCGGCAGCTGTCAGCGTCACGTCGCTGCTCCTCTGAACTCTGGCTCCTTCCTGAACTGCGGCGCCTCTGACTTTGGAGACCTATAAGCTCATCATCATCTCCCCTCTCACTTTTGCTGTTGTGTTTTGAGACGGGTTCTCTCTCTATGTGGTTCTGGCAGTCCTGGGGCTTGCTGGCTTGCTAGGCAGACCAGCCTGGCCTCAAACTCACAGACATCCTCCTGCCTCTGCCTCCCGAGCCCTGGGATTATTGGAGAGCAAGTCCTTTTTTCTCCTGCCCTCCTGGCTATTGGTCCCGGGGGATGCTTGTTCTTATCTGCTTGCTTGGATTTTGAAGTACTTAGATATGTCTGTAATGACATATCCAGAGAGGTGTAACCAAGAATGGAAGTCCCACCCTGAACATGCATGGGACTGTTGTTGCATGGAAGCCCAGTGGGTTGGGGACCGGACCGAGGCTTCCTGACTGCTGAGCCCGTGTGGGCTGCTCTCACCCCAGTTTTGCCACCATGATGGACTGTACCCTCAAACGGTGAGCCAAAGTGTATACACCCTTCCTTTTTTAAGTTGTCTCTAGCAGGTACTTTACCACACTGGCAAAAAAAATAACCAATACAGGCCTTTCATGTGCCGAGGGGGAGGGTTGTCTAGAACGTAAGGAAACCATGGGGAGGAGCTTTCTTTACTCCATTTCATAGCAGGAACTGAGGTTTGGTGGGTTGTGGTTTGAGTCAGGGACTCTGAGCTTGGGGTCAGGGTGTTCAGTCTTGGGGTTCCATTGCAGATGTCTCTGCCCTGCTCTCAGCCTCTCTCTAGTGTTAGAGATTCTCTCCCAAGGGCTCCTCACTACTGCCCAGGCAGCTGACCCTGGCCTTGGATATTCTTGCTTCTTGATACTCTAAGACTTGAGGTTGATTCTCCCTGACTTTTTTTTTTAATTTTTTTAAAAGAATTTTTTATTTAATTTATGTTTATGAACACTCTGTTTTCATGCACACCAGAAAAGGGAATCAGACTCCATCATAGATAGTTGTGAGCCACCATGTGGGTTCTGGGAATTGAACTCAGGACCTCTAAGAGAGCAGCCAGCACACTTAACCACTGAGCCATCTCTCCAGACTGCTTCTACCAGTCTTTGAGAAACTCCTACTTCCCAGCTTTTGGGCTTCTCGCCTCGGTGGAGGGTGAATAGTTGGTGGGTGACTGTGACCTGAACTCTGTCCTCATCTTCTGGTCACTCTGGGATCTGAGGCTTTTCCCTATTACAGGAGAACACACTTGCTTGAGCCCAGGCTGAGATGAGGCCCAGGACTCATGACAAACCTCTCTTTTCCTTTCTCTGCTATCTATTCCCAGAATACTCAGGGAAGAGAAAAGTCAGGATGGGAGTGGTATGGGACACAAGAAGTGTCACAGAAGCTGGATAAAGCCTATGGTTTCAGACGGCAGCTGGGAGACATGAGACAAGAGAAGGAACAAAACCCTCTGGAAAGATACGATTCTGAACCAGACACAGTAGCACGTGTCTGTGGTCCTGGGAAACAGAGGCAGGAGGTTCACTGCAGAGGAAAAACCAACCTTGGCTACATAGCAAGCTCTGTCCCAACCATGGCCACCCAGTGAGGCAGGCTCAGGGACACCTCTCTAAGGGAAGATGGTGAGTGTCTATTTCTGGACCCCTGTCAGAGCGGTCTCAAGGCTCAGCTCTCAGGGGCTTCACATACGTGTTCCTAGCAATAGGTGGCACTGATTAGACACAAGCATACCCCAGGCCTCTGGTAAGCTGGTCCACCTCAAGGCTGCCATTTCTGCACTCAACTTGGCCTGTGCAGCTCCGGCCCCAACCACAGCCTTGTAGGTTGGTGACATTAGGCCCGGAGAAGTTAGGTGAGTGTGTCCCCCCAAGGATCGGAGGTTGGGCTGAGATGAGGACTCCGTATTTTTTAGTCTAAAGCATGTTCTAGAACAGCGGGCTGCTGTTACTCACTTGGCAATGGGGTGAACTCCACCGCCGTTGTGTTGGCGATCTTGCTGGAGTCCAGTTCCACACGGTGGTATTCGAAAATGGTCCGTCTCCGAGACTCTGAAAGAGAAGCAAAGTTTGTCATATCAGGAGCAGGTCACAGTGTGAGGGTTCCCAGGACTGGGTCCAGGACCCAGCAAAAGTTATTATGCAGCCAGTGAGGGAGGAAGTGAGCCTGGCATAAGGATGCCAAAGCTACAGGGAGAATGAAGCACAGTATTTGTCCATTCTCTCTGTGTGTCTAGCTCGCTCATGTAGAACTAACTGAAGGACTGCTTCCTCTGAGCAGCTCGCTTAGGCAGCTCCCCACTCTGTTCCACTCAGGCTGAGCGCCTTCCCCACACTGCCTTCCTGATTTTTCTTTATTAACTAATTAATTTACTCTGTATATCCCTACCACAGTTTCCCCTCCCCTCTCTGCCAGTCCTTCTGTCCCATCTACTCCTCCTCTCTTTCTCTTAAGAGAAGGGGAGGCCCCCCACGGACATCAGCTAGCCTTGGCATATCAAGTTGCGGTATGAGACCAGGCTCATCATCTTCTATTGAGGCTAGGCAAGGCAGCCCGGTAGTGAGAAAGGGTCCCCAAAGCAGTCAAGAGTCAGAGACACTGCTCCCACTATTAGGTGTCCCACATGAAGACTAAGCTACACAAATGTAACATACATGCAGAGGGCTTGGGTCCATCCTGCGCATGCTCTCGGGTTGGCGGTTCTCTGCGAGCCCCTATGGGCCCAGGTTAGTTGATTCTGTAGGTTTTCTTGTGGTGTCCTTGACCCCTCTGGCTCCTAACGTCTGACTGGATGGGTGATGAGCACCTGACTGTGAACTTGACCCCAGCGAATGCTCTGCAGAAGTTCACAGACTGGCAGACTGCCCTGTCCAACCATGTGGCACCTCTTCCCTCATAGCCAGGAGGCTGGAGGTCCAGGTCAGGCCCTGCTCCTGTCTTCCTGGGTGAGCCTGGCTAAGTCACTCAAATCTCAGTGCTTTCGCTAAAACAGTAGAAAGAGCAACACCTGTCACAATGCCTTTAAGACGGAAAATCATAGCTGGGCGAGGAGGCTCGTGCCTTTAATCCCACCACTCCCTGAGTCCAAGACGGTCAAGGGTACACAGAGAAACCCTGTCTCAAAAGGGGGGGGGGGCGGGGGACTAGACCTGCAGATGAAGAGCTAGCTCTAACCCGACAGTCTCAAAGGTTCTGATACTACCAGTATTACCAGGCCTACCTAAAAGCCACGACTCAAGGCCAGCAGCCAGTTGCTGACCATAGCAAATGACTTTCCCCAGATGGTGAAGAGCCGAGGTATATGCTGCTGGGCCCATGTCCCTTTCCTTCCTCTGGAAACAGCTTTTCCCCATGTCCACATGTACATGGCCCTGGAGGGACCCTGCCCTTGCAATTGGATCAGGGCTGGACCTATAAGAGACCTTCTTTGAGCCTTTCTGCTTGTGACCTAGAACCCTTTGCTCTTCAAGCAAGCTTGGCTGTGAATGGAAAGTTTCAGCCCTGTGGGAAAAGCTTGAGAATGAAGCCATTTTGTGAAGAGAAATAGGACACACTGATGGACCTCACGGACCTTCCCGGCCCTTGTTTTTTCAGTCCTTAGCTCTTCCTGTAGATCTGTGGACCACCTCGGCATTTCCTCAGTACATCCCCTCTCTGCTTAAGCTGGGGGTGATGAGCACCTGACTGTGAACTTGACCCCAGCGAATGCTCTGCAGAAGTTCACAGACTGGCAGACTGCCCTGTCCAACCATGTGGCACCTCTTCCCTCATAGCCAGGGCCATGAGGACCCAGAGCAGGCAGAAACACAAGTTTTCCACTCAGCGAAAGGTGGTTTGGAGAAAAACTTCCCAAGATGGCAGGGGTGTCTGTAACAAGGACGTGAGCCTGGATGACAGGAGTGTGACTGGGCTGTGTCCCAGCTGTGTTTCATCGTGGCTTATCCTAAACCTCAGAACTGTTCCCACTGACTTAACCTAGGCTGGAACCCCAGTCGCTGTGGGCGCTCTCCTCGGTATGTCACTCTGCTTTGGGGTCACAGCCCCCCCCCCCCCCACAGTCCACACAAGTAGGAGGAAACTGGCCTGGTTGTAGGTACAGCAGACCTGGGGGTCACCACAGAGCTGCAGGCCTGCAGCCTGCCCTTGAGAGGCCAGCACACATGCTCCCATGCCATCCAGGGCCATCCATGCCCTGGAATGAAGTCAGGGAGACTGACTGAGACCATGGAGAAAGAGAAGCCTTTGCCAGGGGAGGAACCGTACAGGAAGAGGAAGCGAGGTTGCTGCCGCCTTAACCCAGGTGACCTTGGATGAGGGACTGAAGCTCAGTGGGCCACAGTGAGAAATGAGACTAGTTCAACTGCACTGATGGGGCTGTCTTGAGGTGTTGGGTTTTCTTGTTTGTTTGTTTGTTTGTTTTGTGGTTTTTCTTGAGACAAGGTCTCACTAGGCGGCCTTGGCTGGTGGTCTGAAACTCAATATGTAGACCTGGCTGGCCTTGAACTCACAAAGATGTGGCTGCCTCTGCATCCGCTGCCACCACCACGCCCTGGCTTGTTGCTAGTTTCCCTTTCCCCTCAGTCCTGACTCCTTTGCTTCTGCGATTGTTTTGTTTTGGCTGAGCTTCTGAGGCGCTTTCAGCATCTCCAAACCCCTCAAGCAACCAATGTTTATGAATGGATAAATGAATATAGACAGGAAGGATGTCCAACTTGTCCCATCCTTTCCTCCCTCCCCTTTGACCTGCTCCTCTGCACCTCAATGAATTTCCGGTCAGAAGATCTCTACCAGCTTCTGCAATCCCCTCCCACTTTGGAAGAGTCCCACCCAGAGGTCCTGAGCACTGACTAGCAACCTGAACATCCTTTCTGCCTTTGCCTTCATGGCCTCTGCCATCCCACCACTGCCTGGCACCCTATAGTCCCCCACCAGAAAGCAAAGGGACAGGAAACACTGGGCTGTCAATGCTCCGGTGGCAAATCAGAGATTTGAGAGCCTGATCTCAGATCTCCCTGCTCCCCACCCTCACCCAGTACATTTGCCCTAAGCTCACACGCCCCACTGGCTCTCTGGGGCTGTTGGGAGACCTTGACCCTCCTTTCCTGCCAGAGAAGATGATCACCCCAGGCCTGAGGCACCATCCTTCCTTGGGGACTCCTGCTTTGGAGCCAGATGGTTTGTAATGAGATCCAGGCTCCTGCTTCTTCCTCCCTTCCTTCCTTCCCAGGCCGATCCTCAGCGAACAGTCAGAAAGAGTGGGTGGGGGGAGGGGCCTGGGGCTCCCAGGAGATCCCTGTCCAGCTAGGCTTCCTCAGAAGTGACCCTCAGAAACCTCAGGCTGAGCTGCAAGTAAGCCAAAGCGTGCTGTCCCACCATTCATTTTACAAGTAGGGAAACTGAGGCGCAGACAGGTTAACCCATAGACCAACACACACACACACACACACACCAAGCCTTTCCATGACCTTAAGTAGAAAACACCTTCTGCAGTTGAGAAGAAAATTGGACAAGAGCCTGGCACCTCCGTGAGTGCCTTCAGTTACTCATTGGGCATGGAGGTGTGCGCCTCTGTTAAGTCCTGAGCACTCAGCAATGCACTGGCCACCCCAGGGCCAGCTCTACCCAGCTCCTGTCAGAGCTCCCTGGATCTGGACCATGGCATTTGCCCTGGCATCTTTCTGAAGTACGTGGACAGATGTCCCTGTTCCCTCCATTTTAAAGGAAGAAGCGCTTCCTCGAAAGGGGACACTGTGTGTATTATTTGCTCAAAGACATGTAGCTTTTTGTTGTTGTTATTGTTTTAATCCAAAGGCCAGACTTCAAACTCAGGTTCCAGCTAGGCATCCTGGGACATGCCTGTAATCCCAGCACTCAGGGAGCTAAACCAGGAGGATTGCTAGGAGTTGGAGGTCGCCTAGACCACATAGTGAGTTCCAGGCCAACAGAGGCTACATAGTTAGACCTTGTCTCAAAACACAACAAACAGCCCCTGGTCCCCGTGCTAAGAAAGCTCCAGAATGTCCTCAGTGGTGCGTGTGGCATGTGTGCGGATACATGTTCAGCAGCCAGGGGGAGAGGGGACGTGGGCTTTGGCTGATTCCTGGGGTGTGAATGCTCTAGTCCCCGCTTACACCGTCCTTACCAGTGTTTCTAAATGAGACAGAAGGGAACATCTGAGTAACTGTCTTTGAAAGTAAACAAAACCAGCATCCAAAACTTGGATGAACTTGGATGACTGTGTGTTTTCCTACTGTCTGAGGGTTTCTACTGCTGTGATGAAAGACCATAACCAAAAGCAACTTGGGGAGAAAAGGGTTCATGTTGTCTTACAGCCTTTTTTTGGGGGAGGAGGAAAGCTACTTACTGGATTGCTCCCCGAGGCTTACTCAGCCTGCTTTCTTAGGAAACCCAAGACCACCTGCCCAGGGATGGCACCACCACAGTGGCCTGGGTTCTCCTACGTCAGTCACTAATTTAAAAAAGAGGAAAAGCACCTGAGTTGCCTACAGGCCAGTCTGATGGAGGCACTTTCTCGGTTAAGAAGTCCGTCCCTCTTCCCAGATACATCTAGGTCTGTGTCAAGTTGACAAAAACTAACCAGCATGCCTATTGAATAAGAGAGAGTCCAAGAGAGAAGAGGCCGTGGAGACAAGCTCCAGAAATGACAGGTGTGGGGGCACATGACTTCCATATCAGCAACCAGGAGGCTGAAGTAGAGGGATATTAAGTTTGAGGCTAGAGTGAGCTGCAAAAAAGACCCTGTTTCAAATAAAGAAAAAGTCACGTGGGTGGTAACCGCCAGGTGTCCACAGGGGTACCGTGGTCCTAAGAGAAGAGAGTCCCATCAGAACCTATGAAAGGGGGCCTGGAGAATTAGCTCAGTGATTAAGGGCACTTGGTGCTCTTACAAAAGACCCAGGTTCGATTCCCAGATCCTGCATGATGGCTACCAACCACCTGTAACTCCAGTCCCAGGGAATCTGATGCTCTCTTCTGGCCTTTGCGGGTACCAGGCACTCACAGGATGCAAATACACACATACATACAAAACACTCAGGCACATAAAGTAATACAAATGAATGAAATCTAAAAATCTATTTTAAAGACCCACGAGAGTGAGCTGGCTGCAGTGGCGCACACCTTTAGACCCAGCACTCAGGGAGGCAGAGGCAGGAGGCTCTCTGCGAGTTTGAGGCCAGCCTGGTCTGCAGAGTAAGTTCCAGGACAGTCAGGGCTATGTACAGAGACACTGTCTCTCAGAAACAAAACAAACAGCAGGAACACGGGAATGGATCTCCAAGCCCACACCAACTCACAGTGCACACACTTGTACACACAGATAAGCAGGCACACAAACAGCCACCTTCATAGATAAACACACATGCACATGAACACATGCGCACAGATGATAGATTTGTCTTTCCACAGGGAGTTGAACCTAGGACCCACGAATACTAAGCAAACACTCTATCACTGGGCTACATCCCAGACCCCACACAGACTGATGGGTGTTTGAGACAGGGTCTCCTTTCAGTATGGAGAAGGTGGGCTGAGGGCCTGGGGAACATTTAAGCAGAGGATGGGAAAGCTCTTGTTAGGCTTGGGCAGCTCCGTCCCTGCCCGCTCTCCCCAGGACAGCTCTCCTAAGTCCACCCCTTTGAACCAGGAGGCCTCGAATCTAATGCCAACCTTCCTGCCCTCTTCATCTCCACCGTCAAGACTCAGCTGATTGACTCCCTCCCTCAGCCAGAATCACTGGCGCTGTCTCACCTGTGACACTGTTCAGTCAATATCTAGATTTCCGTCTTACCCGCCCCTGCCCCCAGACTACAAGATCCCCGAGGACATCATTAACATGGCATTTGTCTTTGACGGTCCCCTGGCAAAGGCTTCAAAGGGTTTAGGAAATGGCTGTGAATAAATGAACCGATTACAGATGGCCCTGAAAACCTCTTCCTGTCCGTTCACCACACACCAAGGCAGTCTGTCAAGAAGATATGGCACATGCTTCTGACACTTCAGAAATGAAATTCTGGGAAAGGAGAACTAGTGTGCCAGGGCCATCTGAGGCCAGTCAGGAAACACCCAGAGTTCACGTCACCATCCGCATCCCTTGATAATCTGGCCCATGGTAACCGATTTTGCTAATTCGCAATCTGCCTGTTGTGACAGTTACATGAAATAAAGTATCTTTCTGGTTTCCTGAGACAGGATTTCTCCGGGTAGCCCTGGCTGTGTCCTATAGACCAAGCTGGCCTCAAACTCAGATTTGCCTGCTTCTGCCTCCCGAGCACTGGGATTAAAGGCATGAGCCATCCCCCGCCTCCCTGGAGAAATAAAGTTTAAGACAAGTGAAGGGAGTCGTGTTTTGGCAGTCTGTCTAGCCAAATGAAGGGCACTGAAGCCACCATGGAGGACTTAAGCGTCTCTGCAAGCGGATGCTGCTGACACGCACAGCCTTTCTCTGCATCACGATGCTCTGCAGGCTCTGATCACAGTGTGGGCAACAGGTTACAGAGGGGAGCAACGGTAAGAAAGCCGGCTGTGTTCAGCATCTTCTTCCCAGGGCAGAGGTCATCCCGAGACCTCTCCCATCCAGCCCTGCAGGGCAAAAAGGCAATTCTCTCAGTCAGAAGGACTTACTGGCTGGGGTATCTTTTGTTGTTGCTGTCTGTTTTGCCTTATTTATATTTCATTTTGTGTTAGGGAGGGAGGTGAGAGTGTTTGTGAACCTGGAGCTCACTGACTGGGCCAGACGAGCTGGCCATCAAGTTCAAAGGTCAGTCTGCCTCCCCAGTGCTACAATTTCAGGCATGTGGCACCATGCTTGGGAGTTTTACATGGAAGCTGGGCATGTGAACCCAGGTCCTTATGCTAACTAGCAGGCATTCACCTACTGAGTCATCTCCCTAGACTACTTGTCTGGTGTGGCTTGGTTGTTGTTTTTTTGAGATAGCATCTCCTGTAGCCCAGCCCGGCCTTGAACCCCTTGATCCTCCTGCCGCCATCACCTGAGTGCCGGGAATGGCAGACAGGTGTCGCTACACACAGACGGCTAGGGAATCTTCACTATCAGGAAAACCGAATTCACCCTGTATCATCTCAGGCAGGAAAGAGCTGCACACGGGGCGTCCTGGGATAGAAGAGGCCTCCCGTTGCCGGCTTGGACAACGACACATCCAGGGAATCAACACTGCAGAAGGCTCTTCCTGAACCTGCTATTCACAGGCCAAGCCAATCCCCAGCAAATTCCCCGCCTGCCGAGCAGAGCAGACTTAGCGGATGCTGACGTTTTGGCCACAGAAGAGCCATCAGTCCTGAAAACAGAGGACTGATTTTATCTTTTAATTTTTCTGTGGTGCGAGGGCGTGAGCCCAAGGCCTTGCACATATTTCGTGGCCCACTTTAAAACTCAGGGAAGGCCTGGGGTACTGCTTCAGAGAAATGCACCAATGTGCCTCTCACCGTTGCCTTGTCAGTGGATGGAACCTGGGGCCTTGCGCTACCGCTTGCTCTACCACTGAGCCACGCGCCAAGTCCCTCTCCAATTGTTCTGACACCATGGTGAGTTGAAGTCATTGACCACCAGCCCTGAATCTGGGATTTAGGATTAGAACTGGGATTCGGAGTTCTAACAAGGAGACTTCCACAGAGCCAAGCAGCATGCAAGGAGAGCCACAAACTTCAGCTTTAGGAAGAATTGTGGCCATGTGTGCAAGTTCAAACACAGCTCCCTACACATTCAGCCGAGCCTGGCGACAGTCCCCCGTGAAAGATACGAAGACCCCAGGATATTGTAACGGGATGAAGGGACAGTGGGGCTTGGTGGAAGTAGGTGCTTTCGAGCAACCGGGGCCATTTGGATCTCTAAAGAGTCCTAGGACCAACACCCTAGGGATACTAAGAGCATAGTAGTCTCCATCATCAACAGGATGACCTGGAGACACATCTCCAAAGGGCTTTTCCAGAGAGGTCTAACTGGGGAAGGGAGAATGGCCTGGGATACAGGCAATGTTATCCACTGGCTAGGGACCAGGACTAAATAAACAAAAAAAACAAAAAAAGAAAAAAAGGAATCCATCTGAACACCAGCATTCACCTCCCTCTGCTTCCTGACCCTGAACCTCACACCTGAACCTCACACTCTCACTGCCTCGACACGTGGACTGTACCCCTCAAACCGTGAGCCGGAACAAACCCACATCCCTTAAGTTGCCTTCGTCATTCATTTTGTCACAGGAAAGAGAAAAGTAATGAACACAGAGGTAACTGTGGCATGGAGATCACTTCCTTAGCCTTGGATGACCCTGGGGAGGAGACAGAGGTCGGGACAGAGGTCAGGACAGCGCAGAAACCTAATCTGTACTTTATCTTTTGAGTTTTATCCCAGATACACTTAATCACGAAGAGATATAACTTTTGCCTGTAGTACCAGCTACCTGGGAGGCTGAGGCAGGAGGATTACTAGAGTCCAGTTCAAGGCCAACACGGGAAGCATAGCGAGACAACATCTCTTAAAAAAAGAATAAAAGATATATGATAAACTCATTTAAAAAAAAAAACATTACTTTGTATAGTAGTTTAAAAATTAACTTTGTCAGAGCACCGTGTAATCCCAGCACTCAGGAGGCCAGCCTGGTCTACAAAGCAAGTCCAGGGCAGCCAAGGCTACACAGAGAAACCCTGTCTCAAAATAAACTAACCAACTAACTAACTAATTAACTAACTAACTAACTAACCAACTAAATAAATAAACAAATGAGTGAATGAATGAATGAATGAATGAATGAATGAATGAATGAATGAATGAATAAATAGCTTTGATGGGCTGAGAGCTGGCTCAACAGTTAGGGACCCTGGCTGCTCTTCCAAACAACCTGGGTTTGGTTCCCAGTACCCACATGGAAGCTCCTATCTTTAATCCCCACACTGGGGAGGCAGAGGCAAGGGGATCTCTGGTCCACAGAGAGGGTTCTAAGACAGCCAGGACTACACAATGAAAACCTGTCTTAAAAAAAAAAACAACAATAATTTTGAAAGGTTGAGAAAACTATATGTAACTTTAGGAATGATGTTAAATACTAATGCTTAAAAGCCCCGAGTTGCAAAGCTGAGCACAGAAGATATTCTGACACAGATCCATGGGCCGGATGGGCCAGATGTTGGCCAATAGCTGTTTGGAGAGGAAGAGCTGAGGTCCCCTCAAATGTCAGCTCCTCTAGCTACCCCCTTTGACTGAACTTCGACTGAAAGAAGAATGGTTTGCCAAAGGAGAGCGTTCATAGCAGTGCTGAGGGAGGCTGCCCTGTCTCACACACACTGGTCACCTATTAATCCCCTGGGTTAGAGGCCGTTTTTGTTTGAATTCTGGAAGGCTTCCTGATTGCTGGGGTGATGGCGTGCGCCGTGGCACTCAAGTCTTTGGACATTTGGCAAATGGAGCAGCTGCTGGATACAGGGGCTCCTGACCCCCTGACCAGCAACCAGGCTGGTGCCTCTGGAGACACATCTAGGCAAAAAATGACCCCTCTGCCCTAACAAGGAAAAGCCAGGCTCGGACTGAGCTGGGTCAGACACAGGCCCCTGGGGACTCACCTGGCACCTCCGGGGATGAATTGAGAATCATGAAAGCATCAGACAGGCCTGCCTTGACAGGGTGCTGGGCAGAGCTGATATCCAGGACAGCCATGGGGATCTGCAGCAGGGAGAAGAGGCACCCGCCATCCACCTGGAACCCTCTGTGGCCACGAATCCTCCACTCAGCTCCACACCCAGCTGCCTGCTCAGGGCTTGAGGACCCGAATACCAGCAGCCATATTCTATGTCTCTCCCCCCCCCCGCCCCCCCCAGGCATGGATCCTCCAGCTCCACACAGGCTGGAAGTCAACCCCGGCCCCTCCCTTTCTTCCCTTTCCTCTCTCCATCTTCTCCAACCCAGCGGCTCTCATCTCTGTCCAGTTCTCTCATCTTCCTTGTCCATGCTACATCACTCCCCTAGGCCATCTCCCCAGCATTCCCTGAAGTCCCCAACAGCCTGTCATCTGCTCTGAAGCCGGAGTGGGCTTTGCAAAAGCCTGTCTGGTTGTTCCCCTGTCCCATCACCCCCCCCCCCTCCCCGTCACATGCCACTCCTAAAACGCCACTGTCTTCTGGAGCAGAGGTTCTCAGCCTGCCTGACGCTACAGTTCCTCATGCTGTGGTAACCCCCAACTGTAACATTATTTTTGTTGCTACTTCATAGCTATAATTTTGCTCCTGTTATGGATGTGAAGATCTGTGTTTTCCCACGCTCTTAGGTGACCCCTGTGAAAGGGTCATTCAACAACCCTAAGAGGTCAAGATCCACAGGTTGAGAGCCATCCGTCTAGAGCTTTGTATGGCTCGTGTTCTGTCCTGCCACAGGAGCTTTGTACTCGCCACCAAGCCTCAGGCCCACCATGCTCTACACAGATTTGCTGGATAAACAAGAGGCTCTAAAACACACCCACCTCTTTGTAGCCAAAGACAATGCGGCCGTCTCGGTGCAGGGCTGCCTGAAATGTGAAGCTGCCCCTGTCCTCCCGACCCTGGAGGTACACGTGGTCCCACTGAACCACAAACACTGTCCCTGGGGAGAAGAGCAGAGACCTAGCTGAACGGGAGTCAGTGCAGGGGACCCAGCAGGTATAGCAGTCAGAGATTGGGGGGGGGGGGGGGCGGCAATTGTGATTTGGAAAAATGGGAACTAGGCAATCCACAAAGGCCAGCCTGGCTTCCAAGTCACAGGGGCCTCCAAAGATCCTGTGTCTGCCCTCCCCCCCAACTTGCTCATCTCTTACTGTGTGCACACCCCTTCTTCTTTTGCCTATCCTGACCCTTGGAGACAAAGGGAAAATGGAGATGTCCGTCTCCTAGGTGGTCGGGCACTGATGAGACTGAGAAGTGGTGGAGGGTCCCAAGCCAAGATTTCGCATCTTCATCTGGATCAACAAGGCTACGCAGTGCCGCCTCGGTCCCCTTCTTACAGGTGACAAGACAGCACAGGGTAGAATGAGAAGGTGGCTGTCTGCCTGTGTGACTGTGAGCCTGGGGTTCTCAGGAAGGGGTTAGGCCAGGCTAGCGCCCCTTCCCCTGCTGGGTGACAGACCAGGTTAGACCTCTGGGCGGACTATACTCCGAGATCAGGCCTCACCATTGTCGAAGTAAGCGACTGTGGAGCTGTCAGAGTAGCCAGGGTTGAAGTTGGCCATGAGGGGGGCCACGTACTGAGTAGCCGTGAGCATCCGGTGCAGCACGTCGCCCATGAAGATGAAGCCTGAGGGTAGAGAGGGGTCCTCAGAGAGGCTCACTGTGCTGCCTCTAGGGTTCACCCTCACACTGGCAGGGGCTAGAAATGAGTCTCATGGCCTTAACCCCTCCCCTCCCAGGGGTCTCGGGACTTGGTGAGATTAACAAAATGGCCCGGACTAGAGAATGTCTGTCCTAGATCTCTGGATAGGCACAGACCACAGAGGGTAGAAGGAAGAGGCAGTGACTCCCATCTTCCCCTGTTTCGGTGGAAGTCGGAAGTAGGATGAAAGTGACAGGAATCAGAGGTCCTCCTGTCAACAAGGACCCTCATCCTTGCTTCCTCGGGCTCAGAAACAGACCCCAGAGGTGCACGTGGCAGCCTCGTCGGTCCAGGGGGATAGACACACGCACCCACTCACACATGCAGGCATGCGCACAGGTCTGAGTGGGACCTTCAAGGCCTTCCCTGACTTCCTCCCTAGCCCACCTATCCAACCTGTCTCCAGTGAGCCCCTCAAGAACCAACCTGAGTCAGGCCGAGACCTAAGCCCTCCAAGCCACCCCCAAACACATGCTGCTCCGTCTTTACCTCCGGTTGCTATGGTGATCTGCCGCAGAGGATGTCCGTAGAAAGGGAAATCAAAGGACAAGACCACTCTCTACAGGGACAGGAGAGAGTCCCCGTGGATGAGGCTGCCCGCCAAACACTGGTCACCCTCCCTGCCCCAGACTTGTCTGAACAATGTGGGCATGGGTGTATATCCAGGGTAGGGACCCCTCGGATTAGCTGGGTACCCCCACTAAGTATCCTCTGACTGAACCCACTCCAGACCACAAACCTCAGGCTATAACCATATCCACTCCTGGACAGGCACTGCTGGCCTAGGCCCCAGCCTCCCTGCCCAGGCCATTCTGTCTGACCTAGGCACTCACCGAAGCCTGCCTGTGAGAGCTGGAGAGGATCCTGTGGACCTTCACGTGGCTCCGGTTGGCCACAGCCATGTCCACCCACAGTTCCCGGCTGCGGCGCTCACCAGGGCCATAGACACGGGACACGTAGTAGTTGTGGTTGTCTTCCTGCAGGGACAGAGACAGAGCCCATAGGAGGTGTGAGGAGCCAGGCAAGCTGGGCACCGCTCTCTTCCCCAGATTCTCCTAACCCAGAGCCCTGGACCGTCTGCTTTAGGCCTGGGAGCTTCTGAAACACCCTCGGAGGGCACCAAATCATCACCTGTTACATGTGTGCTCAGCCCTGTCCTGCGTAGACAAGCTAGGCTTATCCTATAGCCCTGAATGTTTCAAAGCGCAACAAAGGCCAAGTTCAGCATTGGGGTCATGATGGAGAAACCCCAGAGAAAGCCTTTGTCTTCAATGATCATGCCTAGACCATAACGGACACAGACTCTCTTACCTGCCCTAAGGAAAAAAGAGAGAAAAAAAAAAAAAACAACTAGGTCTGAGATGGTCAAGGGAGAAGGTGGTTGCTGATATTAGGGAGTTGCTAGTCTGTTGGACGAGGCAGGACAAGGGCAGTGGGACAGAGTCACGAGCAAAGGAGAGAAAAGCGGGCACTCTCACTATGATTGCCAGATGGAGCAAAAGAGGAGAGAAACAAGGAGTTCCTCAAGGAATGGTTTTTGCGTCTCCCTGTGTGGCTGATGCAGACCCCACAGAGGGCTGGGTTCTTTGCATAGTCTCCCTCAGAGGAACATGTGGGGCTTAGAGCAGGCCAGGGAAGTGGCTGGCAGAAAGAGTGGGTGAGCCAGCAGGCTGGGCTGTGTCTCAGCACTCCCTGGAGCTGGCCCAAGAGCACCTCACAGAAGGCCGGTGGCGGCAGCAGGAAGGTCAAAGGTTCCCAAGGCTCCCTCGGCTGCAGTGATGCCCTGGGCACCAGGGATCATTAATTAGGCTACAGACAGAGCAGAGCAAACCGTGTTCTTCCTGCAGAGCTGCCAGCTGTCTGGCCGGTAGGGAACCGGGGCCCTGGCCACTGCGTGCCTGCAGAGAGGCAGATTATGATTCTGACAAGCGATACATATAGCTCGGATTGGCCTAGAATTTGCTATGTAGCAGAGGCTGGCCTTGAACGCCCCATACTCCCGCTTCTACTTCTCAAGCGCTTAGGATTTCAGACACATGCAACCATGCTGACTTAAAAACTGCCTCCGCTTCAACTTGAGCCCCTGACATGCAAGAACAAGTGAGTCACCTCTGTTCCTGTGGACCAAGGTTCTCCCTCAGCTGTGCTGTGCTCTAGAAGTGTGTGGGAGTCAGGTGTGGCACACATGTCATCTCAGGATCTTGGGAGGCGGAGGCAGGAAGATCACAAGTTCAAGGCCAGCCAGACCTACATAGACTCAGGGTCAGCCCAGGTAACCTATTGAGACCCTGCCTCAAAATAAAATAAACACAAAGCAAACAAAACCCAGCTTGGGTCATAGCTCAGTGGTAGAACATAAGGAAAGTGCAGGGTTTGGTCCCCAAGACAGCAGCAGCAACAATAGCAGTAACAAATTCAACAAACTGTGTTTGAGGCACAATTTGTGTCCACTTATGCTAAGAGACTAGTGAGGGACCGGGCCCCTGCAGTGGGTTGAGAATCTGGAAATCAACATGACTCCTCAGATCCCAGGCTGGAGTCCTGGTTGACAGCGACGGACAAGGAGGGACAAGGAAGTTCTGATCCTCCGCACGCCGCGGTGGATTTAGGCTCAGCCTTCCGAAAGGTAAATTCAGGCCCACCCTCTAATCCTACGAAGGTGCCCTCCCTAGAGAGAAGTCTCCGCAGACTTCTGTAGAGTCAAGGGAACACAAGGTCACCCCTGATTAGGGTAGCCCTGATCCAGTGGCTGCCATCTTTGTTGTTGTTGTTTTTGTTTGTTTGTCTGTTTGTTTTTGACAGGATTTCTCTGTATAACCCTGGCTGTCCTGGAACTCGCTCTATTGGCTGGCCTTGAACTCGGAAATCCACCTGCCTGCTGGGATTAAAGGTGTGAGTCACCACAATGGGCTGCAGTCTTCACCTCTGGAGAGAAAGGGCCAGAGAGAGGAAATGAGGAGACACAGGAAGTCATGAGATCATGGAGGCAGAGACTGGAATGATGTCCATAGGCCAAGGGGGCCAGGGACTGCCAGGAGTCACCAGGAGCTGAGAGGCTGGCAAGACAGGTTCTTCCCAGGGCCTCCAGAGGGAGGGTGAGTTCTGTCTCTAGGTCTGAGAGAGAATAAATGCTTTCTTATGGCAGAAAACGAATTCAGGTGCCCACAGGCACACGCTGCTGTGGCTCCATGGGGACAACCTGGAGTTGTTCTCCTCTCTCTCCCTGTCACTCCCCTGCTGAGGACACTGTGGCACCCAGGTAAAGAGAATGAATGTTAGGCCCCCTACCACAATGTTCAAGGCCCCATGGGGCAGAATCTGGCTTTGCCTGGCCAACATCCACTCCCCTTCCCTCTTTACTAATGGAGCCTTGTAACAAGCAATACAGCAAAACAGAAAGCAAACGACGGGTTGTTGAGGTTCTTATGGAGTCTTTGGGACGAAATCCAGCTTAACCGCTTGCCCCTGTTGCTTTTTCCTTGTCCTTGTCCTGTCAGGCATGCAGATGTGATGGCCGGATCTCCAACATCCACATTGTAGGTTTAAGGGCCAATGCCACATCCTAAGGATGGAGATGTATGGAGCTCGGGACCAGGGCTTTGATGACATATTGGAAAGATGCCCCTTAAGTCTCTGATGCCTGATGGCGGTGGTCTGAATTCTCCCCACCCGTCTCCCACCCCTGTACCTTCCTTTCTCTCCCTGTTTACTGCAATCCTGTCTGTTGGGCTTCCTCTGTCCTGGAAATCATCAGCGCTTGTCTGCCTTGGGGTCTCCCGTCTTTAAAAATCTTTTCCCACGATCCGTTCAAAGGATGGCTCTTCAACCAGGCCTGGTACACATGCCTGGAATCCCAGAACTACAGCCATCCTCGACTACAAGTGAGTCTGAGGTTAGCCTGGGCACTTGAGACCCTGTCTGGGGCGAAGGTAGAGTACTTGACTACTCAGTGAGGGGACGCTCCCTTAAGAGGCCAGCCACACTCTGAGTCTCTCCCTCAAAGATGTCTCACCTAGCTCTTCCAAGTTTTCTTCCATTAAGATTTACTTACTTCTGGGCTGGACAGATGGCCCCGCCGTTAAAGGCTAGGCTCTCAACCAAAAAGATAAGATTTACTTAATTCATGTGTGTGTGTGTGAGTGAGTGTGTGTGTGTGTGTGTGTGTGTGTGTGTGCGCGCGCGCTTTGTTTGCATATATGCCTGTGTACTGCACGTGTGCACGGTGCCTGAAGACATCGAAAGAGGACATCAGATCTGCAGACTATTGTGAGCCATATTGTGGGTGCTGAGAATTGAACCTGGGTCCTCCGGAGACGGGGTCTCCCTATGCAGCTCAGGTTGATCTATGCCTCAGCCTCCTAAATGCTGAAATTACCAGGATAGGGCACAACAGTGGGCTTCCTCTTCCTATGGAGCCTGCAGGGTCCTGCCCTGAGCTCCTCACTGATAGCCTTATCTAGTCCCCATCACTTTTCCACAGTGGGATAAGTTCCCACCCTTTTGCTGGCACGGCAAAAGGCTGGCATGGCAAAAGGCTGGCATTTCACAGGCACCACTGTCAGCCATTCCAGAGGCCCGTTTTGTTTTTTGAGATAGGGTCTTTCTACATAGCCCTGACTGTCCTAGAACTCACGCTGTAGACCAAACTGGCCTCCAACTCACAGAGATCCACCTGCCTCTATCTCTTAAGTGCCGGGACTAAAGGCATGTGTCACCAACCTGTCCTAAAAAGGCATGTGTCACCAACCTGGCCCTCCATCTTCTTTTTTAATATTTATTTAATTTATGCATGAGTGTTCTATCTGCATGTACACCTGCAGGCCAGAAGAGGACATCAGATCCCAGTATAGATGGTTGTGAGCCACCATGTGGTTTCTGGGAATTGAACTCAGGACTTCTAGAAGAGCAGACAGTGCTCTTAACCACTGGGCCAATTCTCCATTTTTCTAAGTAGGGAAACAAAAGCCTCAGATCACAAACCTACTTGAAGCCAAATCAAAGACAGGGAGGAGCTAAGGAAGGTGTGTCAGCAAGTGACTGGGAGGGAAGCAGCAGGGTAGATTCCTCCCCAGAGCTGAGGAGAGCTGCCCACAGCGAATGAGGTGGCACACCTCCTCACTCAGGTTCAGAAAGATAACTTGGCCCCAAGGCCATTGAGGAAGCTTGGAAGGCAGGACCTGGCTTCAGTGGGACTGGGCCACCTGAGGGGTCAGGGCCTAAGGAGTCCCAGCCTCAAGAGGAAGCAAGGAGGGAAGTGAAGCAACCAGGCCCTAGTCTCTCAGCGACACAATTGATTGGGAATGTGCCTCAAGGTCAAGATCAAGTATTTTGCACCTTCGCTGCTGTCTGCATCATAGGTTCTAAGACTGGTGACCTTGACATACAAGAAGGCTGACTTGCATCCTGATTCCTAGATTACAAGATCTTCTCTGATGGGTGTGGTGGTGGACGCTTTAATTCCAGCACTTGGGATGCAGAGGCAGAAAGATCGCTCTGAGCTCAGTTCTCCGCCTGATCTGGGGAACCCCAGATATTCTAAAGAATGTTATATAGCCCTTAGGAAGATTACAAGTCCAACCCTTTCCTGGTAAGAAACCCACTCAGCAACCACCTGGGGAATTCCTGGAAACACCCACCCTATGCTAATTAGATGTCTTGGCTTTCAACCAATGACCTTTAACTGTACCTGCAGTTCTCCTCCCACCTGTAAGATACTGCTTTCCCCCTCTCATGAGAGGGCATATAAATCAAGTATCCCTGGCACTCCCTAGCCCCAGAAAACCAAAGGCATTCAGGCTCAAAACCCCTCCCACTGCCCAAAGGTTTATAAGTGACTGTTTCACAGTAAATAAATGGGACAGCATCATCTATTTCACCAGAACCGGCTGACACTCATCGTTTATCGATGGAACCCCAGGCTTGCTGGCCAGCCACTTTGAGGTTCTGCCATTCGTCGGCATGTCAGCAGACTGATGCTACCATCTTTCCAGTGCTCCTCTGCCCACTGCAGTGCCCGTCTGAAGGAGCAAGTGGCTGGCTGCTCCCTAAGCAGCCATCTTGTTCACACAGACAAAACCAGGCTCCTTCCTCTGCCTCTCTTGGTTTCGGAACCCCGAGTGGGTCTCCCTTACCAAGTGCTCACAAAGCAGCCACTGACTTGGCTCCAGTTAGGCTGGGCCCTTGATGCTGGCTAATTCAGGTTCCAGAGCCCTGAACTCCCTTGACTCTGTGCTTCAAACTTTTCCTCCTGGAGCAAAAACTTCCGGTCTCCTGCTCGAGGGCTGAGCTTCCCCCGAGATTAACCACAAAGCCCAGGCTCCCGCCTGACACAGAACAGCAGGGGTGGGGTGGGAAAGCGAGTCCTAGTTGGTCTCTCTGGTGAGTTAACACAGGACTCACTATTGTGTGTGTTTCTTAGCCAGGATGCACAGGCCAAGGAACTCACACCATCCACAGACCATCACTGCATACAATTGCTGTTTGTTATCCCAGAGGGTGGTCCTAGGTATTGGGACTGGAAACAGTGATGGCTTGACATTACAAGGAGAGTCAGTAAACCTAACGAAGGAGGCAGCATGCGTCACATGCCCACAAAACCCTGGTCAATGATCTTCCTGTGTCACAGGAAATGAAGCCAGTTTAGATTTCTTCTTCTCCTCCTTCTCTTCTTCTTCCTTGGCAGCTTGGCACCTACACCATATGAAAGTGAAGCCACTCTGTACCTTCTGGTACCTCCTCCAGCATCCTCCGTCCCATAGCACCTTGTGGGACATCTCCAGGAATCCTTAGGATTCTGCGGGAGCATCATTTGAAACCGACTATTCCAGGATAAAGTGCTTGGGCTTCCGTGTCAGCCCGATCCAAGTTTAAAACCCAAACAGGATGGTGGTTGGTGCCAAGCGTCACTCTTCTCTCTGGTCACACTCTTCCTTCTTCAGCAACCTCGGATGCCGAAGTCTAGAAAGGATTCCAGGGTACTAAAGCCTTCTCAGCTGGTGCCCACGACAGGTGTCTGCTAAGCGTGAGTTCTTCAGTGATTTTGTTGGACCTTTTCATGAAATGTTTTGACAGCAGCGGCCGTCTCTTCAAACATTCCCCCTCCAGAGGATCCTAATATCCGCATGGCAGAGGCTGTTCTCCCTCAATTGCTCCTGCTGCCCCAAGCCACCTCCAGGCACTTCACTCTGACAGCGGGACCATATTTACCTTGGCTGAGCTTAAGATGATTCTGGAAAAGAAACTCCAGCTGAGCCTTCACAATCAGCCCATCACCTGCTAGCCAACTGGCTGGTACGAATGCTGGGCAAGCAACCAGGGGCACCTACAGGGCTGGCAGGAGAGCGCTGGACTGCCTGGGCTTGTCAAGAGAGCACTTAGGCAGCTGGGGCCAACTGGAGAAGCGCTGCTCAGAAAGGGCCTCCCATGAGGGTTTACAAAACCACCCACCCGGAAGGTGCCTGGATCCCAGAATGCTGCCTAAACTGTTTTAGGAACAGCAACCGCAGACTCAAGTAGGAGCCTATTCAAAATGCAGAGTTCTGCTGGGCATAGTGGCATATGCCTTTAATTCCAGCACTGGGGCGGCAGAGGCAGGCGGATCATTGTGAGTTCAAAGCCAGCCTGGTCTAGGACAGCCAAGGCTACACAGAGAAATCCTGTCAGAAAGGAAGGAAAGAAGGAAGGGAAGGAAGGAAGGAAAAAAGGAAGAAAGAAAGGAAAGAAAAGAAAAGAAAAAGAAAAAGAAATGCAGAGTTCTTGGCCAGGCAAGGTGGCACACACCTTCAATCCCAACACTTGGAAGGCAGAGGCAAGTGGATCTCTGTGAGTTCAAGGCCAGCCTAGTCTACAGAGAAAGTTCCAGGACAGCCAGGGCTACACAGAGAAACACTATCTCAAGCAAGCAAACAAACAAACAAACAAACAAAAAAGGCAAAACAAACAAACTTACCTCTTTTTTTTTTTTAAGATTTATTTATTATGTATACAGTATTCTGCCTGCATGTGTGCCTGCAGGCCAGAAGAGGGCACCAGATCTCATTACAGATGGTTGGGAGCCAACGTGTGGTTGCTGGGACTTGAACTCCAGCCCCCCACTTATCTCTTTAGTGTATGTGCACAGCAGTGTGAAGAGGTCAGAGAACAATGTGCAGGAGTCAGTTCTCTGCTTCCTACGTGGGTCCTGAGGACTGCACTCAGGTCATCAGGTCGGGCAGAGAGTGCCTGTCTTAGTTTGAGTTTCTCTTGCTATGTAAAACACCACGGCCGAAAGCAACTGAGGGAAGACAGGGTTTACTTTATCTTACATGTACAGGTAACAGTTGAGTCCTGGGGAAGTCAGACCAGGAACTCAAGCAGGGCAGGAACCTGGAGGCAGGAACTGAAGCAGAGGTCATGGAGGGCTGCTGCTTACTGGCTTGCTCCCCAGGGCTTGCTGCTTTCTTATCACTTGCTTCCCAAGGTTAGCACTGCCACAGTGAGTTAGGCCGTCCCACATCAGCCAGCAATCAAGAAACGTCTATAGACATACCTATAAGCCAATCTTTCTTTCTTTCTTTCTTTTTCTTTCCTTTTGTCTTTGTTGTTGTTTGTTTGTTTTTTCAAAACAGTGTTTCTCTACGTAGTGTTGGCTGTCATGGACTCACTCTGTAGACCAGGCTGGCCTCCAACTCACAGAGATCCACCTGCCTCTGCCTCCCTGTGTGCTGGGATTAAAAGCGTGCACCACCACCTCCCAGCACAGAGAAACCCTGTCCCAAACAAACAAACCAAAGTGGACAGCTCCTAAGAAAAGACGAACTAAATAAATCAGGATGTGATGGTGAGATTGGCATTTCTTCCCATCAGTTATAAAAGCTTCATGATGGTCCTTACAGAAGAAACCCACACTTTGTTTTGCTTTTGAGACAGGGTCGCACTCTGTATGTGCCTAGGCTGGCTTTCAGCTGCCAGTCATCCTCCTGCCTCAGCCTCCCACGGATTGGGATTCCAAGTGTGACCTACCTGCACCCCACCGTTTTGTTTTGTTTTTTAACTATTTTCTTTTTTACTGGCCGCTTCCTAGCTTCTGAGTTTTATGCTCTCCTACATACCACTGTGGTGAACTCACCACAGCATCTTCCATGCACTAGGTTCCGTGTGACTGTAGGCTACATAATAAGTTCGAACACTGGCTACAGGGTGAGACTCAGCAAGTAAGTAAGCAAGCAGGCAAACACAGGGCTGGGAGATATGCTTGCTTATGAAGGCAAGAGGACTTGAGTTCAAGTCCCAGCAACTACATTATGTAAAAGCAGGGCACGGCCGTGCACGCTGGCAGTCAGTGCCGAGAAGCAGTGGATCCTGCTAGCCTACTCCAAGGACAAGCTCCAGGCTTAGCGAGAGACCGTGCCTTGCTGGCGGACAATCAGCAGCAGCCCTGGCTGAAGGCTGCTTAGGGCAGAGCTCTGAGGTGGACACAGACACCCTGGAGACCCTGGCCGCCCCTCTCACCCTGGCAGGTGCTGGTGAGTGAGCATCGGGTCAACGGAGCAGAGGTCCTTAGAGGCTCCAGAGTCCACCGTGGGATTGGTTCTCCTCTCTAACACCACTGGAGACCTCTAGGGATGGGGAGGCCCCTCCTTCCTTTGCTCCCTCGGACGAGTATCCGCTGTGGACAGGCAATGGGCACAGGTGACGGACAGCGTGGCTCCAAAGTGCCAGAGGGAGGCGAGCAGTGCAAACACATACAGGTACTGCGGGGTGGGCACCAAGCGAAACGAGGCAAAGGAAAAAAGTAAGGCCGTTCCTATCGCAGCTCAGCAGCTGTCAGGAAACAGCCGCATCTAGAGCAGCGAGATGCACCAGGAAGCTCCCTAAGTGTCCCCATGCCTCCAGGGATCAGGACTCAAGTCTCCACTGTCCTATCTATGGCCTCCCGGGCTCCTCCAGGTTCTAGAGGGCCACCTGAAAAGGAAGACAGCCCGCAAGATCCCCAGAGCCCTGGCTCCGGTCCCCAGCTGTCATGGGTTTGCATTAGCCAAGCTGCTTTCCCACCTCCGCCTCCATCCTTGGCAGAGGCTCCCTGCGCCTGACACAGCCCAGCCCACAGCGGTGAGAAGCCTTTCCCTCAGGGGCTGCGGCTGACTCACGGACTTGACTCTCTGTAGCCTAGAGCCCCGTTTTTCCACGTGTCCAGGCAGAGGCGCCTGGGCCGGGGCAGGTGTCACTCCAGCCCACTGAAGATGAGCAATTCTTTCCTGAGGTGGTATCTAACCGCTCTTCCAGACAGACTTCATCCTCCCTTGTCTTAGGCACAGACTAAGAGGAGTCTTCTCCCGACAGGCCTTGTTCTGTAGTGTGGCCTGTCTTTTGAATTAATTAGTTGGGCTGTTTGTTTGTTGAGACAGGGTTTCTCTCTGTAGCCCTGGCTGTCCTGGAACTCACTCTGTAGACCAGGTTGGCCTCAAACTCAGGGATCCACTTGTCTCTGCCTCCCGAGTATGCGCCATCACGCCCAGTTGCAGTGTAGCCTCTTAGTGGGTGGCCGTCAGGGTCAAGGGCGTCATGGAGCCTCCAGCCGGTAAAAGCCGTGCGCCCGAGTATTGCCGCGTGGTGCTTCAAATGCCTGGCACTCTCGTGGTCACCCTGGCCACTGTTACTTACTCACTTGTTTCCGGAAGTTTGAGACAAGATCTAGAATTTACTGTGTAGTCCAGACTGGCTTTGAACTGGGGTAATGCTCCTGCTCCATCTTCCTGAGGGCTGGGATGACGTGTATGAGCTCATACACGTGACAACCAGAATGCCAGGCTTTTGAAGTACCAAAGTCCTGAACTTTGGGCCTCACACCCTAGGCAAATGCTATACCTTTGAGTCATACCCCTGGCTCTCTTTTTACGTTTTCTTTAAAGCAGAGCCTCTCTACTCTGCCCTGGCCGCCCTGTTACTCACTCTGTAGGCCAGGCTGGCCTCAGATTCAGAGATCCGCCTGCCCCTGCCTCCCCGAGTGCTGAGGTTAAAGGTGTGCGCCACCAACACCATCCTATTTATTTTATTTTTTTGACATAGGCTTTTGCTAAATCATCCAGGCTAGCCTGAACATCACTCTGTAACCCACTTAGGCCTCGAATTTGTGCTCTTCCTACCTCAGCCTTCTGAGTAACTGGGCCAGCTCTGGCCACCTTTATAAAACTGGTTGGAGGGACTGGAGATTTGGCTCAGAGGTTAAGGGCACATAGGGTTCTTCCAGAGGACCGGAGTGGGGTTCCCAGCCCCCACAGCCATTGACTCATAACTGCCTGTAACTCCAGTTCCAGGGATCACACCCTCTTCTGGCCTCTGAGGGCACCTGCACAGCTGTCGCATTTACTCACACAGACACACTCACACAGAAATACAAAGTAAGTTAGAACAAATCTCTTAAAAAAATAAAAATTAAAAACGTCAGCTGGTCATGGTGGTACCCACTTTTAATCCCAGCCCTCGGGAGGCAGAGGTAGATGGATCTGCGTGAGTTCGGGCCAGCCTGGTCTACAAAGTGAGTTTAGGGCAGCCAAGGCTACCCAGAGAAACCCTGTCTTGAAAAATCAAAACCAAAAAACAAAAAAGCCCAAAAAAACAAAAACAAAGCAAAACCTAGGGTCATTGTTGTAGCCCACACCTTTAATCCTAGCATTCAGGGGGCAGAGACAGGCAGATCTCTGTGAGTTCGAGGTCAAGCTGGTCTACAAAGAAAGTTGTAGGACAACCAGGATGATGTATAGAAACCCTGTCTCAAAAAACAAGACAAAACTAGACTAAACTAAAACTGCCTAAACATTTTAGATCCCAGAAGCTCTTATACCCACACACCCAGCAGAACCACATAGGGAGATTTGTTATTTATTTTTCTTCACAGGAGCCAAGATGGAAGCCAAGGCCTCACACACTCTAGGCAAATGCTCCCCCACTGAGCTACATCCCAGCTGCAAGGGCAGACTTTTATCTTTGAAATTATTTTCTGTGCACAGGTGCTTTGCCTGTACATATCTGTGTACCACATGTGTGCCTGGTATCCAAGGAGGCCAGAGAGTGTGTCAGATCCCCTGAAACTGGAGTTACAGATGGTTGTGAGTTGCCATGTGGGTCGTTGGAACAGTAGCCGGGGCCTCTGGAAGAGCAGCCATTACTCTAGAGCGTTGATCCATCTCTCCGTCCCCCTAAGAGGATACTTTAAAGAAATGGACCCCCCAGATTTCAGTGCTTCTGAACTAATGTGTCCAGAGTGAAGCCCAAGAATGCGTGTTTGTTTTTAAGCCCTGGTGTTACTGAATCCACCGGGCTCTCTGAATGCCACTGCTCCTTCTAAACGCCCACAGACAATTGCTTCCAGAGGTTTGTGCCTCTGTGGCTATTTCCTGTGATGTCCTTTATGCAGACCGGGACGTGGCCCTTCTGACCATCATGCTGGCCTGGGAGTAAGGATCAGTTATCTAATCCAGAGTTCTAGAAGGCAGGGAGGAATAGGGCAAGCTGACAGGAGTCCCTTTCTTAGGGACATCTCATGCCCTGACTGCCCACGTGACCGTTCTTCCAAGCCTACCCCGCTCCTTGGTTCTGAATGTTCCAGAAAGCAAGACAGAATAGGTAGTGAGTGGGCTGCGCCCTTTGAGTGTTCACCTCAGGGCTGGGATGAGGGCCTGTTGAGGAAGCCATTTACCTCAGGCACAGTGGAAAGGGAAACAAAAAGTTCAGGAGTTGAGCAGAATATCTTAACATGTCATTCTAAAAATGGACATTAGTGCCAAACACTGGTGATATTTTGTTGTTGTTGTTGTTTTGAGACAGGGTTTATCTGAGTAGCTGTCCTGGTCTTATTTTGTAGACCAGACTGGTCTTGAATCCACACAGACCCACCTGCCTCTGCCTCCCTGAGTGCTGGGATCACAGATGTGCGCCACTGTGCCCGGTTCACTGGTCATATTTTGATGAATGAAATCTCAAAATGTTGAATAATGACAAAATCAGTCATGGTTCCAGACCATGTCAGAGACTGGAGTAAAGGAAAACACAGTACCAGAAATGACACAGAGGGTGGAAAACAAACAAACAAACAAAAACCTCAAAGCTTATGAAATACCCTCTTAGCACAACTGACTCCATGATGGAAGTACCATTCGGGCCATAAAATTCAGCATATAGTCAGCACCACCTGCCAAAATGCAAACATAAACCCAGTCCATCAAAGTCCATAGTTCTGGGAAAGTCTCAAAATGTTCTAACCTTGCTTCTTGGTTTCTGTAGTTCAGCTTCTGGCTATCTGGTTTTTTTTTTTTTGTTTTGTTTTGTTTTTTAGATTTTATGTATTTATTTTATGCATATTAGTGCTTTAAGAAGGCAGTAGAGGGTGTAGATGGTTGTGAGCCACCATGTGGTTGCTGGGAATTAAACTCAGGACCTCTGGACAAGCAGACAGTGCTCTTAACCACTGAGCTATTTCTCCAGCCCCTGGCTATCTGTTCTTGATAACTGAAGTATGTCAACCCAGGACAAATTTTTTCTGCCTAAAAGCCCACCTGAGAAAGGCTCAGTACTATACTGGAATCCCAAACACCCAGTGTAGACTCCAGTTGCCTAATAAAGACTGTGTTGGCTTAAAACCATGTCTGATCAGTCTTCAACAGTGTGGTGGCTCCGATTGGAGGCTAGCCTGGCCTACACAGTAAATTCCAGGCCAGCCTGGACAGTCATCTATGATTCCAGAATGCTGGGGTGATGGTGAACACTCTATAAAAGAAGCATATACCTGTGTGGTGGCGGCGTACCCCTGTGATCCCAGCACTTGGGAGGAGAGGCAGGCTGATCTCTGTGAGTTCGTGGCCAGCCTGGTCTACAGAGTGAGTTCCAAGATAGCCAGGGCTGCACAGAGAAACCCTGCCTCAAAACACAAACACAAAAACAAACAAGCAAAAAAAAGAAGTATATATATATATATATATATATATATATATATATATATATATATATATATATGACAAGGTCAGGAATAAGAATGACATTAAAGCTCATTTTTCTTTTTTGAGGTGGGACTTGCTGTGTAGGCCAAGCTGGCCTCAAACTCTCAGCAATCCTTCTGCCTCAGCCTCCATATGGTGGAAGGAGAGAACTGATTGCTGGGATTACAGGTGTGAGCCATGATGCCCTATGTTGCATCGTGGGAAGCAGGGTTACATGTATTCGCTGAGATGTGGGTCTCATCATTCGCTGAGATGTGGTAGCCCAGGCTGGCCTTGACTTCTTGGCCAGGATCCTGCCTCAGCCTTTCAAGTGCTGGGACTAAAGCTGTGAGCGCTATGCTCTGTGGTTACAGCAGGGCCCTTCCCTGTGACATTGGAAGAAAATGGTGAGATGCCTTCAAGCTTTGAAAGGAAAATTGTTTTTAATTTGTAAGTCTACATTCGGTGAAGTCATCGATCAAAGGAGAGGGCAGAATAAACGAATTTTCAGACATGTATGTTCTTAGGAGAGTCTCTCCTGTGAGGTGACCTCTGTCGGGAAACTGCCACAGAATCAAGCAGGAAAGGGAAGACACAGGGTAAAGGGACCAAGGCTCCAACATTCAAGAGAACAAGGAGGTGGATGCAGGCTGGCAGATGTGGTTGGGACAAATGTTTATTTTCATTTGTTGATTGGACATTGAAGACAGGGTCTTACGTAGCCCAGAATGGCGTTGGACTTACTATGTGGTCAAGGATGACCTTGAACTTCTGATCTTCCTACTTCTATCTACAGAGCACTGGGATTCTAAGCATGTACCACTACACCCAGTTTACAAAGTTTTGGGGATCAAACCCACAGCTTAATGAGTGCTAAGTAAGCATTCTAGCAACTGAGCTACAGCCCCGGCTTCCTTGATGACCAACTTGACCACACTGAAAATTATATTTTGAAGCCAAAGGGATGGCATGTGAAAAAGTGTTCCTGGGGTTAGCACAGAAAACAGGCAGGGCGGGGGAGGTAGCAAAGATCCTGAAAAGACAAAAATGAAAACACAGGAAACAGGGCTGGAGAGACAGTGGTTAAGTTTGACCGCCTGGGGCCCATATGGTGGACGGAGAGAACTGACTGCTGAAAATTGTCCTCTGACTTCCACACACATGCAACACAAAAATAAAAAGATACATGTAATTAATAATAAGACATCACCGACGCTTGGATCATGTGATAACGCTAAAAGGAAAGGCACATGAGTTTAAAAAAAAAAAAAAAGATGGAGGAGAACAGTTCTGAGGAGAACGGCAGAGCCAAGTCATCTACCACAACAGACCAGAAGCAGATAATGTCCAAAGCCCACTCATTGCTGGGCGTGGTGGCCCACACCTTTAGGCCCGGCACTTAGGAGGCAGAGGCAGATGGATATCTGTGAGTTCAAGGCCAGCCAAAGCTACATAGGGAGCCCCTGTCTCAAAACCAACTAAACAAACAAAGCTCACTCCTTAAGGTAGCTGAAGAGGCACAGGATTGGAAGACATCAGCCCAGAGGCCTCCTACTGTAGAGAAGGTTCGGGAGGGCAGCCTGGGACTACCGTGTTTACTCTTCTGTGCTTCTGGAACTATTTTTGGTCAATATTGCCCAGCCTGGCCCTGGACTCCAAGATCCTGATGCTTGGCCTCAGCTTCCTGCTCTGCTGGACCCACAGGCACACACAGCCCCACCCCACTACCTCCTGCCACTGCCCGCTGTTTGGAAGTTTCTGGAAGTTCTTCAAGACAGAGAAGAGAAAGAGAGTGATACCTCGGAGCACGAGCTGTTGTTTCTGCTCCTCATTCCGTGGCTTGCCTGCCTCCCCAGCCTCCACCCTTCCCTTTCCACCGAACACACACTCACACTTGCTCGCACTCCTCCCAGACACGAGCCACCCACCCGCCCACCCGCAGTGGCAAACCATGGCACGTGGACATAGTATGAAAAATTGCTCAGCCACAGGTGCAAAAAAACCGCTTTTGACTCACATACGGAGGCAGAGGCCCTTCAGCTCTCAGTGGTCTCCTCCCACACAGGGCTTCCCGCCCCCAGGCCCAGAAACGTCTGCCTCAGGGACACCTGGACTGCTTCCTCCTCCATTCCAACTACCTCAGGATGTCCCTTACCACAGCCTGTCCTTAACCTTTAGGGCCTCACACGGTCCAAAGATGAAGCAGAAATGTGGTGGGGGGGAGCCTTAAATTGGCAGCGGGGGTGTAACTAGGCTACCTTCAGCTATTTCTTCCCTTAGAGTGCAGTGCATCCTGGAGTAGTTTCCTTCACCACTCCAGGTCCTGGTGGAAGCCTACAAAACCCTGAGATGCTTTGATCCTAGGCCTCAGCCCGGAGTCGGCTTGCCTGCAGCCTCTTCCCCGGGAACCCTATCCATTTCCGTCTCCGTATCTGACACGCAGGCAGGCCCCAGCTCCGCTCTCCCTGCACTCACCACCACTCTGGTCCTGTTGTCCGGCAGTGTGTCAATGGCCAGGGTGTCCCCACCCAGGTCCTGGCTTAGCTGGGTCCTGCCTGGCTTCAACATCTGCCCCGGACTCTCTCGGGCTCTCCGACTCCAGCCTTGCCTGGTCCACTTGGCAGTCCATCCTTGGCTTTCGTGGGGATCTGGGAGAAGGAAGGGACAGAACACTGAGTGCCGGCGGTCCCTGGAAAGGAAGTGGGAAGGGGTCCTGCAGCCGCCTCAATGCTACACCCTCATTGTTTCTGGGGACACTTGATGACCTGGACAGCAGGTTCACAACACAGATCGAGAGCCATGTGCGCATGCAATCCTAAAACCCCTCAACCCTCCACAGTGAACAAAGTGTGTCTGGCAGACCAGAATCCAGCTCAGAGGTTAAGGGTGTTGGGGATTGGACTCAGAGCATCACATGTAACAGGCTCATCCACTGGCCTACATGGCCAACCACGTCCTTCTTCCTATCTCTTTGTTTTTCGAATACTCCATACTTCTCACATAAATGGAATCATACAACATATCTCTGGTTATTGGCTTATTTCACTTAGCGCGATGTCTTCAGGGTTCAGACTTGTCCTTTTTGAAGACTGAACGGTATCCCATACCACATTTTGCTTATCTGTTCATCTAACAATAGACACCTGGGTTGTTTCCATGAGTCGGCTACTGTGACTGGTTCTAAGAGGAACAAATGGCATAGGCGCCTCTTTGGGGATCTGTTTCCAATTCTTTGGGTTTTATGCCCAGGAATGGCTCATATAGTAATTCCGTTGCCTGCCATACTGTTTTCCATGTAAAATGGCTAAGCTAGTTTATTGGTTTGTATGTTTTCAATTATTTTATTTTATGTATGTGGGCGTCTTGCCAGCCTAAGTGCCTATGGGACCCAAAAGAGGACATTGGGTATCCTGGAACCGTTCTTGCGGCCATGTGGTTGCTGATAATCAGACCCAGGTCCTCCAGAAGAGCAGCCATTGCCCTCAACCACTGAGCCATCTCTCCAGCCCCCTAGGCCAGTTTTCATTCTCTACGGTGCCCAAGGTTTCCTACTTCTTCACAGTGTCAAGTCTTGTCTTGTTTTTTTTCCAGGGTCTTGGTAGTAGCCATTCTATTCAGTGGACAGGAAACGATGTGTACTTGTGATTTTGATTTGCATTTCTTTTTTTTTTTTTTTTTTTTTTTGTTTTGGCTTGGTTTTTGAGACAGGGTTCCTCTGTGTAGCCCTAGATGGCTTGGACTCACTTTGTAGACCAGGCTGGCCTTGAACTCACAGCGATCCACCTGCCTCTGCCTCTGCTGGGATTAAAAGCATGCACTACCACACCCGGCTCTGATTTGCATTTCTTTAACAATTAGTTGAGGGTGAGTATTGTTTCATGCGATACTGGCTGCTTGTATACTTTCTTTGGGAAAATGTTTAAGTCTCTGGCCCATTTTTAAATCTGGTGGTCTCTGGATCACTGTTCCGTAAGATATTTAAAAGCGTCTTTCTTTCTCTACCCACTAGACCCTGCTTCACCTCACAATCCTCCCTCCCCCACAGGCTTTGACAGCTGAAAAATCCTTCCAGACGTGAACAGAAACCCTCTGGAAATAAATTGTTCTCCTCTGCGCTTTTGGTTTGATTTGTTTGTTTTGAAACAGGATCTCAATACTTAGCCCCAGCTAATGGGAAGTGAGGCTGGCCTTACAGCCCAGAGATCTGCCTGTATCTGCAGCTAAAACTTCAGGCAAATCACTTTCCTTGTGTAACAAAGGGCCCAGAAACCAGCTGGGATGGCAAAGAGATTTCATCTCAGATGCCATCTCTCATTAATTAGCGGCAGCCAGAAGCACTCTAGACAGGAATCCCAAGGCTTCGTTTGTATTTAGCAGAAGAGACTGTCATGATCCATTAGTAATGTCTGCTAGGAGCACAGGATTGGCAAATGGCCACGCAGGGCCGGTCGTTCCAACACGCGAGCTCTCTTGAGCCTGTTAACGGACTCTAAATGATGCTGAAAAGCATCCTCCTCCATTCCAGAGCGTTAGGTCCCCAAAGCTGTGCCCTACGTTGTTATTCTCGTTGTCACACCTGACCTGGATTTATGAAGGACACAGACCACCCCACCCGTGGCCTCCATCAGTCCTAGGTCAGACGCTCCTCTCCACCTCTGACTCCATCCATCTTGCTCACCAAAGCTGGTTGAGTGGTTCTCACTGCCCAAGACCTCCTCCCCGAGGTCGCTGAGTATCCTCTCCCAGGGAGGCTTGAACTCCCCAGGCCTCTCTCCACTCTCCTTAGAGTGCCTGGCAAACAGTAAGTGCTCAATCAGTACATCATTGAAGACGCTACACTAGGGGTTGCTCTCCAGTAGAAGCAAAGACAGGGGTTGAAACAAGGCTTGGCTGGACGAGGCCTGGTGCCTGGCCAGGATGCTGCTGTGGGGCTCTGATTTGTCACTAGACATTTTATCCAATTAAGTCATTCTTGGCTGCTGGTACCTACTGGACTCTTGCCGGGCCCCTCTCACTTCTCTGCCCCTAATCAGAACCAGATGCTGCTGGAGAATATGGGCAGAGGGGCAGTTCTGACCTCTTCCACAAGATATCTACTGAATGGCTGAAAGCCCAGCGCTGGGCGGCCCAGCTGCTGACCCCTCGGTCCCACGCAAGCTCCGGCCCCATCAGCAAGGCCACAGCTGTTTGTGCTGAGCTGGGTGGCCTTCTCCCCAAGTCCTCCTGAAAGTAGCTAGGACTGGAAAGGCACACATGCGGGCCAAGCGGAAGGCCTGATGTGTGGACGGGCAGGAAGTACCAAGCCTGCACTGACTATGCAGAGGGATGTCAGATGGGGTGTAGGAGGCCCATAGGATGGCAGGGGGAAACACCTGGGCTTTCCGTTCCAGCCCACCACCCCCAAGCTGGGACCTGGCAGTTTTCCTCTTTAAGCTGCAGCTTGCCTGTGTGACAACCGTACCAATGGCAGGCTGCCCTGAGAATTGAGTTAAAAACAGAAATGAGGTTCCAAGCAGCCAGGGGCAGGGCCATGGGTTCCACGCAGGATGATAGAGGAAGAGCAGAGGAGACTACGAGGGGCCGGCGGTCCTCAAAAGTGTCTCTCCAGCTCCAGCATGTCCGTGCCTCTAGCCCCTCCCAGTCGGCTGGGCCAAGATGCCACCTCTTAGTCCATGCCAGGAGCCAGTGCAGCTGCTAGTCACACAGGTGCAGGACCCGATGCCTGGGCACACAGCCTCGAAGCCTAATGGAAGCCAGAGCCTAACAGGTTCACTTCGGTGACATGCCTGGACACCGCAGGATGCTTTTGGCTGAGATTCGGCCTCTCAGTTCCCGTTCCAACGTTTGCTTCCAGAACAGGGGCTGAACTCCGTCACTGGGGGCTCTAAGTGCTACATCATGTAATGGATGGTGTGATGGCAATGGCTGAGAGACTGCCAGCCACTCTCAGCAGGCACTCGTCTTTCATCCCCATGTCAGTCAGCTCCAGGAGATAGGCACTAGCTTTAAATCCATCTCATAAATGGGGGAAAATGAGGCACAAAGATGCTAAATAATCTGCCCCCAGGTCACCCCCTCAGTCCAGGGCAGGATTTGAACTCAGGCAGGCTGGCCCTGGTCTGGTCAGAACCATAGAGCACAGTGCAGTAAAGCCAAGCATAGTTGCTCATGCCCTTAAACCCAGTACTCAGGAGGCAGAGGCAGGCAGATCTCTGTGAGTTCAAGGCCAGCCTGGTCTACAGAGCAAGTTTTGGGTCAGCCAGGACTGTATACTATGGGGGAGTGCAAAGGTCATGCTCTCATCCCCTGGCACAGTCAGCCCTGCTGCAGTGTGCTAGGGCTGAGAAGGAGCCAGGTTACACCAGCCAGGGTCTGACCCAACCCACCTTCAATCCCATCTGCCACTCAAGCTAGTCCTTCCAGCCATACCGCCACCACTGTGCAGGCTGCTGATGTTCTCTCTGGATGTGCATTTCAGGTTCCACTCTGTGTGCCCCAGGGCCAGTTGCCCACACACTCTGGGTAGGGCAAGCCATCTTGAAGCTCCACTTGATTCCATCTCTCAGGCATTCCTCCTCCATCTCTCAGGCATCCCTCTCCCCACACTCCTCCAGCTGGTCCCAGAGCTCTTGTGACCAGACTTCTGCTTTCTCTTGCATCCCTCCAGGCCCTTTAGGCCCCAGCCCTGCCATCCAGCCACCAGAGAGATTCACAAAGTTTCATACACCAAGACCACCCTACTCCTAAACAGCCGTTCCCTGGGATGAGCCCTTACTCATCCTTCAAGTCTGACAAGACACCATTGCTTCCTGGAATCTCCCTGATGCCTCTCTCCCCCTCACCCAGATGCCAGGGCTACCCAAGCTGGCCTCCTGGACCATCCTGCCCTTCGGTGCCTGTGCTCTGGCTTCAATACTCCAGTGCTACATAAACATGGCATGATGGTGTTATGCCTGTAATCCCTGTATTGTGGGGTGAAGGCTGGAAAATCAAAACTTCACGGTCATCCTCAGTTGCAAAGTGAGTTCAAAGCCAGCCTGGGCTATATGACATCAGGTTTCAAAGTCCTACTCTTTGTTTCACACATGGTCACACAAGGTCCTCCCCCGGCTTAACAAGTCCCACCTACTTTTTATAAAGCCCCTCTTGCAGAGACCCCTGGAACTCACTCTGTAGACCAGGCTGGCCTTGAACTCACAGAGATCCACCTGACTCTGCCTCCCTAGTGATGGGATTAAAGACGTGGGCCACCGAGCCCGGCGGTTTTGTTTTGTTTTGTTTTGTTTTGAAGTGGATCTCAGGTAACAGGCCAGCTTCGAGCTCACTATGTATCCAAGGACGATGTTGGACTTCTAATCCTTCCTCCTCCAGGTGGCCTTGCTCTCATCGTGTCCCGCCATGCCCAGCTTGGAGGGCATTTGTTTGTTAAGCAGGGGTGGTGAGGGGTGGCGGACTGCTCCGTGGCAGGCGGGGTGTGAGCCTGAACCTAAGCATGCTAGACTTCTCCCCGAAGGCACAGCCCAGTGAATCAGGGCAGAGTATGGTTGCTGCCGGTGCCTCCCAGCAAAGTAGGTCTCTCTGAAGAGGGGGCACGAGAGCTGATGGGAGGCAGTAGTGATGCCAGCAGCCATTGTGAGGAGGCTGAAATTTAGTCGCAATGTATTAGTTTATTGGGGGGTGGGGGAGGAGGGCTGGTGGGCAGGGAGGAAGCTGGGAGCAGATCATAACTGCACAGGTTGTGTATGAGACATCTGTTCAGCCCCCTCCTCTAGAGACAGGCAAGCCTGGCCCGGAGAATAGGGAGCTGTCCGGGCTCCTTGTGAGTTTGGAAATGGCTGCCTGCAAGAGTCTCCCTTCTGTGTGTGTCCTGGGGGGGGCTCTGGTTCCCCTGAAACCAGACCCTCAGTGTCCTCCCCCTGTGCCCCAGGCCATTTTCCTGTCTGCCCGTCTTCTGGTTTCCCTCTGGTGTCCTTGTCGCTAGACTCCTACTTCAGGTCACTGATGACTCCTGTTCCCATTCTAAGGATGGATGTGGGGACAAGGCTCTAGAGATGGAGGGACCTTGCTGCTTGCCAGACCTGCCAGCCCTGACAGGGACCTGGCTACCTCAGCTGGGGCTGGGCCTCCTTGGTCCCCTCCATGTTGCTCTTGCTGGCCACGGCAGCTCTATCGCAAAGATCAGGCAGCCAGACTCCATGAGGGGACCTCTCCCAGCCTTCCCCACTGGCACAGATCCTCAGATGGTCTCTCCGAACCACCACCACCACCACCACCAAACCCAGCAGAACCTCGGGTCTAATCTCAACCTCACTCACTGCGGGTGGTCCTCATCATCCAGATGACTCTCAAAAACAGAGGAAGCAGAACAGTCTGTCCTGACACAGATGCCACACCTCCCAGGGCCCCCGTGCAGCCATCTTCCTTTCCTCAACCTTCTCCATGGCCCAAATCCCTCATCGACCCAGCTGAATCTCAGTTCAGAGAACACACCCGGGCTAAGGCCGAAAAGAACTCAGAGATCAGCCCACCCAGCTCCTTCCTATTTACAATTTTAAAACAAATTATCCGTTGCCTGTACATGTTTGAAAAGATCTTTCATAATCCTACTCCCCAAAGCTGAAGATCTTGCCAATAACCTCATTTTCTAAATCAAGAAATGTGCCCAGAGAAGGTAAGTAACTTGCCCAAGGTCACTCAGCAAGTGAGACAGCAAAACTAGAAGCCAAGTGTCCAGCCACCCTCTGTGGGGGCCTCCCTGGACACTGATGCCTTCGCATCAGTCTCTAGACAAGTGACTTCCCTGCCCTCTGCCCCCATCCATACCCACCTCATCCCAACCCGGGTTCATCTCAACTACATACAGTGACCATTCAAGTCAAGAACACAGTCAGGGTCAACGCTGACACAACCTCCGCCAGCAGCGCCAAGAACTACCCCTTCCCTGACCCCAAGCAAGGGGCTCCCAATTCTCTTTCAAGGAGCTCGAAAATCACCTTTATTCCCAGCCCCAGAGGAAGTCTGGTTGCCGAGCCTAAGTTAAATATTGAGAAACGACCTTTCTTGACAACAGGAGGGATTCAAGGCACATCTCCGACAGGCTCTCCGAGTGGAAGGGGATGGCTCGAGAAGCTGGTCGAGGGGAAAGAGGAGGGTGCAGAATGGAAGCTCTTCCCCCACCCCACCCACCTCCTCCTCAAGCGCAGCCGGAGCAACTGAGAGCCACACGGAACCAAACAGGAGGGAAGAAAACCCTTGACCCTGGGAGACCCGGGAGCAGCTTTTTCCTGGGATCCCTGCCTCTCCGCCAGTACGCAACTAGGTGGGGGAAGCAAGTTAGACGGCCACGCTGGTGCCAGGATGTCCCCATTCTCCGGAGGCTCCCACGCAGTCCGAGACCAACTCGGACCCAGCCTATTGCAGCGGAGGGAGGCGGCAGGGGAAAAGCAGGAAAGGGCAAACGCCCCTCTGGAACGACCGCGGGGGTCCCCACGACTATTCTGGGGACCCCGAGCTGGGTCCCTCCACGTCCTTACGACGGAAGCCGGGGGTGCGCACCCTCCGTGCGCACCGGAAAGTAGAGCCCCCGTCCCCTTGTCCCCCGCTTTCCTGAGGTCCCGCCGGAGGGGCTGCACCTGCCCTGGTCCTACCTGCGGACGTTGCGGGACCGAGCGCGCGCGCGGCCCCGCGGAGCAGCAGCAGCTGCAGCAGGCAGAGCTGAGCCCGCATGGTGGGCGCGGACGGGCTCCCGGTCCGCCCGGCGGCGGCGGCGGCGGCGGCGGCGGCTGGCTGGAGAGGGAACGGCCCCCTCGGCTGGACGGACTGGGAGCCGGAGCGGAGCGGGCACGGCGAGCAGAGCGCGGCGCTGCGGCCTCAGGGAGCGCGGGCGGGAGGGCCCGGAGGGCGGGGCGCGGCGCCGGGGTCCCCGCCTCCCGGAGCTCCGCGCTGCGCCCCGGGGGATCCAGGACGGCGCATCTCTGGTCACCGAAAGAACCCCGCTGCCCCAGAAGCCCAGAGAAAAGGCCGAGGTGCACGGCCCTAGGAAGCGCCCCTTACTTGGGCCTTTGGCTCCTGCCACCCATCTCCTGGGCGCGCGACTTTCTGAGCTGGTCCTTGGACTTCTGCGGCCCAGACACAGACAGGCACCACGAATCTCCCGCAACCTAGCCCCCCACCCCCACCCCCCAGCTTCTGCCCCAGCAGCAGGCGCGAATCGCATCGCCTGCTTCACAGCCCTTCACCGTCTTCAGTGTCTTCAGCTGTCCTCCGACCCCCCACAGCACAGCAAACACGTAGGTGCTGAAGTCTGGCACATCCCCACTCTGAAACAGCGCGGGCGCCCCCTCCCCAGAAAGGCCAGGCTCAATCAGAGCCAGAGCCAGAAGTGAGGCCCACTGCCACCACGCTCTACCGGGCTCTGGGAATAAGACACTTATTTTATTTTTTATTTTTTTCCTTTTCCTTCCAGGATAGAATAAAAATACCCGCAGTTTAGGAGATTTGATAGACGGCATGGAATCAGGTCAAGGCGCCTGTGACCTATTTCGTGGGAAGGAGGGGGACTGGGGCCTAGAGAGTGGAGAGGGCTGAGGGGCTTCCTCCGCGCTGGGGACCTGGTGAGTACAGCAGGAAAGGGTACATAGGTCGCTTCCTGGGGCATATCCCGAGAAGGAGGGAGCTGGTGGGGACAGGAGCGGTACAGCGTGTGCTTCAGCCAACGGGTGGCCTGGCGCTGAGCTCAAAGGGATTCTCATCTCTCAGAATCCCAATTTCCCATAGCTAAATCCTCACCTCGCAGAATCGCAGTCCTGCTCTCCTCCGGGTCCAAGAGCCTAGAAGGAGGTTGATGGCCTCCCCCAGGCCTCAACCCTTTATGTAATACTATGGGCCAAAGCAAGCCTCAGAACTGAAGGGTTGTGGTGGTTGTTTCCAGACAGGGACTCACGCTGTGGACCAGGCTGAGCCTCGAACTCACGACAACTCTAACTGTTTCCGCCTCCTGACGGGATTCCAGGCCTGAGCCCACCAAACCCAGCCGGCCAGTAAAGGTCTAAAAAGCCTAACCTGCGGGGTGGGAGTGGAGGGGGGGGGGGAGCTGTCTTTTTCAGCTGTGGCCTCCTAGCGCCACCCAGTGGACGCGGGACGAGCCACCGGGCTGGAGTTTTGCTGCTCTGTCCGCGCAGGCGCCGCGGAGGGCCTTCATAGTGTCCCAAGACGGACGGCCAGCTTCAATTCTGCTGACTTCGTGCACGGCCAGCGTTGGTGCCCGCGCTGCCTCTTATAGGGTGCTTTGGTGGGGCTTGGCTTTCAGGCAGAAGCGGATGGCGTGCGCAGGTTTCCAAACGCGAGCCTCCGGGGCTCCAGCTTGCCACTGGCGCGCTGCTCCGAGCACACCTCGCTAGCCCCGCCCCAGGGTCTGTCACCGGGTCAGAGACGACGCCAGGAATCCTCAGGTCTAGCAGGGACCCAAGGGCTGATTCTGGTCACATTCTTAGAGGCACTGGCTTAGGAATTCCTGGTTCCCTAACGCCGCGATCGCTTCCCGAGTGTACGGGAGTTGGCGACGAAAACCGTACTACAGAAACGAGTGGAGCTTTAAGGAGGCCATTTAAACAAAATTGTGTAAAAGTAAGGCAGGGGGCACCCGGATTTGAACCGGGGACCTCTTGATCTGCAGTCAAATGCTCTACCACTGAGCTATACCCCCTCTGCCGGCAGCTTCGCGCCAGTAACCACTTACTGCTATCCTGGCGCAGGCGCAATAAAGTGTCTCTAAAAATGAGCTTGGACTTGGGTTTGAACCTTTCAAAGAAATACAGGGACCCGAGGTGCCGCCATACTCGCTGGAGAACAATAGGGTTTTCCTGACGCTCCGAGATTCCTTCTGATGGTACAAGAAAACGTCACCAGAAAGATAGCGGCGACCCCTCGGTGCTCGCGTGCTCCTCTGGGAGGGATCCCACTCTGCAGCCCGCTACTTCCCCCGACCCTCTGCCTCCAAACCCGGCCCCAACCCTAGACACTCAGTTTTCCCAAGGAGACAGCCCACCCGACCGCGCCAGCCTAGCCTAGGGGTATCCTACGGTTGATCAGCACACGCCAACAAAATGCTGGACCAAGCCGCCGGTGACAAAACGCAGACGGCCCTTGTGAAGCCGTGAGGGGGCACCCGGATTTGAACCGGGGACCTCTTGATCTGCAGTCAAATGCTCTACCACTGAGCTATACCCCCAGCACGCTCAGCTGTTTTCCTCAGGATGGATTTCTATGGATTCGATTTCTATGGCCCATCTATGGTCCTACTGTGTGATACCATTCACTGCGCTTTTTAATTTTTCCGTTATGTCAAGGATAACCTCATGAAAACACCAAAGCATGACCGAAATATCAAGAATTCACAAGCTCTTCCTTTATAACTACATCTCAGGGAGACTACTGCATTAAAGATCTGGGTCCTCTGGGTCTCTGCCCAGGCTGCCTGCTTGGAAAGGGGAGAAGCTATACTGCCTGGGCCCCTGAACGTGGAACAGCGTGGGCCTCCAATTCGTCTTTCGCACGACCTCTAAAGGACCCAGAGACTCTTCCATCTCCCTGGGGTCCCATGCTCAATGGATCATTATCAGCCCGCTTACCCCCGCTACGCCTAGAGCCAAGAGCCCCGGTCCTGGTTAGCGGATACCAACGAACAACCCTAGCCAAGTTCTCTAGCCAAACGAAGCGTTGAGCCAGTCCCTGCTCCCCCAACCCGATGGAGTCCTCCTCCCCCCAACACAAAATTTTCCGCAAAGAACAAAAGCCAGTTTGAGGAACAGACAGAAACAAGAGGTGAGCTTTTATTATGTACCTTAACCTTTTAAATCTTAATGTGATGTTTAAAAAAAAAAGACAAGACACAAAGACAAAATGAGCAGGTCCTGTAGAAATCTTTGATTTGAGAGGAGTAGGACTCCCCTCGGGAGGACGCTGAGGGGAAGAAGGTTCCATGTGGTGACTTGGACCCCTCCAAAAGCTGTGCTCAGAATCAGCATCTAAGGACGAGAGGGCTTCGACCTCCTGCAGGGTCAAGGGGTGCCTCTGTCTGCCGAGCCACCCTCCCGCTCTCCACCCCGCCCCCAGCTTTTGGCAGGGTCCGTTGGTCTCCTTTATCGGAGTCTCCTCTGTCCAGGGGATACGGAACAATGTCAAAGATCTCTTGCCTTCCGGGCAGACAGAAGGTGAGGGCTGGGCGAAGCCAGCCCCCAACACACCCGGCAGGTTCCCCTGTGTCTCCTTACAGTGATGGAGTGAGGACCATTTCATCTGCGGTCCTGTCTGCACCAGCTTTCAGTGCCAGGACAGTGGTCGACTCTGTCCACAGCCACCATGTTTGCACCGGCAAATGACGGGCGTTTCTCACGGGTGATAGCCATGTGGTCTCTGGTTTTTGGCCTCAGGCTGGGGCATCAGTTGGTGGAGGCCTGGGATTGCATCCACTGGAGCCCAGCTGGCAGCCTGCAGGGAGGGAGGAAGGGCACAAAGGCCCATCAGCATTTCCCATAAGGTGATGGCTGGAAAGCCCCAAGCCTCTGCCTAGGGACAGACTGAAAGGGTAGCCAAGGTTATATACAATCACTTAATGTTAGAAGGGAAGTGAGCTGATTTCAAATGCGTCAGCACCCAGTGTACTGAAGGCTGGAGAGAAGCAGCCTGCGCACAGCCCGGCAGAGGGGATGGAGAATCAATGAAGAACCCAACAAAGAAGGAAGTCGGCGGCCTTGGGGAGCCATGGAGGCTCCTCTGACAGGCAGCTTGGAGACCTGCCTTCTTGGGCCCTCAGCAGTGACCCTAAGCAAGTCTTCTGTTATTTTGCTTTGTCGCTAGGGGCAGTGGAGGGGTGACCTCAAGGCTTGGAAAGAGGCTCTGTAAGCAAGCTCCTCCGGGGGTGAAAAACACCTCCAGAAAAAAGATGAAAACTTGGCCATATCTGTTAGCACCTAGCCTTGCCTGGCCCAGGGTATGGCACACGGGGCCCTGGGAGTACTGTGAACTAGAGTGTAGACTGGAGAAGACGACGAGAAGACGAGAGTGCCTAATGGGTTGAGGCGAGGCAACAAGCATAGTGCCGGAAATCTGTGGTCCCTAGGATTCACTGATTTCAAGTTTCCTTTTCATAAAAAAAGAAAGAAAGAAAAGAAAGAAGGAAGGAAGGAAGAAGGAAGGAAGGAAGGAAGGAAGGAAGGAAGGAAGGAAGAAAGAAAGAAAGAAAGAAAGAAAGAAAGAAAGAAAGAAAGAAAGAAAGAAAGAAAGAAGGAAGGAAAGAAAGAAAGTTTCCAGACAGCAGAGATGAAAGGAATTTTTTCGGGCCTCATGCAAAGAAGGCCCTTCTGAAGAAACCCAGTCCTTCACACCCTGATGTATTTGATTCAAACACTAGGACCTGTCTCCTCAGCATGGGCAGGTCGCGTGCACGAGAGCACACACACACACACACACAAAGCTGTGACTCTTCCCCCTACTCTTTCCAGTCTTTTGTTCCCTTCTCCACCTTCCTGTTTATGGGTTTGTTTCTTTGTTTTCATTTTGGTTTTTGTAGCAGGGGCTGGATACGCAGCCCCGTCTAGCCTTGACCGCACGATGTGGTGGAGGACAGGACCCTGAACTTCTAACCCTCTTGCTTCTACCTCCCAAAGTGCTGGGATAGCAGGTGTGCAACAGTCCAGGGCTTCAGGCCACGTCAGGCCTCCATATCCAGCCTGTCAGCAGGAACTTTTCTCTGCTTTGCTCACTGCCGTTTTCCCATCGCCCAGAATAGTACCTGCCACAAAGTGGGTATCCAAGGTGCCATTCGCTCTCTGAAGTACAGGGAGGAGGGAAGTATAACCGTTTTACTAGTGAGGAAGCCAAAGAGTTCTCGATTTCCGCCTTGAAGGCCCTAACCCCCTTCCTCCAAAGGTCTTTCCACGGCTCTTTCCCTTCACTGGGTTTTAGCTCCCCCAAACCATGAGACAACTCTCACCTCTCTGCCACTTTATCTGTGTCACTTCCTCCAAAGAGTTTCTGGGTCCCCAAAGTCACTGCTGTTTCTGGGGATTGTTAGCCCTCACCATTAGAGCAAGCCCTTGGCGAGCACAGGGGCTCTGCGGGCCCACTGCATCCTAGCTCACAGGAAGATGGCCTGTGTCCATCTTACTGGGCCTGGAGCCAACTGTGAGCCAGATTCTGACTGGAGAGACCCAAGAGAGGGATTCCCGTAACCTTCAGCCCTTGGGGTGGGCCGGCTCAGGTGAAGTGGAGGAGGAGGACTGACCCTTCTCCCGTGAGAGCACAGCAGCCCTGGATATGCCACGGGTGGTCTTTGATGGCACTGAGTTTGAGGAATCGGGAGATCTCTGCTGTGGTCATGGAGCCCTTTACATCCTGCTTGTTGGCCAAGATCAGTACCGAAGCATCTTGAAGTGCCTGCGGGCAGAAGAGGGCAGCCCGGGGTCAGCCAGCCAACCAGCCAGCCTAGCATCCCTCCCATGGTCTCAAGAGTTCTCTGGGATCCCCGCCTCACTATTCAAGCAAGGCCCATGGGCAGGTGGGAGAGGCCTACTCAGACATTAGCAACCCCATCAAATGCCACAGCCCCTGGGACACCTTCTAACTGCTCACAGGGTGTTTCCTCTATCCTCAAACATTGTTTTGTTGGTTTGGAGATTTTTTGCTTTTTTTGGGAGGGGGTGTTTCCTCTTCATTTTTCTCTTTCTTGAGACAGGGTTTCTCTGTATAGACCTGGCTATCCTGGAACTCAATCTACAGACCAGGATGTCCTTGAACTCTCAGAGATCTGCCTGCCTCCGTCTCCCGAGTGCTGGGATTAAAAAGCGTGTGCCACCACAGCCTGCCTCAGACATCATTTTGTTATTGTCGTTGTCTGTTTGTTTTTTTTCCAAAACAGAATCTTACTGTGTAGCCCAGGCTGGCCTGGAACTCACTATAGAGCCCAGGCTGGCCTCAACCTCATGATAGTCTGCCTCAGATTGCTTGTAAGAGCCACCGTTCGTTCCCATTGTGAGGTAGGAGAAATGAAGCAACTTGCTCAGGGTCTCACTTGCTGGGTAAGGGGTGAAGTCAGCCCTTGAAACAGCAGCCGTAGCTAGCTTCTATGCTTTGTTGTTCTGAGGGTGCAGACCAAACCCTTTATCTGTAATAAACTAGCCCTCTCCATGCTACAAGGATATGGCTCCCAAGTTAGCACATCAGAGAGGGCATGTGAGCAGCCTGAGAGGGCACGGCTGGTCTCACCCGATGGCTTTCCCGAGTTCAGGAAACTCACCTCATGGGCCAGCATCTTATACAGTTCCTCCCGAGTGGCTGGCAATCGCTTCCGGTCTGTACTGTCGATCACAAGGATGACAAACTGTCCAGCAGGATGGAGATATATGAGCCGCAAGCTTTCTCTTTGGTGAACATGCTTCCTACCAATGGTTCTGCCCACTGGCCTCTGCCCTGCCCAAGTGCCAGCCCCATAGGGAAGGAACTGTGTAGCCTGCCAGCCTCACCAGCTGGCCCATTTTTATTCTTTTTATTTATTTTTTTTTTTGGTTCTTTTTGAGACTGGGTGTCTCTGTGAAACCTTGGTTGTCCTGGACTCACTTTTTAGACCAGGCTGGCTTTGAACTCACAGAGATCCGCCTGCCTCCCCGAGTGCTGGGATCACAGGCGTTACTAGGCCCAGTTTACTAGGTCCCATTTTTAATCACCTCATATTTAATTCCTTGGAGACAAAAATCTCGGTATGTAACCCAGGCTAGCCTGGGATTTATGATCCTCCTGTCTCAGTCCCCCACGGGCATAAAACACCACATTCATCCTAGGATCCGAAAAATCTTCTTTCTCTTTTTTTATATTTATATGTTTACTTTTTTTAATTTTTCGTGGTTTTGTTTGTTTGTTTGTTTGTTTTGAGAATTCAAAAGCCTTCACGGAGGCTACAGTGTCAAATATTGGACACAGTATTTGTTGTTACTTCCCTGTCGGCGCAGCGGGAGGGGTATCATTCAAGCACACCCCAGTGGCAGACGCTAGGCTCAGAGAAAAGTGTGGTAAGTGACTGAAGGGCTCAGGCACAGACCCGTTCCCTCCTCACCTCAGCATTGGAGTAGTATGTGTCCCAGGTGGGGCGCAGCGCCTCCTGGCCCCCTAGGTCCCACATAAGGAAGTGGGTCTTCTGAAAAACTATTTCTTCCACATTGCTGCCAATGGTGGAACACGTGTGGACCACTTCATTGGTCAGGCTAGGGGGACAAGAGAAGGGTCTAAGGTCTTGGCCCAGCTCACTCCCAGCTCGGACCATCATCCCTGTACTCCAAAAGCAGCCAAGCCCAACCCGGAACAGCTCAGCTCTGGGTGACCAAGCCCTCAGCGAGCCCCGCGTCCTACGGTTGGTGTGGGAAAAGAAAGATGCGGGTTAGTCACAGTGTGGCCCAGGCTGCGACCCCAGGGAGGAGAGGCTCCTTAGAACAACCCCCCCACCCCCTCCTCAGACTTGACAGAAACACCTGCGAGTTTTGGCTAAATGCAGCTTCCGGGAGGGGGTGGCGCAGGCCTTTGATCCCAGCACTCAGGCAGGCTGTGATGTCTTTAGAGCCTGTCTCACACAGGAGACCTTAACCTCCAGAGTGCTGTGATGCCGGACCAGGACCCCCGCTCTCCTTTACACGTTTTCCGAAATCTTACCAAGGAGTTATAAGGAGGAAGATCGAGAGTGAAGGTCTTTGGGCTGTTTGAATTTTTTTCCCCCCTAGGATAAAAATGCTAGAGATCCAGAGTCTCAAGAATTCTCGGCGAGCACTCTACACCTCCAGACCTTTCTCTCCGGATGGAATTTACTTGATTAACTTTACATGTATTACTTTCTCAGGATAGCACATGTCCTCAGTAGGGTCTCCCAATCAGGAGACTCCATCCAGAGCGAACGCCCGAGAGAGCGGGGGTGGCTGTTTGCGAAGCTTGTGCGTTGACCCGGGAGCTGAAGAGCTTCTGGGAGCTCACAGTCCACCCTGGCTTTTGAAGTTGGAGACTTTTAAGTTAACAACTTAATGTAAGGTTGCAAGGGTGAGGAGAAAGAGCCCCGCCGCCAGGGGGAGCCAAGAGGAGCGAGGCGAGAAACTGCCGGGAATCCCACACCTGCCAGGACTGAAATGCGTTTAGCAGGGTGGATCGCGGGAGGCGGTGGGACCGGAGGTTGCCCGTAGCTGGCAGGATCCAATTCCAGGCCCGGCAGCATCCGCCCATCACCCTTCTTCTCTACAGCTACCCACGAACCCAGGGAAGGGCTCTGGTGACTGGTCCAAATGGCTATCAGTCTGGCGTGAGGCCTAGCCCTCTATGTCCACCCAGGAGTTACTTACAACTGGTAGAGAATGGTGGTCTTTCCTGCGTTGTCCAGTCCCACGATGATGACTTTGTGCTCTGGAATCATCCAGGGCAAGGGCAAGGTCAGAGGCCATCCCGATGACCACCGGCTTGGGTGTCCCCAGGAGGCTTCTTGTTCTGGCCTCTTCCTCACCTTCAGCTCCTGCCTGGATGCCTCCTCTCCCGGTCCCTCCCATCTCCTGGCAATCTCCGAACTCTCAGCTTTCTGGGTCCCCCTTCCTCATCCCTAGGATGCTCAGGAAAACGCATTCCTGGGGCTGGGGGTCGGGGGAGGGCTCTGCTGGGAACCACTTCACCTCTCCAGGAACGCAGAAGAGAGAGCTGAACCCTATCTCACCCCACCCCCCCTCCACATTTCTAGGAAGCGATTGACTGAAGGGTCAGAAGTAAGCTGGGCTCTAAATCACAAAGCAGGAAGCTGACTTTGGGGCCCTCTCAGGTCGCGCCCAGCCCAGCTGGTAGGGGAGGCGGGGGTGGGGTGGCGAAGGAGTCTCTCTCGCCACGGTGCACTGAGCACACAGAAGCACAGGGACAAGGGAGGAGGGCAGAGAGGGGGCGCTGCACACAACGAACTCCAGCAGCCCAAGGTTCCCAGCTGGTCCTCCCGACGACCCCGAAATCCCAAGAGTCTCAGAAAGTGGAATCAAAGAGGTCATTGGGCTGCCCGGTGCCCCCTTACCCTGGCTCCCAAAGATTCGCATCAGTTTGGCTATCAGCTGACCCATGGCACTGCGGGAGCTGGGTGTCTGGGGAGCTCAGCAGCCTCGGGGCCAGAGCGCGGCCTCCAGTGTTCAAAGCCCCGCCTGGGGGAGGGCGAGGCCCTCTGCTCCTATCAGACGGGGAAACCCCAAGCGTCACCCTCAAGATCTGGGAATCCCTCCCTGGCCCTTGCTACAGGACTGAGCGGACGTCACCAAAGACCAGGCACCTGACCAGGGCCCTGAAAGTGCAAAGAAAATCCCAAGATCCTCTTCACCCCGAGAAAACTGAAGTTTGGACTATCTGTCCCAGAGCTGCAAAGTCACTCCTCCTCCCCAACAGCCACCCTGGGGCAAAACCCTCCCGGGGCGGCCAGACTTTCTGACATTGCAACACAGCGTTGTCATCTACAAAGTTCACAGCGAGAACCCTGCGACCGAGTTACAAAATGATCAACAAAAACAAAACAAAACAAAAAAAAACCCTCAGAATTTTTTGCCCATCCAATCTCGTAATTAAAAATATATATATTTTGTTTCGTTTTATTTTTGTTTTTCGAGATGCTTCTCTGTGTAGCCCTGGCTGTCCTGGAACTCTCTCTCAGTAAACCAGGCTGGCCTCAAACTCCGAGATCAGCTTCCCTCTGCCTCCCGAATGCTGGAATTAAAGGCGCACTCCATTAAACCCCGCTCCTTAAGATTTGTTTCTATTTGTGTGTGTGTGTGTGTGTGTGTGTGCCACACGTGTGAATACATGCGTGTATGTGCACCGTTGGAAGCCAGAAGAGGTCCTCAGATGCCAACTCGGATACTGGAAAGCCAGCGCAGGTCCTCTGGAAGAGCAGCGAGGGCTTTTAACTGCTCTGGCCCCTAATTACATAGTATTGTAATTTTCCCCAGTTTCTGTTAGGTGGCGTTGATGGCTGTCCTTGGCTACATGTAACTGCATGCAGCCTGCAGGCTTGGACATGCCTAATATCACAACAATGGCTGAAGAGGTGGCTCAGTGGTTAAGAGCACTTGCTCCTCTTCCAGAGGACCCGACTTCTGTTCCCAGGACCCACATCAGACAGATCGCAACTCTTTGTTAACTCCAGGTCTGGGGAGTTTCTTGCTTCTGGCTTCTGCTGACGCCTGCACGCTCATGCGCACACCCACATGCAGATACACACACCTGTATATAATTTAAAATAATAAAAATATATTTTTAGAATCACCATGACCAGGTATGGTGGTAAATGCCTCTCATCCCAGCATTCAGGAGGCAGAGGCAGGCGGATCTCTGAGTTCAAGGCCAGTCTGATCTACAGAACAAATTCCACGGCAGCCAGGACTAACAAAAATTAATTAATTAATTAATTAAAATAAATAAATTCACAATAACCTCAGGTAGGCTCACAGATTCCATGTCAGCTTGCAGCAGGTCTCTGGCTGTTTCGTTAGTAGGGGGTTTTCGGTCCAACTCAAAGTGAACTTCCCTAGGAAAGAGCATGGGTCTCTGATCCTTTTGTGGGTATCCCTAGTCAGTTTCTGGAAAAATTAAGGTTGCTTCTGCAATCTACTGACAATCTGGCAGTTGATCAATGCTGGAAGTCTGAAGATAAGGTCCTCCAGCCAGTGACCCTGCAGAGGGGACCCAGGCATGAAGACCAAATGGAGGAGTCACATAGACAGACGGCATGGCACGTAGCTGGGATTCCGGCACTGGGGAGGCCGAGGTGGGGAGGTCCTCAGCTGAAAGCCAGCCTGGGAAGCTAGGCTTGGTGGCACACACCTTTGATCCCAGCATTTGGGAGACTGGGGCAGGTTGATCTCTGATTTGGAGGCCAGCATGATCTACAAAGTGAGTTCCAGGCCAGCCAGGGCTACACAGAAAAACCCTGACTTGAAATCCCACCCCAGCCCAGCCCCACTGTGCCAAAATAAAACAAGTAACAAAACCAACGAGCCTGGGCTACATAATGAGATTGTCTCAAAACCATAAGTCAGCCAGGCAATGGTGATGCATGCCTTTAATCCCAGTGCTTGAGAGGCAGAGGCAGGCAGATCACTGTGAGTTCAAGTCTAGCCTGGTTTACAAAGCGAGTCCAGGGCAGCCAATCTGTCTCAGTGGTGGAGAAACGGTCTTTTTATTTGTTGATCTTTCTTATTTGTTTGTTTGAGAGGATCTGGATATGTGATCTGTCACCCTGGCTAGCTTTGAACTCCCCGACTCCAGCAATTCTCCTGCCTCAATCTTCTCAGTGGCTGGCCCATAGGCTCCAGCAGCAGGTAGACCCAACCCAGGGTGAAGTGGGTCACGGGGGAAAACAGCAGATCCGGTGGGATGAGGGAGAAAAAAAAGAATTGTGTTGTTTGTGAGTTTCACAACCTGGGGAAATCCTGGAAAAGCAAAAGAGAAGTAGAAAAGGCAAGCTGACCTCAGCCTGAGAAACTATGAGTCCCAGACTCCACATCCTCTCCCTCTCTGGCTCTGAGAAAACTGGAGCTCTTTAATATGCTTGTCCCACACTGTAAATCAAGGCAGACTCCAAGCAAGAGGCTCTAGTCACATTCCCACACCAGAGTGTCCTCCTACATCCCCTTATGGCTGGCTGCCCTTCACTAAGGCAGCAACCGTTAGCTGGACTTTCTGCCTCTACCTCTGTGCTCAGGGACTCTTCCTCCTCCTCCACCTCCACATGCCCCACCAACCTTTCTTGAGGACAGTGCGGGGTCAGTGACTCCCCCCATAAGCTGGCTCTCTGTTGCCCAGAGTTCAAAGCAGCCTCCTCCTGTGGCATTCAAGGGCTTCCATAAACAGCCCCTGCCCGGCCTCTGCAGCATCTGCTGGCCCTCACACCGGGCCCAGACCTTTCCCAAATCTTCTCAAATGTGCCTGAGCTTCTGTGTTTCCTCTACCCTGAATACCCTGAAAGGGAAACACTTTTAACTGGGATGTTTGTGATGAGCAAAGAAAAACAGAGCCAACCCCTGGGAGTTGACCTCTGACCTCACCGAGGCCCATGTAACACAGACCTTCTTCATCCCACGCTGCTTGACAAGCAGAGTTTGAACAATACAAAGTTGACGGCCACAGTTCGCAAAGTCCATCTGGGCTGAGCCCATTTCAGTCCTAGGAGCTGAGGTTTGGGCTGTGAGGTGTGACAGGGCACAGAGGGTATTTGGGGAATCACCAGTGTTTTAAGAATTGCTGCCCTCTGGTTCCTAGGGGCAGAAAGGCATCCTGCTTTGTCACCCAGTTGCAGAATCGAAAGTCTCACTCTGCAAGCTGGGAGCACACTCAGAAAACAGATAGGTAGAACTGCCTTGGGGGTGGGGGGAGAGATGGCTCAGCTAAGAGTGGCTTGCTTGGCAAACACCTTTAATCCCAACATTTGGGAAGCAGAGGCAGGTGGATCTCTGTGAATTTGAGGCCAGGCTGGTCTACAGAGTGAGTCCAGGACAGCCAGGACTCTGTTACACAGAGAAACCCTGTCTTGAAAAAAAACGAAGAAGGGGAGGAGGAGGAGGAGGAGGAGGAGGAGGAGGAGGAGGAGGAGGAGGAGGAGGA
>NW_026595981.1:22076461-22102162 GCF_907164565.1 Psammomys obesus
AAGAAGAAGAAGAAGAAGAAGAAGAAGAAGAAGAAGAAGAAGAAGAAAGAGGCTTGCTGCTCTTCCAGAGATATAAAGAAAGAGAGTTTGATTCCCAGCATCCATGTAGGTCAGAGGATCCAACATCATCTTCTGGCATTTGCACACACACACACACACACACACACACACACACACACACACACTTCCCTGAGAAGGTTTGATTTAGAAGGAAGCCTAGACAGACTTCACTGAGAATGCCATTATAGGAGCTAAACAAGACTTAGGATATTAGACTGGAACCATGGGCCCACGCTGGGCCAAACTGGCCTCAGCTTAACTCACTTTTTTCAGGATAGTGAATCCTGGGGCAGATGTGGGGTCTGTAGCCTGTCCTGCTTCAACTCACTGAGGCAGCATCCACCAGAGATGGAAGCAGCTAGTCAGAGAGGCAGTGAGGGAAAGGTACCAGTTTGGAGGGGTCCCCCACCCCAGCTTCTGAGTCCTGGAAGTGATGGTGGCGGCCAGCCAGCTGACGGCATGGTGCTGACATCCTCACGTGGCTTGCTGACTGAGCAGCCTGAGTGGGTAGAGGACTCTGGTTACCCCAAAACAATACATTCTCCCCACCTCTATTATCTCGGCCGGCCAGAAATGCCCAACTCTAAGTTCTGAATGAATGCAGTTTTACGCAGAAAGTTGCAGGTACAGAAAGAAAGGGAGTGCATTCAGATACTCGCTTTCTCCTCCTCAACCCCTGACCCCTACTCTTTCTAAAGAGTAGAAGAGTTTCCTGGGGCTGGAGAGACGGCTCCGAGGCTAAGAACATCATCTGCTCTTCCAGAGGTCCTGAGTTCAATTCCCAGTAACCACCAGATGGTGGCTCACAACCATCTGTAATGAGATCTCTTCTGGCATGCAGGTGTGCATGCAGACAGACCATTGTATACAGAGTAATAATAATTTCCTGGAGCAGAAGAATTAGTTAAACTTGGCAATTAGAGGCACCACATAACACTTTTTGTGGGGGTTAGTGAAGTTGCCCTAGGGGACTCCCAATTTCCTCAGTGGCCGCCTCCAACTTACTCCCCTCTGAGAGCTTGAGATCCTACTGGGTTCCTCTAGGTCAGTGCCTGCCTCCCGCTGTGGCCTGGGCTAAACCCTCCTCTCAGCCTGGGGTATCAGTGCCATCTGCGGTGGAGGCCATAGGCCCCATGCTGCACCCCTATCCTGCATGGCCACTTACAGTCTATCCATTTGTGCGTACCAATTTCAAAGCAAAACACCGACTCCTTAATGTAACCCAAGGCATACTGTAACCTGCCCCTGCCAACCCCTCTCTGGCCACTTTGCTTTGTTAGTCAGGTGCCAACAGACTGTCATATTTCCCTCCCACCTCTCTGCCTAGATTAACCTAACCATGTTCCCAGATTTCAAGTGAGGCAGCCAAGCACCTCCTTCTAGATGCCCTCTCTGATCTCCTGGGTTAAGGGAGCAGTGCTCCGGGTCCCAAATGCTTCCCACAGCATGAAACCCAGAGAGCACTGTGAGTGGTTGACAGCTTGACTCGTGCCTACCGTATAGGAGATCGCTAATAAACGCTGGCTCCATAGCTAAGCACAGAACTGCCACGGTAAGGCAGTGGGAAGGGTAAAAGGCAAATTCCCCAAGGACTCTGGCCCTGGCCTGCCCAGTCCCCTGTCCCTGTGATCTGCAGGCTCCTCATCTGGAAGCCGTCAGGGGTCTGCTGTCACTTTACACACTCAAACACAGGCTTTGGGCAGAAGCAATCAGGGGGTGGACCCTCTAGGCCAGCACCTCAAAAACAAGACCCAGGAAGGTGAGGAAGGTCGCAGGTGCTGTTCGAGGCAGGATATGGGTGCCGGCAGGAACAGCTATCAGAGCCCACATCCTGCCAGCTGGGGATGGTGGAGGGGCCTGCCCCCTGCTCATTATGTTCTCCTCACATGTCTGGGGGGAGGGGGGGCTGGTCTGTACCGCCTCTTCACACACTTGGATAACCCCAGCCCCGAAGCTGGCTCTCAGGACCCACATCGCAGCACGTCTGTGACCCTGTAATCCCAGCACTCAGGAGGGTGAGGCGGGAGAATTGCTTTGAGTTTTTTGAGTCCCATCCTGCTTACCTGAGATCCAGCTCAATTGGGGTTACATGGCAAGCTCTGCCCCAAAATAAAATATTCTAGCATGGTGGCTCACACACACATAGGGCCCCGGCATCTGGGCAAGCTGAAGTAGTCCCAGGACAGCTGGAGATACAAGGTGAACTCCGGGTGAGCCTCGTCTACCGTGTGAGACCCCGGGGTCTCAGGGGGAAACAAATAAACAAAAGGCCCCCCAACAAACTGGCTGCTGAGAGCATGGTGACGCACGCCTTTAATCCCAGCGCTCAGGAAGCAGAGGCAGGCAAACCTCTGAGCTCCAGGGCAGCTGAAACTTATCCCTCCCTGGTGAGGTACTAGGGTGCAGGGAGCTCAAAACAGAGAGGAGGAGAAAGGAAAAAAAAAAAAAAAAAAAAAGCATGTGCCTTTAAGATGTGAGCCAGTGGGTCTGGAGCCCACACCGGGAGCAACACCTCAGTTAGCAGCGGGCCCACCCTTTCTTGCCAAGAGGCGGTAAGATGTGAGCTTGCAGCTGAATAAGGAGCACTGCAGACCTACAGAACCAGCAACAAAAGAAAGTAGCGTCTCTACATTGCTCCTTTGTCTCAGTCCAGGCACAGCTCCAGCCTGCACTACCCCTTGCTTGCCCCAGCCCCACCCCTCCCCCAGGCCAGGTTCAGGCTGCTGGGTGACCACAGTGTGGTGGCAACAAAGAAACAGTCTCAGGAGGTGGCCGCAAAGGACAGAACTGCGGTTTTATATGTGGCAAAATATCTCTCCTAGAGGAGTACAGACAGACAGACAGACAGACGGGCACAGGAAACTAGACAGGGAGCGGATGGTTGGGCAGTGGTTTCTTCTAACCTGTAAGTGGAAGCTGCACCCCGCCCCCAGGCGAGGGCGGGACAACATTGGCACAGGAGGTGGCGAGACAGGCGTGAGGTGCCCATCCCTGAGGCGGGCAGCTGGGCAGGGCCCAGCCCTCGTTGGCACAATCGGCTCTCTCTGGACCAGCTGTGATGCTGGGGAAGGGCAGGGCTGCTGGACTATAGGGATGGCGAGGCCAAGGGAACCCCCAGGGGAGAGAGGCTACCAAGGCCTCTCTTGGGGGACAGTGGACACTGAGAAAGGACAGGATCACAAGAGGCAAATACAGAGAAGCAGCAGCAACCAAGACCCCTAGGGGAGGCCCAAGGTCCTCAGGAAGCCCTGGGATGATGGTCCCCTCTTGGCCACCAACCCATAGAGCCTCTCCCCTGGGGCCTCGGGGTGAGGGTGAAGGAGCGGGGTTTGTTTGTTTTTTTTTTTTGTTTTGTTTTGTTTTGTTTTGGTTTAGAATGAGGTGGACCAAAGTATTCATGGTCTCCACACCCAGGTGGCACGGAAATGTGGGGCTCAGATGCAGAGGGCCCCTCGCTTCTGATGGTAGCAGGGCAGGGTACAGTGTAGACAAAGCTCATTCCTGGGGGAGACAGGGGTTGGGGCACGGGGGGGGGCAGCATCGCTAGTTGCTCCCTCCTCAAGGCTCGAGGCCCTGATTTCTTGACCACGGAGGCCGGAGGGCGCACACCAATGCCCAGTGCAAGCCCCGCCGGGTTTGCCAAGCTGTGGCTCTCACCCACCAGAGAATGCTGCAAGGAAACTAGGCGATGGGATGGGATGGACGTGGCGGAGGACCCTGTGTCTAAGGTTTGCGGAAGATTCAGCGGGCCCTCTTCAGGAAAAGCACCCAACCTTTCCCAAATACCCCTGTGTTGGTAAAAGAAGCCCCCACCCCCACCCCAATTAGGACCTTCACTTAAAGGCCCGAGTAGAAAGGGTTTAAGGAAGTGCACCTTTTCTCTGGGAGGGAGAGAGCCCCCAAAGATGGGGAAAGGGGGCACTTCGGAAAACAGGTATTTCCCCCATCCACCCGCAGCAGTTAGGAAAAAGCCAACAGCTGGGGATGAAGGACCTCCCAGGAGTTGGGAGGAGAAACACCAAGAAACCCCAAGCTTTGAGCAAAGGCATCTGAAAAAGGAGGGACACAGCGCCCCCTAGAGGCAAGACACGACTTGGGCGGTGTGCCCCTCTGCCCTCCCCTCCCCGGGCTCAGAGCCTTTCCTCTCCCAGAACTGCCCGGGCCTCTCAGCGGATGTAGACGCCTTGTCCCCAGCCCTCCAGCTCATTCTTGTTGCGCCCCAGAACCGGCCCACCACCCTCCGCACAGTAGCGGGCCTTATTCCGGCCCCGGTTCCGGTTGTCGGTCATCTCCTCCTCGTCTTCCCAGGAGCCCTGCCGGGCTGGTGGTGTGCCTCCCCCTGCGGGGTCTCCAGGCCCCGGGCCCTCTGAGGGGTCTGTCTCCATGTCCACACACGAGTCTCCCGGCTCCGTGTAGGCAGAGTTTCGGGTGTCAGCATCAAACGTGTCTTGGCGGGATAGTGCCCGCTGGGTGCCTGCCCGGCCAGGTGGGTGGTTGCTGGGGTAAAGGCCAGGGGGCTGGCCCAGCTCCCCGGGGTACTCGTACACACTGGCATGCTCCCCAGCGGCCCGGTCCAGCGGCTGGTCCCCAGAAGCAAGGTAGGGTCCCTGGTTAGCAGACAGACGGCACGCACCATGCAGATCAGGCGGGGGGGGGGGGGGGGGGGAAAAAAAACAAAAAGGAGGGGGGGGGGGGGGGGGGGAGAAAAACACACAAAGCAAGGCAGGTTAGTGATGGTGTCAAGATACCAGCCTGGCTCCTGGAGGGGGCTGGCTCTGTGGGAGGGGCACCCCGGAGCAGGGTGACTGGCTCTAAAGCTCAGCCTGAGCAAAGGCCACAGGCTCTTTGCTCCTCTAGCCGCCCGAGGCTACCCAACTTCAGAGCCTGAACCCTCCTGGTTACCATGGTAAGGAGCCCTGAATAATTAGTTCCTCAACGCGTATGGTTAATGCTTTCCTCGGTTAATCATGGTTAACAGCTCTTTAGTAACGGCCACTCATCAGCGCTTGCTCGGGTTAGTCAATTCCTCCGATTTTCCAAACACCCCGAGATGAGATTTCAGCTCACTGACCCCAGCTTCCGCTGCCCACACTAGACCTCGGTCACCGGCTTCCAGAACCCCACGCTTCTCCCTTTCCCTACACAGGGTTGATGGGATTCCTCTCCTCCCTCCTATAAAGGACTCAAAGCGGCGGATTTGAAGAAAGCTAATGACTCCACGTCTCCAACCCTCCCCGCTTCTACACCCACAGCTGGAGACCATGAGGTGGCCCAATGCCCTCTTCAACAGCAGCTGACAGCTCCTGCCGTCTCAGGCTGTGAGGCTGAGCAAATGACACCCTCCCGTGGCACCGTTTCCTGGTTACAGTATGATGGGAATAAGACTACAGCACCCGTTTCCAAACTGCTTTCTGGAGCTGCTCTAAGGCAGAGAGGGGGTTGGGCAAAGAAGTGCTTCTGAGGTCCCTGAGGCAGGGGGAGGGGAGGCTAGCCCCCCCCCCCCCCCCCCCGCCATGCCATGAGTAGATCCGGGATGGTTCAGCTCCACTGAGCAAGTACGTTCTGTTGCTGAGAACACACTTGAGATGCAGCGGTCTAGAATGACTTCATGGTGTTCTGGCTCTAAGCCAGACCAGATACACTTAATGGCGTGGGCTCAGAGATGGGCTGTGGCTCCGTGGGAGGAGAACCTTTCCTGGACTCTGTTTCCCTGGGAGACGGTGGAAGGCACAGCTTAGGCACACAGAAGCTGCAGCTTGGGTCCCTCAAGGATGAAGGGATGCCGGGAGGGGCAAGCTGTCTGGGTTCGATGACCCCCACTCGGTTAGATCTAAAGTGGGTGTGCAGCTGACGGCTGTAGCGCTAGCTTGTAATTCCAGCATCCAGGAGGCTGAAGCAGGAGGATGGCCTCCCGTCTGAGGCTAGTCTGGAACACTGCAAATTTCCAGGCCAGCTACTGCCAGAATGAAACTGTGTTTCCAAAAAACCAGCAACAACAACAACAAAAAGAAAAGGGTGTAGAGTCCAGTGAAAAAGCCTATTGGTCTTCCTCAGATTTTCCTCCTAGTTCCTCCACTTACAAGGGTCCCCATCAGGCCTCAGGTCCAACCGGCAACAGAAGCAGTCCTAAGGGACCAGTCCCAGGGAGGCAGCACCAGCCGGCCCCTAGTCCCACCAAAAACCACAGACACCAGACGCTGCCGCTCACCACGTTTTTTACAAAATAAAAGCTCTTCCCTTCCTTCCCCTTGTTCCCTGCGCTCCAGGGCGGGAGGGAAGACCGGAGGGACGCCGGCTACATGGCGTGCTCCTGAGGCTGGGCCACCGCGTCGCCTCCCCGCGGTGGGGCCTCCAGCCCGCCCCAGAAGCTGAGATTCCTCCTGAGCGAGGTAAGCACTTGTACCTGGAGGTTGGAGACGGGGGCAGGGCTGGCAGCCAGAGCTGCGGAAGCCATGGTGCGGTTCAGCAGCGGATTGGGTGGCGTACTACTGGGCGGGTGCGTGGCCTTCCAGTAGGCTTCCAAGTACTCAGCCAGGTGCTCGCAGGCGTCTTCCAACTGGTTCTCGTCCAGGATGATGTCAAACATTTCCTGCGGAGGTGGGGTTAGGGGCGGGGCTGGGATGAGCGGGAGGCGTGACCAAGGGTTGAAGGTGTAGCCTGGGTGCAGTGGGTGGAGTCAAGGGGTTGAAGGACAAGGTTAAAATGCCTCTGGGTGTGGAGCCAGGAAAGGACACTCAGACCTACCTAGGACAGAATCCAGCCCAACTCCCTTGCTTTCTAGGGATAGGGGAACCAGGGCGTGGCTCCGCACGTAGGAAGGAGTGCTTGAGCTATTTGACCAACCAGCCAACCGTCTCTACCCAGGTGCTATTTTCCATGCAGGCTGAAGGGCGCAGGAGAACCCAAAGGCACACCTTCCCTTCCCTCCCCTGGGGCTGAGCACTCACAGGGGGACACTGCGCCAGCTTCTCCGAGGCTGCTATTTGGACATTGAGGTGTTTGGATTGAGACTTCCCTCGGGATTTGATGAGCCTCTGCAGTACCTGGTTGGCGGGGAAGAGAGGGAGCTGGAAGGCCACAGGCAATGGCCCAAGTCTAACAGGCAGATTCTGGTTGGAGCCACTGGGAAATCAGAGTCAGAGCGGTGGAATGTCCCATGGCTCTCTGCCCTGAGGGCCACTGCCAGAAGGAACTCACAAGTTCTGTGTCCACTATACACGGCTCAGGCTTAGGTCGACACCTAGACAGAGACCTACACAGACACGCACACATACTCACACTCATTCACACACACACACACACACACACACACACTCTCTCTCACACACACACACACACTCACACACACACTCTCACACACATCTTGTCTACAGGCTTTAGTCTCGTTCTCTAGCTTCACTCTCTCTAGTCCTTGTGAATAATAATAGCCATCTTTCACAGAGAACTTCTTGCTGGATACTAGCATCACCCCAAGTTTGCTTGTTTTTGAGATGAGGACCGGGGCTGGAGAGCTGGCTCAGAGGTTAAGAGCGCTGTCTGCTCTTCCAGAGGTCCTGAGTTCAATTCCCAGCAACCACATGGTGGCTCACAACCATCTATAATAAGATCTGGTGCCCTCTTCTGGCCCGCAGGTGTACATGGAAATATAGTGCTCATATGTAAAATAAAGAAATAAATCTAAAAAAAAAAAAAAATGAGGACTTGCTATGTCACCCAGGCTGGCATCCAACAAGTCCTGGGCACCAGTGATCTGCTGCCTCCTGTCTACCCTGAGTAGCTGGCACATGCCACTCTACCTGGCTGTTGTGTGCTTCTTAACATGCCCAGTTTTGTTTCCCCAAAGCCATAGAATATCAAACTCAAAACTGCAAAATTCCATTCTCATAAAAGTCTAAAGAAAGCTCAAGAGCTATTTCATATCAAAAGGACCACAGGAAGTGATCCCAGGGTGAACTCCTGGGGTATAGAAAGTGGTATCATAAGGGGGGTCCTTCAGACAACTGAAGGAGGTTAAATATAGGCTACATTTTTGTTTGTTTGTTTTGTTTAGAAAATATACAAACACACACACACACACACACACACACACACACACACACACAGTGTTCTGCCTGTAAGTCAGAAGAGGGCACAAGATCTCATTGTAAATGTATGTGAACCATCATGTGGTTGCTGGGAATTAAACTCAGGACCTTTAGGAAGAACAGCCAGTGCTCTTAACCTCTGAGCTTGCTGGGAATTAAACTCAGGACCTTTAGGAAGAACAGCCAGTGCTCTTAACCTCTGAGCCATCCCCCTCAGCCCATTTGTTTGGTTTTGGAGACAGGGACTCACTACGGCTAGACTGAAACTTGATACTCACAGAGATCCATCTTTCTCTGCCTCCTGAGTGCTGGGATTAAAGGTGTGCACCACATTTTTAGATATCCATGTGTGTGCACGCGTGTGTGTGTGCGTGTGTGTGTGTGTGTGTGTGTGTGTGTGTGTGTGTGTGTGTGTGGTGGGGGGAGCATTGAGGCAAGCCCAGGCTGGCCATGAACTCACAGTGTAGCTCAGGGTGACCTAACTTCTGCTCCTCTTGCCTCACTCCCCCCAAAAGCTCACGGCCTTAGGAAACACAAGATGAAGTAAATAGAATGAAGGCATACAACTTGTTCTTCAGTGTGTGCTGAGAACCGAATCCAGGGTCTCACATATACCAAACTTATAATCTATTTAAAAATAAAATTGGAAGGTCAAGGTGGTGGTGCACACCATTAGCCCCTAGAGAGACTTTAAGCAGAGGAAGGGGGATCTCTGTAGTTCAAAGCCAACCTGGTCTACAGAATGAGTTTCAGGCCAGCCAGGGCTCCATGGTATAAAACCCTATCTCAAACAAGACAAAAATAAAAGTAAATAAAATAAAATTGGAGTTGGGCATGATGGCACAGGCCTGTATTCAGTATTCAGGATTCAAAGGCAGGAGGGTCTGGGGGTTGAGACCAGCCTTGGCTACATGAAAGATTTAATTAATTGAAATAAAATAAAATTGAACTAGAAAAATAGCTTAGTGACACAGCAGTCACTTAGCACTTACAAGACTCTGGGTTTGATCCCTGGCAATGGAAAAATTAAGTGAGTGAAAAGGCAAGAGGTGGAATTAGGCAGATCAAAAGCTCAAGGTCAGGCTGGTGGTTCAGTTGGTAAAGTACTTGCCTCTCAAGCCTCAAGACCTGAGTTCAAGTCCCAGAATCAACATAAAAAAGTTGGGCATAGCGAACAGGGCGATGGTGGCATATGCCTTTAATTCCAGCACTCAGGAGAGAGAGGATCTGAGTTCGAGGCCAGCCTGGTCAAGAGAGCTAGTTACAGGACAGCCAGGACTACACAGACAAACCCTGTCTTGCAAAACCAAAAAGAAGTGTGGCTTGAAATTCTAGTGCTGGTGAAATAGAGACAAATGAGTAACGGGCCAGTCAACCTAGCCTATGAGACCAGTGAGGAATTTTCTCTCAAAAAATGTGAATGTCACCTGAGGAATGACAAAGTAGATTTTCCTCTGGCACTCGAGCACACACACATGCACACATACACACCCCCCTCCCCAAGAAGTTCAGGCCATCCTTTGATACACAGTAAGTTCAAGGCCAGCCTGAGACAGAGGAGACCCTGTCTCAAAACAAACAATCCAGGTGTCAGTGCACACCTTTAAGCCTTTAATCTCGGCACTGGGGAGGCAGAGGCAATCAGATCTCTGTGAATTCAAGGTCAGCCTGGTCTACAAAGTGAGGTCCAGGACAGCCAGGACTACTAGAGAACCTCTGTCTCAAAAACAAAACAAAACAAAATAAAAAAAAAAAAAAGAAAACAAACAAACATGGTGACACATGCCAGCATGTGCCTGAAATCCTACCACTTGGAAAACAGAGGATCAGGAGTTCAAGACCATCCTTAGTTGCATAGTAAATGTGAGTCCAGATCGGACTACAGGAGATCCTCTTTCAAAAACTGAAAACAAAGCTAAGAGGAAAAATACGCCACCTTCCTGGGCACCAGGCTTTTTGCATAACTAAACCACTTAGTAAGTTTTCACAATAATCACTGAAGCGTGACAAGGTGGAAGATGAGAAAACTAGGGCACAGAGACGTTCCGGGACTTGCCAAAAAGAACACAGCAAAGCTAACAGCCCGGGTAGGAAACCCGGGCACTCTGAGCCTACGCCCGTAATCTCCGAGGAAGAGATGGAACCTCTGCTACTTTCTAGGCCACAGAGTGTCTTTACATCCATCACCTCATTTGATCTTTTCAGTGTCGCCACACTCAAGTATGTAAATCCCATCACACTTGGTTCTGTCATTAGAAACTGAGGACTCAGAAAGGTTAGGGAGAGGTCACAGGCTGGTCCTAGTGGCGCACACCTCTGATCCCAGCACTCAGGGAGGCAGAGGCAGAGGGATCACTGTGAGTTCTGAGACCAGCCTGGTCTACAAAGAAAGTCCAGGACAGCCAAGGCTACGCAAATACATAAAAATAAAATGAAAGAAAGAAAGAAAGAAAGAAAGAAAGAAAGAAAGAAAGGAGGCAAACGGCACATGGTCCTTAGCTCACAGGACACTCCCATGAAGTCAGTCACTGCTGCTGTCTGCCATATTGAACTGGACTGTGCAAAGGGCCCTTAAATCTCTGATCTCTAATCTCTCAAGCCTCACAGAGCCAGATGTGGTGGCCTATGCCTGTAACCCTGGAAAGGCTGAGGCAGGAGGATTGTAAGTTCAAGGCCAGCATCAAAACTGATTAAAAATTAATTACGTTTAAAATTAAGAGGCGGGAGTGGTGGTGCATGCCTGTAGTCCCAGCACTCAGGCAGAGGCGGGAAGATCTCTGTGAGTTCGAGGCCAGTGTGGTCTACAAAAGTGAGTCCAGGACAGCCAAAGAGAAACACTGCCTCAAAAAAAAAAAAAAAAAAAAAAGACCAACCCTCACCTAAATTCTTCCTCCATGTTTCTCAAATCCCCACTAACATCTAGAAGGGGAAGGCTGTGGAGCCAGGAGTGATGTCACACAGCGAATCCCAGAACTCGGATGGCTAAGGCAGATGATAACGAGTTCAAGCTACACAGGGAGACCCTGTCTTGAAAGAGAAAGACTGGCGAGGTGTTTCAGTGGTCAGGAGCACGCACTGAGCTTGCAGAGCACTCAAGTTCGGTTCCTGGCACCCATCTGGGACAACTCAGAACCACCTGAAATTCCAGCTCTAGGGAGATTCTATGCTACCAGCCTGTGGGGAGGGTGTGTAGGCTCTCACACGCACATACCCACATATATATACATAGCTAAAAAGGCTAAAAAGGAAAAAAAAATTTAAAGGCAGAAGGAAGGAGAAAGTTCATGGAGTCCCTAGCAGGATTCTCTGTATCAAAGTCCATACAAGGACAGCACAGGGCCTGACATTAGACAATTGAAAACTTTCCAACCGCCAGAGAGCTGGGTGACACTGGAACAAACCATACCAGATTCTTTCATTTTTCTGATCCCAGAGTGGATCAGAAGACTAGAGAGGAGACCGGCCTGTGTATAGCTAAGAACATCTACAATATTGATACTCAGAAGGTATGTTGTGTCTGACTCTTACTATGTTCAGCAACCCTTATGTTTCCCATTAGAACCAGTCTCCCGCACCCACCTTGGGAGATGTGATCTTGATGTAAACAATGATGGGGGCCAGTGAAGTCTTAGAGAGCTGGGCTGGGTGATTGATGGTGTCAGCGTCCAGGGCAACCAGCTGCAAGGTCCGGGCCAGTTCAAAGATCCGCTCAATCTCACTCTGGACCTCAGCTGGGGTGTGGGGGAGGGGGGGAGAGATCAGAAGGTACCCCCCTCAGGAGGCAGCAGAGAGGGGGGAGCTTCCGGAGACTTCCCATCATTGTTTCACATCCCACCCACTCTGCCAGGCCGGGAATCGGGGAGGAGGAGGCAGGCAGCTCACCCAGGCTGGAGCGTGTGTTGGAGCGCTCTATGATGATGTGTTTGCTGGGGTTGTTGAGGACTGAGCGCTTGGCCAGGGAGATGTCAGCCGTGACCCGAGTGATAGAGATCCTGAACGACCAGACAGGGATGGAGTCAGGGGTTGGCTCCAGACTTGCCACCCTTGTCTCTGAGAGTCCCAGAGCGGTCCCTTCAGACATCTTGTTCATCTCCGAGTGGAAGGAAGGAGCCACAGCCAGTCTCAGGGTCTTACCTGCCATCAAACCGATGCTTCAGGAAGTCAAACAGTGCTTTCTGCATCATGTCTGTTACCTGCCACCGCAGGGGTTGGAGGGGAAGGGAGAAATCAGGCTCTGAACATCCCCAGGAGGTCAGCCTGCTGGGCATCAGGAACCCTCCCCTTCTACCTTCTTTTAAAACTGAGATGAAGTGGTCTCTAGAAGGGTGGACGCTTTCTCAGGGTCTGGGGCCTCCAGTGGAGCCTGACTCCCACTGGTCTCTTATGTAGCCTCTCCAAGAGAGCTCTTGAGATTTTTCCTTGGGAGATTGGGCCCTCCTGAGTGGACTTCCCATGGGTCAGGCCTGTATCGGGGTTTACTCTGAAGGGACATGGGCTTTGGGCATATGGGTCCTTTGGGAGATCCGCACACTCGGGAGGTCTGGGCCCATCTGGGTGCACACCCGTGAGAGTGCCTACCTCATAGCCCTTGAGTGATGGTCCCACCAGGATGATGGGCCTCATGGATGGTACCACGTCATAGGGGGGCACATGCTCTGTCTGGGAGGGAAGCAGGGAAGGGGAACCCCAGGGTAGAGATGGCATCAGCCCCTCTCCCCAAGTCTCCAGGCTTCCCCATGCAGCCTTTCCTCCCTTTGTCCCCAGAGCCCAGATGTAGGTGTCAGGGGGTTGGGGAGGGGGCTGGCCAAGCAGGACTGGGAAGGGAGGGTAAAGGGAGAGAGATGGGAACGGGTGTTAGAAGGTTCCCCGGCACATCCCCGGGTGGGGCGGACACAGAAAGCTGTTCAACTCACCGACTTCTGCTTCTGTTTGGCTGGGTCCAGAGAGTGCCAGGAGGGGAAAAGGGAGGAGAGAGGGGGAGGCACCAGGCAGGGGTAGAGGGCCAGGAAGGAGCCAGGACAGAAGAAGGGGCAAGAGAGCAGGTAAACGAGGAAAAATAACAGGCATGCGTGTTAGTGACAGACAGAGCCAGAGAGGGGATGGAACCCCCGTGCCAAAGGGGAGCCAAAGGTGGGCTTGGAGACTGGGGCACAGGACAGAGAGTTAGCCAGTGGAACAAACCCCTCTAGGTCTAACTCTCCAAGGTCTAGCGACATTGCAAGCCCCTAATTCAGGGCCCACATTCAGCTCCGTTGTACAATCCTGTATATTTTAAGGGTTTCCCTGAGCACCCCCTCATACACCCACGCATAGAGTTGGAAAGGGGCAAATGAATGTCATTCCATCCTTTACAACCCAGAGTGGCGCATACTTTGGTCATGAGGACAAAGACTGGAAGTATTTATTATTACCAGACAAAGCAAGGGCCACCCCTCCCCGAGGAGTTGGGGGAATGGGGCTTTATAAAGAGAGGGATGGTCCCAACCCCATCCTTCCCCCCCTTCACATCCAGCTAGGCAGAAAGCCCAGAGGCTCAAAATATAGACTGGACCACCCTATCCCCTTTCTTTGCCAAGAGGTAGGCCCTGACTCCCCTCACAGGAAAGCAGACAGAATTACCTTCTTAAAGAAGGGGATGCGCTTGCCATGGGGTGGTGGTGTGGTGACGCTGCTCACGCTAGTCTTGGCGGAGCCGCTCTGCTCCCCTAGCTCTGCCTCCTCATCCTCTAACTCTAGGGGGTCTAGCTCAAAGGCTAAGTTAGTCATTTCATTACCTGGACCAGTCAGGAAGGAGGTGAAAGGAGAGGAGTGAGATGAGCATGGAGATACAGTGCAGGACACAAGGATGGGAAGGGGAAAAAAGAAAGAAGAGGTGAATGGAACAGGGCTAGGAGAATGGATGGGGGATGAGGGGTGTGGGGGGGAGGCAGAGAGATGGAGCTACCACAGAGAGGGGACAGGAGAGACATGACAGGCTCAGCTTGGAGAATATCCTATCCTTAATGGAAGGGGTACCGTTGGGTGTGTTTGGGGGACTCAGAATTGAGGTACCTCCTATTGCAAGGTGAAGGGACCACCCCTGTGGAGAGACCACCCCACCCAGGAAAAACTCTCCCCTAGCCCCCTCCGGATTGCAGGCAGCTCTTACCACTGGCAGGGGGTGTGGGGCGGCGGGTGCCAGTCACCACGTCTCCCAGACTGGAACTGGAATTGTCACCTGACTTGCTGTGTGGGCAGGGAAGCAAAGGAACTAGTGAGCACAGGTGGGCGTGGGGCTGCGGGACTCCAGTGCTGACAGGGGGTGCCAGCCTGGTAGTTCTCCAACACCCCTCCCCACCCCAGTAAGGCCATAGGCAGGTTTAGCTAGAGGCCAAGGATCAGCTCTGGGGCCTCCCCCTTCCTGTTAGCCTCTCCAAGGATAGCAATGACCCATCCCCAGGCAGCCACCTGGAGCTGAGGCGGTTCTGGCGCAGGGTCTGTTCCTGCAGCAGGCGGAGGCTGTCCAGTTTGACAGGGCTGGGGATGAAGCCAACCTCGCAGCCTTCCTTCACCAGCCGGCCAATCCACCAGTCGTTATTGTATTTCTGTGGATGAGAGGCCGAGAGGGAGGCTGGAGGTGGGAGCTGCCAGCCCCGCCCGTAGATGGGTCCCTCAGAGATACCCTCACCGCTGGCATCGGTCTCAGAGGAGAGCATCCCGATTCCAAAAAAAGACCCCCAAGTCCAGGACCCTCTCTGACCGTGGACCATTCTCTGTCAGAGAGAGGTTGCCTCCCGGAGAACCATGCGGCCGGCATCAGCAGTAGGAATGACAGCCGCCCACAAGCACTGGGCACACTGTCGCTCTACCGCAGAGCTCACGGCAAACCCTCGCAACAGCTCTGTGATGGAGACATTACCACCCGTTAACCGATGAAAACTCAGAGAGGGGAAGAGATCTGCCCAAGGTTGCACAGCAGACTTAGTCCAGCTGCGCTTGGCTCAGCTTTTTTTTTTTTTTTTTTTCACTAGGCTTCAAGACACCCCTCTCCTAGCACCCCTGCACCGCTCGCTAATTCCCACCCTCATTCCTCCCCTCCAGGTGCCAAGTATTCAGCCCACCTCCTTGATGTGCAGAAAGTCCTTGGGCTCAAAGGTAATGGCCACTCCCTGCACGGGCACCTCATCCCCTGGAGACGGATTGTAGCCAACATTTGTCCGAACAGCAAAAGCCACTGGTTTGGTCTAGAGGAAAGACAGACTCATGAGGTGGATGAAGGCCGAGGGGCTGAGGCCAAGTAGTACCTTGCTTGACTGGGATAGTGGCTGTGCGGTTGTTTGCTTTGTAAATTATTCACTGAAATGTAGGCTGAATGGGTTGGGTGGTTTTCCGTAACTTTTACAATAAGAAAAGGCGGAGGGCGGGGTGCCGGGAGGTGGCTCATCAGTTAATGGAATTTACCGCTCAAGCTTGGCGATCTGACTTTGGTCCCCAGAACCTAAGTAAGGGCAGATGGAGAGAGCCGACTTCACAAAGGTGTCCCCTGTCCTCCACATACGTGTGCTGCGGCACGCACGTCCTCACACATAGAGTACCACGCCCAAATACACACTAGAGCGTACATGCTAATTAAGTACAAAGAAAAGAAACAGGCTGGAGAGATGGCTCAGCTGTTAAGGGCACTGGCTGCTCTTCCAAAGGACCTGTGGTTCAATTCCCAGTCAACCCACATGGCCACTCACAACTGTCTCTTAAGTTCAAGATCTGATACCCTCACACTTATAAATGCACATAAAATAAAAATAAATGAGTTACTTAAACAAAAATCTGGAATTCAGGGCTGGTCTGCCACCAAGTTTGGCAGACGACCTGAGTTTGATTCCCCGGGACTAATATGGTACGAGGACAAACCCAACCCCTGAAAGCTGTCCTCTGGCCTCCACACGCAGGCCATGGCATGTAACACAGACATACAAACATGGGATAAATTTTAAAGTATTTAAAAATGGAATCTAGGTCAGGCCGGGCGGCGGTGGCACACACTTTTAATCCCACCACTCCGGAGGCAGAGGTAAGTCAGATCTCTGAGTTTGAGGCCAGCCTGGGCTACAGAGTGAGTTCTAGGACAGGCCAGGGCTATGCAGAGAAGCCCTGTCTTGAAATACAAAACAAAACAAAACAAAACAAAACAAAACAAAACAAAACAAAAAAGAACCTAGAATTTGACATTTAATCTTGCTGGGGCTTCCAAGGTATGTTGTTTTGTATACATTACATGTCATGGAAAAGTGGCAAAAACCTACCATCATGGCTGTGAGATGGCTCAGTAGGTAAAGTGCTTGTGCCGTGTGTGTGTGTGTGTGTGTATGTGTGTGTGCTGGGCAGAGTTCAGCCTGAGACTTGTCGTGGCTATCATCTTCTCCAGGAGTGGCAGTGTCCCACCCCCAGACAAACACCTTAGCACCCACGTAAAGGCCAGGAACAACGGGTCACATCCAGAACCCCAGCACTGGGGTTTCAGGAGCAGAGACAGTGAATCCAGGGAAAGCACACTGGCTTCACCAGAGGCAAGCGCCAGGTTCAGTGTGGAACAATTGGGGAAGACAGCTGACGTTGACCTCTGGCCTCTGCTACAGCATACACGAGTGAGCACCTGCCCATACGAGTGTACACACACACAAACAGACTCACACACACACACACACACACACACACACACACACACACGAGTGGCAGCTCAGTCTGTAGTCCCACCTCTTGGGAGACTAAGGAAGGGGGATTGCTATAAATTCTGAAACATTGTGGCCTACAGAATGAGACCCCATGTCAAACACCAAGGAAGAGGGCCAGCGAGATGGCTCGGCGTGTAAAAGAGCTTGCCACCAAGCCTGACACCTGAACCGGATCCCTTGGTGGAAGGAGAGGGCAGCTGTCCTCTGACTTCTGTATGTTCAGTACAGCACACATGCACACACCCCCCCCCAAAAAAAAGTGATTTTAAAAAATGTAAACACCCTCCATAAAAAAAGGCTGGGACTGGGCCAGGTGGCACTTGGGAGGCAGAGGCAGGCAGATCTCTGAGTTCGAGGCCAGCCTGGTCTACAGAGTGAGTTCTAGGACAGCCAGGGCTACACAGAGAAACCCTGTCTTGAAAAACCAAAAGGGGGGATGGGGAGATAGCTCAATGGCAGAGCTCTCGCCTGGCATGAACAAGACCTTAGGTTCAATCTAATGTGTGTGTGTAGGGAGGTGGGGAGGGTATTGTAGGTGTGTGTGTGGGGGGGGATCAGGGCTAGAAGCTGGGTATATTCTAAAGACTGAAACAGAAACATCGGAAGTTCACTGCAAGTATGGGCCAAATAGGGAGATTTTACCCTAGAACAACAGCCAAGGCTGAGATTCTATCCCAGGACATTTGATTCTAGAAAGCGTGTTTGTTTTCTTTGTGGTGCTGGGGATTGAACCCAGGACCTTGTGCCAGCTAGGCAAGCACTCTACCATTGAGCTACATCCCTGGCCTAGGAAGGGACAATGTCATCACTTATCAAGCTATGTGGAAACAGCATCAGACACTGGATGAGGAGGAAGCTATCATACCCCAACCTTTGTTTTCCCCCCACAGGGGAAAGACACCATGGGGTCTGGGGCGGATTTTTGTAAACTAGCCAAACCTTGACACTGGGTCTGCCCAGGCTCTCTCAGGATGGGGGCTGGGGGTGAGGATAATGCCCATAGCTCTCCTCCTTTTATCTCTCACCTTGGCTTTCTCGAGCTGGGCTAAGGCCTGGCGCTCTGCCTCCTTCCTTAAGGCTTCTCGGTCCTCCTCCAGAGATACATCAGAGTCTGACGGACGGCTCGTGTAGGACTCGGCTGAGCCCTGAAAGCAAAAGGAGCCGGCTCAGGGCCAATGCCACTTCTTCTGGCTCCTGGGGACGGCAGGGAGGTGCCACCCATCCTAAAAAAATCTAAAGACCCGTCAGTCCAGCACAATAGCACCAGGCCTAGAAAGGAGGTATTCTTAGAATGAGGAGGCCAGGGTCGAGGTTTGCAGGCCTGTGGAATGAGTGTGACCCCAGCGAAGGTGACAACAGTCAGTCGGAGGTTAAGGCAGGTCTAATGACAGCTGCTTGGGGCTTGGGAGGGGTGGGAACCTGATAGGGGCACAGCCCAAGGGAGACATGCCAGGGGATGAATCTAGCTCCCTGCTCCTCCTCCCTGCTCCTCCTTCCCTGCTCTGCCCCCTGAATGGCCGAGAAGGCATAGCAGAAACTCCACGCCATCCTTTCCAGGGACTGTAGCCACCTTCTTAGGCCCCAATCCTCACTGTTGGCCGTGGGCGGCCTGTCGGAATGACGGGGCCACCAAAAATGTTGATTGAGGATCAGAGGGGCAAGATACCCACCCTTCTGGCTGGGAATTTCTCAATAGGGCCACCTCAGAGCCAACTCCAGGCTCCCGTATGATTTTCAGGGGAGCGGAGACTGGAGGTTCGAGCGGAGGGGAGAGTGTGGAACAGGCCTTTGCCCCGACACTAGGCTGCTAGAATGCCAGGGTAAAGTGGGGTTGGAAGACTGAGTGTGCCAGCAAGCCAACATGGACCACAGACACCATCCCAGAGTGCAAAGGACTCTAGAAGAGGGAGGAGACATGTGTGTATGTTCGAGACACATGGAAGCTATACAGATGTCATGGTCATGAATGTGCAGGCATATGTGTGGGGTGTGTGTGTGTGTGTGTGTGTGTGTGTGTGTGTGTGTATTTGGAAATAACAAAAAGCGTGCTTGAGAAGATGTACTCCCCAGTGTGTGCTGGGTCTGAACAATTGAGTCATCATACTGTGTGCTGGTGTGAACAATCCAGTCAGTCACCAGGGGCAGCCCACAGGGTCCCTGAGGGTGGCAAAGGACAGGACATGTGGATCTGTTGTGACTTCTGGGGTGGTGGCAGACAAGTCTGGGAGGAAATAGGGGAAAAAAACATGAAATTACAGGGACGTGAGGGATCTCTCCCGAGGGCAGGATAGAGTCACTTGGCTGGGATTGTCCACGGGTTTGGCATGAAACAAGTATGCCAAGACCTACCTCTTCCCAGATACCCCTGGTCATCAGCTGGTACAAGCAATACCTTCTCTAGGGAAAATCCTGAGAATGGGGGATTCAATGGAGGAGCTGTGGGCTAGGGATTTGGGTCACTAATTAAAGCTGGAAAAGAGACAGAAAGCCAGGGGAAAGAGAAACAAAAGGACCCCCTCTTCTCCCCTGTTACACTGTCCCCCCAAACCAAGAATACAAATGCCCAGACAGACAGACAAGCAGAGGTGGGCAGGAGGAGAGGCACCTGCTGACCGCAAGAGGCTCACACATACACACAACCAGAAATGCGAGACAGGAAGGGGCAAGGAGATGGGCTGGAGAAAGGCCCTCCACAGAAATTTGAGGGGCTGTTCCACCCACCTACCACCTGGCCCATCCCCAGCTCACCACTACCAGGGTCCGGCTGGGCACCTCCATTCCCGGCGCCCTCAGTGCCGGGCCCTGCCGGCCTTAGGGGTGGCCCACGCAGCCCGTTCCCCCAGGGGCTCAGGTTACAAGCAGAGTTGCTACATGTGCAAACTGCTAGGGTATATTTAGCTCAGAGATGTGGCAAGGTCTGCCCCCCACTCCCGCCACCTACTGGGGGTAGGACTTGGGGAGCTGAGAGGAGGAAGAATGGGAGACTGTGGAGTCTGACCCCATGGCAAGGGGGAAAGTGAAGGCTCTTCCTGCCGTGAGTAACAACAGGAGCATAGCATCATTGTTTCCAGACCTGGCCCTGGCCCAGTTCTGGAACAGGAGGGCTGAAGGAATGATGACAGGAAGGACTTATGGTATGTCTGTGTGTTTTAGACAGACTCTGGATCAAGGCCTCCCTTCAGCCCCTAGAGCTAGGCCTGGGTTTATGTGTGAAAAAACTAGAGATAGAAGAATCAAGAGAAAGTACTCACTCCAGTGACCGACCGACCTGCCTGCTACTGCCTTGTCTTATGGACCCAGTGGGGCCTACCCCCAGGGGGCTCCTCCTTCCTAGTGTCCTCTGCCCTCTCCTGTTCTGTCTATAATCTCCCTAGCACACCCCTTTCCTTGTCTGATCCCAAGCCCCTCTTGCCTTTTTTTGGGTACCAGGCTTTGTTGAGATGCTCGGTAGTCATAGCAACCACATGCCTCCTCACTGCCTCCCCCCCACCCCCCAGCCTAAGATGGCCTGGGGTTGAGGGAAGAGAGGAAGTGGCAGTTTTCCCAGCTCAGCGTGAGGGCCCAGAGAGCTACTGTCAGCACCCACTTCAGCTAGGGATGCAGGTTACAGCCCTCTAAAACAAAACACCTCTCCTCCCGTACCTTGCTCTCTCTGTGCATATTAAAGAGTCAGATTTGGAAGAGGGGAGCATGTGTTCCTGACCTCACCAGGGCCCAGTATCTCAGCTTATTCCCAAGCACCTGGCTCAGCCCCACCCTGTCACAGATTCTGGGGGAGGACATGGAAGCAGACAGCCGGCAGGGGGAGTGGGTGACAGCCCGAAGCAAGCTAGGAGGAGGCAGGCCAGGCTGTCCCTGAATGAGATGACGCAGGCAGGCAGGCAGGCAGGCAGGCAGGCGGCAGGGGCTGGTAGCTGGTGCTGAAGGAGGGGCTGGCGGGGGCGGGGGCTGAGGCAGTGGGTGCAGCTGACAGCACATCCAGGAGAGGTCACGGGGTGTCAGGGTGTTGCGGTGGTTCCAGGCAGATGACAGATGATATGAGAAAGGGCGCCTGGGGAAGGTGGCAGGCCAGCCTCCACCAACCGTGCAGCTCCCGACCCATCTTCCCAGTTACCTGGCGGACGAAGCTGTTGGATGTCGTATCTGAAGACGTACTCCCATCTGATCTTTTGAACCGTCCTTTCCTCTTGCTGTATTTGCCCTGGAGAGATGGGAAAGGAACGAGAGTGAAATCAGAAAGACCCTTTCCCAGCACACCTCCTACCAGGGCTGGGGCTACATACAGCCTAGCCTGGGGGACTCTCCACTCTGCCCCACCCCTATCCTCAGCTCCTCCTAGAGGTGGTCAGCCTGAAAGGAAAGAGGGTCTTCACCTCCCTGACGGTGCCCAGACAACAGCCACCATGAGGATACGTGCAACAGAGGCTGGGATGCACACACAGGGATCCCCAAATCAAGCCGAAGGCTGGGAAGCAGAAGGCCTGAGGAATGGGAGTCTCATTAGGCAGCTAAGCTAATTAAGATGCTGGGCAGGCTGCAGCAGCCTCAGGGGGAGGGAGAGGCTGCCCGCAGTGCTGGGGGGTGGAAGAAGAGAGAGGGATCTCCTCTCCCCTGCATCTGGAGCTGAGGGGCCTTAGTGCAGTGTGCCCCCAGGGAGAGGAGGGAAGGCAACCCAGGGGCAGGCTTGGTTTCTCCCCCGAGCATAACTCCTGTGCTTTCTGCTTCCCAGAGTAGGGAAGGGAAGGCACCCAGCTCTTGAGGACCTTCCAAGCAAGGAAAAGAGGGAGGAGGGACAGGACTGTAAACACCCAACCTGTGGCCTGGCGCCTCCGGAGCATCTGCTTCCCACTCTCACCTCCACCCTAGCCGAACTTTCTCTTAGCCTCCCTCCTCATAATCAGTGTTTACATTCCCCCCCAAGGTAGGATCCACTGGACTCCCACGCCAGTTGCTACTGCCCAATCCCCATCCTAACCCTGCTCTATCAATCTAAAAGCTCTTTGGCCCCACCCCAAGCTGAGACTAGAACAGAACGTAGTCCTGTCAGGACCAGGTAAGATGGCTAATCTCTCTTACTGGACTCTTAACTGGAGTGGGGGGACCCTGCCTGACCTCTCAAATGCCAATGGTTTATAGTGAGCATCGCTACACTTCTTACAGGGAGCAGCTTCTCTCTCTCTCTCTCTCTCTCTCTCTCTCTCTCTCTCTCTCACACACACACACACACACACACACACACACACACACACACTTGGCCCTTGCCCAGGAAAGAATGGGCAAAATGCCCATGAGCCCCTGCCCCCAGCCTTTATCCCAGACTTTCTTTGACCAAAGAACCTAGAGGACTCTCAACCACACTGCAGGCTCTTGCTCCTGAGACCTGGTTAACAAGGAGGCTGCACAACCAGGCATAATGACTCATACCTGTAATTCCCCCACTCTTCAGAGGTAGAGGCAGGCAGGAAGATCAGAAGTTCAAGGCCAGCCTGGACTACAAAAGAGCCTACCACACACACACACACACACACACACACACACACACACACACACGTACATGGTAGATACATGAATAATAGGTCTCTTCCATGATCTTCTTTCCTTGTTCTTCTTTCAAACTGGACATACAGCTAAGCTAGTTTTGAGGCCTTCCTACAAACCTAAGAGGATCCTGCAATGAACCTCAGAGTCTTTCACGCCACAACCCCACCCCAGCTGGGCAAAGGGAGTGGCCTTCAGAGGGACAGGGGACAGCTGAAAGGAAGGCATCAGTCAGCTGCCTCCCAGGCTCCAAGGGGCCTGGGGAGGAGGATGAGGTATTTTTAGGTCTGACCTGACCCCCCATACACACCCATCAACCACATCGTGGTGCTTACAGTTCTGGCTACAGCAATGCAAGCGTTAATGCTAGCCTTGGAGAAGGACAACTCCAAGAGAAATACCCAGGCATGGCCACCACATACCCTGCTGGTCATTCCACGGGGCTCTTCCTCTAGGCCCAAGAATGCCCCTATCTGGGGGTAACCCAGGCGCGTAGGAAAAGTGAGAATGGGAGCCCCTCCCCCAGGTAAAACAGCGTCCTCCCCTCCAAAGACAGTGAGTTGGCACCCATCCAACTTTCCAAACTTTGGAGGCTCCCACCCCTCGGGGCAGGGGGAGGGGTAAGCCAATGTGGGTGTTGGGGGGAGGGAGGGAAACATCCAAGAGAGAAACCGAGACCAGGTGACCAGGGGAGGGCCTTCCAGAGCTGATCCCTTCCCCACCTTGGAAAGCCAATGTCTGAGCCTTAGGAGGCCTGTTGGCAACGCCCTCCAACCATGGTTTCTGCCTTCTCCTGGTACTACCCCCGCCCCACCCACACCCGCTAGCGCCCCCAACCAAACGTGCTCTGCGTCGCCCCCTTCGCCTGATTCGCTCTCCAGCCTCCCTCCAACTCCGCTTCTCAAGGCCTGAATTTCCCCCCACCCCCCATCAGCATCCCCGCCGTCAGCCCGCTAGAGTCGGTACCCCGGTAGCAGGGACCCGGACGCAGGGGAGAGACCCGGAGGCGAGGCTGACAGGCATCCCACCCGCCCCCTCTCCGCTCCGCAGCACCGCAGCCCTAACTCGGGCCAACAGTCCATCGATCACTAGCCCTCGGGGATAGGGGGTCGCGCAGACACCCCCTCTCTTACCCACGCCGGGCAGATAACCATTTCCTTCCCGGGGTTTCCCGAGCCGACCTCAACGTCCGCAGGAGCGGTCTTTTCCCTCGAGCCTGGCACCTCGCCTCACCTGTGGGCTGGGGTCGAAGACCTCCATGGGAATCTCTTGGGAAGGTGGGTAAGGGCCCCGGGACATGCCGCTCTTCTGGACCATGGAGAGGATCCTCCTGTCCGGCCGCCCGCCCGGCCCAGCCGGGAGCCCTCAGCGCATGAGAGAGGCCGTCCGAGCCCAGAGCAGCGCGGCGTCGCGCAGCCAGCACCGGGTGCAGTCGCCCGGCCCGACCTCCGGCTGCACGCTCGCCGCCTTGCTGCCCTCACGGCTCGCGCTCTCCTCTCTGCGGCCGCCGCCGCCGCCGCCTCCGCCCCTGAAGGCTCAGCATCCCCCCTCCCCTCCCGCCCCTCCCTCGCTCCCGCCCCGCGCCGCGGCCCCGCCCCTCGAGCCCCTCCGCCGGCTGCGCGCAGACAATGGCCGAGGAGGGGAGCCCAGCCTGCCTCCCGGACCCGGAGGGGCTCGGCTGCTGTCCTTCCATTATCCTGGGGATGAGGGAGGCCTGCAGAGGGACAAGGGGAAACCGGCCTTGAGGCTGGAGTGGAGGTGGGGGGCGTTTATCGGTGCGTGCCAAGCGCTGATGGGGGTGAAGCGCAGGTTGGCACGACTGGCACAGCCTCCCTTTCGGCTCCAAACTACTCTCCCAGCGGGTCTCCCTGACCGACTCCAGCTTGGGCCACCGGAACTTCCCGGTTCCTGTGATCCTGGGACCTGGCTTTAACCCCTTTCTCCCCAGTGTGGGGCCCACGCAGCCATGGAACCAGCAGAATAGATCTCTCCGAATTGGCTCTAGGGCTGCTAGCTGGGGGTTTGAGGATGGGGTGGGGGCTGTGAATGTCCAAAGGGAGAGGCCAATAGGGATAGTAGGGATGGGTCCCAGGGACCCAGGAGCTCTTCTGCCTCAGCAGTTCCTAAGGTCTCCCAAGCTCTTCCAGAAGGCCAAGAGTCAGGCTTGGCTAAGCCCCTATTGCTTCTAAGAGAAAGGAAACAGGAGGAAGTATGAAGATGAGGGAGAGAAAGATGGTTCAAAACCATATACCATGACTGTTGACCTAGGATTGCTCTCCCATTACCCTTGACTGAGGAACAGAATCTCCCAGGACTGTGGCAGGGAGTAGGATCCTAGCCACTTGGTGCCAATTTGGCTCAAGTTCTTTCTGGCCATGGGGTCCTAAAAAGGTCCTTCTCAAGCCAAGCGGCGGTGGCTCATGCCTGTAATCCCAGCCCTGAGGAGGCAGAGGCAAGAGGATTTCTGTGAGCCCTAGGACAACCAGGGCTACAAAGAGAGGCCTGATTCAAACAAACATGGCCATTCTGTGTGTTTCTCTTTCCTGTCCTATAAAGCGGTGCTGCCGACACTACGGTGCCTTTGCCTATTGGAATTTCGGACAAGATGAGAGAATTTTGAGCCTAGAAGCTGGGTGTACAGCAGCAACTCCAGCATTCATCAGTCCCAGCTGCGATAGGATGATCGGGGCGAGAAGCCAGCCCAGCCTACAATAGTGAGTTTGAGGTCGGCCTCAGCTACATACATAGAGAGACCCTGTCACGAAATATCAATGATCAAACAAAAATGTCCCACAGCAACAATGACAATGCTGTACGGAGCAGTGTAGGCGTCATTCGTGACAAGAGGACTTCTTTCTCCTCCTTTCTCTACCCAGTTCTCTGCTCCATCGAGAGATGGGAAGTAAGAAGAATCCTTGCCAAGGCCAAGTGCCCTAAAATAAAGGCAGTTTTCTGTGTTCCGATTGTCTGGGCTCCTCCTCAGCCTGGATTCTGAGAAGTGAATATTCCTTCTCTGATCCCATCATCTTATGATAAGGGCCGTGAGCAGTGATGCAGCCTTGTACCCTTCCATGAACATCTCCCCTGACAGGGTTCCCACCTGTATGCTGAGGACACAGCATGGCGTGAGAAGGAAGGATGGTGGAGGCCTTTAACCTCAGCTTTCCGGAGGCAGAAACAGGCAGATCTCTGTGAGTACTAGACCAGCCTGGTCTACATAGGAAATTCAGGCTACAGACCCTGTCTCAAAAAAAAAAAAAAAAGAAGAAGAAGAAGAAGAAGAAGAAGAAGAAGAAGAAGAAGAAGAA
>NW_026595981.1:22102172-22121257 GCF_907164565.1 Psammomys obesus
AAGAAGAAGAAGAAGAAGAAGAAGAAGAAGAAGAAGAAGAAGAAGAAGAAGAAGAAGAAGTGGAGGAGGAGGAAAAAGAACAAAAGAAAGACACTCTGTCTGTTACTAAGTTCTAAAATGAAGTGGATTTTTGGTTTGTTTTATGTGATTGACTGAGTGATTGTTTTGAGACAGGGTTTCATTATGTAGCCCCGTCTGACCTAGAACTCACTCCACAGACCAAGCTGCCCTTTCCTCTGCCTCCTACATGCTGGGACTGAAGGTGTGCACCACCACCAAAATGAAGATTTTTTTTTTTTTTTAAGATTTATTACGTATACAATGATCTGCCTGCATGTGTGCTCGTATACCAGAAGAGGGCACCAGATCTCATTATAGATCGCCGATGAGCCACCATGTGGGTGCTGGGAATTGAACTCAGGACCTCTGGGAAGAGCAACCAATGCTCTTAACCTTTGAGCCATCTCTCCAGCCCCAAAATTGAGATTTAAAAAAAAGGCATATTCTTGTGAGGCAGTTCATTGATATGTTCCTTACCCCACCCCCCCCTTTTTTTTTTTTTTTTTTTTTTTTTTTAACTCTCAGCTCATTTAACGGCCTAGAAAACTCAGAGGAGGAAAATAAAAACCAATCATGGGGACACAGACCTGTCCTTCTAATTCTAGCACTTGAGGGAAGGTAGAGGCGAGAAGATTGAGTTGAGGTTATACCTTACTTCAAAATGAAGCAGAAAAAAAGAGGTCAGACTCTCGAACCAAGTAAGAATGAGGCTCAGAACCCTAATCAAGAACTTTGGTTTTGTCGTTGTTGGGTTCGTTTTTTGAGACAAGGTCTCTCTATTGTGTAGTCTTGGCTGTCCTGGAACTCTCTGTATAGACCAAGGTGGCCTCAAACTCACAGATACTCCTGCTTCTTCCTCCTGAGTGCTAGGATTAAAGGTGTACACTCCCTGATCTAGATCAGGCTCTGATCTAGCTCTGATCTAGACCTGTTTGTTTGTTTATTGTATGCATGTTCTCTCTGCATGTACACCTGCAAGTCAGAAGGGCATCAGATCCCAGTATAGACGGTTGTGAGCTACCATGTGGTTGCTGGGAATTGAACTCAGGACCTCTGGAGGAGCAGTGCTCTTAACCCCTGAGCTATCTCTCCAGCCCCCTTAGAACTTTATTTTTAAGGGGTTTATTTTTATTCATGTGTATGTTTTTGTGTGGATGGGTACCGGCATGCCTAACATTGCTGGTGCATGAGATGGCTAGAGGAGGCCATCAGATCCCAAGGAACTCGAGTTACAGGCAATTGTGAACCACCAGACGTGGGTGTTGGAAACCCAAGTAGTCTGGTGGAGTAGCAAGCAGTCAAGCCTGTGCCAGCTCTCCAGTCCCACTGCAGTTTTTGATTTTTGTTTTTTAAATCAGGGCTTCCAATACTCCAGGCTGGCCTTGAACTCCGTACGTTCAAGGGAGGAAGGCAGCTGCTCTGCTCTAGATCTCCATATATTTTAACGTTTCCACTCAGGGCTATCAAAGGCTGTTGATCTTTTTTTTTTTGTTTGTTTTCTCTGATAGCCATTTATTTATTCAGCCGACGTAGTTCTCATGGGCTTGGCTCGCTACAGTGCAGATTGAGCCAAACAAGATTGGTTCCGTTCGCCTGTGCTAATGCCTGTCTTTGTGAAAAATAGATGCATAATATCTTCACAAGTGGATGACAGAAACATAAGGATTAGGTTCAGCCTACAGTAGAGGAAACTGAAGCAGCCAGAGATTAGGGATTTTGCAGGGGCATGAGATAAAGCTATGGTGGCCTAGCCTGCACCCCAGGTCTTACTCTATGAGAGTGGAAGCGAGGCAGCGTTTGCCCGGTCTCTGCCGTCACTGTTCTCTAACGCTTCTTTTGCTAATTTTCCTCCCAGCCACTATAATAACTTCCCACAGACGACTGGCCCTCTGCAAACACTAGGCCATTCGGGCCAAACCCCTCCTCACTCCGCCTGCGCGATTTAGCGACACTTCCGGCCACCCAGAGGCCCACGTGATCGAACACCCTCACTGCGCATGTGTGCCGAGAAGTTGGACTGAACCACTTTGCCCGACCAAAGGGGTATGTCCTTTGTGTTTTAAAGTTTAAGACCGGTTCCCCGACCTTAAGCATCCATGATCGCAAAATTTTTAGGAAAGGATGCGAGGGAGTGTGAGATGGACTGCGGTGGACGAGCCTAGCGGGGATACGGATAAGCACGGAGCGGGGCTTGGGCTCTCCCCTTCGCAGATAATGGGAGGGGCCCGCGGCCCGCGAGCTCTTTCCTTTCGCTGCTGCGTCCGCAGCCATGAGGTGAGCGAACGCGGCTCTCGGTTCCCGGCCGAGAGGGCCGGCAGGGCTTGGCGGGGATCGGGGCCGCCACCGCGGATGGCCGAGAGGAGCGGGAGGAGGATGCGGTGTGGCCGCGTCCGGAGCGCGGGGAGCACACACGGCCCGGGGAGCGTGGATTGCGGGACGCCCGGGCCCGGAAAGGCCTCCCGCGGCCTCTGCTCTCCCCCCCGGCTCCCGTCGTGGGCGACCACGCGGGGAGAGCGGTGGCCACCGGGCAGTGCGTGGCTCCCTGGTGCGCCTGGAGCGTAGGGGTCCTCTGGCCATGTGACGCGGGACAAGTCTCGGGCTTGCCCAGGCCTCCGACCGCCGAGGGTGAGGCGCCAGGCTGGCTTCCACCCCGACGGCCGTAGCAAACTGGAAGGACGAGTGGACGGCGTTTATTACTGTAACAGAGCCCTGAAAGTTAAAGGGCTGCGCCTGTCCTGGGTAAACAAACGGGCTCTGTCACACACTCCCGATCCGTAACACTAAATCCCCACCGCAGCCACATAACCCGGAAGGGCTTAAGCTCTCCATTAGATCCCAGATGGCTAAGGACTACTTAGAACCTAAGTTTTCTTCCATATTCACTGTCCACGGCTTTAACATCGTGATATGGAAGTGGTTATGAGGGAACACGAAATGCCGGCAGAAATCTTAGGGCTAGGGAGTATATTTGGCCTTAATAGTAATGATGTATACATATTAACGTGCATTTTGTTCGTTTTCCTAAAAAAAAAAAAAAAAAAATGAAGATTTTTGAGGGGAAGATTTTGTTGTTGGCCAGAAGTGGCTTCCAGGGCCTAATAGTGTTTTCTGTGTCCCCCAGTATGCTCAGGCTACAGAAGAGGCTTGCCTCTAGTGTCCTCCGCTGTGGCAAAAAGAAGGTCTGGTTGGACCCCAATGAGACCAACGAAATCGCCAATGCCAACTCCCGTGAGTATGAGCCTTTGCTGCTTGCATCAGATGAATGACAGCACAACCTTATTATGGACTTCAGAAGCCTAGAATTCTAGGGGAGCTGTAAACCGGGTTTTTGTCCTTTTTAAACAAACAAAAAAAAAAAAGGTCCTTTTATTGGCATTAGGATAGAGGGGAGAAGCAGCTGCAACCATCCGGTGTTGTGTTTTTAAGAAATTATCATCGAAGTGAATATTTTGTAGCCAAATGGAGGTTGTGAAAAGAGATTTGAGGACTAGAAAGATGTTGGACGAGGCATTGACAGGTTGTTAGTAAATTGTTTTCTTTACCAATGGAGTAGATTTGTATACACATTCATATAGGTGGCCCCAAGTCCTTTGTTACACCAGCATTCCAGGTATATTAAATGTATGCTGTGACGTATTTAGAAGCTATAAATTCTTTTTTTTGACCAGCTCCTTTTGAGATTGATGATCAGGGATAACAGCAGTTGTTGCTATTTTAGTTTGCAGCCAGCCCATTTCTAACTAAACACATGTGTTGTGCTCTCCCAGGTCAGCAAATCAGGAAGCTGATCAAAGATGGGCTGATCATCCGGAAGCCTGTGACGGTCCATTCCCGGGCTCGATGCCGGAAGAACACTTTGGCCCGGCGGAAGGGCAGGCATATGGGCATAGGTGAGCATGGCCTTCCCTTTGCTCTGCCTCTTAAAGGATGGGTGGAGAGATCAAGCTCAGAGCACTCGCTTAGCAAGTGTAAGAACCTGGGTTCAGTTCCGGTCATTGTCAAAGACTGTTGAAGTCTACACCGGCACTGATGGTCTCTTTCGCACCTCATCCTGTGCCATTATTGTACTTCGTGGTATTGTTTTCTTCTGTGTGGATCAAGTTGACACTACCACTGGGTTTGTGTTTACTGGGAGAAAGAGGTCAACATTTAAGTCACTGTATTATGCTGGCGCAAATATTGGTTCTATTAAAGTTGGGAAAATGGAGAGATGGCTCAGAAATTGTGGGCTCATGCAGAGGATGTGAGGTTTGGTCCCCAGGCTTATCCTCGTAGCTCACCGATAGGTATGCATGGTCCCCAGTTCTGAGAAACCTTTTAGGGCCATTGTTGAAAGAGATCAGGGTCCTGCTACCTCTTGTCCTGTCCTTTCCGTGTTTGAGCTAAATTAGATGGGATTTCAATTTCAAGACCAGTTTTGGTGCTGTCCCTCAGCCCCCAAAAGGAGAAATTGTTCCTTTTGTTGAGACATCTTCCTGTATAACCAACTGACTGGCTTATGCAGAGCTGGCTCTGCTGGTGGTATTTGCTTGATCCAGTGAGAAAGAGAAATTAAGTATTTGGAAGTAATAATTGCTTAAAATGAAAGGGTTAGATGAGGTGAAGACCTCGGCTGGGACAAACAATGGAATAGAAACTGACATAGTGTCCAATTCCTGTTTCTTGCACAGGGAAGCGGAAGGGTACAGCCAATGCTCGGATGCCCGAGAAGGTGACCTGGATGAGGAGGATGAGGATCCTGCGCCGGCTCCTCAGGAGATACCGGGAATCTAAGAAGATTGACCGCCATATGTATCATAGCCTGTACCTGAAGGTCAAAGGGAATGTGTTCAAAAACAAGCGGATTCTCATGGAGCACATCCACAAGCTGAAGGCAGACAAGGCCCGCAAGAAGCTCCTGGCGTAAGTCTCTTTAAGAATTACCTTGGGGGACAGTGCTGACCTTTGCTGTCAGCACTAAAGGACCTGGTACCGCACGCTGCTCCTGAGCAGCTGTTAGGGCCACTCTTCCTGCTCTGTTGCCCGCACATTCTCCTCATTCTCACACCACCTGCCCATCCTTCCCGGGCTAGGTGAGGACGGAGCTGCTTTCTTCAGGCTGATGCAGCTCCGAGGGTGTAGAGGTATGGGGTGTTCCAAGCTGTGTGTCTGTGCCCAAACTGACCATCTTTTCGCTTCCTTGTACTAGTGACCAGGCTGAGGCTCGCAGGTCTAAGACCAAGGAAGCAAGGAAGCGTCGGGAGGAGCGCCTCCAGGCCAAGAAAGAGGAGATCATCAAGACTCTGTCCAAGGAGGAAGAGACCAAGAAATGAGGCTTCCCTCATGTCTGTACATAGTGGCTTGGCTGTGGCCTCTCGTGGATCAGTCATTAAAATAAAACAACAAGCCTTTGTCTGGTGCCCTCTTTTTAGCAGTTTTGGCTACAGAAAACAGACAGAGCTGGCCACACAAACCTGTGGTGTCAGCCATGTCTTTCAGGTTTTATGGACCATTCATTAGGAGGGTGTTTTTAACCTTGTTTTTGTGGGGTGTGGGTGGTTTCTACCCATATCTTCAAAATAACTTTTAAAACTGCCCTTTCTGCATCTGTGATACTAGCACTTGAGGATGATTTAGAAGCAATCCAAGGCCAGCCAGGTGGTCCAGCCTGTGTAGAGCCAAGTAGAAGCTGCCTCAAGCATGCCCACCTTTAAAAGGGCTAGGTTACATGGCTGCCACACCCTCTGGGGCAGTGGAGGCACAGGTTGGCGATGGCTCGGTGGGTAATGGTACTTGCTGCCAAGTCTGAATGGAAGAGAACCACCAACATTCAGAAGCAGCACCTTTGGAATTGGTTTCTGGTAGTAGGACTGATTGAAGTCTCACCTGTCTCTGGAATTAGGCTTAAGTGGCTCTGTATCCATTCTCCAGAGTGGCTTGAGACTTAGAGCATCCATCAAGCAACCCACCCAGTCCCCAAAGTGCTGGTATGCCCTGTGTTCATTCAGCTGCTTTAAACCTGTCTGAACCTCAGGACGGCTCTAACCCTGAGTTATACAAGTCTATTTAAATGTAGATCTAAAAGGAGGCATTTATTCACCTACTTAGCTGTAGTAACTGCCCATAAGATTCTTAATTGCTGTGAGCCCAATGCCATCTGCAAATACATTGGTTCTCCAATGAAGCAGGGTCAGCTACCTCCATTATGTAGGTGGCAAAAGCAGTGGAACTGGAGTTCCACCCCATTGCCAGGTCTTAGGGCTTCCAGGCCTCAGGTGAGAGGAAGGAGGGCCCAATGGGGTGGAGAACAGCAGAACTCTGGGGGTCCACTGTCAGTTCTGGCCTATACTGGGATCAGCAAGGAAAGCTGGGTCCCCCTTAAACTAGTAAGCTTGGGTCCTCCTTGCCCTTGTTCTTGGGTGACTACTCAGCCAGTCTTTTAAGGAGATGTGGAGGAGGAAAGTCTGCAGAGGCACAAGGACCAATAGACCACAGTTTTGCCTCATGTCTTTATCGGGTTCTGGGCAAAGTAGGAAGGGGGATGGTCAGAAGCCACAGAGCCCAGGCTGGCGAGCACTCCCGCGACCTCCACATCTGGCCATGTGTGAGACCTGCCATGAAGGGATGCTGATTTCTGGAGTTTTCTGTACATTGATAAAACCTACATTTGCTCCCTTGGGCTCTTGCTGTAAGACTTCACTAACAGCAAAAGCTTTCCAAGACCTGGAAGAGGAGTATGGCCTCGGCCAAGCTCTCAGCGTAGTAACGGACATTTCCAACCCAACTCAGAAAAGGTTTTGGAGACATTCCCATCACTACCACTGGTAGAGACAGGGAATGCAGTGATCCAAGCTTAGGGGTGCTCCTGAGCCCTGGTTCCACTCCAGGCCAGAAGATGGTGCTGTTCGCTCACTGGCGGCTGCTGTATTTGTATTCTCCAGCTTCACCCGGGGGTTTCTGTTTGGTTGACATTGGGCTATTTTGAAAGGTTATGGTGGTTTAACTCAACTTGCCACAAATTAGAATTAACTGAGTAGGAAGCCTCACCTGAAGAATTCTGAATGCCTTAGTAATAGGAAGACCCAGCCCAGGTGTGGGTGGGTCCTCTGAAAAAAACAGCCCAGATAAAAAGTGTCCACAGGAGAAGGAAAATTATTCTTTTGCCTGCTTGGTCTTTCCTCTCGTCACCACGTTAATTTACCCCGCTGCTGCTACCTTCACGGGTACCAGAACCAGCATTTCCAGGCTTCCATTATTGACTAAGAACCAGCGGCTCTCTGAGACCTAGGTTTTCAGTGCCAGAGCGGGGACTGCTGAGGTGCCCAGCCTCAAGGCTTGAGCCGGTCAGTAAGCAGCTTTCTCCTGTAGTCTCCGCTTGCATTCCTAACCCCAGGTTCCCACCTTGAGTTCCTGCCCTGGCTGCCCTGGTGATGGGCTGTAACCCCTAAGCCAAACAAACCCTGTCCTTACACAAGTTGTTTGTGGTCGCTGCTTCTCACAGCAACAGAGAAGCAAATATGGAGGAGGCAATTGATGGGCTGAGTCTCCTCTCAGGGAAACCTTGATTTCACTGACTTTCTGCAGTCCACTCATGACAGACAATGCTCTGCCGCTGAGCTACACTCCATCCCACTGTCTTTTTTTTTTCCTTGACCATCATCACCGAAGGCCTGGAAGTTATGTCCCTCCAACCATAGGCTGACACTTTTGCAGGAAACTATATGATGGCAGACTAACTTTCAGGGATCCTCAAGCATAAAGAGGCAGGCGGATCTCTGTGAGTTCGAGGCTTGCCTGATATATATATATATATGACTTGGTACTGCAGCGACGGGAAGCATTTTAGAGCATTTACTGCTATTCCTGAGGACTTGAGTTCAATTTCCAGAGCCCACACTGGGCATCTCACAGCTACCTGTAACTACAGCTCCAGAGCTTCTAATGTGTGCACACACACACACAAATCAAAAATAGATACGGGGACTGGAGAGATGGCTCAGAGGTTAAGAACACTGGCTGCTCTTCCAGAGGTCCTGAGTTCAATTCCCAGAAACCACATGGTGGCTCACAACCATCAGATCCATGTGATCTGATGCCCTCTTCTGGCATGCACGTGTGCAGAACATTGTGTACATAATAAATAAATAAATAAATAAATAAATAAATAAATAAATAAATCTTTAAAAAATAGAAATAAAGCTTTAAACAATATATGATTAGGTGCTGGAGAGATGCCTTAGTGGTTAAGGGTCTTCCAAAGGACCCGGGGTTCAATTCCCAGCACCCACATGGCAGCTCACAACTGTCTGTAGCACCGATTCCAAGGGACCTGACACCTTCACGATAATGCGCGCGCGCGCGCACGCACACACACACACACACACAGCATATGATTAAAGTTAGGTGTGGTGCCACATGCCTTTAAACTCAGTGCTTGTGAGGCAGAGGCATGTGGATCTCTGTGAGTTCAAGGACAGCCAGGGCTATACACGAAGAATCCCTATCTCGAAAAACAAAACAAAACAACAATGCAAAAAACAAAAACAAAAAACAGTATATGACTAGCCAGGCATGGTGGCACACGAGCATAATTGCTCCAAGTTCGAGGCCAGCCAGGGCTGCTGCGTAGCAAAACAGAAAAGAAGTATGGAGCTATTTCCACCAGATAACTTTATATATCTTTCTAAGGGGCTTACTCTCTTCCAGGTAAACACCCAGAGCAAACCCAACTCATTCTCTCTCTCTCTCTCTCTCTCTCTCTCTCTTTCTCTCTCTTCTGAGACAGGGTTTCTCAGTGTAGCTCTGGCTGTCCTGGAACTAACCATGCAGACCAAGGTAGTAGTCTCAAATTCAGAGGTCCACCTACCTCTGCCTCCACGTGCTGGGATTAAAGGTGTGCGCTACCACGGCCACCACCAGGCTACCCAACTCACTTTCTAGATAAGAAAACTGAGGCCTAGATAAGTTCCCAGAACCTCAGCATTGTGTAGTTCCTCGTACCACGAAGCTCCCAGCTGCGGCTATGATTCAGAGTAGTGCCACGTGCAGAGACACAGAACGGAGACACGGATGTAAGCTGTGAGCTGGACAAGGTCTGGGAAAGTGGGGCTGGCTTTGGCCTCTTCCCTGGTGGCATAGTGAGGGCGAGACAGGGGCAAGCCAGGACATCTCCTATAAAGCACAAGACACTCAAGGCTGCCTTCCTTGAGTGTCTCAGCAAGTCCTTAGCTGGTCCAAGCCCTAGAGACCGGGAGATTGAGGAGGCTGAGGAGAAGGGAATGGGCTAGCAAGGTGGTGGGATTCCACAGAGAGCCGTGCTGCCTGAGTCTTCCCCGTATTCAGTATCCGTCCACCTGTCTCTGGCTCGTACATCCTTCTTTCTGCATCTCTCTTGGGCCCAGGTGGGATGCAGCAGGTGATGTCAGAAGGAAGAGGGGAGAAGGGTTTGTGTAGGTCAGAGATGGAACTGGCAGCAGATTTCCGGGCATCCCCAGGCCAGGTCCCTGAGCACAGACACGGAGGAGGACAGAGGCTACGCTGGGAACACCAGCTGTTCCCAGCCCCTAGGCTGTGAGCCTGTTGTCAGTGGCTCAGCCACCCGAAAAAGCTGCTATGCTCAGCAGTGCGGCAAACAGATTGGGGGAGGGAGGGGGGGCGGGGGAGTGTCCAGGCCAGCTGCTGGCTGGTGGCAGACACTGGGTGTACACAGGCTTGAATTCGACATCTCCACTTGTTTCCAGTGAAGTGGAGGCATCCATTTCTGGAGCCCCTGGCCCGACATCTCAGGCTGTTCTCTATCGCGGTGGCTTAAGATACTGAGGGACAGGGGGTCAGGCTGCAAAATGTCTGGGCCACTGGTGGCTCCATCTCCGGAGTGCGAAAGGGGCGGGTTGGCGCTGTATGAAGTGTATGACCCTCGGTGAACCATTTGCCGTCTCTACCACAGCGTCCTCATCTGTCAGCGAGGCTTGGGTCATGGAGAGAAGCCAAAAGCATGAAGCTCTGTCACACCAGGTGTTCACGTGAACTCCTCTCTGAGGCAGGGCATGGCGCTGCGTGTCGTCTGTAATCTCACCTACTCCGGGGATGCGCCGAGGCTGGAGGATCAAGAGTCAGGACCGCCTGGATTACATAATTCTCTCTATAGCCTTCAGAGCCAGACACGTATCTATCACCTGAAATCCCAGCACTTGGGAAGCTGAAGCAGGACGATGACTGAGTTCAAAGCAAGACCCTCTTTTCAAAGCAAGATCCTGTTTTTGTTTTGTTTTAAGCCTTCAGACTGGGGGGAAAAGGGTGAAGCTCTCTTCCAGTGCCAGGGCGAGGGACTCCAGGAGAGGGCTGCCCTTCTGCCCTTCTCCACCCTCAATCTCTGTTGCTTTCACTGGATGAAGGGGCCCAAAGGATGCTCAAGGAGTCCCCAGCCTGGCCCCACCTAGCCTACCTAGCTCCGAAGGTGGAAGCGGGGACCCAGGCTCGGATGGAGGAGGGGGTACTCGTCTAAACAGGCAGATTCCCACCTTCTGCGGCCTGGCACCCCCGCAGCAGTCTCGGGCTCGCTTGTTCCCCACTGAGCCTATAAATAGCCCAGGACACGAGAGCCGAGCGAGTGACGCGGCCGGGCGGGCGCGGGAAGGCGGCCGCTTGGCTGGAGCAGGTGGGCGGCAGGCCCGGAGGGGCACGCGCGCTCCCTCCCCGCACCGTCCCCAACGCCGGGCTTCTGATGACGGCCGCTGCTGAGTCATCTCGAGGCTCCGGCGTCGGCCACTGTCCCCTCCACCACCTTCGAACCTGGGCCTTGGGGGCTGCCGGGAGAGGAGGTCGGCGCCCGCAACTGCACGGTGGGTCCGCCCCCTGCGCGACTCAGGTGCGCGCCGAACCCAGAAGTGACCTCGGGCCCCACCCACCTGCCTCGCCTGACTCTGTTTCCTCGCGTCCTTCACTCCTTCTCTCCGTGGCTCCCTCGCTAGCACAACCCACTCAGACGAGAGCCCCCTCTCAGAGGTCGATGACCTCTCCAACCCTCAGCCCCAACCGGCAGCTCACTTTCTCTATCGCCATCAGATAACATAGAGAAAATACGCTGAGACAAGAAACGTTTAATTATGGGCCTGGGGGCTCAGCGACGCCCCCAGGCCGCGTCATGCAGCCTCGTGTACACTGGGCATTGGGCCCGCCCCGGGGATTTTGCTGGGGCGGGGGTCCCTCATGGCAGCAAACAGGGCAGTGTGGCTTTAGTCCCCTTTCAGGGGGAAAAGTAGGGCAAAGTGTTGGGTAGGAAAATCTGTGTCCTCTCACTGTATGGAAGGCATGACTGTGCCCAGAACTGGGGGTGGCATTGGCTGACATGATCAGGGCACAGGGTACTAAAGGAGGCTCTGAGCTTGGAAGGAGGGGGAGTGGGGCTGGCACCAGAAAAAAAATAAAAAATAAAGATAAACAAACAAACAAACAAACAAACAGCCTTTGAGGGAGAGGTTCTTTATCCTGCCCAGGAGGTCTAGGGGTTCCTAGACCATCGCTTGATCATGGCCAAATCCTTCCTCTGTCTCCCAAGGTAATCCTCCCAGGGATGGCTCTGTAGAGCCCAGTGAGAAAATAAGTTTGGTCCACCTGAGGACAGGGCCATTAGAGAGACCAGAACTCACAACCACAGACTCCCCTAGTTGGCTGCTTCTGGTGAGAGGGATTTCTGGAGTCTTGACAGTGAAAAGTTTTGATCAAGCAGGGGCCCAGTGCCTTGTTCTCAGCTGGGTCTTTGTCAGGGCTGGTCTTGGACAACAATTTCTAGCAGACAAAGGTAGGAAGAAGCTGCCCTGTGGACACTGTCCTTGATGGAACAGTCTCCCACCTCATACTCCTTCCTTCCAGCCCTCAGCCCTCAGCCCTGCTCTGTCGCCCGCCGGGGGTTTCAAGTAATTGGAAAGATTCCTGAACTTTCCTGAGAATTGAAGGGGTGACAGGTGATGAACTCGGGGTTCTCCCTAGGTCCTCAGCCCCAACTCAGACCAGAGAGCCGAGGAACACCCCGAAAGGCCCTCTCACAAGGCCCCACTTGCAAAGGGGTAGATACACAGACCCGAGCAAAGGCTGTGGGCAGCAAGGGGTCAGGCATGCAAAGGCAGTTGAGCAGGTCAGGTCTCTGGAAGACAGCAGGCGACCCCCGAGGGTGGACTCACTGTGGCAGCCCAGCTAGGTGGTACTTGGGCATGGGGTGGGCCTACTTGTCGCTTCCTCCTTTCTTCCCAGTTTTGACTCCCTTCCCCAAGCTGCAGAAGATCACCCCATTCAGGGGACCCCACCCAAGAAATAAAACCTTCCTCAGTGCAGAAGGCTCCTAAGTGGGGGGTGGGGGGTGATGCTTAGGAGAGAGCCAGGGAAAGGAAGGGTGTGGCCAGGGTGCCGGCTTCCTTCTCAGGCCAGAAGCAAGGGCCAGGCACGGGCAGGGGCAGCATCTGGCCTCTCTTGGTTTCTGTCAGATTTCTGCCAGGGAGTCGGCTGGCACCAAGCCCCGCTTCTTGCCGCTGCTGACTCGGATGAAGCCATCAGCGTCTTTGCTTCTGCCCACGCCTACACAGATCTGAGTGGAAACGGAGAGGGATGAGGCCTGGAATGACTATTGCTGGTGGCTACAAAGGACATGCCCCAGGGGAGGATGCGGCTGGTGTTTCTGGTGTGGAGAAAGCTGATGCAAGCAGGACCTTAGGAGGGATCAGCAGCAAGATCAGGACCCAGGGGACAGCAAGCAAGACGTCACCATGAAGGCTGAACTTGGGGATCAGTTAAAACAGTGCCCCAGCCTAATCCCATGTCACAAAAAAGGTGGCAAAGGGTCGAAGGTTTGCCTGAGGTTACCCAGCAAACCAGAGGGCATAGTCAGTGCTTAAACCCTCGCAGGGGCACACTAAATCCTAGCACTAGGGAGGCAGAGGTGGACAGATATCTGTGAGTTCAAGGCCAGCCTGGCCTACATCGTAAATTCCAGGCCAGCCAGGACTACATAGCAAAACACTAAGAAAAACAAAAAGTGGGGGCTGGAGAGATGGCTCAGCGGTTAAGCCACAGCAGTTCTCAGCACGTAGGTGGAGACTGCTTTGGGGGTTGAATATTAGATATCCTGCATATCAAATATTTACATCATAATTCTTTGTTTGTTTGTTTGTTTGTTTGATACAGGGTAGCCTTGGCTGACCTGGACTTACTTTGTAGACCAGGCTGGCCTTGAAGTCAGAGAGATCAGCCTGCCTCTGCCTCCCTGAGTGCTGGGATTACAGGCGTGTGACACCATGCCTGGTTACATTATGATTCTTAATAGTGGTAAAATTACAGTTATGAAGTAGCAATGGAATAATTTTATGGCTGGGGGTCACCACAGAATGAGGAACTATAGTAAAGGGTCGCAGAATTAGGAAGGTAGAGAACCAGTGGCCACTCTTCCAGAGGCCTTGGGTTCAATTCCCACCACCCACATGGTGGCTCACAACCATCTGTGACACTAGTCTTAGGGCATTCAGCACCCTTTTCTGGCTTCTGGGGGCACCAGGCACACACACGGTACACAGAAATACATGCAGGCAAAAAACAACAACAACAAAAAGCCCCTACACATAAAAAAAAAATATATTAAAAAGGAACAAACAGAAAATAACCAAGCTTCTAGATTCATAATTCAGTGCTGTTTTATTCCAGCTGCCTCTGGCATCAGGTGGCTACCAGCTCCAGTCCCCAGGGGAGGGCCTCACCATCCTAGCCCTTTGTTTGTTTTTGTGTTTGTTTCTTTGTTTGTTTTTGGAGACAAAAAATTGTCTCAAAAACTGTCTCTGTGTAGCCTTGGCTGTCCTGGACTAACTTTGTAGACCAGGCTGGCCTTGAACTCACAGAGACCTGCCTGCCTCTGCCCCACAAGTTCTGGATTAAAGCTGTGCACCACCACTGCCCGGCTGCTATACAGTCTTAAACTCAAGAGAATCCTGCTGCCTTAGCTAGGTTACAGGTCTGTTCTGCCATGTCCAGTTCACATACTGCTGAAGATGGAACCCAGAGCCAGCACTCTACCAACTCAGCTACGTCCCTAGCTCCAATGTCTTCTCTTCTAAGCCACTCCCTCACTTGTACCGGGCTTCCTGATCCTCCTTCAGGGCACTTGGCACCCTTACTCAGTATCTACCCCATATCTCAAGCCCAGCAGGGCCCTGGCACCCACCTGGTTCTCCTTGAGGCTCATGTAGCCCTGTTCCTTGTTTCCAGAGAAGGGCTGACAGCAGCGCCAAACATTCTCCCCTGGCCTCACTCGCTGCACAAAATTGGCTGGGAAGAAGCCAACCCGGTCACCAATCTTGCCCTGGGGATGAGGTTGGCAATGCTCCTAAGTACCAGCTTTACTCCACTCCTTCCCTAGACCCAGTCCCTACTCATCCCAGTACCATCATCCTCCAGACCTTGGGCTCTCATTATTCCAGCCCTCAGCTGGGGGTGGCTTCTGGCCTCCCAAGGCCATACAGTGGACAGGGGGAGCTGATGTAGGGACGGTGAAACTGATAACAAGACCCATGGGTTGACCTGGGCAAGCCACTGGAGGAAGGGAGGTCTTTGAGGCCTGAGGGGAAGGTGGAGTACCTATCAGAGTCCTCCCCAGACCCCATCCTGCCAATCACCTTCCACCAATCTTCATTCGAGTCATCCACTAGCATGATTCGATCTCCGGGCCTGGGAAAGAGAGAGCGGGGACAGCATGTGGTCACCAGGTGCCCTGCAGGCCCCTCTCAGCTGGGAGCGCCTTCTCGCTGCCTTTAGAGGTCACTGAGACCACATCAGGCTCCCTGGAACAGCCCAGAACTGGGCAGGAGACATCACTGTGGGTAACCGCAGCCCCTCTGTGGGTACAGCATACTGTGACGTGCAAGAAGAAAACTGCCAACGGTCCCAATCACCTGGTGTTCCAAGGTCACTCGGGGTCAGGGGGAGTGGGGGGGGGGGCTAGACCACAGGAAGGACTCACTGAAGAGCCAGGTCGTTGTTCTCCTGGGGCAGGAACTTGTAGAGAGCAACATAGGAGTACATGGACCCCACATCCTTCCGCAGGGGGAGCTTCGGGGGCTGTAGGAAAAGTTCTGGGTCAGTGATGGTGGCCGCCTCCTTGCTCCACCCACTGTCCCATTGCTGTAAGCCTGTAAGCGTGAGCGTGCCTGCCCTGGTGGTCTGTGAGGTAGGGCAGAGTGAATTTCTGATAAGTTATGGGGCTTCATGTGTATCTATCTCTCCAACCCTAGGTGGGGGAGGAGGGCTGCTCTAGGAGGACGAAGACACCCTCTGTCTGCCCCATGCATCCAAGAACTGCCTGTCCTTGAGAGCAGGAGTGGAGCATGGAGAGCCCTCCCAACTTCCTTGCCTCTTTTTTTAAATATATAATTTTATTTTTTTTATATTAATCGCAGGTTATTCACTTCGTATCCCAGCCATAGCCCCCTCCCTCATTCCCTCCTAATCTCACCCTCCCTCCCTCATCTCCTCCCTGCCCCTCTGTAAGTTCACTGATAGGGGAGGTCCTCCTCCCCTTCCATCTGACCCTAGTTTATCAGGGCTCATCAGTACTGGTTGCAATGTCCTCCTCTGTGGCCTAACAAGGCTGTTCCTGGGTGGGGGGGAAGGTCAAAGAGCCCGTCACTGAGTTCATGTCAGAGACAGTGCCTGTCCATGCCTCTTTTTGTTTGGTTGGGTTTTTTTTTTTTTTTCTTTTTTTGGTGGTTTTGTTTTTTGAAACAGGGTTTCTCTGTATAGCCTTGGCTGTCCTGGAGCTCAAGCTGTAGACCAGGCTGGCCTCAAACTCCCTTGAAAGTGCTGGGATTAAAGGCATGTGACACCACCGCCCAGTCCATGCCTCTTATCTCGACTGCAGCCTCTTCCTAGGGACTGAGGACACTGTGCGATTATGTGCACAGTATTCGATGACAAGAAGTCACACTCCTTCTCACTCTGGCCTGTGGACTCCAAGCTATGCCCAGGCTTACCTGCTGTCCGGGGCTCTTCTCCTCCGGTCCTGATCCTTCACTCTCAGCTGGAGCTGTGAATACTGGGAACAGCAAGGTGAGGCCAGGGTGTGAAGCTTCAAGAAATGTTCCCCCCCTGCCCACACACACACCCTCTTCTCGTGCCCGGGGCCTTCTCACTCTGGCTTACCACTGTCACCGGGCCCCTCTTCTGAGCTTCGGATGCTGCCTTCGCCATCTTCTGTTAGCTCATCACGCTCACTCTGGGGAGAGACGGGAGGAGGGTCAGCCCCTGGGCCCACAGTCACGATCAGTTACCCTCCCTCTGGGGCTCCCCTTCTGTGCCCAGCATACCAGGCTCCGGGTGGGGGACTCAGAGGTGCTGCTGAAGCTGGATCGGTTCATCAGTGCCAAGGAGGTGCCATAGCGCAGGGTCTCATAAACTGGGTCCACCTTCCCGCTGGTTCCTGCTAAGCAACCGCCTTCAATGCCTGGCAGCCCGCTGCCAACCTGGGTTCACCTGAAGCTCCACCATGTGGGTCCCAGGCACAGAACTCAGGTTACCGAGTTTGGTGGCAAGGGCCTTTACCTGCTGAGCTAACTTAACCCTAAACCTAATTCTAGCCAGCTCAACTTATTTATTTAGTTAGTTAGTTTTTGTTTGTTTTCATTGGTGTTTGTTTTGCTTGTTTTTTGAGACAGGGTTTCTCTGTGTAGGCTTGGCTCTCCTAGACTCGCTTTGTAGACCAGGCTGCTGGCCTTGAACTCACAGAGATCTGCCTGCTTCTGCCCTCCCCCCCCAGAGTCCTGGGATTACAGGCATGCACCGGCTGTTATTTGGTTTTCAAAACAGTGTCTCACACAGCTCTAGGCTCTCTATGTAGTAGCCCTGATGGTTCTGAATTCCTTTGTCCTCCTTCCTCTGCCTTCTGAGTGCTGGCATGGAACATCACACCCAACTCAGTCTCACCTTCTTCAGGGCTGTCTCCCAGTGTCTGCCTCAAACTAACGAGGTTCTCAATAAATTGCTGGATGAGAGATGAATGAGCAAATGAATAACTGGGGCCTACATTCAGGACAAGAGCATCCAGGGAAAGGAAGTGGGGAGTACCAGGAATGGGCATTGCCAGTGTGACTAGGGCGTGGAACCGAGAAATGCGTGGACGTCTGAGAACAGGGACCAGGGCATGTGGGGCACGTACCAGTAGGTGGGGACTCTTTGCTCGTGACGCAGGCTGGTGGCGGCTCATGCACCAGGAGTGGGGAGCTGAAGTTGCGTCGAAAAGAGGTGGACTGAGGCAAGAGAAGGCAGAGAGAGAGAACAGAGAGCTACAGTGATGCAGGGAAAGCTTGACCCTACCCGAGCCCAGCGCCGCCCTACGGGAGGAGCCAGCCTTGAGGAGTTCTTTCCCCAGTTCTGTCACATGACAGCGCTCACTCACCGTCTTGCCCGGGCATTGCTGGTGGGAGATCTCCTCGGAGCACCAGAGGTGGACACTGACCTTGCATGTCTTACATCGCAAGCCCTGCTTGGAGTTTCCTAGGAGAGATGTGGGTTCAGTGAGAGGAAATGGGCAAGAGAGGGAACAACAAAAGCCTGGCTAAGGGGGAGGGGGGAGGGATGGTGGTGGGGCATGCCTGAGTTCAAGGCCAGCCCGGTCAATAGAGTGAGTCCCAGGTCAGCCATGGCTACACAGAGAAACCCTGTGTTGCCTGGTGGCAGAGGGCAAGGGGAAAAGGCAAGGTGCTTAATAGTTTTGTGCTGGGCTTCGGGGCCTGGCACCTCTATCTCCTACAGCGAAGGTGTCAGTAGCCAAACCAGCACGTAGATGAGCTCGGAGCAAGCGTGGGGGCAACCACCACTCATGACTCTACTGTTCTTGCCCTGACTTGGCAATATAGAATCCAAGGACTAATGCACGCTAGGCCAGCGCTCTAGCAACGGTCTGATGCCCAGCCCCCACCGGACACTCATTTGCCACCTGACAGTTAGCAGTGTGACCCTGCCGTTGCAGGATTCCACTGTTAGGTGGTTGCATGGCTTGTTCCCGGATGCTAACCAGCCCTTGCCTGCCCCAGGGGCCCAGGCACCCACCTACGATGAGCTGGTGGCACAGCTCACAGGGGCTGGCTCTCTTGAAGACGTGTTCCTGGAAGCTGTGCAGCCTCACTGGTTTGAGTGGCGCCAAGGGGCGAGGGACCGGGCAGGGGGAGGGGGTCGGGGTGGGCAGACCCCTGTCTGTGGAGGCAGGTGGTGGAGAAGGAGGCGGCAGCGGGGTGGGCGGAGGCAGCAGCACCTCTGTTGGGCACTTCAGCTCAGAGCCTGAGCGAAGGAAGAAGTTCTCCACACTCTTACTTCGAAGGATGGTTTTGAGGGAGAGGGAGCGCTTAAATCGCTGGAGCTGGGGAGAGAAGGAGTGAGGTATGAGCGCAAGGCTGGATGGCTGACCAGTGAAGGCTTCCTGGGTAGCTCGTGGAGGGAGGAGGAGAGCTGAGGCCCACAGCCAACAGAAAGAACTGCCGGAGACCCCCTGCTCCAATCATCCAGCCTTCCAGAATCCATGGGAACTGGCAGGGATGTTATGAGAGTTCTAGCTAGGCAGGCACACGCTTAGAAGTGGTGGAGAGTATGGAAAGCCAAGTGGCCAAGAAGTGGTTGCTGGTCTCCAGCCAGTTAAGGTTGACCCAATGAAGCCAGCACCCCCACCCCCACCTTTATTTTATTTTATTTTTGAAATCTAGACTTTTGGCCGAATGTGGTGTCATACTTTTACAATGCCAGCACTCAAGGAATGGAGACAGGAGGACCAGAAATTTGAAGCCAACGTGGGCGACAAAGCAAGATCATGTCTCCAATGAACAGTAAAACTAGACTTTTGCAGGGTGTTACAGAGCACGCCTTTAATCTCAGCACTCAGGAGGCAGAGGCAAATGGATCTCTGTTGATTCAAGGCCAGCCAGGGCTAAATAGTGAAACCCTGTCTCAATATAAGACAGAAAGGAAAACTAGACTTTCTTCTTCTTCTTCTTCTTCTTCTTCTTCTTCTTCTTCTTCTTCTT
>NW_026595981.1:22121267-22189015 GCF_907164565.1 Psammomys obesus
TTCTTCTTCTTCTTCTTCTTCTTCTTCTTCTTCTTCTTCTTCTTCTTCTTCTTCTTCCTCCTCCTCCTCCTCCTCCTCCTCCTCCTCCTCCTCCTCCTCCTTTTCATTTCTTCTTCTTCTTGACACAATGGCTCATGTGTTTCAGACTGGCTTCAAACTCTAAGTAACTAAGGAAGATGACTGTGAACTTCTGATCCTCCTGCCTCTACCTCTCTAAGTGCTGGAATCACAGGCACACACTCTGATTTACTCAGAGCTGGAGATCAGACTGAGGGCTTTGCAGGTGAGAGGCAAACACTCCATCAACTGAGCTATAACCTTAGCCTCCTAAACTAGACTCATGTGAAGGTAGATAGAAATGATTTTAAAGTACTTCCTTTTTGTTCTTCACAAAAATGTTGTATACTTTTATTTTCTGAACTCCCCCCTCCCATCCCTATGCCCGGCATGTACACCCCAACAGTAAATCTTGGAAATCCTATACAAATGTTCAATGAGTTCCATGACTCTTTTTTTTTAAGGCACACCTTACCGATTCATGATACTGCTGTACTAATTATTTGGTAGGCTTAGCTCGGTTGGTAGAGTCCTTGCCCGGCATGCACATAGTTCTGTATTTAATCCACAGCATTAAGTAAAACTGGACCCGGTGGTGCAGGAGGCTTAGAGGTTTAAGGTCATCTTTGACTGCACAGTGAGTTTGAGGCCAGACTGGGCTATGTGAGGGTGAGACCCTATCTTATTTGGAGAAGAAGCTTAAAAAAAAAAAAAGTCAGGGTACCAACACTTGAAGGCAGACAGTTAGACTGATTGGTACGAGGCCAGTCGGATGCTGTCACATAGAGAGATCCTTGTCACAAACAAATAAAAAAAACACAGCCATCTCTGGGGCCATACAAAACACATGGGGGAAGGAGTGGGGTGGAGAATTAGCTCAGTGGTTAAGAAATTTGTTGTTGTTGTCTTTTAATTTAGTTATTTTTATGAGCGCTCTATCTGCATGTACACCTGCCTGGCAGAAGAGGGCATCAGATCACATCATAGACGGTTGTGAGCCAGCATGTAGTTGCTGGGAACTGAACAACTCAGGACCTCTGGAAGCACAGACTGTGTTCTTAACCACTGAGCTATCCCTCCACCCCATACACTTGCTGTTCTTGAGGAGGACCTGGATTTGATTCCTAGCACTCACATGGCAACTCACTGTTACTCCAGTTCCACAAGACACAGCGCCCTCTGCTGGCCTCCCTGGGTACCAGGCATGGTGCACAGATACAGTGAAGGCCAGCCACTCACAGAAAACACACCAGGTTTAGAATTAGAGGGTAGAGAGAGGAGGATCAGAGGTTCAGGGTCATCATCCTTGGCAACATAGAGTTTGAAGCCCCTGCAGCCAGCTCATCACCATAATTGTCTTGTCTTAGTTCAAAGTCTGGTTCAGGGCCCCTAGCCAGCTCCCAGAGCTGTGGCCTGTGACCTTGCTAAGAAACCTTTTCTGTGGCTGGAAGAGATCCCAGCACCCATGGAGGATGGTGGCTCTCAATCCCCATAACTCCAGCTCCAGGGGGCTCCATGCCTTCTTCTGGATTCTGTGAGCTCCTGAACTCCCATATACGTACCCATGCACATACTCATGATTTAAAAAAAAAAAAAAAAAAAAAATCCGATCTTAAAGAAAAGAAACCGGTCCTGGATCCCCAGGAGACTGTCCAATACCCTTGTTCCCATGGGGACCATCTCTGGCAGATAGGTAGGCCTGGGACACCAGATATCATTCTGGATGGTTGTGAGCCACCATGTGGTTGCCAGGAATTGAACTCAGGATCTTTAGTAACATCAGCCAGTGCTCTTAACCTCTGAGCCATCTCCTCAGGCCCCTATGCCTGGGAGCTTTCATATGAACAGGATGTTCATATCCTGTTCTCTGCCTTCCACACTTCCAGAGGCCTTCCTTGTGAGAAGAGCCTTTCCCACTGAAGCTCTTCAGTAGACCCATTTCCTCTTCTGGTGCTTCCTGGCCCTGCCCTAAGACAGAACTGCAACACCTCAGGTTCCTCTGGTCAACTTCTGGCCCCTTCTGAGACTGAGCGAGGCAGAGGCCCTGTCACCTCCAGTCCTTAAAGGTCCCGACATACAGTACTCAGTCACTGTGTCCCTGCCGAATACATTACCGACTTCTGTGGAGCCAGGACCAGTTCTGCTAGGAGGCTGGAATTCTCTGCACTCCTCGATCAAACGCACCCTGAGTCTGTGCTCAGCAAGGTATCTCGGCCTTATCACTCCTTCTTCCTGTGGAGCCAAGTGCTCCCTTATTTCGCTTACGTTTAAATATTTGAGAGAACTCTTGAGTTTTGTTCTTGTAAAGTATCTATTACACCCGAAAGAAGTTTTGTTTTTGTAGCTGTTTGTCTGTTTTCTTCTTCTGTTTGTTTGTTTGAGACAGGATTTCTCTGTGTAGTGTTGCCTTATTCCTGCCCACTTCTTTCCACCAGCAATAGGAAAGGAGGGCCTAGGCCTGGCTCCAGGCAGGCCGTCTTGGCCAGGGTTCCCAGCTGGCATGCTATGCCAGGCAGCCTGTGCACTATGGCTGTCTGCCTAGCACCTGTGTATGCCAAAGGGATGAAAGTAGTGGCCCCTGTAGCCTTCCAGAGGCCAGCAGGCAGCAAAATGGAGAGAGAAGCAGAGGGGGTGTTTGGGCACAAGACCGGCTCTGTTGTGCCAGCTGGGAGGCCAGAGCCCTGGGGTGTCTGGCACACTGTTGTTCATCTCCTTCCAAGTGCAGCTTCCTGGACAGCACTGTGGGCCTCTTTGTGCAGCTATGAGAAGTGAGGCCTGGGGCCCCGGATGCCTGTGCTCAGGAGCAGAGGTGGCGAGCCAGAAGGACAATGAATAACTACCTAGGTTATGCATACCTGCCCAGGTCAGGTGGTGGCTGCCAGTCTCAAACAGGGCTGTAGGGCTTCGATGGGGCCCAGGAGAAACATGAATACCGTTGCCACCCTTCCTGTCCCCATTTCCAGGCACCAATGTTCTGCTCAGGGGCCTCAGGCACAGAGCACACAGGAGGTGATAGGCCAGAATTGCCCCTCCCCCAACAGGGTTTCTCTGTGTAGCCTTAGCTGTCCTGTAGACCAGGCTGACCTCACAGAGATCCACCTGCCGCTGCTCTCAGAGCACTGGGATTATGAGCCACCACCAGGCCCAGCCAAAACTAATTTGTTATCTGAGTGTAAATCACTTTTCTTCCTTTCTCCTGGCCTTCCCACCCCCAAGGAGGAGGAGGCCACACCGGGTGCTCTCTGGGTCCAAACAGATCAGTCAGCCAGAAATGTGGCTTCATAAAGCATCTCAGCATGAGGGTCCTGGATCTGGGCTAGCACCTGACACACCCTCCCCCTGCATCCAGCGCTACCCTCTGGGGGGGAACTGTCACTGTCCCATGGTTCAGATGAGGGGTGAAGCTTAAAGGACTTGAATCTCTCCCGCTCTGGGTCCTCAGCTGGCAAGTAGCAGGGTCAGGACCTGAACAGGCGTCTCTGGCTGCTCAGATCAAATAATCAAATAGATTACTGTCGGGGCCCTCCCCTCCCTCCTCTGATCCATGGACTTGTCTATCAGGTCGATGAAGGAATTCAGGGTTAGAAGGCACCGGAAACACTGAGCACCTAAACCAGTCCCCAGCCCAGCCCATGGCTTTGCTCTGGCCACATTGTCTCTGAGTGCATGGCTCTTGGTCACCTCTTGTGAGGGGAAGCACACTCCCTCGTGGGACGACAGTCACTCCATCTTTGGGCAATTGCAGTTGCTAGGAGGCGCTTCCCTACATAGTGCTGAAACCTGCCTCCCCGTGACATCTGCCTATCTGCCCCCACTACCCTTGTGGCTCTGGCCGGGCTACTCTAGCCACAGCAGACTTTCCAATGTGTGAAGGCATCATTCACGTCCCCCTTCCTGAGGCCATTACTCCCAGGGAGATCCCTGTAAATCTGAGTCCCTCCCCACAAGTCTGGCCTGTGCCCTTTATTGGTATACCCCCTCCCAGGGATTTGGTGCCAACAGCCACCTCTTCGAGGAGGGTGCCGGAGGTGTCTGGAACACAGTGTTCCCCGGCCTCAGGGAAGCCTCTACTCTGCCTGCTGATTTTCTAACTCATGCCCATGCTGTCAAGTGTCTGCTTGCTTATCCCAGAGATGTCACTTTGGTGACTCTGCCAGGCCAGGTGTCCCAACTCCTTAGATTCCTGGTCTCTGCAGTTGTCCCCACCACTCTACATTTATTTACTTGTGTGTGTGTGTGTGTGTGTGTGTGTGTGTGTGTGTGTATATGTATGTGTGTCTGATCATGAGCCTTCCATGGCACATGCGTGGAGGGTCGGTTTTCTCTTTCCGCCGCCATGTTGGTGGGTTCTGGGGATTGAACTCAGGTCGCTGGGATGTGGCGGTTTGAATAAAAACGGCCCCACAGACCCATGAGGAGCAGCATTACTGAAGGTATAGCTGTCTTGGAGAAAGTGTGTCGTGGGGGTGGGGGTGGGGGTGGGGGTGGGAGGAGGGTTTGGGTTTTGAGGCCAGGCTCAGTGTCTCTCTTCCTGCCACCAGCCGCTCCAGCACGCTCAGCCACTTCTCCAGCACCCTGTCAGCCTGCACACAGCCACCATTCTACGGACTAAACTTCTGACCCTGGAAGCCAGCCCCTATTCAAGGTTTTCCTTACTGTCTGGTGGTGCACACCTGTAACCCAAGCACTCCGGGAGGCAGAGGCAGGTGGAGCTCTGTAAGTTCAAGGCCAGCCCGGTCTACAAAGGGAGTCCAGGACCGCCAAGGCTTGTTACACAGAGAAACGCTGTTTCAAACAAAACAATACAAAGTTTTCCTTTAGGAGAGTTGCCGGGGGTCAGGTCTCTTCACCGCAATAGAACAGCAGCTGAGACACGGATAAGCATCTCACCAATCTTCACCAGCTGCCTCGGTGCCTCCGCTGCAGGGATCCGTTTCTGGCACGCCCTTTAGTAAGCTGTTTTGCTTGGGTCCAGTTCCTTCCCAGTGTACCTGCAGACTGTCTGGCGTGTGGCCCAGGCCTCCAGGTCTGTTGGGGCTGCCTCTCAGAGCAGGAGGCAGTGTCCTCTTCCCTAGAAGCTCCCTGGAGGCTCCTTCTTGTCCCCAGTTCCCCATGCCGTCTCCTGGAACAGTACTAGGCAGCTGGCTGTGGGTGGTGTCAGATGTGACAAGAGATGACTCAGATGGCAAAGCAGGCATGGTCAGGTCTTCCAGGATGACACCAAAGAAGGTGATAAGCAATATTATGGGATGACTGAGAATCCTAAAAGGAAGTGGATTTCCTTCGCAGACTGCTGAGACCCTGCCGTAGACTAAACAGGAAACTGGGTTCAGGCTGGCAGGAGATGCCTCGGGGCACCAAACTGATGACTAAGAATAGACCGGTGGCTCCTGGGCACCCGGCCTCTTGTTGAACCAGCTGAGTTAGGTGGGCAGCACCTTCTTCTCCATCTTTCCTCCCATGGGATCTAGAGGCACAAGCTTCTTCTGTGAGGGCCTGAAGGAGGCTGACAGAAGCCCTGAGTTCTCTCCCCGACTGCCCACCTCTGCCCTGCAGAGTGGCCCCACGACTCATCCCCCTCCCCTAGTCCTGCCTGTGTGGTTATTCCAGAGTCCTCCTGAAGGACGAAAAGGGGCCAAGGCTGGGGACTCCAATGGCCTGGCACAGAGGGAGTCAGCTGTGCGATGATCCCTCTCCTCTCCTCCTCCAGGCCTTCCGTGCTCAGACCCAGAGCAGATGACATTGGAGGGTCCTTGGATGGGAGGAGGGAGATACAGCCCTGCCAGGGTCTGGCCCCCCTCCCCACACAGCTGAGCTTGCAGCCTGTGGGATTGCTGAGGCAGCACCATTCCAGGCTCCTGCCTGCCTTGGTGAGCTCCTAAGGGGGGGTGGAGCAGACAGGTTCTCCTATGGCAGGAGGCAGGAGCCCCTCCAGTCTCTGGAGAAACAGCATTGGGGCTATCTAGTCACACAGGGTAACAACAGGGCCAAGGAGGAGGCTGGGGGGCTAGAACTCAGGGTGAGGCTCAGCTCCCAAGATCCTCCTGGTCTGTCACAGATGACCCAAGCAACATCCTCTTCCAGGAAAGATTTGGAACCGTAAGACCAGGAAGCCAGAGTCTCAGTTTTAGAAGGAAGCAGAAGGCCAGGTGTGTACTGAAGCCTTGGGCAGGAGGGACCCAGCTATGGTGGCTGTGATTTTAGCTCTGGGGGAAGTAGAGGAGAATGGCCAAAAGTTTGAGGACAGCCAGGGGTACTTGGCAAGACATCAAAAAGCCAAGAGACTCAGACATGGAGAGCAGCAGGATCCCCAAGCGCAGGCACGGGGTAGGGGTAGCGGGGGGGGGGGGGGGGGGGGGGGGGGGGGGGTGTAGCTTCCGCCCAGACTTAGTGCCTACCCTGTTCAACTCCCTGCGCTCACTGCGGTGATGAGCTTGACCTTGAATTAACCTCGTATTCTGGGGGGGTCGTCAGGATGGACTGAGAAGGAAGATGATCCGTGGGAAGCGCTGGGTAGGAGCTTGTGACCCGAACGTGCCCAGGACGCCACCCATCTCTAGTGCTCTCCAGGTCAAAGGACCAGGATGGTAACAAACACCAGAGCAGAGCCGAAGGAAGAGAGAAAGGGGGAAGTCTTGGCCTGAGGTCTAGGATGGGGAAAGGGCTCCTTCCCACCGGGTCCTCTCCCCCCACTCCCAGGCGCTCGCTTCCCACGGAACTTCACGAGCACCTAGAAGTTGGGGAAGGGGGTAGACCCACAGGGGTGGGGGGTGGAAATGTGAGCGTCAGCCTCCCCCACCCCTCTCAGTGCCCGCAGCTTGGGCTCCGCCTGCCTTCACGGGGAGAATAATTTATTCATTGTGACTCCCGCAAGAGTAACAATCATACATAATTAGGGTTAATTATGACATTCATTAATTACGATGACTTCTTCTTTTGATCCTGCCCTCTCTCCTCCCCTCTCCTGGCTCTCCGAGCGAGCTGGGCGGGCGGGGGGGGGGGGGCCCCCCCCGGCTCTCCAGAACCGCACCGCTCCGCCACCGACGGCCCCGCGCGCTGCCGCAGCCCCCGGAGCCGGCTCGGAAGCTGCGCACCCGGGGACCGCGGCCTTTGGGGGAGCCCAGCCTAGCGGGTGGGCGAGGTGCGTGCCCAGGCTGCCGGGGGGGGGGGGTTCGGAGAGGGACGCCGGAGACACCCAGAGAGGCACGTAGGGAAACGGCAGGAGCCGCCCGCCCAGAGACAGGAGACGGTCGTGGAGGGGAATTCAGAGGGACAGGAGCCGGGGAGCCGCAGACCGCGGATCTGGAGGCCACGGAGGGGTGCGCCCCGCACGCACACACGCGCGCGTACACCGGCTACACACCGCCACACACGCCCTGCGCCTCCGCCGCGCCGATTCCCTCCAACAAAGCCGAGTTACAACCGCCCGGCGGGGGAAGGGGGGTGAGCCGGAGCGCCTCGCTCGCTCGCTCGCTCGCTCGCTCTGGCGGGTCGCGGCGGGGTGATCTGCTCCTGGGGTCCCCCTAGTCCCGAGCGAGCCCTCCTCTCCTCCCTCCCGGGCAAGGCGCGCGCAGCCTAAGGAGTCACGCCGGGGGGGGGGGGGCCCGGTTGAGCTCCCCGGGCCCCCAAGGGGCCCCCCCCCCCTGGGAGCACCGCCCCGGGTGGGGGGTGCCCGCGCGGGGCCGGCCCTCGCGCCCCCCCCCCCCCCAACACACACCCCGACTTACCTTGGTCTCTTGGAGGGCGGAGACGGTCTCCGGAGGGGTATGGGTGGCCGCGTCATCGGGCTCGTTCTCCTTCTCGCTCATTTCGGTCATGGTTGGGATGGAAAGGGGGAGAGGGCGCGCGGAGACCCGACGGCAGGCCCGCCCCGGGGCGGGCTGTCGGTAGCGGGAGTCTCTTTGGGACTCTCAAGCTTTTCTCCAGTGGCTTCCTTCCAGGGACCCCCGGAGAAACCTTCCCGGGCACAGCCGCCCCCCTAACCCCAGGCACCGGAGGAGAAAGTTGTTGGGGTGGCGGGGGAGAGGGACGAGCCGGGGTGTGAGGACCCAGGGTCCGCAGAGGATGCTGCGCTCCGCGAGACGAGGAGGAGGAGAAGGAGGAGGAGGAGGGAAGCGGGGTTGCGCCGAGGAGCAGAGCAAGGGAGCCACGGAGCTGTCCGAGTCCGGCCGGCTCCGCCGTCCTCTGCGCCCGCCCCCCATCTCCCTCCTCCTCCTCCTCCCCCCGCCGGCCCCAGCCCTGCACCCGGCGGCCCCTCCGCCCAGTCCTAGCCTCCCAACTTTGATTTAGGAGGTCGCCTGGTCCCTCCCCCTTCCCTCCGCCGCGCCCCCGCGCAGCTCTGCGAATCAAGGCTCTCAGCTATTGGCTGCGGCGGTGGCTAGGAGGACCAGCGGGGTGGAGTCTTGGGGGGCTCGACGAGATGGGGAGGGGTTCGGAGGGTAAAGAAGTGGAGGGGTAGTTTTACACTGGAAAAAACAAAAACAAAAACCCGAGATGGCTGGAAGGGGGCGGAGGGGGGGCAAAATTGGGACGGTGAGAGGAACGTCCGGAAATACCAATGATTTCGGGGCTGCAGCAAAACAGCCCAGAAGAGAAGTCACAGCGTTCCGACAGTGCACGCGGGAAGATGCCGCGCCTCGGCGGAAAAGGACCCGTTTACCCCCACTAACTCAACGTCTTTCTAGGGTCTCACCGAGTACACACACCACTCCCAGACTGACCGGCGCTCCCTGAAGCGGAGAGCCAGGCCGGTCTGTGTGTTTATGATCCACACGCTCGCGTGTCTGAGACGGTACCTGTGTGGTACATGAGTGGCGTGTGTGTGTGTGTGTGTGTGTGTGTGTGTGTGTGTGTGTGTGTGACCTCGGGACAGCCAGAGGTCAACTTTAGGTGTCATTCCCCAGGCCCTGACTTGGACCTCACACTGTAAGCTGGTTCAGCTAGACTGGCCGGCCTTGGAGCCCCTGAAATCCTCTGCCTTCCCCGTGCTGTGGGTTTGGCCTTTTTAACTAGATGCTGGGCGTTAAAGCCAGGCCCTTAGGACTGAATGGCAGGTAGTTCACCCTCTGAACTCTCTCCAAAGTCCCTGCTTTTTATTTTTGAGACAGACTCGATGTAGCCCAGGCTGGCCTAGAATTCACCGTATAGACCAAGCTGACCTCAAACTGGTCTTCTCGTCTCAGCCTCCCTAATGTTGGGGTTATGGACTGAAGACACCCTAACGGGCCAAAACTGAAGCCAAACCAGGGGTGGTGGTGGTGGTACTATAGGTGGTGCATGCCTATAGTACCGGCAGTTGGGAGCCATATTGCCAAGAGGAAGGCATATCTCCATGAGTTCAAGGCCAGTCTCATCTCTATAGTAAGTTCAGACCAGCCAAGGTTATATAGTGAGACCCTGTCTCAAAAGAAAAATAAAAAATAAAAATAAAACAAAATTTTAACCAAATGAAAAGCCAAGGCAGAAGTCCTTCCATGTGGCTGGAGAGTCAGGCAACCCTGCTCCTCAGTCTTCCTGTCTGGACTTCAGCAGGGGTGGACCTCCATACTCATCCAGGGAGTTCACAAACCTCCCTAAGATGGGCCCTTCTGCAGGGCATAGGGACAGCAGGCCTGTAACCCCAGCACTCTGGGAGGCAGAGGCAGGCAGATCGATGGCCAGCCTGATCTACAGATCCCAGGACAACCAGGGCTACACAGAGAAACCCTGTCTCAAACAAACAAACAAACAAACTCAAAAAGATGGGCCCTTCTCAAATCCTGCAGCTGGAGTTTGGTCAAGCAGAAGGCTGGTCTGAATGTGCTTCTTCTAACGCATGGCCATAAACCGGGACCTCTTCTCCCACACCCTTTGGCACCCGTTTTCCATACCCTTCTGGCCCCGAGTTCCACGTCATCTCCTGGCCTGACCGAGGATGTGCGGATGGAGGGACTTCGAGCTCATGCATGCCGCTGTCTCTGCTGTTGGTGGTGGCGTTCAAGGGCCCAGGTGATGAGAGCACTAGCTCCCTGTGAGGCCTGAAGAGCCGACCTCTCAAGGTTACTGTGTCCAGGAATAGAGACTCGTTTGCAGGAGCAGAGCAAGGGCAGGTGTGCGGCTTCTTGGTTGTTGCGGGGAGAGTTTGGTCCCTCCCCCTCCAGCTCTATCTCAGCTGCAGGAGTCCTCTGGCTTCTGGCTCTCCTGAAAGGAGGCAACGGTAGATCCTGAACTCAGCCCTCTGTCTCCCCAGAGGAACACTCTCAGCCTTTGAAGACCCTCCTGCCCCTCTGACAGTGTACCCCACTGCTCACTCAGCTTCCCTTCCCTGGCAGTTTAGCCGTCAATGCTCAGGACACCCTGAGGGTCATCAGGCTCATGGTGGTGCATGGCTATAACCCCAGCTATCCGGGAAGCTGAGGAAAAAAAAGATTACCCCTCCAAGGCCTGCCTGCATTAAAGAGAGAGTTTAAGGCCCGCCTCAGCCATTTATTGAGAAGCTTTTTATTCCTCAATGAGAACTGAAAACTAGGAATGGGCTGTTTGTCAGCAGAAGTCTTGCCATTTGCTGAGAATACACAAGGCTCAGAACTCATTCCCCAGCACCACAAAATGCAAACGTGTCTCCTGTTTTAGAATAAACAGAGGTCTCTTCTGTCCCTGGAGACTTCTGGGGTGAGGTAACCCAGTTTCTTCATAAGAGCCGGGATTTGGGGTTCATATATATGTGTGTGTACATACATACATACACATACTTATACACACATACACACACACAAACACATACACATCTATCTATCTATCTATCTATCTATCTATCTATCTGACAGGTTCTCTCTTTGTAGTCCTAGCCAGCCTGGAACTTTGGAACTTGATATATAAACCAGGCTGGCCTCAAACTCAAATCTGCCTGCCTCAGCCTCCTGAGCCCTGGGATTAATGGTATATACCACCAGCCTTGCTTTAAATTTAATTTAATTTAATTGTTTTTTTCTGAGATAGAGTTTCTTTGTGTGTGGCCTTGGCTGTTCTGGACTCGCTTTGCAGACCAGGCTGGCCTAAAACTCACAGAGATGCCCCTGCCTCTGCCTCCCAGAGTGCTGGGATTACAGCGGTGAGCCACTGTACCCGGCTTGAATTTTATTTTGATTTTATATGTATGTGCGCTTTGTCTGCATGTATGATGTGCACCTTGTGCATGCCTTATGCCTGTGGAAGACAGAAGCTACAACTGGAGTTACAGATGCTTGTGAACCATAAGCTACCATGTGGGTGCTGGGAATTGAACCTGGTACTCTGCAAGAAAAGCCAGTTCTTTCAACCACTCAGACATCTCTCTAGCCCCTTAAAAATCTTTTTGTTTTGCCAGGCAATGGTGACACATGCCTTTAATCCCAGCACTCAGGAGGCAGAGGCAGGTGGATCTCTGTGTGTTCGAGGCCAGCCTGGTCTACAGATCGAGTTCCAGGACAGCCAGGCATATACAGAGGAACCCTATCTCAAAAAACAAAACAACAACAACAACAACAACAAACAAACAAAAACCACAAAAAACCCCACCAAAATAAAACTTAAACCAAATAAACAAAAAACAAAAAAACCCTTTTCATTTTATTCTGTATGTATGAATGTTTGCCTGCATATTTGTCTGTGTCCTATATGTACATGTGATGCCCATAGAAGCCAGAAGAGGACACTGGGTCCCTTGAGACTGGAGTTACAAATATTTGTGAGCTACCATGTAGGAGCTGGGCCCTCCGGAAAACAGCCAGTGCTCTTGGCCAGTGAGCCATTTCTCCAGCATGAGGACTGGGGCCTAAGGGTCTATTACTTGTATAGTCAGTAATTATTAGCAAGCCCTCAGGCACACAACTACATCTTTAGCTCATCGATTTCTTCACCTGCAGGATGGAGACTGTGAGGCTGGATGTATAGCTTTGTTGACAGGGTGCTGGTACAGGATGCAAGAAGACCAGTACCACACAAACAGAGAGCATTGACATATGCCCATAGCCGAAAGGTAGATGCAACGGGGTCAGGAGTTCAAGGTCATCCTCCCTACCTACTGAGTCCAGCCTGTGCTCTTTGAGACTCTGACTCAAAACAAGGGGGAAGGGGACTGGTAGGATAGCTCAGCTGACAAAGAAACTTGCCTCCAAGCCTGATGACTTGAGTTTGAGTCTCAGGTCACACATGGTGGCAGGATAGATTGGCCTTTAACACAGTCGGTGGTGGCGCACCCCTTCAAACCCAGTACTCTGAGAGGCAGAGGCAGGCGGATCTCTGAGTCTGAGGTCAACCTGGTCTCCAGAGCGAGTTCCAGGACAGCCAGGGTTACACAGAGAAACCTTATCTCACCATCCGTCCTCCCCCCTGCGCCCCCCAAAAGAAAAACAGAAAAGTGAGCTCTGACCTCCATACACAGGCACACACACATACAAATAAACAAATATACAAATGGGACAATGATAAAAGATTGTGACTGTGCCACTGTCTGCCACCCTACACTCACCATTGGAGAATACAAAAGTGACTGGGGTACCAGAGTAGGCAAATCCAGTGAGGAAGGCTCACTTTTTCCCTTCCTCTCCTTTCTTCTGGGAGATTTGTGCTTTTCCAGTACTTTCCCCAAGGGAGAAGAAAGAGCCCGTCTCCTTGGTTCCCTTTCCTTGGCCATTTGAAGCCTGGTATTCTAGTCCATGGGGAAAGTGACCGAGAAGTGGCTATCCATACGCAGAGCGGAGCAATTCTGACTAATCACGGGGAAGACGTCCCAGGGGAGCCAGTGGTACCATTCACCAAGGAAAACCCGGGGAGTCAGGGCATCGGCGGACCCCCCCAACACTGGACATTTCTGGTTTAGGCGTTTGTGGGGCCACAGTGGAGGAGGCCAGGGGCTGGATCCTATGACCTCTGGATGTCCTTCCTGGCTGCAGCTTTTGTATTTCAGAGCAGTCTTTCATGAACTAAGTGTGAGTCATTGCTTTCAGAGCTGACTACTCCTACTGCAGTAGCTCAGGGACAGAGCTGAAGCAGCCACGTCTGCTCCTCCTTGGGAGGAGGGCCACTGTGGGGCTCAGATGTGGGGTGGGCAGAGTGAGAGACAGATGCCTGGAAGGATCCCTCTTCAGGAGGGGTGAGGGGATTGCTGGCTGCTTCTTTTGTTCTGTTTTTGTTTTTGAAGACAGGGTTTCTCTTGGCTATCCTGGACTTGCTTTGCAGACCAGGCCGGCTTTGAACTCACAGTGATCCACCTGCCTCTGCCTCCCTGAGTGCTGGGATTACAGGCGTGCACCAACATGCCTGATTTACTGGCTGCTTCTTAATAGGAAAGTAGAACTATGCGAGTGTCAGACACACTTGGGAGACCTGGGCAGTGGGGTGGACCAGATGACTTAAGATCCATGTAAGGATGCAAGGATGTCCTTCACATCAAGAGACCCATTCTTATTCCCCTCTGAACTTTGTTTCCCATTTATGGCTTCAGATAGAGCCTTAATTTGGGGGTAACTTTGGTTTTCTTTTTAGAATGGCCAGACTGGATTTGATCACATTGGGATGAATTGGGTTGGAATCACGGGGTAATAAACAGAGGGTGGTGGTCCATGTTTGCAATCCCAAAATGCTTGAGTCCAGCCTAGGTTATCCCGATGACTAACCTTAGTTGCCAGCTTGACACATCTGAAGGAACTGCCTCCCTCAGACTGGCCTGTGAGCACGTCTGTATAGCATTTTCTTGACTGCTGACTGATGGAGCAGGGCCTAGCCCACTGTGGGCGGTGTCATCCCCTAGGCACGCAGTCGGGGGTTATAGAAGGAAGCTAGCTGAACAGAAGCAGGGAGCAGACCAGTTACTAATGTTTCTCCATGGTTTCTACTCCAGTTCCTGCTTTGTGTTCCTTCAATAATGGACTGTAAAGTGTGAGGTGAATTAAATCCTTTCCTCCCCAAGTTGCTTTTGGTCATGGTGTTCATCGTAGCAACAGAAAGCAAACAAAAATGGCTATAGAGTGAGTTCTAGGACAGCCCGGACTACAGAGTGAGATCTTGTCTCAATATTTCCCCTCACAAATGTAAAAGATAAGATATGGGGTGATAAAACCAAATATCTTGGCATTCTTTGAAGAGTTATTTTTTAAATTGTTTTTTCAAGACGTTTCCCTGTCTGCTCTGGCTGTCCTGGACTCACTCTGTAGACCAGGCTGGCCTCAGACTCACAGAGATCCGCCTGTTTCTGCCTCCAAAGTGCTGGGATTAAAGGTGTGCGCTACCACAGCCCAACTTCTTCCAAGAAATTTTGTTGTTTTTTTTTGAAACAGGTCTCATACTGTGGACTGCGATAGCTCAAACTGACAACGCAGCCCAGTCAGACTCCTAACTCACAACCATGCTTCTGTCTCATCCTCTCAGGTCTTGAGGTTATGAATGTGTATCCCCAAGGCTGGTATCCGCACATGCAAACATAAGTGTTCATGTGCCAGAACAAGCATGTTGGAGGTCAGAAGACAACTTTTTTTTGCAAGTTGATTCTCTTTTTTTCTCTCTTTCAGCCATGTTGAACCTAGGACAGAATTCAGGTTTCAGGCCTCACAGACATGGCCTTTACCGTCTGAGTCAGCTGCCCCTCCCTCCTGCCCCATCTCGAGGATGAAATGAGTAAAAAGCTGGCTAGAGGAAGAACATGATCAGTGACTATTATTGTAGGTCTTGGGAACCCTTAGCCTTGGACTTAGGGTTGAGCTTCAGGGTGTCTGTGAACTCCTTGAAGTTGGGTAATATTTTGGAAGCTAGCAAACATTGTCTGGGAGGAAGAATACAAGATGGACGGCTGTTGATCTACCTGCCTCTGGGTGTGCAGAGCTTTTCCACCTCAGAGAATCACTGAGCAAGAGCCAAACATGGTGGTGCATGCCTTTTATTCCAGCACTTGGGAGGCAGAGGCGGGTGGGTCTCAGTGAGCTCAAGGCCAGCCAGAGCTACACAGGGTGACTCTGTCTCAAACAAACAAAAACAAAACCTCCAAACAAAACAAAACAACATAAAAAGGAAGCCCTGGGGAAGTCCCAGTGTTGAGACTCCTTGATGTCAAGAATCCCTTCTCCTGGAGAAATGGCTCAGCAGTTAAGAGCACTGGCTGCTCTTCCAGAGGTCCTGAGTTCAATTCCCAGCACCCACAGGGCAGCTCACTACTATCTAGAGCTATATTCCATGGGATTCCATACCTTCTTCCGGTGTGCAAAGCAAGTGTGCACTCAGATAAAACATCTATATACTAAGTAAATAAATCTCAGAAAAAGAAAAAAAAAAAAAGAATTCCTTCTCCTTCCCTAAGGACTGACATATTTTTTTCCTTGGAAATGCCTCCAGCTCAGCCTCTGGACCTTGTGGCTGAGAAGAGCTCAGGTGATAACAGGATCGTCTGAGCTGTCCCTCAAGCTTTTAAATGGGTGTCTAAGCTGGAGAAGCCCACCCTAGCTGGGAGTGGAGTCTGAACTCGCATCTCCCAGCTGGGAGAAGACAGTGTGCTATGTAGCGAGAACTGAGCAAGCCTTCGCCTCACCCCACTCTCCCCCACCTTTCCCACCAGCTGGCCTGGGACCCCAGAGGCAGATACCTCTGTCATGAGCTAAGGCCCATGGCAGTCAGCGGTAATTATGATTTTATGAAAACACAGAAGGCTCTTACGCAAGTACCTGACACACTTCCCGGCTGTGGCATCTGGGACAGTCAGGTCCCCAGGGGCTGGAGGAGGGCCCCTGCCAGCCCCTGCTGCCACCAGCCTCTGGCACTTGGGATGCTGGCTCAGAACTGCCTCCCTACTGCCTGTGGCCCTGTCCCTGACCCACTGTGAGTGAGCTGTCACTGGGCCCCAAGTGCTCCAGGCATCCCGAAGGGAATGGCAAGAGCTCCCTGCCAGCCTCCTCCCTGCCACCCCCACGCTCACCATAACCCCAGGAGACATATTCTGTGCGAGGGGACATGGAGGCGGGGAGTTTCCTTCTCAATGAAGCACCCTCCCTTTCTCCCAAAGATGTCTTCTGCTGTTTCTTTTCTCCTGAGGCTGGGGATGTAGGCTGATTGGGGGGGGGGGTCCTTGTCCTAGCACCCCTCCCCTGGCCCTGTGCTGGGATGCTACCCCAGTTCCCTACCCTTCTGAGAGTGTCTTGAACCACAGCCTTCTTTCTCCCACCCACAAAGCATCTGTTACCAAGGTAACAGCAATGTCATCAGTTTGGGGGTAGTGAGGGAGTAGAGTCCTGTTGCAAGGGGAAGGTTAGGGGCTAGAATTTTGGACACGATGAGCACTGTGAAGATGATCTTGTGCAGGAGAGGAGGTACCGGCACAGCCCAGGTTGGGTGTTCAATGGGAGTGGACCAGGAGAGAGGGGCAGGTGACGTGGGCCCAGGCAGCCTGTGTGTCGTGTGTCGGAGGTGAGGGTGCCTCCAGCCGACCGTGGGGGAGAAGAGTGAGCATCGTGATGCTGGGACAGAGATGTGGCCTGCCTCCGCAGGAAGGGTTCCAGGCATGGCTGGCAGGGTCTAGGTCCAGCTGCAGCAGCTCAGCGCTTGTGGTTCGTGACACACCCAAACAGCATTGGACGGCTAAGTAGGAGGTCCTAGCTACCAAACGGAGAGGCGGGGGTAGTGAGGTGACTGGTGCCCGTATCAAGGCTCTTAGGTAGACCCTGGGCCAACAGACATCATGACAGACGCCTCTTTGAGCCTCTCCTGGGCTTATAGAGCCAGGCTGAAAGAGGTCATTAGGGAACTGTAAGGCAGATGGGACCAGAATATTCTAGATACAGAGAAGAGCCTTAGCAGAGGTCATAGGCACAGGGCATAGTCTGCTTAAGAAAGGCACAGAATGGTCCCCTTGAGCAAGTTGCTAGTAAGGAAGGGGGACCGAAAGGCTGAAAGAGGGGACAAAGAGCTCTGACTGCCGAGCCAGGAAGCTGTCTTTTGCCACTTGACTTCTTCTCTGACCCTCTAACTCTCAGGGGGCTCTTCTGCAGTCCAGGCTGGCCTTGAGCTCCAAAGTAACACTCCTGTCTCTGTCTTGCAAGCGAGTGCTGGGATTACTGGCTTGCTATGAATGGGTCTCACAAACTGGCTTCCTGGATCCAAGGACATCTCTGCTCATTTTCCATCCTAGGGAGAAAGAGAAGAAAAAAAAAAGGCCAGATGATGGTGGCTCATGCCTTTAATCCCAGCGCTTGGGAGGCAGAAGCAGGAGGCTCTCTGAGTTCAAGGTCAGTCTGGTTTACAGAGTGAGTACCATGTCAGCCAGGGCTACCTAGAGAAACTCTGTCTCAAAAACAAACAAATAAATAAAATTAAAAAAGGCAGCCAGCAGTAGACACACACACCTTTAATCTCCACACTCTGGGGGCAGGGCGGGCAGATCTCTGCTTTTGAGGCCAGCCTGGGCTACACAGTGAGATCCTATCTCCTGCCACTGCCACCCCGCCTAGCCCAAAACATTGTTTTCTCAGTACTATTCATGTGTGTGTCACCAATGGATTGGCAGTGACCATGGTCCCTAGCAGTTTCCATGGCCCGGTGCTAAAACTGCTGGGTGACCACAGTCAAAAAGGCCGGTCAGCTGTCTGGCACGGGGCCACCGAGGGGGAAGAGACAGGCGGAGCTCTGTGGGTTGGAGGCAGCCTGGTCTACACAGAGAGTTCCAAGCCAACCAGGGCTACACAGTGAAACACCCATGGTGGGTTCTCTTCATAGGAATGACGTAGACTGTCCTTTGTGGCTGCTTCCTTACGACCTTGGACAGGATGACTGTCTAAGGTGACCTTGACTGTCACCAATTGGTTGAAAATATACACTGGGTCTGGGCTTTTCCCAAGATGGCATGTGCTGACACTCTCAGGACTCCCTACTTCCCTTGCCCTCCTGCAAGGCCTCCCCTCCCACATGCCACCCAGGACAGCAATCCCCATTCCCCATCCTCGGGGAATCTCAGGCAAAGCAGGTTCCCCATCTCAGCCACTGAGAAAATATGCCAATCATCTACAGACTCATCCTCAGGCCACAGAAGGCAGACACTGTCCTGTATTACTCAGCACCAGGGCTCACAGCCCAGGAGCAAAATGCAAATCTTTTATCCCCATTTTGTAGCTAGAGAAGCTGATACTTGCTGGGCTCCCGAGGGGCTGCTGTCACTGAGTCTGATGGTTCTTTATGGACCGTTGCCTGAATGAGCGAAGAAGGGAGTGAAAGTGGGAGTTAATGAGGGAGTGAGTTAAAGAGTGAGGAAGTGAATGAGTGAGGGAGGAAGAAGGGCGTGAATGTGAGTTCCTGAGGGAGTGAGTTAAGAGAGTGAGGGAGGGAGGGAGAGAAGGAGGGAGTGAATGAGGGAGGGAGGGAAGAATGGAAGGAATGAGTGAGTGAGGGAAAGGGAATGAATGAGTGATTGAGGGAAGGAATGAAGGAGTGATTGAGGGAAGGAGTGAAGGAATGAATGAGGGAAGGAAAGAGAAAGAGAGGGAGTGTGAGTGAGTCAGTGAGTGCATAAGAAATAGTTTCCTCACTCTCCAGCTCTTCAGGTTGGCACATTGCCTGGGATTGGCTTCAAAGCCCCACTTGTAATTGCCTGGCAGAGTTGGGCAGAGGAAAGGTTTTTGAGACAGGGTTTCTCTGTGTAGCCCTGGCTGTCCTGGCCCACTCTGGAACTCACAGCTATCCACCTGCTTCTGCCTCCTGAGTGCTGGGATTAAAAGCATGTGGTACCACTGACTGTCTTAAACCTCTACTTTTAAGTGTTAATAATTCCATGATGTACTAGGCTCTGAATAGAGTGGATGAAAAGGATATACAGAGGTTGGAGGCAAAGGCAGGGGGATCTCTGTGAGTTCTGGGCCAACCTGGTCTACACAGTGAGTTCCAGGACAGCCAGGACGACAGAATCCCAGGAAAATAAAAATGAAAGGACTGCATGCAGGGCTCCCAAAGTGCCTACGGTGTGCAGAGGTTCTCAACACTTTCTAATGCGCAGCACGAGGCTCAAAAGTGTAAGGACACTCGCCCAAGGCCAAGCAGCTATGCTTGAAGTCAGGCGGCATCATAGACAACACTCAGGCTCAGGCTCCCCCAGCACGCACCCTTCTCCCTCCTTTTGTCCCTTTTCCCCCCCTTTTTTTTTTGAGACAGGATTTCCTGGCTGTCCTGGAACTCACTCTGTAGACCAGGCTGGCCTCGAACTCACAGAGATCTGCTTCCCTCTGCCTCCCAAGTGCTGGGATTAAAGGATGTGCTACCATGCTCAGCTTTTTTTTTTTTTTTTTAATGTATGTGCGGTATGTGTGTGTACATGTTCATGTGTGTGCAAGTATATGTGTGGACACGTGCCTGCGTGTGCATGCATGTTGAGGGCAGAAGACATCCATCCGATGTCTCTTCAATTGCGTCTCTACCTTATTTTTTGGTGGACAAGGTCTTCCATGAACCCACAGCTCACCCATTCCAGACTGACAAGGGGGCTTCCAGAGTCTGTCTGTCTCTGCTCCTAGGACACTGAGGTTTCATGGCAATGTCATGTCTGGCTTTCCTAGGGTACTGAGGATCCAACCTCAGTTCTTCACGCTTGCATAGCAAACACTTTGTCTGCTGAGCAGACTCCCTAGCCCCAGAGTGCACCTCTCTTGCTAGGCATGGTGGTACATACCTGGGATCTCAGAACTTAGAAGGTAGAGGCGGGAGGATCTGGAGTTCAAGGCCTCCCTATGCTGCATAGTGAGTCTGAGGTCAGCCTGGGACACGTGAAACACTATCTCAAAACAAACAGCCTAGTGGGATCACCCACTAGGGGTGATCACCCACAGGGGGTAAAAGCATTTGCCCCAAGCCTGAGGGAGGACCTGAGTTCGATCCTTGAGACCCACCTGGTGGAAAGAGAGCAGGGACCGACTGCTGAAAGTTGTCCTCTGTCCTCCATGTTCATCTTCACACACGCCATCTGCGCTTGTGCCATATACACAAAGACACACAGATTTAAAGCGAATGCACAACCAAAGGAAAAAGAAAAAAGAAAAAATTCCACCTTCCTTAGTGTCTACCTTCAAGAGTCTGGTGAAATAAACAAACAAACAAACAAACAACCATAAAGCGTGAAAAGCTTAAGTCATACCGGGGACACAGCTCAATGGTGGAGTGCTTGCTCAACATTCCTCTTGCCCCAGGTTTAGTTCTCAGTATGGCCAAGCAAAGAAACAAAAGCCACAGCACCTATTTCAGTCCTTCAACACCAGCGAAAAAGTGGGAGTGAGACCCTAGTGCGAAAAACAAAAAACAAGAGGCGCTGGGCAGGTGGTGGCGCACGCCGCTAATCCCAGCACTCGGGAGGCAGAGGCAGGGGGACCTTTGAGTTCAAGACCAGCCTGGTCTTCAGAGAGAGTGCCAGGACAGTCAGGGCTACACAGGGTAATCCTGTCTTGAAAAACTACACACACACACACACACACACACACACATACACACACACACACCCCAAGAGCCCACTGTGTATGGGTGTCTGTAAGGAGGGTCTCTGTAGTACCCTGCAGGACTTGGAGAACAGGAGCAGGAGCCAGCTGGGCTGGAGGGAGAGTTAGGGGTCACTGCTCTGAGGGACCAGGGGGAGCCTTGGGGGGGGGCACACCACCACCCAGAAGCTAGATTCATCTTGCTGGGAGGCAGGCCCTTCTCCAAGAGTGGGGCACTTCTGTGGTGTGTGTGTATGTGTGTGTGTGTGTGTGTGTGTGTGTGTGTACACACGGGCCACAGATTGCCATGTGGTGTTTTCAGTTTTGTTTGTCGTGTGCATTACCTGTGAGTGCAAGGTGTGTCAGCCACACACGCTCTCATCCTGGCTTGATCGTTTGGCCTGGAGCTCAGGACCCAGCCCTCTGGCCACCAGGGAGGAAGAGTATGGTGGGCTGAATTCCACATGGTCTAGAGGGAGCTGGCAAGGTGGCAGGCACCCAGTGACACTTTGTTGAATGAGTGAGCTGGTGCAAGGGAGAAGGGCTGTCTCTCTGTCTCTTTGTCTCTCTCTCTTTCTCATACACACACTCACAGTATCTCCTTAACATACTTTTTTTTTTCCTTAATATCCGGGTGTGCGTGTTATTTGTGTGGGCCCAGGCATGTCATGGCCTGGGGACAAGCCGTAGGAGTTGCTTCTTATCTTCTACGGTGTGGCTTCTGAGGGATGAACTCAGTGGCCGGGCGTGGCAGCAAGCGCTTCCCCTACTGTGAGCCCCTCACTGCCCTTAGTTTTTATTTTAAGACGGGGTCTTGCTAAGTCACTACACTTACCGTGTAGCCCAAACAGACCTTAAATTTACACTCCCATCATCCTCCTGAGTGGCCTGTGCCGCTGTACCCCAGCTATCTAAAAGCCTGTCTCTCTGTGGAGCCCTGGCTGTCCTGGACTCGCTTTGTAGACCAGGGTGGCCTTGAACTCACAGCGATCCGCCTGCCTCTGCCTCCATGAGTGCTGGGATTACAGGCATTCGCCACTGCGTCCGGCTTGTTTTTAACTTTTTTTTTTGAGACAGGTTCTCACTATAGAGTCCTGAAACCTGCTGTGTAGACCAGGGTGGCCTCAAACCTAGAATAGGTCCTCCTGCCTCTGCCTCCTGAGAGCTGGGATTTCAGGTTTGCGCCACTATGCCTGGCTTACATGAGGGCTCTTGAAGGTGTCTTCCGTCACCCAGGGACTTAAATCTTGGAACCGTATACAACCTCACAACTTTTCCTATGATCTTCAGTGTCCCGAGGAGAAAAAGGTGGCCTTGTCCAACCTGACCCATGAGGAACTATGTTCAGAAAAGTGTGAAGAGGTGAGTCCGGGTGGCATCCCTGCCTTGTGAGGCCTCACATCCCCCTCCCCAAGCCCCCGGGGATTCTCTGGGCCTGAGGAGGGGTGCATAGGCCCTACGCTGTGCCCTGCCGCTGTGCCCGGGTCAGGTCAGGGTGTGTGACCACAGACTGAGGGCAGGGCTGCAACCTGGCCAGCTCTACCTACCTCCAGCTGAGCATCTCTACCTTCAACAAAGGCCAAGGCAGGCAGTGGGCGGCTGCTGCGGAGTGGGAGGAAGGTCAGAGACGCTGAGAGGGCTGGGAGTTCTGGAAAGCCTTACATAGCACATGCCTACAGGGAGGCCAGGACTACTCAGGGAAACCCCGCCTATAAGCAAGCAAGCAAGCAAACAAACAAATGTCTCTGGATCGGGGCCACACTCACCTGCCTGCTCCCGGAAGGTGCTGTATCCTGGAAGGTTGCCGGCACCATCTTCCGTTCTCTCTCATCCTTCCAAACCGTAAGAAGCCTCTCTCTGGATGCCCACCTACCTACCGGGTGAGGACAAAGCCCTGCAGAGACGCCATCCCTTTCTGCCCGTCCTGTGACCCTGCTGGGTCTGCCCTTGGGTTTGGTTCCAAATCATGGAGTCAGATTTGGGCTGACTCACGGGGGGGGGGGGGGTGTCTCAGTGGAGACTCCTTCAGGGGTCCCTGGCAGAGAGATTTACGCTCCCTTATAGCTGCTCACTCTTTTTTTTTTTTTTTTTTCCCCAACCTTATGGGAGAAGAAAGCTGGGCTGTACCAAGGGTCCGGGTACCCAGAGATGGAGACACCAGCCTTGGGAAGATGATCCCATGTTTCTTTCCTCTAATAAGACTCAGTGGCTGGGGTCATGGAGGGCAGCAGGTTTCATGATCAGAATGTGGGAGATGGGTGGAGCCTGGGCTGTCTGTATGAATTGGTCCCAGGGCTTAATGTGGGGAAGAAAGCGCTTCACTAAGCACGATGTTTGTCCAAGAACCTCAGGGCCCAGGGCAGGGGCAGAGAAACTACCCCTGCAGAAGTGCCCAGCTCTGGGCACTACCCCTGGACTGTGCTCTGAAATTTCTAAGCCCCAGTCAGGCACCCTTGGTGGAAGGATAGGTCTCCTGCCAGCATGTGACCAATGTGTGTGTGTGGTCCCAGTGAGAGGAGGGACACGAAGGAACGAAGGTCCTTTGTGGTTCATGTGATCTGGTATCTACTTGTTCTGTTTCCTAGAGTGAAGAGGCTCCCCCCTGAGGGGTTATGGGAGGGTCCCAAGGCCACGGATCTTCAGAGCTCTATATGACATGTGGAGTTGGGGCTAAATAGGAATCCCTCACTCTTTGGGCCTCTTGGGGACCAGAGGGGGAGACCATTTTCCCTTGTAGTCAGTGGTTAGGCCTGGAGACTGACTTGAGCTAACCGACTTGGGCTATCCCTCTGGGTCCTCTGTCTCCAAGAGTGCTGAGTATCCAGTCAACAGGAGGCCATGCCTCACCCTCTTGGGGGTGGGGGGTGGGGTTGCTGGTGTATAAAGGCTAGAAGGAAGGAGGGTGGGTCTAGCCCAATCCTGTGCCGAGCTCTCTTCCAAAGATGGTGTTTTGGTAGAAAGCCTGTGACCCGGTCTAGGGCAGCTGTATGTGGTACCCCTCAGCAGCCTGCTCAGGTAAAGCTGAGTCTTCAAGGCCTCGTTCTCAAGCTGAGGGAACAGGCTTCTTGCTCCTGCGCTTTTTCGGAAAGCAGTCCAGTGTTCTTAGAGTGATTAGGCTCTGGGAATTCTCGAAACACCCTCCCGATCTCCGACTCAGCTGGGTTATTGCTGGGTATGGCCTGGTGTTCGAAAAGCCTTAGCAGTTACAAAAGCAGGGAATAAAGGCTGTTGTTGAGCGACAGGGCCTCAGATGGAGATTAACGCTGGAGCTGGAGGAGGGCAGTCTGGTCCTGATGGCCCGTGGGGTGCTGCTCTGTGACACTACAGGTTCTTTGGGGAAGAAGGCAGACAGGGACAGAGATCCTCAGGGGGTGGGATGATGTGGAAAGAGGCGGAGTCCTCTCCCTGTACAGAGGAGCTGTCCACAGTTCCTAATGGAGTCTCCCTGCCCAGTGCTCCAGGATGTGCTTACGTGCAGCCTCCTGGCTCACCACGAAGCAGCAGGAGACCCTCACCTTCCGGAACCAGAGGACGCTTCCCTGGGGGAGGGGAGAGGACTTAAACTTGGGAAGGAGGCTGGGTGGGGGGGGGACCCGAAGGGACACACCACTGTGCCTCTCAGCCTCGAGCTCATGGTCCCAGGTCGGTCTTATGATGCCCATCTACCACTCTGAGTTGGGTGATGCCACTCAGCACCTCCATCTGCCGTAGGTAGCACCCCTTCCCCCCTAGAGCTGGCAAAGGCTAAGTATGACTGTTCCTCTGGGCAGGAAGCCAATGGCATCACTGTGATGTCATCGTGAAGTAGAACTCTCTGGAGTCCATTATTTAATGTGACCCTTGCTGTGGCTCAGAACTGGGTGGTCAGGCGGGAAAGGTTAAGGAAATGAGCCCGGGAACGTTGAGGGTTTTCTCAAGGACACAGAGTTGATCCCTTGCAGAGCCGAGACTTGGAAAATATGCTGATGCAGAGTTATTCTCATGCATGAACATCGCTCAACAGATGACCTAGTTAGTGGCCATTCTGTGCCACATTCTGGCTGTCCTGGAACTCGCTCCGTAGACCAAGTTGGCCTTGGTCTATATTCTGTGTTGTTCTGTGATTTGAGGGTCTGGAGCATAAGGGGGTGGTTGGTTCTGTCTTCAGGAGGCCTGCTTTCTATAAAGATAGCAATCTTATAGCAATCTATGCAGGGACATAATGCAAGAAAGAGGAAGGACAGTGGTGTGGGAGGGCATCACCCTCCATTTGACAGAGGACATGGACATAGGGGGGTCCAGGTTACATTCCATGCATTGTCACAGCTCATCTCTGAACATGGATACGGGGACTCGAAGTCTCAATATTAGTGTCAGGGTCAATGTGGGGAGAAAGTGCGGAGGTTAGTGTAGCAGGTGTGGAAAGGGTTTCCCAAGAGGCCACCGGGCACCTTCAGGCCACTCCCTCCCATGCCTGCAGAGCAGGCCTGTGCCTGTGCTGTTCCTCAGTAGAAGCCTGAAGCATTGGCTGGATGGGTGGAGGAACAGACATTACGAAGACAACCTTTCCTGTTTCCTGGCTTGCAGATCCTTGTGGACAGGGCGGGCTGAGCCTTGCCCCTTGCTGTCACCCCGTGCCTGCAGATGTGCCACTGCCTGTGGGACTGGGGAAAACAGGCGCGACCCTCTTGATTCAACATGGTGGCAGTTCACAGAGACCCACCCAAGGAGACTTCCCCATTCCTTCAGGTGAGCCTGAGGGCAGGATCAAGAGAAGACTGGGGCCAGAGGGGAAGCAGCATGGAGGGGAAAGAGGGGGAGCTGGTTGAAGCTGGGTGAGGATGAGACAATGCTCATCTGTCAAAAGGTGCTTCGACTGAAAAGCACATGCTCAGCGAGCCTTGGCACACTTCAAGTATCAAAGCAGTGGAAGAGTTATGAAACATGAAAGGAGTTAGCTTAATTAAAGACAGTACATCGGGAGGGCTGGAGGATGGCCCAGTCGTGAAGATTTCAGAGGACCAGATTTCTGTTCCCAGCACCCCTGTTGTATGGCTCACAGCCACCTGTAACCGCAGCTCCAAGGGAGCCTACACGTTCGAAGTGAGTCCAGGATAGACAAAGCTACACAGAGAAACCCTGTCTGAAAAAAAAAATCATCCAACCAACCAAAAAATGGAACAACAACCTCCAAAACAACAAGAAGAACCAAACCAAACCAAACCAACCAACCAACCAACCAACCAACCAACCAAACAAACAAACAAACAAACAAAAACAGTTGGAATGTCTAGAGGTGGTGTTGAAAACCTGTTCTCTGGCACTCAGGAGGCGGAGGCAGGCGGATGGCTATAAGTCTGATGCTAGCTTGGACTACATAGTGAGTTCCATCTCAGACTGGGCTAACCGACAAGATCTTGTCTCAAGACAGACAGACAGACAGACAGACAGACAGACACCCCATCCTGTGCCAAAACCAGACAAGAATGGTATAATTGAGAGTTATAATAACACCTATAATTCCAGCACTTGGTGGGGGGTTGAGTCAGGAGACTCGAAAATTTCAGGCTGGGGAGATGGCGCAGTGGGTGATTGCTGAGCGAAAATAAAGATAGGAATTGGGATCCCAGGACCCAGGTAAACACAGTGGAAGAAGAGAGGGGACAATCTAGCAGACAATGAATTGGTGTACTCTGAGTTCCAGGGAGAGACTATGCCTCAAAATATAAGGCCATGAGTGATCAGGGAAGACAAACGCATATTGTTTGCTTGTTTTGAGACAGGGTCTTGTTAATAGCCCAATCTGACCCAGAACTCACTATGGAGTCCAAAGCTGGCCTCAGACTTACACCCAACCTTTGACCCCCACAAGCACAAGTCTGCGACCACACACACACACACACACACACACACACACACACACACATATACACACACAGCAGATGTGGCAGTCTGTTCTTGTAATCTCAGAGCTGGAGAGGTTGTCTGGGGCTCACTTTTCTTTTGCTGTTGTTTTTGAAGACATAGGTCTTCCCTGTGAATCCCTGGCTGTCCTGGAACTTGCTCTGTAGACCAGAGCTCCACCTGCCTCTGTCTCCTGAGGGCTGGGATGAAAGGCGTGAGCCACCACTATGCCCGGGTGACTCTGCTTTAAAAGAAATGCCAGGCATGGTGGCACAAGCCTTTAATTTCGGCAGGTGGAGGCAGGAGAATCTTTCAAGACCAGCCTGGTCTACAGACTTCCAGGACAGCCAGGGCTATGCAGAGAAACCCTGTCTCAAAAACCAAAAGACAACCAAAACCAAAACCGAAACAAGTTAAAATAAAACCAAGGTGGAACGACGGTTCAGCGGTTAAGAGAACTGTCTGCTCTTCCAAATGGACCCGGGTTCAATTCCCAGCACCCACATGGCAGCTCATGACTGTCATTAATGCCATTTCTAAGGGATCTAATGTCTTCATACTAACGTACATAAAGTAAAATATAATAAAGCAAGGTGGAATGAGACCTGGGGAATGGAACTTTAGGTTGACTTCTAACCTCTCTATTCACATGCGCGCGCATACACATACACACACACACACACACACACACACACGCAGGAACACACTCTCACACATGTGCAGGAGCACAGGCAGAGGACAGGCGCTGGAGGCTGGGAACGGCGGCTCACACCTGCAGCCTCCAGCACTTGGAGGTGGAAGCAGGAAGACCGCCATCAGTTTGAGGCCAGTCTAGTCTAGATCGGGATCCTGTCTCAGCACCCTCTTTCCCCAGATCCCTGACTCCATGCAGTGGCTCATACCTGTGACCCCAGCACGTGGAAGGCCAGATTTTATGTGTATGAATTTCTTGCCTGCTTGGGTTACATAGTAATAAGTTGTCTCAAAAAGCTAAGGGCTTGGGATTTGGCTCAGTGGTTGAGAACACTTGCAGTTCTTTCAAAGGACCTGGGTTGGGTCCCCAGCACCCACATGGTAGCTTCTAATCACCTGTTACTCTAGTTCCGGATCTGATGCCCTGTCTGACCTCTTCAGGAACCAGGCACATACATAATGCCCGTACATACACGCAGGCAAAATATTCATACACATAAGATAATAAACAAACCTCTTAAAAAATAGTTGGGTGGTAGTGGTGCATGTTTTTAATCCCAGAACTTGGAAGGCAGAGGAGGCAGGCGGATCTCTGTGAGTTCGAGGCTGGGTCCTAATCTACAGAGTGAGTTCCAGGCTACACAGAGAAGCCCTGGAGTGAAAAACCACCACCACCACCACCACCACCAACAACAAAACAAAACAATCCCCAAAAAACAATACCTCAGAGTAACAAGAAACCACCAAGGGCTGGGATGTAGCTCAGTGCTTGGCTAGGATGCAGGAGGTCCTGGCCTTGGTTGACTATACAGTGGGCCTTAGGGGGGAGGGAGGGGAGTGTGGATGAAAACTTGCTGGGTTAAATGGCAGGTAACAATGAGGCTTGGGAAGGATTCCTCAAACGAGGGAGAACCTAGCCCAACCTGCTTTTCCCTCAAGTTCACACCTTGAAGGAAAGGTGGAGAAGATGGTTCCCTTTTTGCCTCCACACTTTCAAGCCCAGTGCTGAGGGCCATCCATTGAGCGCCTGCAATCTGCCGCTTCCTTATGAAAGGATTCAGGGTACAGAAAACATTGGGCCATTGTTTCTCCCTGCAGGTTGTCACCCTGCCTTGCTGCTGTGTGGGTTCTAGCCATGCCTCAGGGCAGTCTCTCAGCCTGCCACTGTGGGATGGTTAGTCCCCGGGCTTGTCCTGTTAGTGCCCGTCCAATAGAGGTGTGTGGGTCAAGCAGGGACCCAGAAGACTTTAGCACTCTCTTGGAGCCCAAAGGAGCTGACTGACCGGAAACTGAAAACTGAACTGGAGATGTTTGGGAAATAGGCCCTGCCTGGGAGACAGCCTGTGACAGTCTTCTTAGGGGCGTGCATCCTCATTGCAAGACTGGCTGCGGGCAGACTGTCTCTGTGATCATCCCTCCCTCACCACCCTCGCCCTTCATCCAGGGCTGTGCTATTCTTGCAAAGGACAGCTACGATCCTGTCTATTTCCCAAAGTTTCTAGAAGCTGAGCCTTCAGGCGGCCAGTCCTGCACCCCGCCACTCCTTGCCCGCTGTCACTTCTTGGCTCCCTCTTCCACCCTTAGACTTGTGACGGGTTGCCTCTTCCATCTGAAACTTTCATGGACCCCAGCACAGCCTTAGAAAGGCCCTGGTCCTCCCTGCTATTTGCCACCCCCTGCGTCCGCTGCCACAGCCTTCTCCGGGATCCCGCCTGCCACTGAGCCTCCTGTTCTGACTTGCAAGCTCTTGGCCCCAGATTGGTGAGGTGGGATGAAGCTGTGTTAGCCCTGGGGTGTGTGAATGGAGGCCGTCAGAGGGGAGGGCAGGAACAGTGAGTACGGGAGCCTGACAGGAGGGGCAGGGCGCCTTGGAACCTGCCTGGCCGCACTACTTCACAGAGCCCCTGAGACACAGGCTTCACTCTTCAGAGATCCCCTTGGATCCTCCGTGCGTGCGTAGCCCTTTCCAGTTTCCCAAACCCTTTCTTAAAAGCAGCAAGGCTTCTTCTCACTCTCTAGAACAGGTTGTCTCTGCCTCCTGGTGGCAAAATGTGGTAGGGCCACAGACGAGACCAAATAAGGAGGATGAAGCAGGAGGCCTGTCAGGCGTGGGAGTCTTCAAGCATGGATCAATCTCCACTCCACAGTCACCATTAATCCCGGGGCTCCTGGGGTTACCTTGGTGGTCTTCATGCTTCGTGATGAACCTCACAGACTCCATTTTGGAGTGAAGCCGTGGCTGCATCAGCACCGGTTCTCCAGCTACCACGGGATGCTGGCCAACTTTGCTGGCATATGGCAGGGACCACAACTATAAGCAACTGAGGGTGGGCACTCGGGAAGAAAAACTCTCTCTCTTGGCTTGCGGTGCATCCTTCAACTGACCTTTACTTAGGACCAAGAGCTACTTGGAACTACTGTGCCTAGCTTTCTCCGCATGTATTATATATAACACACATTATCTATTGGGAGCAAGGTCCAGAAAGGTTAATTAATTCTCTCAAGGACATACAGCTAAAAGTGGTTGACTGTAGTTTTGGAGCTACATATCGCTCTCATGTCTGGACATGTCAGGGCTGTCTGTGGGCTAATGGACTGTGTCTCCTGCCTTCTGTTCTCAACCCCAGACTCCTTCCCCAGCCTGGCCCCGTCTGACTCTGTAGGAACTGATATGTTGCAGCTCACTCCTCAGGACCTCGTGCAGATCTGTGGGACCGCTGATGGGATGCACCTTTTCGATACTCTTCGAGCCAGGAGCTGGCCACTGCCAACCGAGGTGTTCTTCTCGTGGGAGCGGCTGTTACCCCCTCGGCTAGCAGGCGTCTCATAAAATGAGGCTGAAGGCACCTTGATGAGCACTTAAGAGTCATGCCTCCCCGACAGGGTCTCAGGTAACCCAGGCTGACTTCACACTCACTCTGCAGACAAGGATAGCTTTGAATTCCTGATCTTCCTGCCTCCCTCTCCCTCTCACTGGGGTTATTATATATATAATTTAATTTTGGGAATATACAGTATAAAGAACTTTCTACTTTGTTCTTCTAAAGAAAGAAACTCAGGCCCAAGGCCAAGGACCAGTCCAAAGCCAAAGAGCAAGGCTGGCAGGGATGGGTTGAGAACTTAGCTTGGGGCTAAGTTCAAGAACAGAGTGTACGCTCAATACATTCATGAGGCCCAGGGTTTGATCCTTGACAACGAAAACTAAAAGGATTCTCTGACTTCCCCTTGTCTGTAGTCACACCACTGGCATCACTCAGGGATGGGTTTTCCCTATGTTCCAGGACCAGCATTCACCAAGTACTCAAGAAACCATGCAGGAAGGTCCTTCCCTAGGCTGAGTCTCTCTTAGGGCTGGCAACTGAGAAGTGGACCCAGTGCTGAAGACTTCCTGGGCCAAGCTCACTTGACAATGCTGGCTTTCGCTGTGGCTTTGGAGGCCCTTTGACAAGAGACCAGCCTCCGAAGACTCCCAGCCTAGGTGAGGTCTTCATCTTCATCTCTACGGAAGACATTCAGGCAAGACTGCCAACCTCCTCTGGGCTGGAAGGCGCGGGATGACCTGCCCTTTCTGGCGCCAAGTTGCCCCTCCTCCATCCATCTCCTTGGGTCCTCCATCCTCCCAGAATGTCTCTGTGGTTCGTTCCACTGTGACAGACCTCCCCACTCCTTTCTGATTGCCGTTCTGTTAGTGAGATGAGAAAAGCATCATCTTACTGTGCCGTTCATAGCGGAAATCCCCATTAAACTAGGGGCTTGCCATTAACGTTGCTACTGTTCTTCACATTTATCCTTTTACCTTCCCCTTGCTCCACAAGGTAGTCACCTTGACACCTCCTTCCCCCAGGGACAGCCATCCTGGCCTCCCCCTTGTGCTGCCCATCCCCCAGGCTTCTATCAAGAGGTCTCTCTGAATTCAGTGCTGTAGAACTGATTGGAAAATTGGCTGAGCGCCTGGCCCTCCCAGCCAATCAGACTCGCCACCTTCTTGACTAGGGCCCTAGGGGCATCCTTGTTCTCAGCAAGCAGGTATGAGGGCAGGTGGCAGCTACATGTCCCCAGGGAGGCCCTGATCCCTCTCGACTCAGGCCCAACTTTCTTTCTCTTACTTGGACTCCATTTGGCTTCGAAATATTACGTGTCTCCCTGCCTCTTTGCTCTTTTAGGTGTTCCCGAACCTAAACGATGACTCTTACTCTGTGGCTGTGGTAAAGAAAAGTGGCCCTTCAGCTGGGCTGAATCCAGCGCACACCTGGATACCAGGACTCAGGAGGCAGAGTAGGACTGAAGGAGTCTGAGCTCAAGGCCAGCCTGTGCTGCACAGTGAGACTGTTTCAAGAACAAAATGAGCAGGTTTTAGAGGAAGAGGAGTGTTTGGCCTAGAGGAGTGTAACAGGCTATTTAGCACACAGGGCGGCTTGCCCCCTCCATGACACAGGCTCTCAGGGGCCTGGCTAGGAAGATCCCTCCTGCTGGGCCAGCAGTGCACAGACGAGGTCAGGGAGAGGTGGCTCTGGGGTGAGTCTGCAGGAACATGTGGTTGTGGAGGGCATCAGGATCCTTGGCAGCGTGGACGGTGCAACGCTATTCTTAGTGCAGAATTCGGATGACTGGTACTGGATTCCAACCTGAATCCAGGACTGACGGCTTGCTGTGTGCCCGGAAGCCCTGTTAAGATGCCCGGCTGACCCCCCTGGTGCCGGGTTCTGAGTCAGAGCACTGTGCCTCGATCCTGGAGAAGTCATAGAGTCTCTGGGTTCCTTTTGCCCTCCACACAGGAGAAGCTGCTGAACCAGAGACAAGGCCTCCCATACCACTCCCTCTGGGCTGTCCAAGCTGAAGAGGTGATAAACCCCTGGCAACACAGACCAAGAACATTTCACAGGAGGGGTGTGGGTTGCTCAGTACTGTGGTAACTACACATTTGACTTACTCCTTAATTTAAATAAAGTTTTAAATGAAAATTAACACTTTTTAGTACTGCCACGTGGCAGGTGGCTCGCACCTGTGATCCCAGCACTCAGGGAGGCAGAGGCAGGTGGATCTCTGTGAGTTCAAGGCCAGCCTGGTCTACAAAGTGATTCCAGGACAGCCAGGGCTACACAGAGAAACCCTGTATATATATTTAAAAAAAAATTAACATTTTAGTTGGGTGTGGTGGTGCAAGCTTTTAAACCCCAGCACTAGGGAGGCAGAGGTCAGGAGAGTCTCTACGAATTCCAGGCCAGCTTGTTCTATGTAGTGAGTTCCAGGGCAGCCGAAGCTATATAGCAGAAACTGCCTCAAAAAAAAAAACAAAAACAAAAACAAAACAAAAAAAAAAAAAAAAACCCATAAAAAGTAACTTTTAAAGATTAAAAAAAAAAAAAAACCTTTTGCCTGTATGCTCGTCCGTGCCCTACCTGCATGCCTGGTGCCAGGGGAGACCAGCTGTCAGATCCCATGAATCAGTTACTGACAGCTGCGAGCCACCATGTGGGTGCTGGGAACTGAACCTGTGTCCTCGGTAAGAACAGCCAGTGCTCTTAATTGCTGAGCCATCTCTCCAGTCCAAACAGTTAACTTTTGAAAGACAGAAACATTCAGCTTTATTGGGGATGTGGCCTAGGGTAAAAATCTTTCTGGCTGGATTCCCACCCCTCTACCCAGCTGGCTTGGGCAAAACCCAACCACTACAGCCTCCAAAAGATGACTCGACGTTCGGATCTCTTGGGTCAACTTAAAGCTAGCTCCAGAGACTTGGGGACTAACACGGCTGTTTCCTAGCACTGAGACTCTAAGGCAGGGCTGCTGATCAGACCCAGGCTTTGCACACGCAACCGCTGACACCCTGTTAGCACCTGCCTTGAGTAAAACAGAAGTTGTTAAACCCTTTAAGTCAAGCCTTAAGCAATCTTTGCCCACATTAAAGCCATAAATAGAACTTCCTATGCGTCTTTCTCTTTGCAGTTCCGTAGACTGAAGACAGCCAAAGAGATGATCTTCCACTGAGCTACACTCAGTGTTTTCAGTGAGTGTGTTGGGCGTGCACACGCCGTGTGCACGGCATGTGTGGAGGTCAGAGGACAACTTATGTGAGCTGGTTCTCTGCTTCCACCGTGGAACTCAGGTTGGCAGGACTGGAGGCAGGCCCCTTCACCCCCACCCATCCTCCAAAACATTTTTTTTTTTGGGGGGGGGGGCTCAAAATAATGGTTCTCATTATGACATTTTCTTGGTTCATATTCACTCCCTTGTTGAATCTGAAACCTGATGGGCTCTGGCAAGGCATAGTAGGTGGGAAGGCAAGTGAATCCTGGCTGGACCGACAGAGGGGAAGGGAAGCTTGCCTATCTTGTGACTCGGGCGGCGTCTCCTTCAGAAAGTTAGGGGATGAGTTAACAGGCAGCCAGGCGGACACCCGTTTGCCTCCCTCACAGGGGCTGTACGGCCCACAGATGACTTAACCCAAACCTCATCTGCAATCTATGCAGCATAAAGAGATGTCACACACCTGTAATTCCAGCAGTCAGCAGGCCGAGTCACGAGGATTTCATTTTGAGACTCACCCAGGATACATAACAAGAAATCGCCTTTAGAAGTCTGCGTGTGCGCGGTGCGGATGGCAAATGGAATTTCTGATTTCATAGGTCTCAAGGGTTTTTCACGGAACGGGTGTTTATTTAATCAAGTGTCTTTCATGTGCTGGGCAAGTGCTCTGCCTACTCTGTGCTGAACCCCCCTTTTTTGGTCTGAAACAGGCTATCAAGTAGCCCAAACTTGTCACATAGCCAAGGATGACCTTGAACTCCTGATTCTCCTGCCTCCACTTGAACCTGTTTTGCTTTAAAAAAAAAAAAAAAAAAAAATATATATATATATATATATATAATAACTTACTTAATTTTATGTGCATTAGTGTGAAGATGTCAGATCCCTTGGAATTGGGGATTAGGCATTACAGTTGTGACCTGCCATGTGGGTGCTAGGAATTGAACCTGGGTCCTTTGGAAGAGCAGACAGTGCTCTTAACCACTGAGCCATCTCTCCAGCCCCCGTTTTGCTTTTTAAAGATCGAATTTGCCTTGCGTGTGAGTCCTTGCACGCATGTGCGGATCACATACTATCAGCAGAGGCCAGGAGCAGGGCGTCTGATCTGGCGGGACTGAAGCCACAGGTGTCTGTGGGCTACTTGACGGCAGTCCTGGGACCCAAACCCGGGTCCTCTGCCAAGAGCAGCAAGTCCTCCTGAGACATCTCTCTAGCCCCCCCACCCCTTTTTAAAAGACAGCTCAGGTATAACTCAGGTCGGCCTTGGGATACTAACCACCTCCACCTTCCAAGTGTTGGGAAGACATCACCATGGCAAGTCATGAGCCAATTTGACTCACTCACCTCTGCCAAAGTGACAGGGATCTGCTATACTTAACTGTGTTCCTTAGATCTTTAGCACAGGCTGGATATGGCTGCAACTCTGCACTCATGCCATCTAACTCTCCTCTTCCCCAGCAAGGGGAAGTAAAGCCTGCACAGGAACCAAGGATTCAGGTCAAGGCACTCTCTTGCAGGGGGCAGTTCTGGGATCGAACCCAGGCTTACACAAGCGCGCTGACGAGAATCCCACCGCTGGGATTCCAACTTAAAGACTTCAGGTTCCTACTTAAAAAAGGGAACTTAAGCTGGGCAGTGGTGATACACACTTTTAATCCCAGAGTGAGTTCCAGCAGAGAGAGAGAGGGGAACAGAGGGGGAGGAAAGAGGGAGGGAGATTTATTAAGGCCAGGCACGGTGGCATACGCTTCAATCTCATAACTCAGGAGGCAGAGGTGAGCATTATCTTTTGAATTTGCAGCCAGCCTGATCCACATATGAAGTTCCAAACCAGTTGAAGCTACATAGTAAGACTGTCAAAAGGGGGGTGGGGTGGGTGGAGCTGGAGAGACGGCTCAGAGGTTTTGAGCACTTGCTGCTTCTGCAGAGGACCCACACCAGTTTCTAGCAACCACACCTGGCTGACAACCATCCATATCAAGGCACGCACATGGTGCCCATGGAGGCCCGAAGAGGGCATCTGATTCTCCTGGGAACAAGAGTTACGGGCAGTTGTGAGCCACTATGTGGGTGTGGGAGTTGATCCCTGGTCCTTTCCAAGGGTAGCGAGAGCTCTTACCTGCTGAGCCACCTGCCAGCCCTCTGGGTGACTAGTTAAGGCAGCTGTGACTTATACCATGTCCTTTATGTCCCTTCAGCTCTGGTGGAGCTGGGGCATTACATAAAAGTCATCGGAAGAGCACTGAATAAAGTTCTAGAGTGAAGTGATGAGATTTAAGTAAAGAGGGTAAACACTGTGGAAAGCAACAATGTGCCGCAGAAGTCCATTGAACCCCCAAGAGCCTTTGCAGTTCTAGGATCCACATTTAGGAATCACAGCTTCGAGTCAGGCTGTTTCCACAGGAAAATAAAAAGTCTTCACAGCTTATTTTCTTTAATTACATCATAAAACAAAATTAGAACATACAGGAAACAATAATAGTTACATAACAATTTACTTTATATATTTATATATATAAAAACATATCTTTAGTCCAAAGATTTTAAAGCAAAAAGAATCGTCTACTGCCTCCTTGAATTTTATTTATTTAAAACAACTCTCCTCACCCCCACACCCTTGGATGCTGGGAGTACGAGGTGCGCATACAGTCACTCAGCTAATGGAACGTGGTGTTACGTCCCCACTGGGGAACAGTGAGAGGCCTGGGGAGGTGTTGGCGCAGGCCTGGTGAGAAACAAGCAAGCAGCGGCCCCCATGCCACACAGTCCGGGTCAGCCCTAGCAGCCAGGGCACAGGGCTCACACCCGCCCGAGTCGGCAGTTGTGGGGGTGCAGGGGCGAGGAAGAGAGTTCTGCAGACAGCACCAGGTACCAATCCATCTCTGTCCCTGCAGAGCAGCCTGACAGGAAGGGGTCCCCACGGTGCTCTGAGCGCTGCACAGGCCACATCACCCAGGTCTGTGCTCTCAGGGTCGCTGGAAGGTGGGCGGCGGTAAACAAGAGCCACCAGGAAATAGTAACTGGAAACGATTCCTGGGAGGAAAGGAGGCAGCCAGAGTGGATAAAACAGGGACGCAGAACGTAAGCTGGAGCCTCTTCCAGATACCTTTTGGGTGGGTGATCACTGACTCTTGGGGTCAGATCACAGGGAGAAAGAGCTGGCTTAAAGATTCGGGGACACGTGACAATAGGATCTAGGAGTTGGTATGCCATGTGTGAGCGTGGTAAGGGAGAAACCAGACTCACCAATTCATGTACTTGTTAGAAATTAACAGTCGTCAGCAGTGTGGAAGAGACGATCCTGACAAGGGGCAAACCTTCCTATGCAAACCCTGAAAGCAGCAAGGTTCCACATACAGAAGCCCTGCTGCAGCATGGGGGGTGGGAGTGGGGTTGTTGTGAGCTAACTAATGAGCCATAGCACTCACAGTTGACTTCAAGTTGATTTCCTAAGACTCTAGAGGTCCCCATTCTCCAGCGCCATGGAAACTGAGTGGATCAATGTTTTCAGGAGCCAAGTTCAAGAAACACGTGTGAGCAGCAATGTGGGGTCAGATCCCACTTAACAGTAAGTGGAGCAAAAAGGATGTTAACTTCAAAGATCTCGGATCTCATGGTTCTCGGGATCTGACAGAAGACACCTGTCTCCCATTACCTTTTCCTAGGGGAGAGACTTGTCCCCTGTCTCACACTCCTGTCCTGGTACTAATGCTGTGCCCAGAAGCAGCAAGGAAGCCATTCTTGCCGAGAATGGGGTGTGATGTGGATGAGATGAACAGTAAACGTGTCATCTGGGAAGTGACAGTCCTGAGCTCGGGACAGATGCTCTTCCTGAGGCAAAGCATCCCGGTTCTGGCCTGGCCTATCCTTCCTCCACGCCAACTCTTGGGAGAACACAGGAGAAGGGGTCACTGTGTTTCTGCTTGCTCGTGGGTCTTGTTCTACAAGCCACCCTGGCTGAGAAGCTCCAACATGCTTTTGTAAACTCAACGCCACAAAACCTTAGACCAAACACCCATATGGCAGAGATCTAAGAATTGCAGGTGTATTTTTCTCCAACATTCCATGTCAGATTTGCATAACGAAAGCTTTTTTGCTCTTGGATATTATACTTTCTTGAACCCACAAGATTCATTCAGACTCCAAAGAGGCTTATGACTAAAAGCCTAGGGATCAAAGCCTCCAGAGATGCAGAAATGATGTGCTGAGAAATCACAGTGGACAAGGTGGGTAGATCTGGCTCTAATGGGAAGCTGCAGAAGCCCTTCGCATAAAAAAACCTGCCCGCCTCCTAGGGCAGTTTCTGGTAGGTAAAAGAAAGAAGGCAGGATCACAGCAGCCGGTGCTTAAATAGCTTATATTCTTTGCTGGAGAATGAAGGTGTGAAGCCAGGACATTTGGATATAGCATTTACAGCCAAATTTTATTCTCAAATCAGCAGGGCTAATCACATCCTATCGATACACTTTCTGCATCTTCCGATGCAGATCTAAGATGAAAATAAAGGTGAGCAAGTCTGAGAAACCCACACCCACTCATCCTTAGGATTAGAATTTTTTGTCCCCAGGTCATATAAGGGTTTCTGCTTCAAGACCTCCAAGCTCTTCTCAAGGCTGGACTTATCCCCTGGTCTGTCAGCAGGAACCACAGAACAGAAACCCACCTGTATGACATGGAAAAGGTCCAACAGGCTCTTTCCATGCCCACCCACTCACTGATGACGAGGTGAGCTGCCTGATCTTAAAAGCAACAAACCTTACTTTTAATAATCTTTTATTACCGTAGTGTGTCCGCGTGCGCACGTGTGCCTGCATGTGCGGCGTGCACAGGAAGCCAGAGAACTACTTCTGGCAGTCAGTTCTGGCCTTTCACCGTCACAACTCAGGTTGTTGGACTTGTCCGGCCAATAGCCTTATGGGCTGAGCCACCTCAACAGCCAAGATCAGTCATGATCTGAGGACTTCAAGTCTCAACACTGTCACCTAAGAGGCTGCCCACGGTCAGGCAGGAAGTCACTCTCGCCTTTCCAGTGACAAGTCACACTTCCTAACTGTCAGGTCAAGACATGCTCCAAACACATTTTACAGACAACTGAAAAAAAAAAAAAAAAAAAAATCAAATGGGCTTTAGTGGCTCACAGCTACCACAAACATCCCCAATAGCACAGAATACGCCAAACATAGCATGGTAAGCTCCTCACCAACTTTCCTTGGAAACTGCTTAAAACTCCGTTTCTGACTTACGGGTCTGCTAAGTCAATCCAGCAGACACAGAAATCGGACCAGAAATTTACAGAATGATTTGAGGGATACTTTTGTATCCAGAAAAGCTGTAGAGGTGAGAGTAGGAGCAGTAAAATACGTTTACCAAAAGGAAGCAAACCGCTAAGCAGCCTTCATATCCCAAATACCGGAGGGAAGATGGAAGTTAGGTCCCCTCACTCCTTACAGCCATCAACTCGGCTTCTAATTCAACTCAAAGCCAAAGCCAACCCCCAAACTTCAAGGACCATCAACTAACAAGTGACCAGAGCCACTTCCAATTGCTGCACACTGAACAGCTTGCTGGGACCAGGGAAAGGAGTCCAAAGCCGCTGGACTGTACATGCCCAACGACGAGATAGCGCTATAAATACAGGGTGTACGCCAGGAGAACAGGGGCTGTCGGTAACCACCCCTGGAGGGGTAATAACGATGCCGCAGCTAACGGCGGTGGGTGACAGACAGGGGAGGGCTGCCTACAAATGAGATTACCTGTATGCTCAAGCACTGTCCCCAGACATATTCCAGGAACCTCTCCTGGCCACCCGGAGGCTTGGGACAAGATCCTTGAGGGTGACGTACTCTTCTTACTTGGCTGGCTGTATAGTCATGAGGCTGACTTCAAACTCAAGAGCCTCTTCATCTCAGACCTGAGACTGTAGGGACCATCTCAACTGGCTCTGTCTCGCTCTAGATCTATATTGTGGTACACTTTCTCCCCCTGCTGTAGAAAGGTGTATTTGGAGTGGGTGTAAAATTAGACAAGCAGACCAACAGGCTCCCCCTACGACAGTCCCCTGCTGTGTATCCTAACCTCATACTTGCAGCAATCTTCCTGCCTCTACATCTTCTGTGTTGAGATTACAGGCACAAAACACTATACCTGGCTCCCAGTGTTTTAATTTTCTTCCTAATTACACATATGCCGCACCTTGTATGGAGGTCAGAGGACAACTTTCTGGAGTCATTCTGTCCTTCCAACCTTGGTAAGGCCAGTGCTATGTGCTCCGGGATGGCTGCCCGCAAGATTCTGGTCTATTCTAATGTTTCCCCTCCCATCAGGAGATCTTTTAGGTGGGTTCTGGAGGTCAGACTCTACTAGGATTACATGGCATGTGCTTTTACCTTCAGAGTAATCTTGGCAGCTCTCAATAGGCTTTTTCAAAGGGGAAGTTTTCATGCTAAGCTTTATGAGGGCTGGAGACACAGGTTGGTGGTAGAGCACTTGCTTAATGCATCCAAAGACCCCAGGTTCCATCCACAGCCCTAAAAACAAACCCAACCAACCAAACCAAGACCTTTCTGAATCCTTAGAAATGTTCCTCAACATGAGAAAAATCACCTGTTTTCCTCCCAAGCATGGTGGCCTTAGTTTACTTGAGAAAAGCTATCTCATGCCTGACTGTAGGGTTGAACACTACGCAGGCCTCCTTCTGACTTGTGATCTTGGCCCAGAAAGGTCAGAATTTGCCTGACCAGCAGGGGTCACCAAGATAAATCCAATGATTGTGCCTGTGGCAATACACTCTGAGGAAGAAGACAGTGGCGTTTTTAAGACGACTGACATACTGGTGAGTAAGAGATTCATTCAAACTTTCTTGGAAAACAGAAGTACTTGAATGACTCAGGACTAGGGCAATTCAAATCTATGTTCACTAATTAGTATTCAGGTTTTACTGTCAGCTTGTTAGGCACTTGGGGGAGAAAATCAAACAGCATCGTTTGGAGCTGACAGACCCTAGTTTTCTCTTGGTTTTGTCTGAAAGACCCAGGGATCTAAGTCTAAATACACTTAGAAGTGTGGATATGTGTGTGTGTTCATTAAGTCTAACTTGTTTGGTAGGGTGGCTCATTGCTTGGAAGGGTGAGGCAGAAAGACAACGCCAAGTCCCAGGCCAGCCAGGGCTACAGAGCAAGCCTCTGTTTGGGGTGCGTGACCGCACACATTCTGCCATGTAAAGCAGCATTAGCCACCGCAGTCCCCTTCACTCAGGATGCTGGCTGAGGGGGAGGGTAACTGGGGGCCAGGTGCCGGAGAGAGTCAGCTGAGCAACATAACAACACAGTCTCAGAGGAAAAGGAATTTCTTGCAAGGAAATGTGAACATAAAGGGGAGAATGAATAAAAAATACAAGTAATTTAGCTTTCAAAAGAGCATAATAAAATAAGATTTTAAATAAGTTTAATACGATAAATAAATCTGGTAATATAGAATTCTAGGACCTTTTCATCTGATTGTTTTCTACATTAATGGAGAAATAAATCAGACTATATTCTTACATATTCTGGCAGAACCTGTACCTATAGCATTAAAACAGCCCTTTTAACAACCTGGGATCATAGGCTTGCACATCCACGTTCTAAAAGCTCCTTCACCCCACAACCCTAATAAATATTACACAAGGCTTCTACCATTGGGGTTTAGGAATATGCGTTAGAAACTCATTTAATTTCTCTCATTTTCTGTGAGTTTCTCTGAAGAGGCCTTTTCTTGACTAAGCCACAGTACTGCACCCGTTCCCTCAGCTGTGTCAGGTGTGCAGGCTTGGTATAGATGCTGAGCCGCTGCTCCCTCCCCGGGCTCTCTGGCTGCCCCAACGCCCCTACCTGGCTGCCTTCATATCCCATTCAGAGGAAGTCTGCAGAGAGACGGCTGACGTGCTCAGGTCTTGTGAAGCGCCAACACTATAACCCTGTCAACACGCAGGCAGTCAGCCACCGCAAGCTCCTCTCTGTCCCCGATGGGCCTGAATGTGGGAGGGGCTGGAGACACTAACTGCCGCAGAGCAAGTAGGTCAAGCAACTTCAGACACGGGCAGAGAACACAGCCGTGCTCGAGCTTGGGTGGGGACGACATCCCGGCTCAGTGGGGATTCGTCACCCACTACACACTAATGGTGTACCCACTTCTCCTCTTAGTAAAGCTCAGGGAACTGGAAAAAAGGGCTGTGCAGGGCGCACTGTGCACGCCGTGCAAACGGGCATAAGACACGACAGAAACCAAAAGGCCAAGGTTTTTTGTTTTCGTTTTTCATCCAAAGAGTTCAACTATCTTATCATAACTTCCCTGCTTTTGTTAACATTTCCTTCCAGACTGGCAAAGATTCAGGCAGGGTCCCCTAATGGTAAAATTTAGATTAAAAAAATATTTATTGATGCTTCTTTTAAAAATGTTTGGTAACCCCAACTAATCATCCAAAATTCAAACTGTAAACACAACAGCAGAGGAGTAACAACTGAGCGTGAGCAGCAGACGACGACCAGGGACAGACTCAACGAGAGTGCAGTAGTGAGCAAGAGAATGGAAGACAGTGCACAGTGACACACAGTGACAAGCTGAGCAGACAAGTAAGAACCATCGTATTCGGACCCCAGTGATTTCAATGCAGCCGCTAAGAAAACCCCTGGGCCAAATACTAAAACACCAGATGAATGGACAAACGTTCTCTGTGAGCATGCTCAGGCTGTTGGCATGGAAACAAGGAAGCACAGAAATTGTGTAGGCATCTCCCAATGGATGGCTACCATTTCTAGGATGCGAAGAAATTTTCTTTCTGGTCCCTGGATACATCATACATTGTTTTTCCATGCTACCATTCACCCCGGAGGACTGCAGTTACTGTCTCAAATCCCCACAAAAACCGCTTAATAAGTAAGGAAACCACAGTAGCAGAAACACTGGGTTTTGCTGGAATGTCCCTTCCCTCAACCATGGCGTATGATTTCTTCTGGGCATGTCCAACAGGAATGGTTAAGTTTTACCAATCCACTTGTTACAGCTGATATGAACTTCAGTGCCACGGTCACAGATCTACAGCGAATGGGGGTGAGGGCGTGTGTGTGCCTGTGTATGTGTGGCTCTGGGGATCTGGGCGCTGCCCTCGCTTTGTAACCACTGCCCAGAATGCTGGGGTCGCTTCCACTGGAGAGACTCCACGGCAAGTCTAGAAGTGTCATTAAATACTCAGTTCACCGGCGGCCACCTCCACTGTCATAGGATGATGCAGCATCTGCAGAAGCGCTGTCTGCTGCCCCCTACTGACGGGGGTGGAGTGACAGGTGCGAAGTAGGCGTGGACTTTAATATTGGGCAAATGGGTCTGAAACAAGACAGAAACATTACTAAGAATGCGCTTACATAGAAAGAGCGGCACTGCTTCTCTGAGAAAGCGCGGGGGTGGGGTGGTTAAATGATGGGAGAGCAGAGCCAAGGTGCTCAGCACCTGGGATGTGTAGAGGCCCAGGTTCTAATCTGTTCTATGGAGGGATTCCCAACTGGAATCCCATAGCTGGAAGAAGCTAGACAAGTTTAAAATAATTACTTTTTTGAACTAAAACACGTTCCTACTCTTTGTCTGGACACTTTAATGCAGCATGTTCCTTGTTAAGTGAGAGGTTACAAAGATGGGGATCCTATCTTTAGGACCTCATTATCTTTAGACACCTATCAAGAGCTAAGTAAAAGGGAAAATTGTTACTTGACCCGAACAATGGATCAAATAGCTAAATAGCCACGTAAATTAAAACAGAGAAATCGTGAGAACTGAAATCTGGAAAAAAGAACAGAAGAGGTGAGACAGAACGGAATAAAAGGAGAGACAGGAAGGCAGGGCTGGCGGGGTGCGGCCTTACCCTGAGCCTCTTGATCCCAGCCCGCGTGATCTGCTGGCAGTCATAGAGTTCTATCCGCTCCAGGCTGTGACAGCTCTTCAAGTGCTCCAGGGACGCATCGGTGATTAGGGGGCAGTTGTCCAGCTCAATCACCTCCAGCTGGTCATGGGCGCAGGCCCCGTTCCCTAGGTGACGAATCCCATCATCTGTGATGAGCTCACAGTGAGAAAGACTCTGAAACCAAAGACAGCAAAGATGGACAACCAAGTGGCTTCCGGCATTCCTCTTATGTCAAATCTGAGCGAAGACCTTTCTGGTTGATCTTGCTAAATACAAAGCCATCTTGAGTGATTCATGATGAAACAATGCAAACCAAAGTTGACGGCCTTCTGCTTTCAGCATCTGTGACTGACATTTTTTTTGTAGAATTCCAAATTTATTTTGTGAATTCATAAATGACTGTGAACTATTTCAGAAAGACAGCCTTAAATTTTACCCACCCCCAGAAGTTACAGTGACATACCCCTTTAATTCCAGCAGAGGCAGGAGAAATTTTTGTGAGTTCAAGGCCTACATAGCAAGGTCTGGAGAGCCAGAGCTACATAGTGGGATCATGTCGCTGAGATAAAAAACAAAACAAAACAAAAAACCATTCCCCAAATTAGCACTTTTCTTATCTAAGGCAAAAATAGGGCTCAAGCTTTTCATATCCAGAGTTTTAGAAAATTGGAACTAAAGTTGAGTATCTGATTCAGGACCAAATCGCCCATTAGCTAGGATGATTTTTACAGCTATCAGGTATTAGTGTCTCGAAGACAGACAATCTGACCAATATTCCTTACACCTTAGTTCCGGGAACTCAGAACACGCGACCCAGTTTTGCATAGTACTGAGCCACCAAACATCAAAGTGTTCACGTTCTGTTCTAGACAGAGAACCATCAACCAAAACACTGTCTATAGAGTCACCCAAAGCTGGAGCCTGAGGAACTTGTCCTACAAAACACCAGTTGATCCTCATTCCGCAAACGCACAATCTATATGATCCAGGCTGGCCTCAAACTCCAGGTTATACTCTTGAGTCCTGGGATTACAGGCGGGTACGATCACACCTGGTTAGCAATGTCTTAGATATAGTAAGCCATAAACAATGACACATAAAACACTCTTAAGTTGGGGACAGGGCGATGGCTCAGTGGGTAAAAGAATTTGCCTCCAAGCTTGGTGACCTGAGTTTGTTCCCCAGAACCCACAGAGGTGACAGGAGGAAATTAACTACAGAAAGTTCTCTTCTGCCCACGTGTCCACACACACAGACACACACACACACACACACACACAGATGAAAGAGAGCTTGGATTCTATCCCCAGCACCCACATGGCTTATGGCCACCCATAACTCCAGTTCCAGGGGATCCAATAGGGACAAACACAAATGGTGCACATTCACGTGTGCACGCAAAAAATACACAAATATACACAAAAAGTAAAATAAATCAACCTAATTTTTTTAATGAATAAACTTAAAAGCAAAACAGTGAAAGTCAAACTCACCAATACTTGAAGTCGAGGACAGTGTATAGAAAGCTGGATTAATGTGCTATCTGTGATCTAAAAAAACAAGTAAATTTGTTGTAGGCAAAATTTTATCAATTTAGATGCAATTTACAAATTATACTCTATGCAACTATATTTCTAGTTCAGGTACCATTGAGTAACAGGCTCTTAGGCTTGAAGTCCCACAAGCTACTCCAGCTGATAAGAAAACAAGAGATGATGCTCAATCACCCCCAGGACTAACCTTCATCTTTATTCAAAATTCAGTAGAAGCACAAGTCAGAGTATGTGGGCCACGAAGAAACTAACATCAAAGCACCCTTAAAATTCTAGGTATCTGGCAACCCACACGGTATACCACCATATAGGGCAACTGGAGTCACTTCTGTAGCCTTGGTGGCATATGAACGGAACAGGAGGGCACTGGTCTTTCAGAGTGATCTTTGTCACACACTCCTCTCCAACCTTTATTTCTGTTACACACGGCTTGAGAGGCTCTGAAGACAGTGTAGAGGGCAGACTACTGGCTCAGGGGGACTCACACTACAAAGACCACAGAGCGCACCAGGGCACGAGCAACAAGTGAAGAGATGGGCAGGTAACAATTTAACAGCAAATAGGAGCTGCTACGCAGTGTCCAGCCAATGATTTTCTTCTGCAAACACCACTCCCTGGCGAGCCTGGAAGACACCCGAGTGGAAGACAGGGCCACCGCCAGGTGCTTGGACGCTCTACACAGCGAGGCTTGCGCATTCTGCAACATGCATGGCGTTTCTGTCACAAACTCTCTGTCAATGAAACAGTCTTACCTGAACACACTCCTCCAGGTCCATCTTCTCAAGCTCATGGCAATTCTACGAAGGGTAACGCCACAGAATTCAGTACAAACTTCCAAAACACTGGTAAATTACAAAAGCAAACCCCCCCCCCAAAAAAAAAAACAAAACAAAACAAAACACAAAACCCCTAAGAGACCGCATTAAACACACTTGGTCAAGTCATGACGTTTCAGAATTGCTGTTAGCCCAGTGCTCCTTTCTAGGAGACTTTTTGTTTTTTGAAATAGGGTCTTGCTCTGTGGCCCAGGCTGTCTTCACACCCATAATCCACCTGCCTCAGCTTCCCAAGGGCTGAGAATGATTATAAATGTCATCCCTGGGATTTAGTCATATATTTAAAAAGGCTTTGGTCGCTGTAATGATTCTCAGTAATTTCACACTTACACATTGAACATTCTATAAATCCAAAGAGGAATTTTGCTAAAAATTAATTCTAGGATAAAGCAAAGATCTTTTTAACTGGAAAAGAATTCAATAAAAATTGTGATTTTGGAACAGAGAATGTTTTATTCCCTCTTTTAGTTGGGTATGCCGGCCTTCACCTTGTTAGTCCTTCATGGATCAGCCTGAAAGTAAATTATATTCCCTTTATATTCTTTAATACTTGCCAGAGTCAATATAATTTAAAATGTTGTTACTGAGCCAGGCTGATCTCTGAGTTTGAAGCCAGCTTGATCTACAGATGAAGTTTAGGACAACAAGGGCTACACAGAGAAACCCTGTCTCAAAAAAAGGAAAGAAAATGCTGTTATTCTACAGTGATTTATATAAACCACTGGAAGTATTAAAAACAGCTAGAAATATGAAAGTCTGTTATGGCTGGTACATTATTATTTTTTTAAGTAAACTGCTTTTTTTTTTTTTTTAAGATTTATTTTATGTATATGAACGCTCTGATTTCACACACACCAGAACACCAGAAGAGGAAATCAGATTCCATTACAGATGGTCTTGAGCCACCATGTGGGTCCTGGGAATTGAACTCAGGACCTCTGGAAGAGTAGTCAGTGCTCTTAACCGCTGAGCCATCTCTCCAGCCCATTATTAACCAGGCCTGCATCTCTCTGAACATTTCTTTTGCTCAGTCACATACTAAATACTTTTTTTGAGATAAGGTTTCTCTGTGTAGTCTTGGCTGTCCTGGACTCACTTTGCAGACCAGGCTGGCTCTGAACTCACAGAGATTCACTTGTCTCTGTCTCCCAAGTACTGGGATTACAAGTGTAAGCCATTGTATCCGGCTTGGTGTAATTCGCTATCTTAATGAAACTGTGGGGAACTCAAACCTCCCCAAGGAGTACCACACTCACCAGCAAATGTCTGCACTTCCAAAGCTGCCTGCTGCTTCTGCAGGCACCAGGCCAGGAGGCTCAGCTGGCCACAGGTCTCCCTGTCTCACACCTTTTTTTTTTCCCCCATGCTAAGTTTCTCTTTTTGCTGCTTCCTCTGAAATACGCTGGGCACACCCCCAATCCCACAAAAGCAACCTATGAAAATCAACTAAGGAACCTAGTGAAGCACTTACCCTGGCCAGGGTAGTGAAGCCCACATCTGTTAACTGGGAACATCTGGCCACTTCTAATATTCTGTTAAAAGAACAAAGTGAAAAGGAAGTTAGGTTCTTGGTTTCTGAACCTGGTTTTATTAAAACAGCAATAATTCCAGAAAGAAACCTTTTATTCCCTATCAGCTCATAATATGGAGCGACATTAATAACTACACAAGTTTGTACACAGATCTTGCTGTTTGTTTTCACATAGTTATCATAAAGTGGTCTGTCAATACCACATTTCAGGGTGATGCAATCAAAAAATATAGAGGAATTATAGTCAATGCTAAATTGCATTAAAAGCCTTCTTGATGGCATACTGCTTACCCACAGAGGGTATCCTGCTCCTAGAAAACAAAGGAAATGGAGATAAATACTGGGTTTCAAATGCTGCTGAAGCAACTATTTTCTGTCTCTCATGTGGGTCTGTGCAGAAGAGGAGTGCTGGATTACAGGACTGTCTCAATACGAAACCCTAGGCTGGAAGATGCCTGTCGCTTCCCACAGGCCCTTGGGGCATGCAGAAGGAAGCCAGGATGGCAATCATTCTACTATTCAGCAACTGCCAACCTCTGACCTCATACCACCCACCAGACTGGGAGACCAAAAGTTGCTGTCTGTGTACAATCTAGGGCTGTGCTATATATGATGGCACCAAAGATTATTTCCTTAAAACCCTTACAACCAGAGTTAAAAAGTAAAGTCAAAACACAATAAATCGGGGGCCGGAGAAATGGCTCAGTGGTTAAGAGCACTGCCTGCTCTTCCAAAGGACCCAGATTCAATTCCCAGTATCCACATGGCAGCTCACAACTGTCTATAACTTCAGTTCTAGGGATTCTAATAACTTTGTACCAATACACAGAAAATAAAATTAAATAAATTCTTAAAAAAAAAAACACAATAAATCATAATCAAATATCCAGAAATTAAGGCCATAGGGAGAACATGGTCTGACAAGACAGCCTCTGACCATCAAAGCTGAGCCTTGACAGTCTCACAATAGGAGCACACAGGAATTGCAGCTGGAGCCCTGGCTTTAAAGGGAGCGCTAACACAGACTGACTATCTCCTGGAGATCTGGCCACTTTTTTGCTGCCCGAGAACTATCTCTGGGCTGACGGCCTGTGGGCTTTCTGGTGAAGAACCTCCACACTTTCAGCCACTGTAGTCAGTCCAAACTAACAAACGGTCTTTAGAGCTGCTGCTTTACAGTTGGTATTCTGTGCAAGAGAGTGCCAGGGTGCCTGTCTCAGAACTCTTGCTCACGAAGACTTACTGGCCATGGGACTTGGAGCAGGTCACCTCACCCCCTTGGACCTCGGCTCCCTCTTTTATGAAATGAAGATAGAAATGGTGCTTTATGATAAAAATCAGTATTCGTAAAGCACCTAAAACAATTCCTATCATTGTAAGTCACATGGGGACAGTCCACACTCACTACAAAACAGCATTACACAGGCTCTTCCCAAGTGTCACTATGCTTTGATACTACGTGCACGCTAACAGAAAATTCTGCGGGAACGTCCAGACACTCCCATATTCAAGCAGCAAAGGCCTACGGAGTAGCAAAATGTTGAGCAGGGTGGCACATGCCTTTAATCCCAGCACTCCGGAGGCATGGGCAGGTAAATCTGAGTGTGAGGCCAGCCTGGTCTACACACTGAGTTCCATGGCCAGCCGGGCTACATAGAGACCCTGCCTCAAAACAAACAAACAAACAAACAAACAAACAAACAGCAATAAACACAAGATGTTCTGCAGAACTAAGTTAAAAAAAACTTCTCTTCTGAAGATTACAATGACATAAATGACTTCAGGATGAGATTTTAAAAAGTGGAGAAAGGAATTTTAAGAAAGTATTTTTTTCTACTATGACTAGTAAGATCTCTCTCTAAGATTTATTTATTACATATACAATGTTCAGTCTGCATGTGTGCCTGCAGGCCAGAAGATGGCACCAGATCTCATTAGAGATGGCCGCTGGGAATTGAACTCCGAACCTTTGAAAGAGCAGTCACCGCTCCTAACCTCCCATCTCTCCAGTCCTGTAAGATCTCTTCTTACTCATGTCCGTTTATATGTTGTCACAGTACAAAGCAGGTAGTCAGCTAGAAGGGCGGTGGAGCTGCAGTTGAGCTTAAAGTCTCAAAATTCCAAGGATAAACATGGATGACAGCTTCTTCTCCCCTTGATTTTTTTTTTTTTTTTGAGCTAAATAAACAATGTTTACCTAAGCCGAGGGCAGTTCTGACCTAGAGCGTTCAGGATGGCATCTGTGATATTGGAGCACCCAGAGGCACAGAGGGACTGCAACTTATGACACCCTCTGCATATGGTGATGAGACCTTCATCTGTGATTTGCTGAAACAGACACAAAATTGGGAAAAATCAACATGAATTACTTACAGAAAAGCAACAACACAGACCACTTCCGGGAAGCAGCAGGACTAAGAGCCCGGGCCCGAGCATCCACTGAACACCCAAAGCCCAAGCTCCCTCTCCTCCTCCTACACAGGCTGCAGCTGTGCTCACTTTTCTCTCTGGAGGGGAAAAGTTATACTGGGATCTTCCGAACCTAACTGTGCTGGGAACAGCATGGGGCATGTCATGGTCAGGGTGCAATAAAAATGTTGAAACTTAGAAAATGAATAAGAACAGTTTTTTTCTTTTTTATTTTTTTTGAGACAGGGTTTGTCTGTGTAGCCCTGGCTGCCCTGGAACTTGCTCTGTAGACCAGGCTGACCATAAACTCACAGAGATCCACCTGCCTCTGCCTCCTGAGTACCACTATGCTCAGTAAGGACAGTAGTCTTTTAACAGGATAAATATATTTATAAGTAGAGTTGAAGATTTAGTATAAAAATAAACTGTGGATAATATAATCTCACCACAGCATGTCTATTTATATTTTTACAATATCACAATTTATTTAACTAAATAGATGTGTCTAATTCAGATATAAATCAGTATTTTAAATAATTTTGAATTGAAGTAAGTTTGAAAATTTAAAAATGTTACAATTAAGTAAAACGTCAGAGTTGGGTGTATGGGCATACACCAGTATCCAAACATTAGGAGAGAGGCAAGAGGATCTTATTATGTTCAAGGCCATCCTAGGCTACCTAATCAGACCATGAGGGATATAGAAACAGCGTGTGGGTCTCAGTAGGCAACTAAGGCTTCTTTGAATTCATGGCAATTCTCCTGCTTCAGACTTTCAAACGCCAGGATCGCAGGTGTCAGTTTTGTCATTATGCCTGTTTCAAACAGGGTTTCACTATGTAGTCTTATCTGGTCTAGAACCTGCTACATAGAGGCTGGCCTTCAATTCATGATCCTCTTGCCCCAATCAGCACTGGGGTTCAGTCTGGGGATTATAGGTGTGTGTCACTAAGCCTGTAAGCCACCGTTTTTGATGAAATTTTTATAAAAATGTTACGAGAAGGAATTACTATTACAGAAGCATTATGGGAAGGGATGCTTACTAGGCAAGTTTGCAAGTTCAAAGTCACCAGCTCAGGACAGTGTGCACCTATGTACTTGAGAGCTTCATCTTCTAGCTGCAAAATTTAAAAAACAAGAGATTACTGATGTTGCTTCAAAGGAGAAAGACTGCACATATTCATCAATATAGTCTCAGCATAGCTAACCAAGTTGCAAAGGAACAAAAAACAGGAACAAAGACCATGCCTCATTCCTAGCAGTAGCAGTTACCTGGACTTCTAGAAGCCAGTTCTTGCCATACCAAATTCTTATTAATATCAAATGTAGAAAGGCTTAAGGTTAGGATGTGAAAGGGTCTAACTATAGTCCTGGTTATCCTGGACTCCCTATGTAGACCAGGTTGGCCTTGATTTTAGCTCCTGAGTGTTGGGGTTACAGGCTTGTGTCATGTTTGGATATGTATTTTATTTCTAACAAATTGTTCATGATATGTTGTGGAAATATTACAAAGGCAAAGCAGTTTTCACACTTCTACAGCCCATATACAGTTTCTGTTTTCTTTTTAAACAAGAACTTGGGAGGAGGCGCTGAAAATGTAATTCCCCGTGCTTATCTGCTATTGTGGCAAACGTGCAGCGCCGGGGACAGATGGTAAGAAACTGATCACCGTGATGCATTCCAATCAATATTTTCCAGCATTCTACAAATAACCAAAAGCTCAAGCTGTTGTTTTAAGGCAATCACACATCCAAAGTTCTGTTTCAAACAAAGGAACTCTTCTCACCGTGATAAAACAGCATGAGCATTTTTAGTGCCATAGTTTATCTTTAGCAATCACTAATAAAATGTCAGTCACATCTGACTGCATCCATTCTCTGATCATTTCTTTCTAATGCTATTTAATTAGTTTATTATTTTTTTTTAACCAGAGAAATTGAGTTCTATTTATTTTTATTATTCCTTTTTTTTTTTTTTTTCCTTGAGACAGAGTCTTATGACATGCCCTAGGCTGGTTTTGAACTCATAAAGAACCTCCTGTCTCAGCCTAAATACTAGGATTACAGGGATGTACCTCCATGCCTAGGTTTGCGACTTTTTTAATGAAAAGAAGTATTAACTTGTGAGATTACAGCATGAGGTAAACCGAACCCTTTGAAATGCAGTTGCCGCATACTTGGCACGTCTATGAACAACTCCAGCTGGTTATACAAGTGTAAACTGCCAAGATTGCCTTTTCTGCTTATCTGGCTCAAAGTAACAAGGAATAAAGAAACTTTCTTTTCAGTACAGATAAACTGGACTCTCTCCACTTTGTCCCCTTTTCCCTCCACTTTCTCCCTCACTTACATTTTGATCAAATATTAATGCTTCCCATTCTTCAATTCTAAGAGAAACATTGGAACTTTTGGAAGCACGTGTCTTCAGTTAGCAGTGTCTCCAACTCCCACTTTGCTCAAGACACACATCCTGGGAATACCTACAGAGAGCTCATGGTTCCTCTAACTTTCACAAGCACTACACGGAGTATTACCTGAGTGCAGCCTTTTAAGAACAAGGCCTTGAGACCCCCACAGCCTCTCACTAGTGCTTGAATGCCATCCTTGGTCACTTGGTCACACCAGGAAATGTTCAACTGCTCCAACAGTGGACACCCCTCACTTAGGATAAAACAAAACGAGACAAGCATATCACTACCTCCAATGCTAAAGGCGCCATAGCCTCATTCTTGTGGTGGTCATATAGGATTGAACCACCAGGCAGGGTATTTTAAATCCAGTTTACCCAACAAGCACAGAGCACATAATTGTTTTTCAGATATGGATTGGGAATGGAAATTAAATGACCAAATTAATTGATGCAAATTAGATTAAATTCAGTTTGAATTTACAGAGTAACAGATTCAGATTCAAGCTCAGACTTTCCATCAGGGAATTTTACTAATATCATGGTTCTATCATACATTCAATATTTTATTTAAAAAAAAAAATCACAATCTGTCTATTTCCTTATCTGGGACATTTCCAGAGTACTGTTACTGCAAGCCCAAGTAAGGACAGATCGTGCTCAGTCTCTATACTAGCTTCACCTTTGAGTCTTTCTGCTCTGATTAGTTCAGTGCTATCTGGCTTTCCCACTGTCTAACCCTGTCAACACTGCTCCAGTGGTTTTCAGTATCCTGCCTGTAGAAAACTCCCTAAATAAAGCCTAGATTTAGGTTTAAGCTCATCTCCAACATAAATAATCTGACTCCAGCGAAGGTAAGAGGCTTCTCTGAACCTCTCAGTCCAAGATGAGCCACATTTGTCCCAGGTTCACCCAAATGGAGACACTCAGGTCTATTACCAGCTAGCACAGCAATGCAGCGTATGCTTACAAGTGTTTTCCACCATCTACATCTCATGGCTGTTTCAGTAGTACCCAGAGCCTTACAGACATTTAGATTTTTTAAAAGTTGTAAATGCTTGTCCCATCTACTGCTTAAAGCTTTGAATAAATGAGAATTGTGTGAAAGTCTCTTATAAATGTTAAGTGTTACCGTATCAATGGCCTTGTAAGACAAGCAGTTCAGATATAGAGACACAGTGTGCACTCACAATGAAGCTCCAGAAGGAGCCATGTTTCACATCACTTGCACCAACTCTTTTTCCTTCTGAGATAGGGTCTTGATAAGTGGCCCTGGCTCAACACTCCACGGCCCAGGCTGGGCCTGAGCTTGCAGCACTGCTCTTGCCTCCGTCTGCCTTAACGCTGGGATTACTACGTAGCACCATAATCTTAACAATTAAACTGGTAGCCTAGTTCTTAATGTATGTAAGCAGAACTAACACGCAGTGGCCTAATTATTCAGGAAAGCCTAGTTAAAAAGCAGACTTCCAAAGGCAGTGAGTATTTCACTCGTTTAAAATACATTTTATTTGGTAACTGAAGGCAGGAGTTTCTCAAGTTCAAGGTCATCCACATCTGAAAAGTGAGTTCAAGGCCAGCTGGAATATATGACATGCTGTTGTAATTTTTTCTTTTCCTAAGTTGGGCCTGGCAGCACTTTATAATCCCAGCTACTTGAAAGGCTGAGACAGGAGGATCATAAATTCAATGCCTTCCTCGACTATAGAGTAAGTTCAAGGCCAGCTGGTCTACACTATCTAAAAAGTAAAAGACAAAAACCAATCAACCAAACCAAACAAAATCAAACAAAAAAACCAAAACAACAACAACAACAACAAAAAACCAAAACCAAAAAACCCAGAGACCCCTGGAGGCAGAGACAGGTGTATCTCTGAGTTTGAGGTCAGCTTTGTCTACACAGTGAGTTCAGAGTGAGACTCTGTCTTTTAAACAAACAAAATGAGAAAGGGGAGAAAAAGTGAAGCTGGGCATTAATTTTGATGACATCACTTGCTTAGCATGTGAGCAGCCGAAGAGTCAGGTACGGAGAAAATAAAAAACCTTTTATAACGTACTGTCTCTCTTCTGGACTCTGCTCACTATTAAGTACAGGCTGGCCTTGAACTAATGATCCTCTTGCCCTAGCCTTCCAAGGGCTGGGATTATTGGTGTGAGCAACCTGTAGCTTTAACGAGCTTAAATATGAAAACCCTGAGACAAAGGACAACATGTTAGGTTAAAGCACATGAAGGTATTCAACCCAAAAACTGTTGGAAACAGGCACAATTTTCTGCAGTGCAGGCTGATGGTACTGATGTAGTCCTGGTAACAGCGCTACACAATTACAAAGAAAAGCTCTTAGGGCAGTGTTCAGATAACCTGGTCCAGACTCCATTTTAACCGCTAAGCTGTAACAACATATGGCATTTTCTTTTCAGAAATCTTTTATCTAACCATTTAAGGATAACCCATACTACTGTGTTCAAAATACTAGTTATCTCTGGACACTTCACATTAATAAAGCCTGTTGATTTTAATGTGAACAGGGACAAGGAAAGAGGTCCTGCTGGGAACTATAGGATACAACTGTAAAACATCGCTGTCTTCAATTCTACCTGTATTATCAGGTATGCATTCACGGGCATACTATTATGAGACATTTACCTCAGTGCTTTGAGAGACATGTTTGTTATTGATGTACAGGAAGCCAAGTCAAGGTGCCTGAGTTTGGAGCAGAACTTGCTAAGGCTAGTACAGGTACTGCAAAGAGAGAGAAGAAATAATGAACACACATTTACAACAAGAACATATCTAGGCACTGAGATGGCTTGGCAGAGAAAAGCCCCTACGGCCCACGGAAGCCCTTCTCAAGAGCTGTCTTCTGATCTCACGTGTGCGGTAGCAATCGTGGGCAGTATCCCAGACACATTAAAATAAAATTTAAGTAAGGCACTTGATGATAGAGATGGAAGCCAACAACCTGCCTATGTATCTCAAGTGCCTACCGAACCACACACCCTCTCAATGAACACACACGTGTATATCAGAACCGTCAAATTCTCATAGCACACAAAGGCACTTATAAACCCTAGTATCTTACTGAAGAGGAAAAGGCAGATAGCAATCATTTTACAAAGCAAAAGCAAAGCCGTGCTGTGTATAATCTGCACCAAGATGATGGTGTTTGACTTACATTCGGAAACACTGTGAGCAGGGGACAGGACGCTAAGTGTGTGAGTGAGGCTAAGAGGCTACGTTCGCTCCACAAACCGCAAAACTGTACTTCTGTTTTTCACTCAACCTTTTATTCAGGAAAACTCTTTGCAGAGCAGCAATGAAAGGTCTGGACTTCGGCAGGATATATAAAGGAAGGATTTGGATTGTGAGGCAACCAAGACATTATAGCATTCCTGCACTGTCTTCTGACCTTTGTGTGTGTGGTTCTGGGGACCAAGCCCAGATCTTACATAGGCTAGACAACCCCTCACTGTGGGGGTGTTCCCTATCCCCTAAATGACTATCTCTGATTTGAAAATTCCACTTATTATTATGTGCACATATGACGTAGGTGACTGTGCATACATGTGCCAACGTGTATGCTGTGTACCCTACAGCCCGTACGTACAGGTCAGAGGACAACTTTCATTAGTTGGTTTTCTCTTTCCACCATGGTTTCTGGAGTTCAAACTCAAGTCATCAGGCTTGCACAGCCATGCTGAGCCCATGAATTTTGTAAAAATATAATCTCAGGACTGGAGAAATGACTCAGCAGTTGAAAGCACTGCCTGTTCTTCTAGAGCACCTGGGTTCAATTCCCAGCACCCACTAACAAAGTCTGTAATATCAGTTCCAGGGGATCTGACGCATTCTTCTGGCCTCCACTGGCACCAGGCTTGTGGTACACAGCCATACACACAAGCAAAACACCCATAAAAGTAAATACACGCTCACGAGATTGTCTTTATAGTAAGACTGGCTTGGAACTGGATCAGATGCTCGCATCTTGTTCTGTTTGTCTTTTGAGACCGTGTTTCTCGACATAGCCCTGCCTGTCCTAGAACTCACCTGTAGACCAGGCTGGCCTCAAACTCACAGAGATCCACTTGCCTCTGCCTCCCAAGCGCTGGGATTAAAGGTGTGCGCCATCATCACCTGGCAAGCTTGCATCTTTTAAAAGACACAATCTTCTTAGAGCTCTAGTTGGTTCAACATACCCTGGCCTCAGCACAAGTTTCTTTTTGTGGAAAAACAGGCTGTTTGCCCTAACATGATGCTGCTTTCCCTGGCCATACAGAGAATCCTTGTCCTGGTACCCTGCCACTTCATGGGGCTGGTGCCTGCCATATTTCTTACAGAGTGTCATGTGGGTTTTAGGAAATATCACCACGTCTGCGGGTGCACTATCAGCACAGAAAGAAAGAGGATGGGCCAGAATTGGGAACGCAGAGAAAATTTTTTCTGAGGCAAGGTCTTATTCTGTAGTCCAGGTTAGCCTTGACTAACATAATTCTCCTGTCTCGGTCTTCAAGCCCATGCAGCACAATAGTGCTGAGAATTTCTTAGAATCAAAGTTTCAGTCTCCAACAGTCTATTCTTATTCTGTTCTCCTCCTGTTTTGTTACTTGTTTGCTTTGAGACAGTCTTAGACTGGAAGTCCAGCTCCCGAGTCAGCATCCCTTGCAGGGATCATGTCATGCTCAGCACCAGGCTCAACTGGGGAGCTGACTTCTCTAATGGTCTCTCTTTTCAACAGTTTTGTTTACCGTGTTGCCATAAAAACTCAAGTCGTTGTTTAGTTTTAAAAAAAGAAAAAAGTCAGCAGGATGGTGGTGGTGCATGGCTTTAATCCCAGCACCGGGGAGGCAGAGGTAGAAGGATGTCTGAGGGTTCTAAACCAGCCTAGTCAACAAAGTGAGTTCCAAGACAGGCAGGGCTACACAGAGAAACCCTGTCTTGAAACATCAAAACAAACAAAGAAACAAACAAAACACACACACAAAGAAAAGAAAAGAAAAAAAAGAAAAAAGCCTGGTGAGATTTTGATGGGAATTGCAAGGAACTTATAGTTTAGATTGCCTGCCATCTTGCCAATGTGTATTCCAAACGAGCCTGAACCCTTCCACCATTTTAAGCTGCTCTGACTTTCTCTTAGTGACTTTGGTAGTTCTCTGTGTAGAGATCTTGTACTTCCTTTGCTGCATGCATCTATAAACACTGACTCCTGAGGTCGATGGTAAGGGAGGACTTCATGTGCCCATGCACAAGTGTGGAGCCCACAAAACGTGGGTCCTGGTCTTTAGATGCCTTTCTTGACGCAAGATTTCTCACTGTCCCAGAGCTTACCCAGGGGACTAGGCCGGCAGGCCACCAAGTTCCAGGGATCTGTCCCTTCTCCCACAGGGCTGGGTTAAAAGTGCCTGCCGCCAAGCCTAGCTTTTTAGTGTGGGTTCTGAGAAACTGAGCTCAGGTGTCGGTACTTAGTGTACTGACCAAACTAGCTCCCTGTTTTGTTTTTTTCCTAGAGACAGCAGGGTCTCATGTAGCACAGGCTGGCCTCAAACTCACTACATAACCAAGGATGGTCTTGATTTCCTGAGTGCCAAGAATACAAGCATGCTTCGTAATTACTGGCTTGAAACTTTTCTTAAATTTCATTTTTCATTGTATTACTAACATACAGAAACAGAATTTGTTTTAATATTGATCTTCCATTCAGAGAATTACTATGTAGTTTTGTTTTTTTTAGGCAGGGGCTCACTACATAGTCATGGCTAACCTGGAACTCATTATGTAGACCAGGCTGGTCTCAAACTCAAGAGATTTGCCTGTCTCTGTCTCCTGCGTGCTAGGACTAATGGTGTGGGCCACCAGGTCCTGCCAAAGATGATATTATTATTATTATTTGGTGTGCAATTACTGAGTGCAGGCACAAATGTACTACAGCATGCAGTTTTGAGATAGTGCTTCTCTGTGCTGCCCTGGCTGTCCCGAACTCCCTCTGCAGAACTCCTGATCCAATTTTTATCTTTGGCTCTCCAAGTGCTAGGATTACAGGTGTAGACAACCACCTCTGAATTGGCTTATAACTTTGTTTTTAAGTTAAAACAATTGTTTTTGTGTATGTGTGAGAGAGACACCCACACAAGAGACAGAAGAAACAGGCAGGCAGGCAGACAAAAGCAGAAAGTTATTTGCACCTAAGTACAGGAGCTTGGAGGCCAGAGGCATCAGATTTCGTGGAGGTGAACCAAGCCCCCAGCAGCACTTTCTTCTCTGCTGAGCCTTCTTCAGCCCGAGTTTATGATTCTATATGAACAGATTTGTAGGACTACTCACTGCAAATAAAGTTTTACTTCACTGTTTGTTTGCTTATTTATGTTCCATCTGTCCAAAATATATTAAAACAAAACCCCTCAACACTTACTGCAACTGGCTAGAAGCTCCAATGCCATGTGACAAGCAGCAGTGATGAAAGCACAGACCCTGGTTTACTACCTGAGGCATTCTACCTGCCCTACTCCCAGCCCTGCCCCCAAAGTAGCTTAAGAAGGAAAGAAGTCTTTCACCACCCAGTAAAATGTTACAGGCTAGTATGTGCCTACTCAGCAGAAACACAACAGCACAGTCTTCTTTTCTTTCATAGCCCTGGGGATTAAACTAAGGGCCAAACACGTGATAGGCCAGTGCGCTAACACTGACTTATGTCTCTGTAGTTCTAGACATTTTTTATGTGTGTGACGAGGTACCTATGAGTTGCCCATGCTAACCCTGAGCTCACTCTATAGCTTAAGAAAAACCTGAACTTTCCATTCTCCTGTCTCAGCCTCCTGTGAGTTACGTGGACTCCTTCATCAGGCATGGCAAGATTTTTACGCATGAATCAAACTGGGAAAATTTCCTAAAATTATTCAACTTAAAATAGTATTTATCTCAGTTTTGGGTCAGTAATTCAGGTATTTTAGCAGGATGCCTCCTTGGAGTCTCCTAAGACTGCCCACAAACTAAGAATGGCTTTTTTTTTTTTTTTTTAATTCCCCAAACAGGGTCTCTCCGGCTGTCTTGGAACTCACTACCTAGACCAGGCTCTAGACCAGACCTCTAACTCTTCCTATGTGCTGAGATTAAGGTGTGTACTATCATGCCTAGCTTGGTTTTATGTTTTTATGCTTATTCCTTATAAGAAAATGAAGATCCTTTTCTGATATATGAAAACTGTATTTAGTTGGTATCTTTTTTATTTTGTTGCTCTTTGAGATGGACTCATAGGCTCCTACAAGCTGGGCAACACTGTAGCCCAAGCTGGGCCTCAAACTCCAGGCAATAGTCATGCCTCAGCTTCCTAAATGCAGAGACTATAGGTATGAATCATCATGCCTGGCTATCTTATTTCCAATCAGCTCAAAAGATTTAAAAAAAAAAGTCTTTAACTTATTTAACTTTTAAGTTGCCCAGTCTTTTCTTAGATCTTCTTCTGAAGACCTTTATTTGTTCTGTAATAACAAAGAGAGAACACTCAGCTAATTGTTTCAGTCTTAATTTATGAGGCTTCTTTAGTCCCCTGCCTATGGTCTATTCTGGACTATGATCTAAGTGTTTAAATGTCACTTGATTTGCATTTCTACCAATGGATACTCTTGATATGAACTTGTGTAGCTCATGCCTGACTGTAAGATTCTCAAAGACGAAGGATTGTTAACTTCTTTTTTATTATGAGAGGCACAGTCATTTTCCTTTAATCGCATTAGCCATTTACATTTGTGGTTAAGATTTTAATCACTTTATAGAATTATCTATCATGTGGCTTTTGATTATCAGCCCTACAGTATATACATTAGCTACAGGTTTTTTTTTTCCCTCGAGACAAGGTTTCTCTGTGTAGCCCTGGCTGCTCTGGACGCATCTTTAGACCGGCTGGCCTTGAACTCAGATTTGCCTGACTCTGCCTCCAGAGTGCTAGGATTAAAGGCATGTGCCACCACCACTTCTTCCTTTTTAAGGTTTTTCTTCTGAAACTGGGGATGTAGCTCAGAAATACAGCACAAAGGCCTGGGCTCACCTCTAGCACCGTAAGACAGAGAAAAAAATCATTCACAGAAGCAAGACAACAATTCAGTGTTCTCAGTAACCTGCAGTCAAGGCTAGAGCAGGCCAGACTATGGACTGCATATATCCTCCCAAACCCAATACTCACGCATCTGTTGTCTTTGTACATCCATTGAGACTCAGTACTTCAATATTCCTACAGTTTTGTGCAAACGTCCTTTATGGAGGGAAAGAAAGTTAAAGTTTATAAATAACTTTGGCAAGATTTTAGATATAAAAAGGCATAAAGTAATACTGGCCATGTTATGACATATAACGCCATAATGCATGTAATGCCATAATATGAAAAATACATATTTGGTTTTCAACCTGGTTTCCAGGACAGTGATTCCAAGACCTTGTAATTTCCTGAGTAACAGGTGACAGGAGTATCACTTGTCCTCATATTTGGTCTTTGTAATATAACCTCCATAAAAACCCCGGAACAATGGGACCAGAGCTTCCGGGTTGGTGTGCTGGGAGGGCGGCATGCCAACTCCACAAGGACAGGGCTCCTGTCCAGACACTTCTAAACCTTGCCGTGTCGAGCACTTGCTCTAGTTAGTTACTCATGTGCTTTATACTGATGTTAACAGTAGCTACAGCTCTTTCCTGACCGTTTGGGGAAGCAGCCATGGTAACGCCTGAGTGCATGGGTCGTCCACAGAAGTGCAGAGTAATGTAGGAGCTGCAAGCACCACCTGAAGTACAGGGCTGGCTACTGGGACTGAGCTGGCAGCCTGCAGGGTCTGAGCTAACTTTGGACAGCTACTGTCGGCAGTGAGTGGAAATACCCAGCCAGTATCTGAGAAATCAAAGAACTGGCTGTTGGGAGGAAGAAAAACAAACTTAGCTATCTGTTGTGTGAGGTGTAAATTCAACAGGGCACAAAGCAGCTGGTGTGCCTAAAGAAATTTCCTACAAACTGTTCTTTTTTTCTTATTCTTGGTTTTTCAGGACAGGGTTTCTCTGTGTAGCAGAGGCTGTCTGGATCTCACTCTGTAGAGCAGGCCAGCCATAAATTCACAGATCTGCCTGCCTCTGAGACTAAAGGCATGAACCACCACAGCCAGCTCCACTAACTGTTTTGTTTTAAAGCTGTCAACATTTTCTTTTAGTTCGCAGGAGGGTCTCACTGCTTAGCCCTGGTTGACCCTGAACTTGTAACACTGTCTTAACCTCTCAATTTCTGGGATCAAACACTATTTTTGTGTCAACAAAGCTGAAAATGAATTTATCTTTGAGTTAGCAAAAGTCTAAAAACCAACTTACTCAAGGTCTGCAGAAAACTACTTTACTATGGAGCATTTTGAAACCTCATCGCTTTTCTATTGTACCTGCGATGTAGCCCAGGCTGACTCAGTGTCCTTCCTGAACTTGCTGCACAGTAGGATTATCAGGGTATGTTCCCATGCCCCGGGCCCCACTTCCTACTGGATATTTTTGCTATAACCAATGCATATGATTGCATTTTTAACAGCTCGGAAATTTAAAAGCTTCAGCTGAATGTGCTGATGCATCCCTGTGATCTCAGTGCTCAGGAGGCAGAGGCAGGCAGATCTCTGTGAGTTCAAGGACAGCCTGGTCTACAAATGGGAGTCCATGACAGCCAGGGGTTACACAAAGAAACCCTGTTTCAAAACAAAACCAAAAATAAAAAAGACCCAACACCACCACCACCAACAAAAAAAAATACTTTAGTGTTTAGCGTTTTCTGAGTGATATGGTACTGTATTGTTCTTTACGTCAATCTAAGAGATTAAAAGTTATTTTTTTTCTTACCTTAATGCATTGTCTCCTACTCCGAGACACCCACGAAGACTTAACTTCCGTAAAAAGCCTCCACATCGTTTTGAAATATTTTCCACTACCCGGCCCTATAGAAACAGTTAAGCAAAAGACAGCCTATGTTGCTGGTGAGAAGAATACATCCTCATTTTAAAAACAATTCATAAACAGAGAGAAAAACTTTTAAGTAAGAAAATTCTAAAAAAATTACAGCTTAATCTGAGACAGCCTTTCTGATTAATCCATCTACTCAAAACACTACTATAGTCTATATTCCTTCTTTAATTTATAGGATAGCCTGTATTTTAGAAATGGTACTGTCTAGTTCCTATAAAACTCTTATGTCCATGTATAGGCTTCACCTGGATTAACCAGCTACGGAAGACATAACCTTCCACATTTACTTTTGTGCCCTTTAAAAAAGAACTTACTATAATAATCCGCACATAGCAGGAACTCAATGAGTGCTTACCATCTTGCTGAATAAACTTATGAGTAATGGAGTACATATATCTACGAGATGACAGAATTGTGGGATAAATGCAGCATAATATTAGTGAGGTTTTTAAACTTTTATTTTTAAGCGCATGGTTGCTCTTGCTGCACGCATGCCTGTGTGCTACATGTATGCAGAGCCTGGAGGCCAGAGCAGGAAGCCTGGTTTCTTGAAACTGGAGTTACAGAGGTTTGTGAGCCGCCACATGGATGCTGGGAATCATACCCGGGTCCGCTAGAAGAGCAGCCAGTGCTCTCAACTGCTGAGCCATTTCTTTGGCTCTATTTTTGTTAATTTTGAGACACATCTCCTGAATCCAAGGCTAGCATGATTACTATGTAGCTGCGGATGACCTTGAACTTTCCTGTGTACGTGCCTGACGATGCCACAGCGGCAAGAGGCTGTGGTCGGGTGTCTTCTCTAGCTGCACCTTCTCCCCGACCTCCTCCTCTTCTTTTTTTAAACACAGGGCTTCTCTCTGAACCTAGAGCTTCCACTAGAGTGGACTGGCTGGCCAGTGAGCTTCTAGGAAACATCTGCCTCCATCTGCCTCCCTCAGTTCTGCGGTTCCAGGGGTACCTCCACTCCTCACTCATACGTAGGTCTGGGATCTGAACTCAGGTCCTCATGCTTATCTGGCGAGGACTTTATCAGTCCCTGACCTTGCACTTCCTTCTCCTGGTCTCGAGCTCTGTGCGGGGTTACAGGAGCGGGCGTGCCCAGATGCACGCTTTTATTACACTTTTCTATTTAGAGAGACCCGGCTACACCGACAGATTAAATGAGGACAAAAAAAGAAACCCCCCCCCAAGAAAATTGCTGCTCAGTAGTAAAAACAATTTAGTAATTCCAGTTTTTCCATTCTTCATTTTCCATAAAATTATCTCCATTTTTGTTCCCCAAAGAATCAAAACACACACCAAAAATAAACACAAATACTATTCCAGCAAGTTTAAACCTACTTACTATATAATAAACAAATATAAAACAACTTACGTTACATGAGCAAACACAAATACTACAAAATAAAAGCTCTGGTCTCAGTTCAGGATTAATGTCATTAAAGAATTTAGTGTTATTTCAGGGAGCTAATTCCTCTTAACCTCAAAAACTAAAGGAAATGAGGGGTAGAGAGGCAGGCCAGTGGAGAGCGCAGCGCAGCCTAGCGTGTGTAAGGCCTGAGTCCTAGTTCCTGCTTCGCAAACCCGGAGAAGCACTTTGTTGTTGTGTTCATGGTTTTGTTCTGAGCCGGGGTCTCACTGTGTAGCCAGGCTGGTTACAGGGTCTCGCACTGGTTTGCTTCATTCTACTGAGAGTAAAGGCTGGTGCCACCATGCCTAGCTAAGAAAATCTTCTCTGAGAACACTGGGTCTTCCATGAAGTTCAGCTGTACCAAAATTAGTAACTTCTTCAGTGGAAAATTTACATATGGCTTGCATGAATGCTGCAACTACTAATGAAATAGATGGGACCACACACCACATAATTATACCTCAATATCCCTCTGGAAATCAAACAGGTCAATTCGTTGCCAGTTACTGCCATCCAGAGCTAGGACATTCCAGGCCTATTTTGAATAGAAAGAGAGAACAGAATGAGCAGAGGTTGAAATGAAAACAGAAACAGTAATATTTAAATTCACAATTCAACCAACCAATAATTGAGGCTGGGCAAAAATGTCCTCAGTGCCCACCACCATCTCCGAGCAACCTGCTGCGCGGTGGTGCGGCACGGGGGCGGTGGCCGAGGCGAGACTGGCGCACCATTGTCCACTGACAGTGTTTTCCTAGTGTCAGTGCGCTCACTCGGCTATGACTCGTCATCAATCAATATTCTGTCCGATCTGACTCAGCGACAATTGTTATCTTATTGTTTGTCTCACTGGGGATCAAGGCCGGGCCTTGTACATGCTAGGCAAGCATTCTACCACTGAGCTGCAGCCCGAGCTGTTTGTTTTAGGAAAGGTCTTACTGTGCAGGCAGGGTCGACCTCCAACTCTTGATCTCCTGCTTCAGCCTCAACAGTCCTAGGATGCCAGGACCAGGACTCAGTGGCAATTTTAAAACTGCAAACTTAAAACTGTTTAAGACGTCTCTTCAATAAACTGGAGGCAGCAAGAAAATTTGTTAAGTTTTTCAACATTCAGGACTGGGTGAGTTCAGTAGGAGCTGATTTGCTGTGCATCATTTGGTATTTTAAAGCCCTTGAAAGTTCACCTAATTAAGAAATGAAAGTCACGTGTTGTTCAATGTACAGTCTATTGTGTGTGTCTGAGACAAGGTAGTACTGTGTAGCTCAGTGTCCTCAAATCCAAGATGCTCAGTGCCAGGATTAAAGGCAGGAGCCACCGTATCCGGCTCTAGAGTGTTCTTTATCACAACAAATTTAAAAAGCAATTTAACGAAGGCTATACTGACAGCCACTTCCCTGAAAAACAATGTTCTTTGAGACATGGTCTCACTGCACAGCCCTCAGCCTCTGCCTCCCAAATGTTGGGATTAAGGGCTGGGGGGGGGGGGGGGCATGTCTCACTTTTCTCCAAAATTTCCAAAACCAAATTCTGAGAAACCCAAGGGCAACTGTCATATGATCAGCAAGAAACATGTCAGGGTGTGAGGATGAGCAAGCAGTGACTCTAATAAGTGTCTCACGTGGTCAATGTTACTTTTCCCTTGTGGCTTCTGGTTTTCCTAGTGCTTTGTTTGTTTGCTTTTTGTCTTTTCTTCTTTTTTCTTTCTTTCTTTTTTTTTTTTAATAGCCATGGGAAGTAACAAATAAAACTCTTACAAACCACATGGTTAAGAGATTCCTGGGCTAAATCTATCTTTGATTGTGTGCTAGTCCTTGCCAGGTTCTTCCCTGAGCAGGAAACACACTCAACTCAGCCTAAAATTAGAAACGACAGGTTCCTCCCTAGTGTCTGCATTAAAAAACAAAACAAAAGAAAAAACCCTCAAAGTGTTAGCAGGGTGGCTCAGTGTCGGCCCGACCCAGCACACACCAGGCACTGTTTCCCTCCCAATACAATCCGTATTAACACAACAGAATACCAAGGCACCAACGCTCCAGATTAATGAGATCTGGCACAGTTCCCTCCCTTTCTTAAGGGAAAACTACAATTAAGGCTCACTTGTGAACAGCCCTGGATGATTTCAGTTTACATGGAGTCAGAGAGAAAAATGTGCTGACTTGTAAGGAAGGATGCTTGCACTTAAAAGACCATACAGTTATTGGGGAAAAAACAGCATAAAGAAACCACAACACTGCTCACTGTTTCCAATATGGTGGATGTGCAAATAATCGTAAAATTTAGGATGGAGAAATTACTTTAAAATTACCATAAAGGGGACATTTCTACACGAAGGTCTTTGGTTTTCTGAGGACAGTGGCAGGAGCAGTTATATTGGTGGCTTGAAAACACACTTGGCCCACCCGACAAGGAAACTGTACTTTATGGGATCTTCATGAGTACTGGTCTACCCCACAGCTTTCTCTTCCCCTCCTGTCATTTCTTAAGTAAAGGCTAGACTATGTGGAGATAACATGGGAATTAGATGCTCAAGAGCCTTTAGTACATCTTTGTGTGGATATAAAATGAACTATAAAAATAGCAAAATATGATTTCCTTAATTAGTAGAGTTAATGCTTTCAACGTAAAGCACCCTTCTGCTTAGATGGTCCAAATGTTTGGCACCAACGGGGTTCTCCAAGGGAAATAACAGCTTCTGTAAAATATACAAGTAACACCTAAAACAACAGCAGTCTACAGAGGCTGGCGGCAGAAAACTGTCCCCTGTAACCGCGTCTTACCCTGGAGACTTGAGCACAGCGACACAGGGTGACAACGTCCAGGAAGGAAAATATCCTAAGAGGAAAAGAGAGGGACAAGCTTTTACCATTTCTCACTCTTTCAGGTATCCTGTACATAGCCTCTCTCTCCCGTCCACCGTCATTGTGCTGTCTAAGACGACCTTGAACTCAGGATCCTCGTTCAACAGCCTCTGGAGTGGTGGGCTTACAGGTGTACAATCACTATTATCTAGCTTTTTTTTTTTTAATTATAAAGGTTTAGTGTGCAAAATAATAGGTTTTATTATCTTTTCATTTATGTCTATCTTGTACTGTTCTCAGTCATCCCTTTGGCTCTCTTGTCCTCCTCCCCCTTCTTGCTAGTCCCCATTCCACCCTCAAACAGTTGATTAGGAAGTTTCTCTTGGATTTAGCCTATAATGATGAACACACAATATCATACACAAATGAACACCTCCATCACCCAGAGGCAGAAGTTTAAAAAACAAAACAAAACAAAACATATATATCCTGAGCAATTTGCAAAAATAACTCTTCCCACATTGAAAGACACAACAGTTACGAGGCAGCCCAGAACCTAACTATATAAAGTGTATACGGTTCAGGAGCATTAAGTGTTGGCTCTCATTATGTAATCCTTACCACCAACCTCTAAAATTTTGTCAAACTGAAACTTTATACTTAACTCACCACTATCTCTCTTTCAGCGCTTGGCAATCACCATTCCAGTTTCTCTCTGTGTAAGTACTTGCTATTATTTCATTTGTAAAGTCGGATATTAGCTCATAAACGGAATTCTGTACATCCATCAATGAAAAGCAGTGCTACTTTCCTTAACTGGATACTACAAACTCTGTTCCTATGAATATAAATACCTGTCAGAGTCCCTGACTTTCATTATTTCAGGTATATGCCCAGAAGTAGAACTTCCGAACTGTTTGTTTTACAGACCTCTTATTCTGTTACATATAGATTGTCCCATTTTAAACACCTATTTATCAGTGCAAAAATGTTCCAATGGCTCCATCTTTGTTAACATTTATTATCTCTTGTTTTAACAGCCACACTAACAGCTGTGAAGTAAGAACTGGCATCTCTTTGTGCCTTCGTGGTTTGGTGTTTTGGGGGAGAAGTTCACTCTGCAGACTAGACTGGCCTCAATCTCAGAACACTTTTCCTGCCTTGGCCTTCCAGGTACTACATTTAGGTCATCACACAAAGCCTGGGAATTTCCTGCGCTTCTTGGCCATTTGTCGTCATTTTACAATCAGGTCGTGTGTGGGTTTTGCTGCACTGTGAAGCCCCTTGTACGGCCAAGGCTACAGTCTTCCATTATGCATGTATCTTCTTCCACACTCAGGGTTGCCTCGCCATTGCTGCGGCATCTTTTAATGTGCTAAAGTTTTAAATTATGATTATTTAAAATATGCAGACCGAGTTACATATTTTCCTTTCATTTCCTGAGCTTGGGGTATCATATTCAAGAAACCACTGTCAACCAGGCAGTGGTGTCACACGCCTGTAATCCCAGCACATGGGAGGCAGAGGCAGGTGGATGGCTGTAAGTTCGAGACCAGCCTGGCCTACAAAGCAAGTCCAGGACAGCCAAGACTACACTGAGAAACCCTGTCTGGAAAAGGAAGGAAGGGAGAGAGGGAGGGGGGAAGGAAGGAAGGAAGGGAGGAAGGAAGAAGCAGCAGCAGGCTGGCCTCACACTGGGGCAATTATTCAGCCTGCCTCCTGAGCACTGGGAGTACAGGCACACACCTGGTGTGTGTGTGTGTGTGTGTGTGTGTGTGTGTGTGTGTGTGTGTGTG
>NW_026595981.1:22189025-22189416 GCF_907164565.1 Psammomys obesus
GTGTGTGTGTGTGTGTGTGTGTGTGTGTGTGTGTGTGTGTGTGTGTGCGTGCTTTACTTTTCTGAGACAGAGTCTTACCATGTAGCCCAGCCTGACCTCCAACTCACTCTGTCATCCAAGAGCAGGGCTTAAAACCATGTTCCTCCACCCGTAACTCACATGTGCTGGCTTCAGATTTACTTCATTTTCTGTGTATGACTGTTTTGCCTGCATGCATGTAAATGTGCCCAGAAAACAACTATGAGATGGTAAAATGAGAACAGGTGCCACAAGGACCTGGGTGACAGTTTGGTAAAGTGACTGTCTAGTATTCGATCCACAGACTGAATTTGAGCCACAGAAACACACACACACACACACACACACACACACACACACACACACACACACA
>NW_026595981.1:22189426-22194372 GCF_907164565.1 Psammomys obesus
ACACACACACACACACACACACACACACACACACACACACACACAAACACACACACCTGGTCCCTATACACACAAGAAGGCATGATATCCTTCGGAACTGAAGTGATGGGTAGCTGTGAGCCACCATGTAGGTGCTAAGAATCAAACCTAACTACTATAAGAATACCAGTGTTCTTAGATGCTAAGCCATCTCTCCAGACCACCTCATGTGTGGTTTTTTGTCTTTTAGGGGGAAGGGTGGTTTAGACAGGGTGTCCCAGGACCCTGACTCTGTAGACCAGGCGAATCTTGAAATCACAGAGCTAGGACAGTCTTTGCCTCCTGTGCTGTGTTAAGAGTGTGGGGCACCACTTCCAGCTTTCTTGTGTGTTTTAGAATTGATCCTAGCTGGGGGTGGAGTTGGCCTTTCATCCTAGCACTTGCCAGCTAAGGGCAGGAGGATCTCCGTGAGTTCAAGAGGCCGGCCTCTTGAACAGAGTGAGTCCAGGACAGCCAAGGCTACACAGAGAAACCCTCTAGAAAAGGGTTTCTCTAGAAAAGGGTCTCTAGAAAACCCAAAACCTGGAGAGGCCACCCCAGACTGTGATCTTGTTACCTAGGTACTTTCAGCATCACTATTACAACCCAAATGATATTCAGTAGCTTTGTAAGCCTCTCAACTTCCACCGTACAGAGCACATTAACTGCCCTACTGTACACCGTGTGAGTCAGACTTCCATCACTGCACTCAGTTCTTGGTGGTCACACTTCGGGTCTCTCGACACAGCCACTTGGCTGTGCTGTTGCTTAGGGCACTGATGAGGCGGTGAGGCAACCCGAGGGAATACGTGGTAGCCGGCAGCAGAAAGAGAGGCAGGACGTGGCCAGGGTCCCAGTATTCTCCCCTCAAGGGCTGACTGCCAATAACCTAATGTCCTTCCACTAGGCCCTATCTCCTAAGTGTTCTACCACCTAACAGAACCAAAGACTAAGGCCCAAGCCTTCAACACATTGGCCTTTGGAAGACATTCAAGATCTAAACATAGCAACAATTAACAACCTTATCATCTAAATTACTATGCGGAACTGTCTGGACAATTCTATTGTTCTAGATTAAAGTAGGAGGGACTGGATATGGCTCAGGGATTAAGAACACTTGTTCTTGCAGAGGACCTGGGTTCAACTCCCAGCACCCACAAGGTGGGTCACAACCATGTGTAACTCCAGTTCCAGGGGATCTGATGAGGACACCAGACATGTATGTGGCACACATACACACATAAAGGCAAAACACAGACGACATAAATGACTAACTTAAAAAAGCATTGGTTTCGATTCTCAGAACTCACATGGCAAACTCACAACCATGTGTAACTCCAGTCTTAGGGGATCCAAAGCCCCCTTCTGGCCTTTGCAGTCACCATAAACACATGGTACGGACATACATGCAGACAAAACATCTATGAGCATAAAGAAAAGATAATGTGCTGTAGGAATACTAATGACATTTCTCTCTGACCATATCGGGCAATCAGTAACACCATTTTCTCATGCTCTGGGGTGAAGGAGCATCAGCCGCTGTGGGCGTCCAAGGAAGTGACCCTTATTTTTGTTGTTGTTACACTTACATGTTCATTATAATGATGATCAGAAAGGATAAAAATGAACTGACACAAAAGGCTACTGAACAGGGGAAAAGCAGGGCTCGATGCTCCGCCCAGGAGCTCCTTCCCAGACTGCTCAATTACCAGGAAGACCCTCCCTGAGGTTTTTTTGTTTTGTTTTATTTTTTAGGAAAAAGTAGGTTGAATGACAGGATTGGTCGGTGCACACCTTTTATCTCAGTTCTCAGGAGGCAGAGGCAGGTGAATCTCTTGAGTTTGAGGCCAGCCTGGTCTGCATAGTGAGGTTCCAGGACAGCCAGGGCTATACAGTGGAACCATGTCTCAAACAAAACAAACCAAAAAAAAGGAGAACAGTTTTTTACTGGGTCTCGGCTATTACAATTCTTATTTTCCATCTTGAAAAAAAATGATAAATGTATAACTTGTTTACCTGAACCACACAAAATTATCTTTAATCCACAACTAAAACTAAGAATATTTTTAGTTGTGACATCTCACAAATGTCTGTAACTACAGTGTCTAAGAATCCCATGCCCTCTTCTAGCTTCTAAAGGTACCAAACATGCCTACACACAGGACACATATGCGTGTAAACAAAACACTCAATACATAAAAAGTCAGGAAGCACAGGCAGGTGGTCTCAAGGATTTTTTGTGGTTTTTTTTCTTTCTTTCTTTCCCTTTTTTTTTTTTTTTTTTTGAGACAGGGTCTCTCTACATAGTCTTGGCTATCCTAATACTCTAGGATTTTGAGGCCACCTTGGTCTACATCTTCAGTTCCAGTCAAGATTACAAAGTGAGATCATATCTCAAAACCAAAACCAAAAAAAACCAGAACAATATTTATATTGACCTCATAAAAAATACAAAGTTGTAATGTTTGTCCTCTCTAAAACCCATGTAGAAATTTATTGTCATTGGAGCAATCATCAGAGTTTAGGCATGGGCTGGAGAGATGGTTCAGGGTTAAGAACACAGGTTGCTCTTCCAAAGGTCCTGAGTTCACTTCCAGCAACCACATGGTGGCTCACAACCATTTGTAATGAGATCTGGTGCCCTCTTATGGCGTGCAGGCATACATAAAAAGCAGAACACTGTATACATAACAAATAAATAAATAAATAAATAAATAAATAAATAAATAAATAAGTAAGTAAGTAAGTAAGTAAATCTTAAAAACAAAACAACACTTTAGGCCTTAAGCCTGGTATGGGGGTTCACCTTAGCGCTCCTGGGGCTGAGCCAGGATGACTGCTGAAGGTTCAAGGCCAGTCAGAGTTACATTGGTAAGACTCTAAAAAACACCAAAACTTTTGTTGTTGTTGTTTGAGACTGGATTCTCTGCGGCCCTGGCTGCCCTGTAACTTGTTGTAAGGACCAGGCTGTCCTTGAGCTCACAGAGATGTACACACCTCAGCCTCAGCTGGAATTTAAGGTGTGCATTACTACTGCCCCGGCAGGGCTTCCTTTTTTTTTTTTTTTTTTTGAGACAGGGTTTCTCTGCATAGCCCCGGCCCCTGGCTGTACTGGAACTCACTTTGTGGACCAGGCTGCATTGAACTCAGGGATCCACTTGCCTCCACCTCAAAGTGCTGGCATCAAAGCATGCATGCCAGGAATTGGGCCCTTTTCTATCTTTGACTGTGCTTCACTGGATTAAGGAAGTGATCACCAAGTCTCAACACTTTGATCCTGAACTTCCCAGTTCTCCAAAACTCTTGAGAGATAAGGTTCTGTTCATTATCTATTTTATCTAGGCCCAGATATGTTGTCATAACAGAGCATATGTCCTTGTGCTATCTAAACCTAAACCTAAGTCTAGTAAGAGAAGCTGCACTTACAGGGATCCCAGTGAGGGGAGCTCAGGCGCCCTGTGTGCCACATCCCGAGGTGGGCACTCAGCCTCCCCCGCATCCGCTCTATTCTTGCGGATTAGTCAGGGTCACTTACAGAGTCTGGCTCAGGAGCAGACTAACTGGGCGAAGATCCGAGAAAAGACTTTATCATAGATCAGTAGTCACCTCTGCACTGAGAGCAAACACAGCAACTCAGTACTTGCTGCGGCCACTAAGTACCCGTAAGGAAAAGCAACCTTAGGTAACCTGAGATTGTTACCATAGAACACAGGAAGAAACTTGCTTGAAACTTTGCAGATCCCTAAACCAATCAACCTGATAGGCTGTTTGTTTGTTTTTGTATATTACTTTACATGGGATAATCTCCACACTGTCTAGCTGGAGTTGGGAGTGATAATTGCTGGAGTTGAACAACTCTAGGTCTGACACTTCATCAGAAGCTTGTACTTCTAGATGCCAGTATTCTCTTCACTGCTGTACAGGGTGTTACAAGGTGTCATAAAAACCCGCGATTAAATGTGCTACAGAACATCATCTGGTATCTAAGTAGACTTCCATTTGGGAAAAGCCAAGAAAAGTTTTACTTTCAAGCAGTGGTAAGTCACTTGCCAGTAAGCCTGATGACTGGGCCTCAGTTCCCAGGATTCACGTGGAGCAAGGAACGAGCTGGTTCCCAGAGCACAGTCCTTGGACTTCTACATTTTGTGGCACCTGAGCGCTTCGCCTACACAGTTATCTTCCATGCAGACACTCCCTAGGTAATCTGCACTACCCCAGCCCAGGGAGCTCCCATCCCATTTCTACTCAGGACATTTCCTATAACTGGAATAGAGTACTAAGGCCCTTTGTGTTTGAGTTCTTTCAAACATACATAAAGGTCAGGGACATATCCATTCTGTTCTTGTTAAGGTAAAGCAATGGTGCGTGCATAGACCACATTGTTTACTCTTCAGTTTATAGACCACTGGGTTATTTATACTTTTTGACTACTGCCAGTAATGCTGCTATAACCACTCCAACTATTTCATTACATTTATTTATTTATTTAGGGGTGGGGACCCCAGAGATCCAACACAGGTCTTCACACTTGATGGCAAATGGCTTTGTTCACTGAGCCATTCTATGAGCCTTCATTCCAATTATTATTATTATTATTCTAACTATAAAAGTAGAAATGCTGATGACATGGTACTTCTAAATTTAGCTTTCTGAGAACTGCCAAGCTGTTTTACATTCCTACCAGCAATTTATGAGGGTCAGTTTCTCCTCCCCTTACTCCATGTCCACCCAAAAGGTTTTTTTGTTTGCTTGCTATTCTGTCAACAGACTCTCCATATATAGTTCCGGGTGGCCTCAATGTCATGACCCCTGGTCTGACTCCTGCATGCTGGGCCTATAGGTGGGTGAAGGCATAACCATGCCCAGCAAAATAAATAGATAGATAGATAGATAGATAGATAGATAGATAGATAGATAGATAGATAGAT
>NW_026595981.1:22194382-22219249 GCF_907164565.1 Psammomys obesus
GATAGATAGATAGATAGATAGATAGATAGATAGATAGATAGATAGATGAATGAATAAATGAATAAATAAATGGGTGAGTGAATGAATGAATAAATAAATAAATAAATGAATAAATAAATAAATAAATAAATAAGAAAAAATAAAGAAAAAGGATGAGTTTGGGTTCTGAACTGTAACTTTTCTTTAAGTTTGAAATACTAAAAAATTTTTATTTGTTTGTTTGTTTATTTATTTATTTGAGACAGGGTGTCACTATATAGCCCCGGCTGCTCTTGAACTCAGAATCTGCTTGCCTCTGCTTCCCGAGTGCCGGGGTTACAGGCGCGTGCCACCCACCACACCCTGCCTGCCTTTTCACCTAAATGACTTCATGCCTAGGAAGTTCCTCTAAAGAAATAATTAGAAAACTTTCAAGAAAAATCACTTAGCTGTGTTACTATAGAGCAAATGAGAAAAACAGAAATCTGACAGCTGGTAACTGTAAAAACTGTAATGCAGCCACAAAAAAAAAATGACACAGTAAAAATTCTATTTATTTCTCTACCTACAGGTTCATGATGTGCTATGAGAGCGATCGAGGCTCTAGATCAACAGGTTAGCCTGTGGGTAAATGTGACTACTCCTGCTGTCAGGGCATCCCATCACAAAGGCATCGCCTTTAAAGTTAGAGACAAGACAAGAATCACCTCATTCAACATGACTTCAACATTCTACCTAAAATAATGAAAAAAAAATCACAGCAAAATTTACAAATGACACAGGTGACATAACATGCAGATAATTTATGAAACAACTCAAGCTATCAGGACTTAAGACTGTGCCAGTCTGTCCTGAAGGGTCAGATCTTGTCATCAGTAAAACAAAACCAGGCTGGGAGATGCCTGTGATCTTAGCACTTGGGAGACAAAAGTACAAGGATCAGGTGCAGAGGGATAGCCTGCCATGAGACCCTGTCTCAAATAGAGCAAAATCCAACCAAAGAGATGAACAAAACCACTCTCCATGTTAAGTTAGATAAAAACCAGGAACAGCAAACTCATTTAAAAATTACATTAGTAGGGTGTGTTGGCACAGGCAGGTAGATCTTTGAGTCTGAAGCCAGCCTGATCTACATAGTGAATTCCAAGACAACCAGGGCAATGTAGGGAGAGCCTGTCTCAAAAATAAACAAATAAAAAACATCACAAATCACCCCAGTAATGATGTAATCAAGACAAATGGACTGGGCGTAGCTCACTGGCACAGAGTCTGTCTAGCATGTCCAAAGCCTTGGGTTTGAGTGTTAGCACTGAACAAGGAAGCAAAGATTTCAACCTCTGTGCAGGTTTAACTGGCCTGAAACTTGCTATGTAGCCCATGCTTGCCTCCAACTGAGGCATGTTTTGAGGTAGAATTGTATTTTCTTCTCTTACTTGCCAGCCCTCCTCTATTCCTCCCTTTCTTCATGGCGATGGTGACAAAGCATAAACATAAGTGCTGTGCCGGGCTCCTAACACGTTGACCACCTTTGTACCTTAAATCTTCCACACAAAAATACTAGTTTCAGAAGACTTTTAAAGTCTTTTAATTATTGTGTGTGATGAAGGGGGGAGGGAGAGCATGCCATGGTGCGTGTGTTTGTCAACAGGTCAGAGAACTCGGCGGTCCATTCCCTTTTTCTACTTTTGCATGGGTTCTGGAGATCAAACTCTGGTCATGAGAGTTATGTAGTAAGTGCTGAGCCATCCTGTTGGTTCCAGTGAGAAACTATTAAACAGTTCATTGCCAGGTGTGGATTGCCTCTAATCCAAGTACTGTGGGCCAGCCAGGGTTATAAGCCAACCTCAAAAAAGAAAAGAAAAGGAAAAGCCCTCTCATGCTTTGACTGATGAACAGCAATATTGCTCATTATTAAACAAGAAAATGTTCAATCTTATATTAATTTTTAATTTTAATTCCATGTTTTGAGAAAGGGTCTTTGGCCCAGGCTGGCCTTGAATTTACTGTACAGCCTAGACTGGTCCTTAATACCTGATCCTCCTACCTCCACCTCCCAGGGGTCATTACAGTCAGCTCAGACTGATTTCTTTCTGTTGTTTTTTTGAGACAAGGTCTCTATAGCTCTGCTTGTCCTGAAACTCACTCTGTAGACTAGGCTGGCTTCTGAGCTCTGCCTGCCTCTGCCTCCCAGCGCTGGGATTAAAGGTGTACACCATCAAGCCTGGCTTCAGACTGATTTCTAATGGATCCACAGCCATGATGCCTAATATATATTCAGCAACAAAAAGTGACTGAGAGTCACATGTAGCGTGGGGTGAGACAGACAGCCATGCTCTGTATCTGTGAGGACTCTGGGGCACCCCACATGTCACCCAATATCACCGTCCATGTGATCATGACCCTTACAGAAAGCAGAATGACAACACTTTTATAGTTTTTATGCCTTTTATCTTGAAGACAAATTATGGGGGGGGGGGGACACATGGATACAGGAACCATTTAGAAATACATAATTTAGAAATATAAAATCTGAAAGAAAACACAAATAGCTGCAAACAGTTCCCAGAGCAAGGGAACATAAGTTCCATCCACACTTGACTGACTTCTGAATGCTGCAGCCAAGGCCTCTACTCCAAGAAGCTAAGACTAAAAGAACTGGAAAAAGCCCAGGTGGGGCAGCATGGGCACCTTGGTGGGACACAGACAAGGGAAGGCAGACAAGCTTGAGGCTAGCCTCCTAGTCACTGACTCTGTTGCAAAGGTGTGTTTTTCCCCCCCTTTAATCCTGGAACTTGGGTGGCAGAACTGGGGGGGGGGGCAATTTGTGTGTTCAAGACCAGCCTGCCTACACAGTGTGACAAGGAAGGAAGGAAGGGAGGAAGGGAGGGAGGGAGGGAGGGAGGGAGGAAGGAAGGAAGGAAGGAAGGAGAGAGGGAGGGAGGGAGGGAGGGAGGGAAAGACTAAGAAACAGCTGTCCTTGAGCACAATTTGTTAACTCTCTAAAACAAAGTATATTTTCCTTCTCAGTTTTGATATTCTATAGAAAGGAATTCCGATATTCTAATTAAATACCCAAATACTGAAGGACCTCTGTAAACAACTCCCCAAATGCCAATTTTTTTCCTAGGTAACTCTTCCCCACTCCCAGGTAATTCTTAAATCAAACATCTCTAAAGTGAAAGTTGTGTTTTGTGATACATGAATAATGCTAAACACAGTTCCTCTAAATTAAAGAACAAAAAAAAAAAAAAAAGATACTGTAAAATCCTAATCCTAGCTATGGTCTAGGGAAGAGAAGAAATATTACTTTTTACTGGCTGTCCTAATACTTGCTCTGTAAACTAGGCTGGCCTCCTGCCTCTGTCTCCAGAGTACTGGATTTAGCACTATCACTGCTCAGGGGCTTTTTACTTTTAAAACAAGGAGCCAGGCCTAGTGCAGTGCACCTTTAAACCTGGCATTTGAGAGGCAGAGGTATTTCTGAGTTTGAGAACAGCTTAGGCCATGAGGGAAACCCTGTTTCGGAAGAAAAAAAAAACAACAAACGAACAACAAAAAATAAAAAGTGTAAGTCTGCCCGAAAGTAGGTATAAAGACACTTTTAAAACAAGGAGCAGCTGGGTGGGGCAGTGCACGCCTGTAATCCTAGCACTCAGGGAGGCAAAGGTAGGTGGATCTATGTGAGTTCAAGGCCAGCCAAGGCTATACAGAGAAACCCTGTCTCAAAAAACTAAAACCAAAACAAAACAAAGCACAAAACAAATAAACAAACAAAAAACAAGGAGCAAAGAACAATAGCTTTCTGGAGTCCCCAGCACAAATAACATTTTAATACAAAGAGGAAATGGTATGGCCTAGAATCACTCAAGGAACAGAAAATTTCCTCTAAGGCAAAACCAAAGGCAAGGCACAAAATCATATACAAGTTGAAACACTGCTATTAATTTTTTTAATAAATTGTTACAATAAATTTTAGATTCTAAATATAGACCAAGCAGGTCTAACCTGTGACTTTCTGACACATGATCATCCCATGAAGGCTGAGAATGCAGCCTAACACATTTGTAGATGGCAATGTCAAAAGGCCGGTTCGCCTGATAAACACTGCAAACAGAAACTAGCAACAAGCTGTTATTAACATACAGACATGAGGTACACTACCGACTGGAACAGAACTAAGCCTCAGACTTACCTTAGCAGAAGTTCTTTGGGAAGTTTTTTATTGATTACAGCTTCATCACTGTTTGAGAACATCTGTAAAATAAAATTAATTTAAATTAAAAAAAAAAAACATTGCCATCAGTAGTTACCATTTTATCATGCTCATAATTCCCTCAGGAGAAAGGTTTAAAAAAAAAATAGTGGGGACCCAGCAAAATGGTGTAGGAGGTAAATGCTGCCAAGTGTGATGGTCTGAGTTCAATCCCTGGGAGCCACAAGGGAGGAGGGGAGAATCAATGGCTGAAAGTTGTCCCCTTACCTTCCTTACAGGCACCCACACGTAAAAACTCGGTGGGGACTAGAGAGGTGGCTCAGAGGGAACAGACAACTCACTCGATCTCAGGAACCACAGCCAGATAAAACTGCCCCAAGGTATGGTGGGACAATCCATCAGCTTCCTAAATACTATAGCCTTGTATCCAGTCCGGTGCCTCCAGGAACCTACGAACCTTAGAGTCTCCTCCCCTAAACTCAGAAGTTCCTTGACTCTGATCACAGAGGCACCTCCTCCCTGAAGTCGGTAACAGGGACCCTCTTTGCTGTTGGAGCTCCTAGCCCGGCGTTTCCAGCTGTGCTGTCTGGTATTGAAGGACATGATTAACCAAAATCCTCAGCAGTCTCTACTGAACACTCTTCCCAAATACTGGAATGTTGTCTGGGCTTGAACTCGTGGAGACCCGCCTGCCTCTGCTGGGATTAGAGGTGTGTGCCTCCAAGGCCAGTTCCTGTCCTTTTCCCTAAGGATATCCTACTGCAGATTTGAGCAGCAGTGTCTGGTTGTTTCTGTCGTTGCTAGCTCGTGATTTTGAGGTGCTACGGAAAACTCTGCATAGCTAAACTCACACAGATTTCCTCCTAAGCTTTAGTCTGGGAGCCTTGTAGGCTCTGCTCTCACACTTAGGACTATGATTTCATCTTTTTATCTAGAATGAAGAAAGAACCCAGGCATCCACTTGTACATGCAGATACTAACTAGTTCACCGTCACATATTTGACTTTTCCCCTTGGCTTCTTTTTCACAATCACTTGAATCAAAGTGAAAACATTGTTTCTGGATTCTCAATATGGTTCCCTTTAACTATATAAAATTTACATCAATTGCTTATTATTGATTATTGTAGCAATATAGTTACATTTTGAAATTAAGATCTTTAAGGGCCTCTATGCTTTTTCAAAGTAGTTTGAGCTATTCTAGACCTTGAATTTGGTTTATCAATTTGGGACTGACTTGTCAACTTCTGCAAAGATCACTGCTGAGAACTGTGACTAGTGAGTGTACCACACAGAATTGGGGGACACTGCTGTCCTAAAATGAATGAGTCTTCAAAATTAGAAACATTGATTATGTCATTTATTTCAGCTTACTTTGATTTTCCCAATAATTTTGATATTTTTCAGTGCATAAGCTTTTAATGTTTATTTCTAAAAGTGCTTTATTATTTTTTCAAATATATTTAATTTGTATGTACATTGGTGTTTTTGCCTGTATGAGAGTGTTGGATCCCCTGGAATAGGAGTTACAGACAGTTGTGAGCTGCCATGAGGGTGCTGGGAATTGAACTCATGACCTTTGGAAGAACAGACGGTGCTCTTAACCACTGAGCTATCTCTCCAGCCCGTTTTATTCTTTTTAATGTTATTACAAATGAATCAAATTTCATTCTACAATTACTCAAAATTAGTGTACAGAACACATCATCCTTCCATGCTTCTGTTTTCAACCAATCTGTGCCTTTGAGCCCCAAATGTATTTTTTCTACATAGCATAAAGTTCAACCTTATTATCTAATCTTAAAACCTTATGCCTTTCAGAAAACAAAACAAAACAACGAAAATAAAAACAAAACAGCATCTCACTATTGTAGCCTTGGCTGGCCTAGAATTCACAGGGATTCACGTGCTTGTCTCCTCAATGCTCGTATTAAAGGCAAGCCCAACCAACCCCAGCCACAACCTATGCCTTTTGACTAAGTATCTGAGTGGGCATGACTCCTACTTTACTTGCTTTCTGTATGTTTTATTTTATTCTTCCTAGCCCCCTGACTGCCATCTCTTGTGAGTGTTTTTTTTTTAAGATTTACTACCGTAATTCCCTGTTCTGCCTGCATGCCAGAAGAGGGCACCAGATCTCATTACAGATGGTTATGTGCCACCATGTGGGTACAGGGAATTGAACTCATGACCTCTAGAAGAGCATGCAGTGCTTCGAACACTGAGACATCTTTCCAGGGGCCTCTCCTGGGATTCTTTACAGAATGGTTTTCCTCCAGCAACGCTCTTGGGGGTAGTACCCGATTTTGTCGCTAGCTTCTAAGGAACTCATTGGTGAATGGGTGATTTTGCTTTTGTTTATTTTCTAGGATTTACCTGATTCTAAAAGTGGTAGGAAAAGACAACAAAGAAAACTGCGTCAGTGTGGGTACCACAACGGCAATCTGAACAAAGTCAGAGTCTCTTACAGTGGTGTTTGCTCTCTTGAGACATGGTTTCTGCGTAGCCTTGTCTGTCCTGGAACTCACTATTTAGTCCAGGCTGGCCTCGAACTCATAGCTATCCTCTGCCCAGCCTCCTGAGTGCTGGGATTAAAGGCCTGTACCACCTCAGCTGGCCCTTACAGTCTTTATTACCCTGTCTCTGTTTACTTCCTTCATATTCTGTTGTGACATTATAATGTCTCCGTTTTAAAGATTTACTTATTTATGTATATGAGGTTTTGCTGGTTTGTATGTCTGTACCACGAATGTCTAGTGCCTGTGGAGGTCAGAAGGGGAAGCATGGACCCCTGGAATCCTGGACTAGAGTTCTGGGCAGCTGTGGGTCACCAACTGCTCCTCTGCAAGCAAAGTCTTCTCTTTTTTTTTTGTCTTTTCTACAGACCAGGGTGATCTCAAACTCAATGATTCACTTCCCTCCGCTTTATAAATACAAAAGCCACCGCACCCAGAAAGTTTTCTTAACAGCTGAGCCATCTCTCTGTCCCCTAATTCTTCCATTAAAAAAAAAAAATTAAGTAATTTTTATAATCGTTGCTCTAGCAGTTCCAGTATTATCTTAGCTAGCCACCATCTATTTCAACTGCTCATTTCCCATAAAATACAGCACCTATACTACTAGAGAACTCATCTCTTCTTTGCTATTATAGATTTATCTGAAGAACCCCAAACTACAATTCTTAATTATGCAACTGCCTTTCAATTCAGTCAAGATAATAAAAGAACAATTTATTTATAGTCTTTTATATTTACCTCTGTAACTAACATTTATACTGTTTCTTTTTTCTCTTCGCATTACCATCTGGTACTGTATTCTTTAAGCTTGAACAATCTTTAATAGTTCATGTAAGGCAGATCAGCAAACAACAAATGTCTCAGTGCTTGCTTATTGCAGTTTTAGAAATTTGTGTTTTGGCTTGGGTTTTTAAAATGGAGTCTTGATGTATAGCCCGAAGCATCCTTGAATTCATACACATCAAGTCCTGAGTAGCAAGTATTTGGGTTCCCCGGGGAGACGGGATCCGTAGATACGTGTGTGTATCTATAGAACTAGATCACAAGATTCACACTGGGGATTGTCGGCTTGTAGAGATGGTGTCCAAAAGCCCAGGAGCCCTGACAACCGCGGGTAGAAAAGCGACGCCTTAGTTAAGGGGATGTGAGGGAAAAGGACCAGACAAACACCTCTCATCTAACTATCCACAACCCCCTAAGGTTGACGCATTAAATTAACCATCATAGATTTGTCAGCAGTTGGACACGGGGCCTTGCACACACAATACAGCATTCTTCACCTCCAGTCCTTTAAAAGCATTTATGTATGTGTATGAAGAGGTGGGTACCGCAGTAACACATGCAGAGGTCGGAGGACAATTTGCAGAAGTTGGTTATCGTCTCACCCTGTATGGGTTCCAGGGAAGGAACAAGTCCCCTTAGCTGCTAAGACATCCTGTCGGTCCTTGTTTTTTTATTTTTGAGACAGGGTCTCACTGATTTCTCCCAGCTAGCTTCTTGCCTCAGGCTCCTGACTAGCAGAGATTGTAGGGAATGTGTCACCACACCCATCCAATTTTTGTTTGTTTTGAGTTGTTCTTCTCTGTAGTCTATACTGTCCTTGAACTCTGTCGACAAGGATGGCCCTGAACACCTGACATCCCCCTGCTTCTGCCTCCAGATTGCTGGGATCAAAGGCATGTGCCACCATCACTCAAATGTTTTTTTGACACCAACTTTTTATTTTATATGCATTGGTGTTTTGCTTGCATATTTACCTGTGTGAGGGTGTCGGATCTCTAGGAACTGGAGCCACGGACAGTTGTGAACTGCCAAGTAGGTGCTGAGAGCAACTAGCAAGCGCTCCTAACCGATGAGCCAGCTCTCCAGCCCCCTTTATGCAGCTGTTTTGAGACACGGTTGGTTTCTGTGTAGCTCTGGCTGTCCTGAAGCTTGAAATGTAGACGAGGAAGGCCTTAAACTCAGAGACCTGCCTGTCTCTGCCTCCTGAATACTGGCTGGAATTAAAGGCGTGTACTACCATGCCCTGGCTCTTAAAATCACCCCCTACCCCCACTCCCACCCCAAAAGAGTTTCTCTGTGTAGCCCTGGTTGACCTGGAACTCACTCTGTAGGCCAGGCTGGCCTTGAACTCTGAGACCTGCCTGCCTCTGTCTTCCTGAGTGCTGGGATTAAAGGTGTGCACCACTGCTGCCTGCCTCTAACAAGCCCTTTTTAAATAAAATATTTATGTAACAAATCATTTTGAAGTGTGCATTTTAATGCACTTAAAGCTGCGGGGCTATTACCGTCTCTTAGTTCCAAATGTTCTTAGTCCCTCAGAACACTGTGTCCATCAAGCAGCCATTCTGCTGTTCCCTTAGATTCTAGAACAGCCACTAATCTTCTTCAGAATGTGAGTTTTCCAATGCCCCGTTATTTCATATAAAGGGAATTGAAATGTGGTGTTTCATGTATCACTGACCTCTTTTTTACAATAGTTCTAGAATTTATTTACACTGTAGCAGTACTTTGTTTCTTTTTTTAGGGCTGAGTAACAAAAAGGTCCCCTGTATACATTTTATCCATTCATTTATGTTCGTTCTTAACAGCCTTTTGGACATTCAGAATACCACTATTAGCATTCTTATGTACAGACTTATGTGAATACTTTTTTTTTTTTTGGTGTTTTGAGACAGGGTTTCTCTGTGTAGGCTGTCCTGGACTCAGTTTGTAGACCAGGCTAGCCTCGAACTCATAGAGGTCCACCTGCCTCTGCCTCCCTGAGCGCTGGGATTACAGGAATGCACCACCAAGCCCAGTGCTGAATACCTATTTTTAATTCATCTAGAAATGGGGTCATGGTCATATATGTCAGTTTGATCAAATTTCAAAGAGTCATTAAATTCATTTCTGTAGCCACAATAGCAGTCTACATTTCTGTCATAAACAAGGGCTGATATTCCTCTATACTTCTGCCAACACTTGTTTGGGATAAAATATCCAGTGCTAGGGTACAACTCAAGGCTTCCCTTCCACCTACCAGGCAAGCCTTTGACCACAAGCCAGACCTACTCAAATCCTCTCATCTTAAAGACGGGCTGTTTCATTGATGACAACGGTTCTTTGTATCTCCTCGACCCTAAAGCTTTATTCAGTAAACAACCTACACAGATGCTCCCGTCTTTTAAAGCTTTTTTGTCTACCTTCCCAGGGGTGACAACACACAGATAGGTGTTTTGTTCTGGTATTGATTTCTGAGGCAGAGTCTGACTGTGCTGCTAGGGCTGTTTTCTAACCCAGGGGCTAAGAGCGACCCTACTACCTTGGCTTTCTCAGAGGTGACTTCTGGAGTATAGCAAGCAAGCCGAGCTACAATTCCTGTGTTTTCTTTCTAATGGTGCTGGGCCTGGCTCCAGGGCCTTACTTGCTGCCTAAGGGCTCCACTGCTGACAACCAACCTTACAAGTCGTGATCCCTTTCCCCCAAACACCGAGTATCAAGCTGCTCTCTGGCTTTCACTGTTCCTTTCGCTTGCCTCAGACCAGAAATCCTACCACAGTCTCCCAAAGGCTGGGGTAATGGACATATATCATTACTATTTCTATTCATATATCGTACTATTTCTGATGAAAGTCAGCTGTTAAGCATCGTGTGTTCCTTTGTATGTTAATTATTTTTTGTTTTCTAGACTCTGTCTTAAACAGCTTGATAATAATTTCTTTAGGTGCAGATATCTTTGTATTTTTTTTCTATTTTAAGGTCACTAAGACACTGAACCATAAGATAAATATTTTCATCAAGCAAGGTGTGGTAGCATCTACCTTTACTCCTAGAACTCAGGAAGCAGAAACAGGCAAATCTGTGAGTTTGAAGCTAGCCTGGTCTACGCACTGACTCGTAAGCCAGCCAGGGCTACACAGAAAGAGCCTGCCTCAAAATAATAAATACATGTATTTTAATCAAATTGTTTTACATAGTTAGGCTCAGCATTATTCCCAGTGGCCCAAAGACAGATATAACCTAAGTTTTCATCTACAAACGAACAGGTAATAAAGTATGTTAGATGAATGGAAGTGAAAGTTCAAAATTAAGGCTCTGGGGTCCCAATTCTTTTACAAAGGAGGTACCAAATGATGAAGTTATTTGGCTTTGAAGGCTATTTCCCAGCTGGCTGTGGTGGTTGATGTCTGTAACAGCAGTATTTGAGAGACAGGTGAAGGAGAATCTTGAGTTTGAAGGTAACCTGAGGTAAAATACTAAGCCCTAAAACGAAAACCAAACCAAAACAACACAAAAAGACCCAACAACAAAAATTGTAAGGCAAAGCTGAGGAGACTGTTCAATGGCTTAGACTCTTGCACCCAAGCGGGAGAATGTGAGCTCAAACCCCCAGAATCCACTTAAAGCCAGGGGGCAGTGCACTTGCAAATCCTGGCCCTTCACAGTAGACGGGGTGCAGAGACAGGCTCTCTGGGGCTCACAGAACAGCCAGCCTGTGTACAAAGTGGCAAACACTGAGGACGGTTGGCTCCCAAGGTTGTCCTCTAAACGTTCCCGAGCCCACAGGGGCATGTGTCCAATCATACCACACAGACATATACACACAGATGGTATCATCAATGAGTACGCACAACACACACACACACACATAAAGGTTTAAAAACAAAACCCTGATAACAAATGATTTCCAAGGCATGGCCTTAAGAAACACTAAAGTACCTTCCCAAATCACTCCTGCTGTCATGTAAGGAAGTCTAGCTAGACTTCAAAACAACAAAAGATGCTGTGGAAAAAGAGAGTCAGCTGACAGGAACATCAGCATCTCATACTCTAATAACGGCCTATTACACACTCCAGAAACAGCCAAGCTGCCAGAGGACTTCGGCCTCCTGAGTGACCTTTTAAAGAGAGAAGCAGAGCTGCAAGGGTAAACTAATTCTTCTAAACTGCTCATTGCTAACTTATAGTTAAACATACAGTTAGGTATTGGACAGCAACTACTGAAAAAAAAAATGGTTCTTCACTGAAAAAAAATTATGTCTAGTAGTCTCAGTTTCATAGAGTTGAACAAGCTTTTTTAACATCCATTGGCAACCTGGCATAGATTGAATCTTATGGCGGCAGAAATACTTCGGGGAGTTTAAGACAGAATATTCATAAAGAAACACATAGCTAAAGCTGGAGTATTCTTTTTCGTTTCCTTTTTTTTTTTTTTTTTTTCGAGATAGGATTTCTTTTTGTAGCTCTGGCTGTCCTGGACTCTCTGTAGGCCAGGCTGGCCTTGAACCCACAGAGATCCACCTGTCTCTGCCTCCTGAGTGCTGGGCTTAAAGGGGTGTGCCACCAGCACCACCACCCGGCTGCAAAGATTTTTCAGAAATAAATTTCCTGTAAGTAGTTTTACAAGGTCATGCCATTCCCTCACTCAATCAACACCAGATGTTTTTCCAATTGGCTGGTTTTCTTGCCAGTATCAGAAAGGAAAAACATTTTTATATGCTAAATAAATCTGAAGGAAAATAAGCTTATAATCTCTCCACCCAAGTTTGCCTTAGTAGAAATGTAATTGCTCGTTAGAAGCAAACTATGGCCCGTGTATCTCCATGCCAGGACTAAACCTCTCCTAACACAGACATCTCTAGATAGAAACAAGAAGGAATGCATGTGGAAAACCCACACACAGTACTCAACAGGTCAAGCTTTCTGCACTAGACACCGTCTAACAGCTGACTCGGCAGCACACACTTTGTGCTCACTGCCATCTTGCTTTCTCAGCCTACACCCACTACCAACTCTTTGCTTGCGCTTCAGATGAAGGCTGTTTGTGCAAACGGTGTATACACGCATGTGCGCACGTGGCCATGGCGTGCGCCAGCAATAGGAGGGTGCCGGGCGTCTTGCTGCAACTCACTCCCTTGAGACAGGGTCTCTCGCTCACCTGGAGATGTTTCCAGCGAGGCTGGCCGGGCAGAGCCCTCGCAAGCCCAGTGCTGGAGCTACAGGCTGTCCAGGACCACATATGGCTTTTATGTGGGTGCTGAGGACCTGAACATGTGTCATCACAATGATGCATTACATGCACTAAGCATTTCCTGTGCCCTCTTTACACATTCATTCTTTTTTTTTTTTTTTTATGTTGAGAATTTTGTCTCTTTACGTGGTTTTACTCTCCTGGGCAACATTTTAGGTGCCTGAAGACTCCCGAGTTCAATCTTCAGGACTCATACTGTGCAAGCTGTCTCCTGACCTCCATGCAGCACTGTGGCATGTGCTAAATGAAAATAGTATTTCAATAAAATCACACAAATTGTGTCATTCCTGCCTTCTGGAGACAAAATTGTATAAAACACTTGAGATTCTTACAAGAAGTTAGAAGGAAATAGTGATATTTTGTATCTAGTCACTTTGGTAGAGATGGAGAGAAATAACTGGATTTTTCCCATTCAGGTCAGGAATCTCTTTTCTTATAGAGGATGGTGGTACGCAGTGAGGTGCTTTTTGTCTGATTGTTTTGGTTTTTTTTTTTTTTTGAGCAAGATCTCTATACTATGTAGTTCTGCCTTGAACTCAGGGATCTACTTGTCTCTCCCTCCACAGTGATGGGATTAAAAGTGTGAATCTTTATTCCTGACACAAACTATATAACTTTTCACGACAGCAAATGCTACCATCTCTACTTCTACAACGCAGGATATCCTTAATTAAAAACTGTGAAGTGCCGCTGCCTGGCGGTGGTGCACACCTTTAGTTTGGGCACCTGGGAGGCAGAGGCAGGCGGATTACTGAGTTCCAGGTCACCCAGCAACACACAGAGAAGCCCCGTCTCCAAAAACAGAGTGAAACCCTAACTTTTTGAGCACCACAATTAGAAAACCGTCACCTGACTTCATGTGAGGGCCACAGTCAAAATACTGTAAACAGCATATAAACTTACTTTCAGCCTGCAAGTAGCTATAAATGAAACAGATCAGTGCTGGAGAGATGGCTCAGTGGTTAAGAACACGGGGTGCTCAATTCCCAGCACCCACATGAAGCGCACACCCATCTATCTCCAGTTCCAGGTGATCCGACACCCTCATGCAGGCAAAACACCAATGAACATAAAATTAAAGAATGAACCATTGAAAAACCAAAGTAAAGGTGCACATCCCATACCTGGCTAAAAATATCTTAAAAACAAAATACATGGGCCAGGCCTAGTGGTGCACACTTTTAATCACAGCACTCAGGAGGCAGAGGTAGGCTGATCTGTGAGTTCAAGGCCAGCCTGGTTTACAAATCAAGTCCAGGACAGCCAGGGCTCTATTATACAGGGAAACCTTGTCCTGAATACCAAAAAAGAAAAAAGGAAAAGAAACAGATGAATGTATTTCAAGTTTAGCCTTGGGTCCTATCTCAAAGACATTTGGTATGAGCAAATATTTCAAAACCCAAAAAAGAATTAAACACTGCTGGGCCACATGCAGGCAAAAATGTGTGGGGTTATTTGTTGTTGTGTTGAGACAAGGTCTAGCCATGTGATCTTTAACTAGCCTGAAACGCACAGAAATCAGCCTCCCACTGCCTTCTGAGTGCCGGGATAAAGACACAGGCCACCACCCCTGCCAGAAAAGAGTCCTGACTGACCTGCATTACCAGAACCCAACCATGTCTCTCCATCTCTACTACAATCACCAGCTACAAAGTATCACTGCCTCCTTCTAGGTTCTTAGAATAATAGTCTCAAACAGTGTTTTATGTAATTATGTCTCCAGGAAGCAGGAGAGAGACTGAACTTCTGAGGCAAACCCAGGGTTTTGGACACTAGGCAGATAGTCTTTTACAGAGTTTCATCTCTGTATCAGCATGATATTTTCAAAGAACAACTTGTATGATGTCCCTCTTGTGTTCAAACAAATCCTTGTGGCTCACTTTACCAGAAACCAATTCCGAGTGCAGAGGTCTACACGGCCATTCATAATCTTCCCTACCCGCCACCCACACCAGCAATTCCCACTGGTATGCCTCTGTCCTTTGTTTTTGGTCCCAGAAATTATTAGTATTTTACATATTACATGTTAACCTTTGTATCTATCCATTTCTCCTAGATTTCAAACTCCACCAGGACAAGATTTTGTCCATTCTTACATCTCCTGGTATTTGTAACAGCACACATATCATTAGTAAATGTAACTAAACTGGATGTGGTGGTAAGTGCCATAATCCTAGTACTTGGGAAGCTGAGGCCGAATGATCAAATCTGAAGTCAAAGCATGACCATCTTAGAAACAGTATCACCGGCTAGAGAGATTCTGATGACTAAGCAGGCAAGAGCCTGTCTGCCCCACTGAGGAAAAGAGGAGGCGTTCAGGTTGTCCTCCGACTTTCACATACACAGTGGCACACAGACACCAGGCCCTTTTACAGACGTGAAAGTGATACACATATATTTTGTGTGTACATGTAACAGTTCCTCAAAAGATATGTGCTGGGTCTGGTGGCATGCATGCCTTTAATCCTAACACGCAGGAGGCAGAGGCAGGGGAATGTAAAAAAAAAAAAAAAAAAAAAAAAGAGTGTGGAGAGCCTAGGAGGCCTGGAATGAATGTGAAAGGAATGGATGAAAAGCTTCTTCCAGGTGAGGCTCAGGGGCATAGCAGATTACAAGTGTTGTTTGAACCAGTTGCCCAGTGTGTGCAAAACTGGCAACTGTGACTTCCTCCTCAAGGTGACCACAGCCTGAAACTGCTCCCCTACAGAGAACACCCACGTCTTCATCTTGTACTACACATGCTAAATGCTCTGAGGCTCCGGGATGCTGAACAGAGAATAGTTGGTTCTACTCCACTAGAGCAAGCATGGACTAACTGACCCCAGCTTTCCTGCATGTGTCGTTTCTTCAGTACTTTGCCCCCCCCCAAACCAAGTTTCCAGGACCAAACTGTGCTGAACGGGTGTGTATGTGTGTACACTGATTTACAAAAGTACTGTATAGATGTGCCATTCTGTGAATGTCAAAAGCCTCCAAGGGGCCTGAAATGTAGCAAGAAGGCCCGGGCTCTCCCTCAGTACAAGCTAGAACATGCCTGTGATCCCAGACCAGCATTCTGGATGTGAGGTATGAAATCAGGAGCTCTAGGGTATCCTTGGCTATTCAGCACGTTCAAAGCCAGACCAGGATACAAAGAACATGTAGTATTGGTAAATGAACAGATGGAATAAGAGTTCAGAATAGATCTATCTTGGGCTTATACACTGACACCCAGTCGCAAAAACTAAAAAGTAAAAAGAGTCGGAAATTGTTACATACTCCTGTAACCCCAACACTTAGTAACCAGAGGCAAAAGGATGAGGAGCTCAAGGCCAGCTTCAGCTATGCTGTGACTGTGAGGCCAACCTGGGCTACATGTAACCCTGTCTTAAAAGCAACAAAGTTGGGAAAATAGGCTTTTGGAGCATCTGTCTTCTAATCTACCAAGTGCTGGGGGCTGGAGAGAGGCGGCTCAGGTTAGGAGCACCCGGTGCTGCTGCAGAGGACCCATGTCCATTCCCAGCCCCCACGGGGAACCTCACAACTGCCTGTAACCCCAGCTCTAGGAGACATGATGCTCTCCTCTGGCCTCTGGGGCCACCAGGCACACATGTGGTGCACAGACATACATGCAGGTAAAAATATTCATACACACAAAATCTTAGAGTGTTCTTTACCTAAAAGATGTTTTAAGCTCAAAATAAATCATAAATAAGAAGATACTATTTTATGTGTAGCACTCACGCTCACAAAAAGAACTATTCTCTAAGTTTTTAAGTTCAAATTCAATCATAAATGCGAACTATTTAACATATCAAACACTAGTAATTTGTTATTCAAGGGCTGGAGATGTAGGTCAGTAGTACAAGGTCCGTGTGTGTGTTTACAATGCTTGAAGCATTATGTCCAAGTTACCAGGCCAACAAAAAAATAAGTTTAAAATATTGTTACTTGAGTTAACTGTTTAAAATAGCTTTCTTTCTGGGGGAAGACCAGCAAAATATTCTATATATGAGGTTCACCATTATAGAGAATAATTCCTAAATTGTTTTAATAAGACATATTCATTGTCTTAAAAACAAATTTTTACAAAAAGAAAATCTCAGGCATTTGTCTAGTGTGCTTGAGACCAGAAAACAAAAACAAAAACAACAACACTAAATAATTATATACTTTACAATAAATTTCTAAAATTACTAGCGAGAGCTACTGCTTGGCTACTCTTCTTCTAACCCTGTTTCCTTTCTAGTTAAATCTCTTGATAGTTTGGGGTGAGCTGCTAAGGGAGGAGGGCTCTCCCTTTCTGAGGACAAGGGGACGGGATGTGGGGGAGAGAGAGGAAGGGTGGAATGGGAGGAGACAAGGGAGGGGGCTATGATCCCGATGTAAAAATGAATAATTTTTAAAAAGGAAAAAAAAAAAAAAAAAAAAGGAAAGAAAAAGAAAGCGAACAACAGCAACAAAAAGATTTAAGATTGAGAAAAAAAGCCTCTGGAGACTGTCTAGCCTCAGAGAAGCAGCAACTTTAAATAGTTGTCTCATTAAAGTGTGCTGTGTTGACCTGGGCATTGTGGTGCAAGCCTTTAATCCCAGTACTCAGGGACAGAGGTAGGCAGATCCCTGAGTTCAAGGCCATTCCGGTCTACAGAGTGCAGTGACGCTCAACCTTCCTAACACGCATGTGTGGTGGCTCCCAACCACACAGTTATTTTCACTGTTGCTTCGTAACTGTCATTTGCTATGTTACAATTCATAATGTAAGTATGCAGGGTATCTGATATGCAACCTGCACCGCCCCTTCCCATGAAAGGTTCATTCGCCCACCAAAGGGGTCATGACCCACACTTTGAGAACCACTGTTTCAGGGAATGAGTGCTATGTAAAAAACTTATGTCAGGGCTGGAGAGATGGCTCAGTGGTAAAGAGCATTATCAGTTCTTCCAAAGGACCCAGGTTCAACTCCCAGCACCCACATGGTAGCTCACAACTGTCTGTACCTCCAGTTCCAGGTGATCTGACACCCTCACACCAATGCACATAAAATAAAGTTAAATAAATTATATATAAAAAAAACTTACGTCAAATTTGAAGGCCACACAGGTTTCTCATTTACTTTGAAAAGTGGGAGAGGTACAGTAAAGAAATTCATTTTCAATTCTTTCACCTTAATAATATTATTGTAACTCAGAAAGCACAATCAAACAGTAAGAGTCTAGTGTTTAATTTCTAAGTAACCTCAATTTAACTCTTGTTACGACAAGAAAATGGATATTGAACATCTGATTTTAAAGCCATAAAGACAAAGGTAAATGGTTTCCTCAGTGCTCAATGTGAGTTCACAGCAGTGCCAAGATTAGGTCCCCTGAGAGCTTGATTCCTACATTTAAAGCACAGCTTTCTGTCTGGGTAAGAGACTGATAAACTCAGATGCAATTTATGTGACTAAGCGCCCACAATCCACCATTTCAAAAATCTAAGGTCTCTGTAAATAAAAGTATTTTTCAACTGGTGGAGTGAGTGTTCTACCTCAATGGCAGAACAACTCAGTGGCAGATTCTGATGAGGCCCTGGATTAGATCTCCAGCACTGTAAAAATAAACAAACAAAATAACACAACAAATACAATTATTCTCTTGTGGTTTTGATTAAAAAAACCAAAAAGCACAAGAAGCACTCAGCTTGAATTCACTAGACACCAAAGGCTGTTCTTTTTTTTTAAAGATTTATTTATTTGTTGTGTATACAGTGTCCTGTCTGCATGTTCACTTGTACAACCAGAAGAGGGCAACAGATCTCATATGGTTGTGAGCCACCATATGGTTGCTGGGAATTGAACTCAGGACCTTTGGAAGAGCAGCCAGCGCTCTTAACCTCTGAACCATCTCTCCAGCCCCCCCAAGGCTGTTCTTAAACTTACAACAATCCCCCTGTCTTCATGCCCATTCACTGTTGACTGTTTTTGTGGTTTCTTTGTTCCATTTGTGAGACAAGGTCTCAAGTATCCCATGCTGACCTCAAGCTTCCAATGCAGCTGAGGACACCCTGGCACTTCTGATCCTCCTGCCTCCACCTCCCCATGCTTATGCAGTACTAGGACTCACACCAGGGCTTTGCACATGCTGAACAAATATTCACTCAACTGGACCACGTTCCCATCCCCTCTATTCTTTCTTAAGGAATGGGCTGACCTTAGCAAAGCCATCTGCTTTTGTTGTACTTTTAAAGGCAGGTCTACATTTCAGCGGCTTCTCTAATAGGAAGTGAGTGTGACAAAGACTACTGAATAAAGAGAGGCCTCTTATCTCCGCATGTTACAGCTCACCATGATGTCCGAGGAAGTTAACGAATTAAGTGCATATTCTAATTTATTCAAAGAGAATTTCAAAACACCTGGTTCTACAAGTGGACTGCAGAAATAATTTGTAATGTGATGTTTTTATACATGAACATACTGAGCATGAAAACAAGTTTTAAACAGCTGGTGGGGATGAGCGTTGGAGTATGAGCACCACAGAGCGCCTCTTGCCTGCATTCAGTGCCATCCTAGCTTTATTTTCTGCAATTGGGGAAGAATGGCCAGTCTCCGGGGTACAAGCTGACTGATCCAGTGTTTTAAAATGTCAACTTACAATTCAGTGCCAGTGGCTCATCTCAGCAGACATTTTCCAGAACTGCCTAACAATGAGTACAGTGACGGCCCTAATGAAACGCTGCTGAATTATTACTGCACTGCCAGGCAGACGAAGATTAGAGGCACTCCAGTTTAACAAGCCCAACAGAGAAAACAACCAGTTTAGGAAGTGGCTAGTTATACTGGCCACTTTGTAAAAGACCTGTTCCTCCAGACAAATTCTTAGAGAGTGTAGTGTCGCACACCTAAAGCACAACATCTGGAAGGTGAAAGCAAGACAATTAAAATTTTGAGGTCATTTTCAACCTCATCATACCGTGTTCTCAAAGACCTAAACCAGCTGGATGTAGAGCATTTCTTGGGAGGCAGAGGCAGGAAGAGCGCTGTGCTGAAGACCAGAGGTCTACACAGTGAGACACTGTCTCAAAATACAACAGCAGCAAGACAAAACACCAAAAATAAACAGTGAGGTATTTGAAAGGACTTAGATTTTTGTTGCTTTGTTTTTTGAGACAGGGTTTCTCTGTGTAACAGCTCTGGCTATCCTGCAAGTAGCTTTATAGATGAGGCTGGCCTCTGCCTCCCAAGAGATCCACCTGCTTCTGCCTCCGAAGTACTCGGATTAAAGACCACAGCCACCACCACCACCACCTAGCTAGGCATATAAAATATTAACTTTCAAAAAGCCTATTCACAAACACCTGTATGCTTACAAAGTAACAACAGTAGGCACGAATTATTTGTATCTTCATTGTACGGTGGGTAGCTTGCTCATGCTACACAAACTCAGAATTTAGTCCTCAGAGTGGGGGTATCCTATCCCTTAGAAACACTGAAAATCAGAGACTCAAAGAAATTAAGCTGAAAAACTTTTCAAAGGTCATAGTTCAAATCCCTGCTTCAAAGCTAAGGCTGGCAACTGGCCTCTATAAATATAAAATTCCACATTGCTAAGAGTAAGAACCGCAGCATACCAAACTCCAGAACATCACACACTTATATTCCTCTCTCAGCAAAAGCACCGACTTGGTCACTAATGGTTCTGACTCCCACCCCACCACCCCCTTCAAAAGCCTACTTTTATCAGAGTTCAGGGCAGAAATGTACAAGGTATTCAAAGCATCATATTAATATTAAAAGGCTAATTTGCTTTTCTTTACTAGGATTTACAAAGACAGTTAAGACACTGGCAGTAAATTAACCATCTCATATCTTTGCAGAATCACAGGAACCTTAGAGTTTAGACAACGGAACTCTGTAAAGGGAACTTTACTCAAAAGTAACAATGATAAGAGTTATAGGAGAATTTCATAGAGCAACATATACAAAGAAACACAAATACACATTTAAGAATAGTCCTTGTTTAATTCCATTTTATTTTATTTATGAACATCTCTGCAGTGCCTGAGTAGGCCAAAGGAACTGGGTTACAGGTGGCTGTGAGTCACTGGACACGGTTTCTAAGAACTGAACCCAGCTCCACTGGAAAAGCAGTGCATCCTCTTAACCACTGAGCCGTCTCTCTAGGCCCCATACATGAACACTCTGTAAGCCTCAGCGCAGTGACACGCTTGAATCCCTACCTACTTGAGAGGCTGAGTTAGGAGAATGGCTTGAGCCCAAGAGTTCTAGCAACACAGAGAAACCCTACCTACAGTACATTTTAAACTTGTTTTAAAAGCGGTTAGACCATGGCCCAGACCTGTTATTATTTTGTTCCTTGAGATGGGGTCTAACTCTGTAGCCCAGGCTACGCTATAAAAACTCCATTCCCTTGTGTTGGGTCATAGGCCGGTGTGCCATCACACCTAGCAAAATACATTTTACTAGTTCACAAATGAATAATTTCCTTTTATAAACTCTGTATGATACCTTAACATTTTAATTTTCCTGTTACAATTAATTTTAAAATTCAAATATTAAAAAGATATAGATGAGTTGGTTCAAAAAGCAGGATAAAGTGAAAACAACTTTTTGTGCTTTGCTTTTCGAAACAGGTCTTCCTCCTCTGGATCTTACACGGTAGCTCAGGCTGGCCTAGAAAACGAGTCGATTCTATTGTCTCAGCCTCTGGAGTATGAAGATTGCACTTGAGTCATCATGCCCAGCTTCACTCTCCCATCTACCCTCCCCTTCCAGGAAACTGAAAGAGCCCAATCCTAGACCAGCACAAATCTCTGCAAATCCTTGACTTGACATTTTAAATTGTTCATTAGAAGAAACTATAAATCACTTTTTTCTTTTCCTCAGTAACTGTTATACATTTTTTTTCCTTTTAATGAATATGAGCATTTTGCCTGGATGTATGTCTGTGAAACACTTGGGTGCCTAGTGACCATGGAGGCCACAAGAAGGCACTGGATCTCCTGAAACTGGGATATATGTGCGTGTTGGAAATGGAAACCCTGGTCCTCTAGAACAGCAGCCAGTGCTCTTAAGCTCTGAGACATCTCTCCAGCCTTTCTTCACCCACTTTCAAAGGATGAAGAAAACAAAGTAGTTTTCTTTGTTTGTTTCTTTGTGTAGCCCTGGCTGTCCTGAAACTCTCTCTGCAGACTAGGACGGCCTTGAACTCACAGAGATCTGCCTGACTCTACCTCCTGAGAGATGGGATTACGGGCATGTACCACTGAAGTCAGGATATACTGAGTTGGTAACAACCTTGTTGTGTCTGTCAACAAAGGGCCACGTAAGTATAAAAACCAGTACACTTCAAACCTGGCCGAGTGCAGCAATCTTTCTTTTCTGTTTTTGCTGGCAACCCCCTCCCCCCAAATAAAATCACTCACTCTGCAAACATGAAGCATCTAGAATAAGCTGCTTATTACACCTTGTTACTGTAAACGTTAGGGAAATCTTTGTCTGCATCCTTCAGGGGATCATAAAGTTACATCAACAGGGGCCATCAAGATGGCTCAGCAGGTAAGGCGTGGCACCCAGCCTTCATCCCAGGGTGCACATGTGATGGGAGAGACCTGGCTCCTGCAAGTTGCCCTTTGACTGCTAAGACCTTCCAACCCCATAAGTATAATTTTAACAATACTTTTAAAGTCGCATCAACAAACATCACAGTTCTGTAAATGGTCTAGTTGATTGTGCTTTACCTGAACAGGCATTTTGTATACTGCCAAGCTTCATCTCCATATGTAATTGCTGCCTTACCACAAAGGTATGCCCAAGATCAATTTATTACTCATTTTTTCACAATGCTCCACTTTTCTTTCTTCAGTGTGACTACAAATTCCTGAGCCTGAGGGGTAGACAGAAGAAACTGCCAATATGTTTCATAGTTAACCAATCCTTGTCTACTATAATCTAATGTAATAGGTGACTTTAACCTTAAAGCAATTTAAAGGGCCAAACAAATGGGTTAATAACATTTCTGGCTGCAACTGTCAGCTATGGCCTCAGTAAGGCCAAGAGAGCACCTCAATATCAAGTTTGTAGAAATATTAGGATAATAAACAGGTTATTTACCTATCCCTGTAATTTACATGCTACCAGTCACTTCATATAACCCAGAAAAAAATGATTCATTAATGTAATTCTGTTCATCCAAAGTCTTCAAAGGCTAATTCAAGTGGACAGCAATGTAGCTCAATGGAAAGAGTGCTTGTCTAGCTTGTGTGTGGGAAAAAACCATTGCTTTTAAAATCACATAATTAAGAAAAAAATGAATCAAGCATAAATTACAGCCCACAATCCAATATAATCATCTACTGTTAGCTATGACTACATTAGAATCCTGTTTTGTTTTGTTTTTTTCTGAGACAGGGTTTCTCTGTGTAGCCCTGGTTTTCCTGGAACTCACTCTGTAGTAGACCAGGCTGTTCTTGAACTCAAGAGATCCACCTGCCTCTACCTCCCCAGGGCTGGGATTAAAGGCATGTACCTCCACTGCCCAGATATATTGGAATTCTTTTTTTTTTTTTTTTTCTAATGTACATTGTCGATTGCTGTTTTGCCTGCATGTGCCTGTAGGAAGGTGTCATATCCCCTGGAACTAGAGTTACAGACAAGTTGTAAGCTGCCATGTGGGTGCTGGGAATTGAACACGGATCTTCTGGAAGAGCTGCCAGTGCTCTTAACCGCTGAGCTGTCTCTCCAGACCATAGAATTTTTATCAAGTAGTCTGAAATGCATTATGAAATAACACTGTAAAATTACAGTTGGATGTCCGGTTGTTTCTGAGTTAGTATCTGGGTGAGGCCTAACCCAAAAGTTCACTGAGCACAAAGATAACTGTGCATGAGCACTTAGATTTGGTCGGTGTAGGAACATTCTTTTTTTTTCCTCACTCCCTTGGGTTTCCCTGGTATCTTAGAATATTTTACTCTGAATACCTAAAAATACTATTCGAGAATCACAGTGCTCTATTAGCTAGAGCACTGAAAAATTCAATTCGGTTTCTAACTTGTCACAAGTTAGGAAACAGTACTTCAAGGAACAGGAATGCATCTTTAGCCAATAACAAAACTGCTTATTAATTTGCAAGTAAAATGAGGCCAAGGTTTGAAATGTAAGAACTTTAGAGATTAAAATGTTTTTATTTTTATATTTACACAGTGGGTATCGAACTGGGCTTCACTCACGCTAGGCAAGTGTTCTATCACTAAGCTGTATAATCAGCTCAAAATGCAAGGCCTCTCAAGAGAGCTTGCTCTTCCAGAGGACTTGGGCTCAGAGAAAACCTTAGTTCTCAGCACCTATCACATCCTTTGTAATTCCAGCCCCAAAGGATCTGATAATCTCACCTAGCTTTCTTGGACACTAGCATGTGCGCGTGTGCGCGCATACACGTATGCGCACACACACACACACACACACACACACACACTCTAAATTTAAAAAAAATTCAAAGGCCGAGCATGGTGATGGACACCTTTGATCCCAGTAGTCCAGAAGCACAGGCAGGAAGAGCTCTGTGAGTTTGAGGCCAGCCTTGTCCACATAGTAAGTTCCAAGCCAGCCAGGGATGATCAGTAATACTCTGTTTCAAAAACATAAAAACATACTCAACAGCACTGCCTTCCCGGTATGGTGGTGCATGTCTGTGATCCCAGTTTCTGTGGGGTACACGAGGATCTATGGCTCCAAGATCCAGAGAAAGCTCAAGGCCAGCCTGGACAACTCAGTACGACCCTGTCTCAAGAAAATCAACAGGGTTTGGCTATCGAGTATCAGGAAAGCAGTGTCAGGTGTGGGAAAAACACATTTAACAGTGCCGCTAACCCTAACAGCATACTGATAAATGACCTAAAATAAAAGGGTACCAGAGTTTGAAAGTGTGAATACTTCCAATATAAATAATGATTTACTTGTAGGTGTGGCAGCTCACACCTACACACCAGCATTTGGGAGGCTCAAACTCTTTTCATCAGTTTCAGGAAAAGGATCCTGAGTTTGTAGCCATCTTGGTCTGTGAGTCCATGCCAACCTGAGCTATGGAACAGGACTCTATCGCAAAAAAGGCCAGTTAGGCAACAGAAAATAGATAGATAGATAGATAGATAGATAGATAGATAGATAGATAGATA
>NW_026595981.1:22219259-22292686 GCF_907164565.1 Psammomys obesus
ATAGATAGATAGATAGATAGATAGATAGATAGATAGATAGATAGATAGATAGATAGATAGATAAAACAAAGGAAAATCTTTGGCATACAGATTGTACCTAACAGAACTTAAACATCAAGAATTCATTTTATGGCTGATGGTGGTGCGTAGAAAAGAGGCAGACAGGCCAATCTCTGAGTTCAAAGCCAGCCTGGTCTACAGAGGGAGTTTCAAGACAGCCAAGGCTACACAGAGAAACCCTGTCTTGAAAAAAAAAGAGCAAAAACAAAACAAAACAAACAAAAAACGGCAACAAAACCAAACCCAAAATTTGTGGCGTTTTTGCCCAGTGAAGACAGTAGCTGGGGAATGCAGTTCCGGGAAGAGGGACTGACTAGCATACATGCGGCCCTAGGAGTGATCCCCAACACTGAAGAAAGGATGGACAAATGGACCCTCAAGATAACTGTCTCCATAATCAGTCTCAACAGTGTTCAAAACAAATCCCTGCCACGTGTTGGTGCCACACACCTTGAATCTCAGGACGCTAGAGGCAGAGGTAGGCAGAGCTGGGCTGAGTCTTGAGACCAGCCTGCTCCGTACAGACAGAGTTCCTAGGCTACAGCATAGTAAGACCCGGGGCTTGCGAGGCTGAGGCAGGAAGATCAGGAATTCAACAACACCATGTCTCAAAACAAACCCCAGGGCTGGCAAGATGGCTCAAGCAAAAAGAGCTTGTCTGCTCAAGCGTCGCAATTCGAGTTCAGCCCTCAGAGCCCAGAGGCCACAGGTAGAAGAACACACTGACCGATACACCTACAGGCTGGTACCTGTAGTCATACGCACACATATGTGCACATACACACAAAGTGAAGAGAGGCAGCTGGAGAGATGACTCAGGAGTTAACAGCATTTGTTGCTGTTCCAGAGGATCCAGGCTCAGTTCCCAGCACCTATATGCTGACTTACGACCTTGCAATTCCAGTTCTGAAGCCCTCCTCTGGCCTCAGAGGACCCTGGCACATATGCAGTGCATTTACATACATGCAGGCAAAACAATCATATACACATAAAAACAAAATTTTAAATTGCTCAATATGGGTAGTATATAGAACGTTCTTCGGAGGGTATGAAACCTTAAGGGAATAAAAGTGGCATTTGACTGCTTTGTGTTTTGTTTCGTTTTTAAAGCAAAGTGAGAGCAGCGCTGTGAGACTGAGGCTGCCTAGGTCTCTGCTGCCTGGGCTGGTTTTCACCGGCTCCAGTGGTCCTTGTACCTCAGCAGCCCCAGCACCTCACACAACAGGTGTGCACCACCAGGGCAGCTTGAGCCAAAATATTGGAGCGGTGGAGAAGAAATGATCAAGGACACCTAGCCTTGTACAATTATTATTATTATTTAAAAATCACAAATTCAAAGGGTAATGAACCAAAAGGTACTTAAAATAATTGCTGTTAGCTCCCTTGTTTATTGGGAAAGAAAAAACTCACCAGGTCAGATGAATTAAGTGACGATAGTTCCCGGGAAAACTCAGATTAATAACCAGATCTCTAGGCTGATATAGTATGCTCTTTCTGCATGCAATACTACAATTTCTGTTATGTTGGATAACAAAATAATGTTGGAGTTAACAAAATAACACAAGCAGTTCAAACAAACAAACAAACAAACCAAACCAAAACCAAAAAGCAAAGACCTAGTGACACTGAAATATGTGGCACTATGTATTTATAGGTCACTGAAGCATAACGAATACTGATTCAAAATTTCCAAAAGTAGAGCCTTTCCTTTCCTATCTTCTGGTCTTAATATCTCTAGGCACTGATTATAAAATATCTTAATATCAGCTAATAGAAACACTATGCTGTTTTTAAAATGGAAAGTTTTTTGTTTTTTTTTTAAAGCTGGGCGAGGTGGCACACACCTATATTCCCAGTGCTCGGGGAGGCAGAGACAGGTGAATCTCTGAGTTTGAGGCCAGCCTGATCTACAAAGCAAGTCCAGGACAGGCATGGCTACACAGAGAAACCCTGTCTGAAAAAGCAAAAACAAAACAAAAATTCTTAAATTTCCCCCAGGCCTATGGTGTCTTAATTATAGAGACTTATTAAAAGTATGACAAAGTAGAGACTGAACTGGAAAAAAAAAATCTCAATTTGGATCTAAGGGCAAGACTAGGTATTTAAATGTGTCTCTTGTTAATCTTGCTGAATGTTAACGTAATGTTGGTTAACACACTTAAAATGAAAGACACTCATTCATTTGACAGCATATACAAAATAAAATAAACTTGTAAAGTTTTGGGAAAACCACTTCACACATTTAATGGACCTATGGTAAGTTACACTAAAATACAAGAAGATAAATATACTGAATGTAAACTATAGAGAGCCAGGAGGTGGGACAAATTTTTAATCTCAGCACTCAGGGAGGCAGAGGCAGGCAGATCTCTGTGAATTCAAGGCCAGCCTGGTCTACAGAGCAAATTCCAGGATGGCCAGGGGCTACACAAAGAAAGCCTGCCTTGAAAGCAAAGCAAAACAAAAAAAGGTAAGAGACTAGGGGGCTGGAGAGAGGACTTGGTGGTTAAGATCACATAACTGCTCTTGGAGGGGAGCAAGCTTGGTACCCAACACCCACATCAGGCAGCTCGGGATCTCCTCAAACTCCACTCGGGGGGACCCTACTTCTCTGATCTCCACAGGCCCCTGCTGTACATGTATTCACAAAATGGATCTCTAAAAACAATGAAAAAGCCCTGAGGTTAGCATCCTGGTCCTCTACTGTCAAACTGTACAACTTCAACACCTTAACTTTCTTTGAATGTAAGACAGGATTATAAGAACCAAAATTCAGACAGCCCCTGTGGAGTCTGATGTAAGAGGAGTGTTCCAAGCCAGCCTGGGTTACTCTGAGTTTCGGGCTGTCCTGGGCTATGTGTCAAAAACAAGGCGGGGCTGGAGAAAGGGCTTGGTAGTTAAGAGCACTTGCAGTTCTTGGAGAGAGCAGGGACTCAGCTTCTACGGCACACTTGGTGGCTCACAACCATCTGTAACACCAGTTCCAGGGGATCTGATGGCAGCTCCTGACCTCGGTGGGCACCAGGCAGGCATGAGGTGCACACACACACACACACACATGCAGGCGAAACAATCGTACACAAGTGTCTTCAAACGTTTAACAGGACATGAGTGTGCACACAGGTTAACAGAGCAAAACGCGGAGTTTTACATCTCTAGATCTCTTTCATTCTTTACCCTAACATCACCTGCTTTGGCTTTACATAGATGCTGCATATCTGGCTTATGTAACCGGTACTCTTGATTGGTTTCAACTTTGAATTTTTCCTTTAGGGACAATAGGAGAGGACACATGGTTTGAACAGGGTCTCCCTCTACAGCTCAGGCTGGCCTGAAACTCCCTCTGTAAAGCAGAATGATTTGTGCCACTAGGCTCTGTTTAACGTAAAAGCTTCTCTGTATCTCTGGCTCTGAGAGTAACATATAAAGCTTGTGGCCTCTGATCTCAACAGTCAAAAGGATAGACACTGTGGCACATGCCTGGAATCCCAGCACTCAAAAGACAGAAGAGGAACACTGCAAGTTCCAGGTCAATTTGGGCTAAATACTGAGAACCTGTCTCAAACAGAACAAAACAAAATATAGGCTGGGGGGACTGTAGTTCTTGTGGGTCTTGTGCTGGGTCCCCAGTACCACAAAGACAAAATCACTCCAAGAGAACATTAAAACACTACCCAGGAAGAGGTTCTAACACATCAAGAATGCTGAGATATAAGTGTCTCTCATCTGGGGCGAGGCAACACATATATTAGTCAGATCACCAGCTGAAATTAGCTATTTTTTTCGTACATATTTCCCGAACTCATAAGAATTCTCATTCTGCAATAACGTACTTAGAAATAATCAGCCCCTTATAAAGGATTTTCTTAGTTCTAAGGATTTTTCTGTTGTTTTTATTTTGAGACAGAATTTCCCCATGTATCCCTGAGTGTCCTGGAACTCTTTTATATACACACTAGCCTGGCCTCAAATTCACAGAGATCAGCCTGCCTCTGACTCTTGAGTGCTGGCTGGACTTAAGGGTGTGCAAATGATAGCCTGGCAATTTTGAGGGCGTAAAACTTTATGAAACAAACAGGGTGGTGTGGTGATTGCCTTTAATCTTCGGGCAGAGGTAGAGGCAGGATGATCTTTGGGTTCGAGGCCAGCCTGGTCTACAGAGCAAAGTTCCGGGACAGCCAGGGCCACACACACACACACACACACACACACACACACACACACACACACAACAAACAAACCACACACACACACAAAAAAAAAACCCGTCTTGAAAACAAAAACAAAATAACCTGCCAAACAAAAATCATAAAGCAGAGTATGGTGGAGTGTGATCCTAGCACTTGGGAGGTAGAAAATCACCTCAAGGTCACAGGCTACAGGAGACCCCATTAAGAAAAAACAAACAAACAAAAAATTAAGTATTTGAAAATAACAAACAGCAATGTAGTTTTAAACAAATGGCAGTTAAGTCTTTCCCAATGATCATTCCATAGCTTAAAAGGGAAAAGCAAATTGGTAAAGGGCTCGCTTCAGTTCATAAGGTTCTTCCCCACTACCCCACTCAAATCGTCATCATTTAGGACTCTTTTGGGTGCCCCTAAACTGCCAGGAGTCTGGTTAGTAACTTGAATGGTAAGGACTTTACAGTAGCGCTGAATTTGAAACCAACATAAATTAATCTTTTTTGGGACTCTACTTTAGAGCAACACTCTAAAGTATTAGACTCTCTATTGTCCTGCATAAGTAATTTTATTATGTTTCTCCTCCGCCTCACAGTCCCATTAAGTTACACATTAAAATTCTAATGTATCCAGTGACTTCAATTTTCTCCACTCCTCACTGCAACTTAGTACTGTTAAGTCTGAATTTAAATTTTCTTCCCAGCTGTCCTACCTCGATCTTTCTTTTGTAACTAAATGTTTCTTTCTCATACCCTTAAAAACCACAAAGACTGAACAGAGGTTTCTACCCTAGGTAAGACTTTCTTTTCACCCCAAGCCCACGAACTTGTCTCATTTTCATCTTTTTAAAAGGAGCTGAAAGAAAACAATGAGTGTTTAGAATACAAAGAGAGAGGCGGGAGGTGGGGGGGGGGGGGCGGAGAGGAAAAAACACGAAGCGCGATGTACAGTGAGAGCCTGGAGTGACCCCAGGTCAGCCTGAGCCCCTGCCAGAAAAGGCCAGGTAACATTTGCCCGTGTTGTCTAAGTTTCTTTGTCTCTCAGCCTACAACGAATCTTCTTGCACACAGCTATACTATTGTATTTCACCAGTAGTTACAATACTTCCCAGAGCAATCCCTTTCCCCTTGAAGAGCTTTCTGACGACCCACGGTTCAATTCCAAGACTACAAACCTCCCTTTCCAGAGGACAAACTTAAGACTAAAAAGAGGAATAGGATTCTCCGAAGGCCCTCGGACCTTCCTCGCATTTCCCCGAACAGAAACCCAAGTTGCCAGTAACAATGAACCACGAAAAGTGTAGCCTAAACGGGGAAGAGGAAGTATTGGAACAGTATCCAAGCAGCGCCTCCCGGTCGCCTCGATCATCCCAGTTTACCCACCCCCAACTTCCTATTCCCACGGAGGACTCATCGATTCCCGCCCGGGAGGCGATAAAACGGATCACGCGAAGGCGGCAGGCGAGGGCCAGCCGGGGAAGCGGGTGCGTGGTGGAAGGAGGCTAGCCAAGGGCTGGGCAAAGAATGGGAAGATGGGTGTGATGGGGGGAGGAGGGATGGAGGGCGCCAGGGCTAATCCCGACCCGAGGCCCGCGGCTGGAAGGGGCGGCGGGCGGACCTCCCCCCCCGGAGGGCGAGCGATCGGGTGCGCGGGGCGCTCGGGTCGCGAGCAGGGGAGGCCGCCGGGGGCGGGTGGCGGGCCGCACCGGGGAGGCGGCTCCGGGAAGGGCGACTGTTTGGGGTCCCGGCCGCCCGAGACCCCCTCCGAGCTCACACCTCAAACCTGCTCTTGGTCACTCCGTTCACGTCCCTCCTCATGGGGCCAGCGGGGTGCGGCCCGGGCAGGGCGCGCTCGCTGCGGCGTGCGGAGTGCAAAGACAGGGGCCAGGGCAAGGCCCGGGAGTTCCGGGAGCGGGAGGCGGCGGCGGCGGCCAGCCGAGGCCCGCCCGCCCGCCCGTCCGTCCGTCCGCCGAGGAGAAGCCGGCTCGGGCCCCGCGGGGGAGGGGGGCGGGGAGGGAGGGGGCTCCACCACCGCCCGCGGCGTCCGCGGCCGCGACGGCTGCCAGTCGCTAGCTCGGTCCTCTCCAGAGCCTCAACTTCAACCCAAAACAAAAACACTCCCCACCTGCCAGCAACGCCGCTCCTCATTGGGCAGAGCCGCCGGGGCCTCGGCACGCCGGGGGAGGGGAGGAGCGCTCGGCGGCGGCGGCGCGAGCGCGCCCCTCCCCCACCGCCCGCCCGCCGCGACGGTGAGCCCGCGAGCGAGCGAGCGAGCCGGGACGCGGGGCGGCGCGGCGCGGGCCCGTCAGGACGAGGAGCGAGGCCGGAAAGCGCCCGAGCTGTGCGTGTGTCTGTGTGTGTGTGTGTGTGGGGGGGGGGCGCGGGGCGGGGGCGAGCGCGCGCGTGCTCGCGCACCGACGACGGGGAGCGCAGAGCCGGGGCCGGACATCGCCGGGCCTCCCGCCCCCCCACGCCGCCTCTCCGGGAGCCGCTGGCGCCCGCCGACCCGCGCGGGGAGCCTGAGCGCACGGCCCAGCGGCCCCCAGCCCTGACCTGGTCGCTCGCCCGGCGGCCCGAGCTGCCCCCCCTCACCCCCGTCCTCTGTCACTCACTGTCGCCTTGAACCCAAAGTGCAGCAGGCGGTCCCTGCTCGGAGCCATTTTCCTCGTCTTTCTAGACGTCTCTAGGTTGGGGCAGCGCCGCCGCCGCCGCCTCCCCCGCCCCGGTGAATTGCATTCCGGGGTGCTGCGGGGCGGCCGCCTCTCTCGGCCTGGCTCCGGGAGGCGCCGAGGGGCGGGCCCGGCGGCCGGCTCTGCACGGCGGCTGGCGGCGAGGATGGCACCGGGGGGTCGGGGGGTGCAGTGCCCCAGCCGGGCACCCACTGCTTGGGCCGGGGGGGGGGCCCGCGGCGGTGGGGGTGGGGGCCGGCCGGGCGCTGGGCCCTCGGCTTCCCCGCCCCTCCGGCCGCTGGCGCCCAATGGGCTGAGGTGGCTGCCCACGCTCCAATCAGGGCCCTGCTTGGTGAGAGCTTCGGCCTGACGCCATTTCGGCGGGAGAAACAAGCGTGGAGGAGCGAGTAGGCGGGGGCGTTTGCCCACACCAAACTGTGACTTTCATAGGCTTAGGCTCCTAGCCTGGAAGCTGGTGTGTGTCATCTTATTATTTATATGAGCTCCAGCTTTCAAGACTCCTAAATCTATAACCTGTTTTCCACGAATTATGAAACAACCGAGAGTGAAATTGCTCCTTCAAAGAGAAACAAATCACAATATAACCAAGCCTGAAATATTAAAATCATGAATCCCAGCCATCCTCAATTCTGCGCAATTCTGCTTCTGATTGTATACTCAAAGCAGTTTGTCCTCAGAGCCTTTATAGCTAGTTTTAATCAGAACCCGACCAAGGTGAACATTTAAAGAGCAAAAAGTGCTGCAAACTTTTTTTCCCCCCAGAGCTGAGGACCAAACCCTGGGCCTTGCGCTTGCCTAGCGCTCTATAACTGAGCTAAATCCCCAACCCCAAGTGCTGCAAACCTTTAAAAAAATTTTTTTAAGTTACTTTTTGTCCTTAAAAGTACTTTCTTTTCTTTTTTCTATTTTGAGGCAGAGTTTGCATAGCCCTGGCTGTCCTCGAACTCTGCGTCCCCAATTCCAGCATTAAAGGCATTTATTTGTACCACATCTGGCCAAACTTTTCCCTCCCCCCCCCACCTTAAAGCAGCATTCCTAAACACACTAGCTTCAAATAACTCAGTTCTTGGGCCCACAAAAACCTAGGTCCACACGTTACATTCTCATTGAGTCCCACATGCTTTTAAGCACTTGCTTCAGCCTGTGAAAAACTGCAAAGATCAGTGGCCTCCAAAAGCTGTTTTCTCCCAGCAAGAATGTGTAACAGCTGCAAAAATCAGGAAAAAGTGAGAAAGCGGGCAGAGACAAATATGTAAAGATAAAAATAAAACCCGTGGCATGGTCCTACCAACTTTGCATTGCTGAGGGCCCATTTAGAATAGTACACAGGGAAGCTATTGGTTTCTAATTAGGATTTTTGACAGGATCAATAAATGAAAATATTCATAGGATAAAGTTTTATGGTGATGATTCGTACCTGTAACCCCAGCAGTCTGGAGGCAGGAGCGGTAAGGAATGCTTGAGTTCAGGATCATACTGGGCTGGCTAGAGACATTGTCACAAAGATAAAAATCACAAACAAAAGCCCATAAATCCAGTACCTGGGGAGGGAAGACAAGCCAAAGAGTTCAAAGCCAGGCTTAGCTACACAGAAAGTTAAACCTCATCTCAAAAACAGTCCAGCCTGATTTACATAGTCAATTCCAGGACAGCCAGGGATGCATAGTGAGAACCTGTCTTTAACCAAAAAACCAAACCAAACAACCCAAAACCACAAACAACAAAAACCTACACAGAGACATATTACTTTTTATCAAAGAAATTTTATTTGTGTGTAAAGAAAGTTTTATTTTTGTATTGTTTTAGGGGGAAAAAATCCCACAGATTTTGTCTACTTTCAAAAAATGAAAAAAAAAAATATTTACAAAACAGCCATACACAGAAAATCAAATTAAGAAATACTTTTAAGGAAAAGACCCTTCCCACTGCTCCTGATGTACATTTTTAAACTCAAAATTTAAATCTCAGCTCTACAGCTGAACATGTTTCCCAACCTAGTTTCTAAGATAATACTTCCTGCCCCTCCAAAAATTAACTTCAAGACAAAGAGTTGGGGGGCAAGGCTAAAGATGAATATACAATAGAATATATGATTACCCAGGGATCCTGAATGTTTTCTATACTGACATCTGCTGTGATCAAGGTGACTCACTGGCTCTTCTGAAAATTCATGATATTGCTAGTGGCCTGACAAAAGGAAAATCCGATTCAAGAGTCATCAACTTCAAGCTGGCTTTGGCAATTACATCAGGTCCCCTTCTTCACCTTGAAAACACTTGTTTTAAGATACACTGAATTTGAATCTGAAATATTGTACATCAGAGCAGATTTTGTCCAGAGACCCTTAACATGAAGCCAAAAGACAGAAGAATCAGGTCAAACTGAAAATACATAAACTCCAGCGGCAGCAAATGGGTAGCAGCTGACTTCATGTCCTTGCCGTCTTTTCAAACAGGAGACTGTACACCTGGATGGGAGGGAGGCGTCCTGGGGTGGCTTATGCTGCCTCTTCTCCTCCACCCTGTGGAGAAATGCAGTGCTCCCTGGTTCCCAGGCAGGGCGAAGCAGTTTAGCCCGGCTCCCTGTTAAGCAAGTTCAGATGCTGGGTCATTGGGTGGGGCGTGCCCATCGACAATTCAGGGGCTTATCCTTCATCCAGATCCTAACTCGGGATTCTTTGATCTGGGATGAAGACAGAAAGAGAGAAAAAGCTTCCCAGTTTACTCATTTTGGTATTTGTTGGCTCTGCTTGGGGGGACTGAGCCCCTTATACTATGTAGTACATTTCCCCATGAGACTTTCCCCACCCAGAACAAACTGAAACACTATATAACTTTAACTTTTCCTGCAGAAACTAAGAGCATAGGATTCAGAACCAGGTGGCAAACTTCTGAGAAATCCAACCCAGCTGTGTATCTGAGACAACGCACGGCTTCTGTGTCAGTACAAGAGAAAGCACTCCACTATCACCCAGTATTCGTGTCACCTAAGACACTGGGCTCTGACAGGGTAACAGGTAACTTTTCTTGCTCCACTTTGCAATGTTTTGTTTCCTATTTATTGCCTCGGGACACAGACATGGCAGAGTTGTTGAGAACCGATGATCAGAAAAGGGAGAACACCAAAGGAAACAGAAACAGTCAGGAAAGAAAGCCACAGTAGATTTTCCAAGTCTATGCTAACTCCAACCTGCAGAGTGTTGGATACTGAAATCGTCCGTATCTGATGAAGTCACTCCACTTATAACACGTACAAACATGAATCACCTGGCTTTTTTTTTTTTTTTTTTCCTTTTTGTAATCCAGTAGAGTTGTGCTGGGATTATGCCCCATCCCGCTGATACAGATCCTGAACGGAATCATCAGGAATGGCACAGTGCAGGTGGCAAAATCAAAGTAAGGCCGCAGATTTTTGAGAGGACCCTCCAAATACTGAGAACTTCGGTTGCACTCAAAATGGTCTCCTGGATTTCTACATTTATGAGAAGGGCTTCTTTTTATGTCCCTCAGAATCCAGACTCAGACCTGTTTCTCCAAAAATGTCCAATTGTGTGCTACACAGTAGCAAGGTTTATCTTCATGCTCACTTAGCATTCCAGGCCCCTAATTAAGTCAAGTGAGCTTGAAATTGTTTTAAGTGAACTATGGCTGCTTTTTAAAAAAAAAAAAAAAAACTTTATCTCGGGGAGCATACAGTGGAGCATTTAAGTCTGAACTCCTTCTTATGATGAGAGAAATGAGAGTCCAGCTCTTAGGAATGGCATTAGCTCTCCTGCAAACAAAATGCTGGGATGTAGACTTTTGGCACATTGTGGAACTAGGAGAACTATTAATTCTGTAATGTTTTTTATACCATTGGGTATAGAATCTGAAAACATATTTATACCCCAGAAAGCCACCCTTCCTTTTGAATGAAAAAAGGTAAGTCCTTTAACTGCATAGGGACGTCATTTCTAATATTCCTATGATGTCTGAACCCTGTGAAAAACCTCCAGAGATAATAGTTTTGGTTTTTCTATTTAACTCCAGAGACAGGCTCCGGTTAGCCTCTGTGGGCGTGCTGCTGCAGCACCTGCAAGAGCAGCAAGCTCCCCACTGCCAAGCAAACCTTGCCCGTCCTGTCCTGCCTCCTATCGCTATGAACCATAACCTTCATAGATTTAGGAACAAACATTGCATAAAAACAAACATTAAAGATTAAAATATTACAAATAAATAGCTAAAATAATTTTCCCTCCCCCAATCACTCCTAAGAAACAGACACCAAACACTGCTTTAAGTGTCCAAAACTGCCACAGTCCTTCCCTTGCCCATGCTTCAAATGGACAACTACCAAAGGTGAACAACCTTCATGCGAACGCATCAAGGAATGTATTGCTTTTTCATTTTCTGCCCAGCCCTTCAAATACATGCACTAAAATGAGTTTAAAGCATGTCCTGAAAATGGAAAAGGGGAGAAAAAATATATATGAATATTTCCCACAGCAGTTTCCCCACCCTTCCCTCTCTATACCCTTTCCCACCACCCCCTCCCTTTCTTAAGCAAGTAGTTTTTTTTAACATTTCTTTCTGGCAAAGAAATATGACTTGTTGTTGAACAACCAACCCCATGGTCCCTGTCGTAGGGTCTAGATATGCTTTCATGAATGTACCCAGCTTGGTATAGAGGCCATGCCTGTTAAGATTCTTAAGCACACATCAGGCCTGTCTAACTCACCCCTTGTGTTGGTTTACATGTAAATGCATCATTAGTTTCTTCTCTGGACATAATTTAGAAAATAAGGTTAGTTGCCAATCAGGGCCACATCCATAAGATCATCATCTTCCTCCCCAATCATAAAGTCAGGGCTGAGCCTAGAAGGCCTGTCTGCAGGTAAGATAGGATTATTTGTCATAGACAACGTCTGATCAGATGAAATGGGAGATTTAGACCAATTCTCTGGCTTGATGCTGTGAGACTTTTTCTTGTCTCTGTCTTTGTCTCGGTCTCTGTCTTTGTCTTTTACTTTCTTCTTTTCCTTTTTGTGCTTCTTATGCTTCTCTGTGCTGTACTCTGGAAGTGGCCGGACACCATCATCTGAGCTGGGACTGTTCTGGTAGGATTTCTCTGCTATGGAGGACCCTGACTCACTTTCACTGTCCACATTCTGGGGTGTATATGCTGGTGACTTACTGTGGCTGGGAGAACCCCGTTCATGCTTTGGAGTGGAACCACTTATCAGTGGAGAACCGTAGCTTTTTGAAGAGGCGATCTGTGGCCTGAGCCCTTCTGCACTACTTTCCCCAGGTTTCTGCAGGGTCACTTTGGCTTTAATGCTCGGGGAGCCCCCGTCGTGCTTGCTGATGATAATTTTAGCAACACCCGTGCTCCCCACACTTTTTGACTCTGAGGTCTTCTTAGAGGAATCCACTGACCCTCCAGCAGTAGAAACCTTTGATTTGTCTTTATCGCTTTTCTCACGCTTACTCTGGAACTCCCCCCCTGACATGTTATGTTTGGAGGACATAGGATGGCTAGAAGAGTTTGTGCTTACCCCCATCTGACTGTCCATTAGGTCCTCCCCCCCAGGCCCACTGGTTACAACCCCATGCTTTAGTTTATCTATGACAGCTGTCAAGGAAGGCTTCTTATTTCTACTGGGAGATTTCCCTTTGGAACTGCCATGCTGATTCTGAGAGGATGACATGGAAGAACCACTTGAGGAAAATGAGGAGGAAGATGGTGTACAGGAATTAGATGCTGGGGGAGTTTTCTGAGACAATGAGCCTGAGGATCCTGAGCCTGAAGATGACTTCATACCAGAGCTTGAACTAGTTCCTGACATATGAGAACCACCAGAACCTGAACTGATAGGGGATTTGGCTTTGGAGGATGGAGGGGTCCCAGGAACAGGCTTCATTGGAGAGGCAAGCTTATCTGAGCCTCCAGGAGGCCTTGAATGAGAAGGGGATATGTTTGGTTTACTTATAGAAGGGTTCATAAGTGATGATGGCTTGCCTTGAGGTTTCATCTTGGTGCTACTAGAACCACTGCTCAGTCCATGTTTGGTAATGGGAGAGGAGCCTGGCTTCCCCCCAGTCTGAGATGAATTTTTGGACTGGCTGGATCCAGAAGACCCTTGGCTAGAATACAGACTGCCACTTAGCTTGGAACTTGAGGAGCCTTCTGATTTACTGCTTTTCATCTTGCCTGAGGTGGAAGCAGAGGATGAGGAAGAGGAAGAATGACTATGGTGGCTTTTGCTGCCAGAGGAAGACACAGAACCACTGCTGGTATACTGACTATGGGAGGAAGGCTTGCCTACCATCACTGTCCCTTTAGGGATCTGAATAGTGATTTTCGGGATGGGTGGTGTGGCAACACCTGGGGGAGTCTGAGATCTTCCTGAACTGCCTGGAGATTTGGAGCCACCTGTACTGGTAGGTGGGGTGAAAGGCCTATTAGAACTGTGAGATGGAGACTTTCCCTCAGTATCTGCCTTCTTCCGCTTTGGAGGCTTATCTTTGCTCTTACCATCGTTGGAAGGAGTGCGGCTGCGCTTGCCAGGCTTACTGTCTAACCCTGGGCCTGACACACTGCTGGCACCAGTGCCATTGCCTTCCTTTAGCCTCTTTTGGCCTTTTTCTTTCCCTAATTCTCCAGTGGTCAATAAAGGACTCTGACTACCACTGTGATGCTCTATAAGATCTGTAGGACCCAAAGCCTTACCAGCTACTGATATAATACTGAAGTCAACTGTGTCAGCTTGGCTGCCACCCTTAAATTTTGACTCCCCATTATCGCCTCCAAGCATTGGCATCCCCAAAGTACTTAGTGCCTGAGATGCAAAACCTTTGAAATCATCATTATCTCCACTTTGACTACTTTCATCAAAATATTCTTCTCCAAAACCACTTTGGCTTTGGCTGTTCAACAAATCAGGGTTGAAATCTACTCCATCGGGGAAAAACTGATTGGTAGGAGAGTCACTACTAGGGCTTCCAGTGGCATCTGCAATAAGGTCGGCTGGATCCGTGTAGGGATTTTCATTATTATTAGTTTGAAAGACATCAGAGTCAAAGAGGGCACTCTGAGAATGCCCAGAACTTGAAGAATCTCGAACAGGGGTGCCAATGGGCGGGCAATCATCACTAGTGCTGGGAAGCTTTGAGGCTTCTTCTGCAATGTCGGAAAGGATATCTGTTACATCTGGGCCAATGCTGTCTGAACTGGATAGTCGGACCATCCTTTGAATACTGGGTTGGGGGTGAGGTACTGGTTGTGGATAAGTTGTGGGGGGAGTACTACACTGGCTTGGAGCTGGAGTGATATGAGGTGTATCCAGCGCATCAGCCGTCATGCTGACATCAAACATAGGGTTCTGTGAGTCGACATCCATTGAAAAGAGCTCCCTCTGAAAATCATCTTCAGTCTGGTGCTTGGGTTTGTCAGGTGGTACTCTTGATGACTTCTTCTTCTTGGTCTTGTTGCTCCCTGAGCACATTTCCATCCGGGGTGATCCGGAAGAGGAGTTCTGCCTTTCTAAAGGGCTGCTTCCATAAAGGGTTGAGAAATCCTGGGCAGGGTTATCTTTAAGAAGGTTCATGAGCATCGGGTGGTTCTTGGTGTTGCCGGCCATCGAAGAGACAGGTGGCGGCGTGTGATGAGGAGGGGTCGGACTCGAGCCAATGGTAGACCCCCCGTTCCCTGTGATTTGCAACAAACTGGTAAGAATTGGGTTCTGAGACACCTTGCTGAAGTCCTCCCCATGGCCCACCGACTCATGCCGATCTTTGATGCTCATGCTCATATTAAACAAGGTGGTAATGGGACCCCCCGGAAAGGTGTTGGTTGGTGTAGTGGTACCACTCATTGGGTTGTTGCCTGTGGTCATGCCATACCCTGGGCTGCTAGCCGGGGGCAGGTTCTTTTTCACCATGTCTTCAACTGTCTCTGCAATGAGGGACAGTGCTGGCGTGTCAGCCTGTATGGTTTCAGCCTTCCTCCGAATAGCCCTCATCGTCACAGGGATGGACATACATCTGTAAGATAGGAGGAAAAAAAGCTAAGTTAACACCTCTCTGGCTGATGAAAGATTCTAACATTTATTTGGAACAAAGAGCTCTACTTTTGCCTGTGATTTAGAAAAGCCTCTCAAGCTTGCAGTTAGCAGTTTTCACATAAGGCAAGTAATCTGTAAAATAAGAGTAATTTATCAAATGCCAAAGCTTTGGGTATATTGATTCTACAGAGAAATTCAACACATCAGGAAATTATTAATTGCTTATGAAACCAAACCAGAATCTGAAAACATTTTACACTAAACTAAAAGAAAGTCCTTACGCATGGGTATCACAAGAACTGTGTGTTTGGACCACAGTCTCAAAATGAAAAACATGGAAGAAACAAGGGAAAGAAATGTAGTGATAATGAAACTTAGTAAGAAAATATCTTCCTTTTGGGGGGCTTCACATGATCACAGGTAATAAATATAAAATCACTAAAATAGACCCTGACTATTATAACACCGAAAGTCACTCTTATGAAAAGTTGTGTTGCTGATATACAGTACTGCTTATCTTAAAGCATAGTACTAACTTCTGGGTAAGTTTAGACTATAAACATACTTTTGAAATTTTGCTTTACTATATATGTCAGCAAATTTTGTTCTGAACCAATAATGATATTTTGGGCATAACTGTAAATGGTGTGTCTTAAAGATTTTGACATTTTTGCTTAAAAGCTGCAGAGATATGTAAAATGAACAGCAGTGTTCCAATAAATTATTGACAATTTATTAAAATCTATTTTGAGGCTGAGGATGTGGCTCAGCTGTCACAGTGCTTGCCTAGCTTGCCACAGCCCTGGATTTCCTCCCCAGCACCAAATAAACAAAGTGGAGTGGCCCATGCCTCTAATGAAAGCACTCAGGAAGTTGAGGCAAAATGACTGGGAGCTCAAGGTCATCCTTGGTTACATTTTCATGGTCATCTTGGAGGCCCTGTCTCAAAACTTAAGTAAGGGCTGATCCTGCAATCCAAAGCTGCAGGCCCTCCATGACACAGGGCAACAGCAGGGTATCTGAAGATGCAGTATTGATAGTATAGCAAAACACAGAGGCTTCACACCAGACCAATGGCTCATTGCAAGGGCCATTTGCGAATAAAACTATTTGGGCAAAAGGGTGTATGTGTGACACACCAGAGCTTCCTCAGCAAGATGCGTTTTCTCTCTTTTTCTGTTTTGTTTTCTTTGGGGGGAGGGTTGCATGGGTGGAGGGTGGATATGGAGGGATGGGGAGATGAGCTGAATTAGGGTACATAATGTGAAATTAACAAAAGATGGATAAAGGTTTTAAAACCTTAAATAGATAAAATTTATTTTTTAAAAAATGGGCCATCAGCTCCCTACTGTAGAAAGAAAAATTTCAAAATTACGTATTAATGTTTCCAGGAAGCTCACTGGTTTAAATGTTAACTTCCCACACACTGCCATGTGAAAGAAGAGGACAGGTTAAAGAAAACAATAATTTAGGCAGGGCATGGTGATGCCTACCCTCTCATCAGCACTCACAGGCAGAGGCAGATCAATCTTTGAATTCAAGACCCACCTGATCTAAACAGCAAGTGCTATGTCAGCAATAGTGAGATCACATCTTTAATAAGAAAGAAAGTGAGCTCTCTCTCACTTTAAAAGTATAACAAGGCTTGAAATTACCAGCCATATCTGTATTGCTTTCATAGTAATATTTAAATAACAAACAAAATTCACATTTTTTTTTAACTCAAAGCATAAAGCAATGTATTCAAACGATGGCAAACTTTCTCTTTTACTTTTAACTCATGTTAAAAAACAAAAGTATACAGTTGGCCATAGGAGTGCACATCTTTATTCCCAGGACTGGGGAGGCAGAGGCAGGCAGACCTGAGTTCGAAAGCTAGCCTGGATCTACAGAGCCTGATCTACAGAGTCTTCCAGGACAGCCAGAGAAACCATGTCTTGAAAAAAACCACAAATAAACAAATAAAGGCATACACACTTTGTACAAGTCTTAGCAGAATTCTTATGGAAAAGGGCCACCGCTACCTTTGAACAACTTTGGCAATGAAGTCATCAGTACAGATTAGAGCATCCGACAGCCCCTTGTAGAGTTTACAGCTCACATGTGCTGAGTCCTGCACATCCATCACCACTGAAAGACAAGATGTAGAGGAGACGCTGGTGATACACCCGGGTTCTCATTTTTAAAGAAAAGACACAGCATCCCAAGAGAGCTTTGCCAGCCATACAACTCACCACACACAAGGGAGTCATTCACAGGGTGCTGAAAAGACACACTGAAGCGGGACTCTGACAGAGGACACACTTCAAACTGGAGGAGGCCAGGAGAATCTGAAAAGCAAGAGAAAAGATCATCACTACACTTATGACATTAAACAAACACATAATTGTCTTTATATGGACAATAAATAGCCAGGTGACTTCCACTGCACTCAAGGTACACACATACACAGGCAGGGAAACACTCATGTATATAAAATCAATAAAACATTAAAAAAAAATCTTAAAAACAATTAGTAAACAAACTGCTTTGAGAATGAACTCTGAGGCCAAAAATGGCCAAGAAAAGACTTTTGGTTTTTGTATCATTCTGTAATTTATGGTCTTGCTGTATAGTTCAGGCTTACCCCCAGTCCTCCCATCTTAGCCTCTCTAGCACTGAGTTCCAGGTACTCAGCACCGTGCCCAGCTCTCAATTAGATTCCGTTGCATCTGACAAGAAGCCATCCAATAATATTATCATAATTTGCTTTTCTTGGTTGGTGGTTTTGGCTGTTTTCTGATAGAGTTTCACCAAGAGCCCAGGCTCACTATGTAGGTCTAGATCTATTGGCTGTTGCTTCCTGGGGCCATGATTAAAGTCACACACAGCCTTAGCCAGAATAAAACCCACTTTCTATTAGGGTATCTAAATATCCGTCACCTATGCAGCACATAGCCTGGTAAGCAGAGAGGGAAGGACTACAATATAAAATGATACATTCAGTTGGGCAATGTGGCGCACACCTTTAATTACAGCACTTGGGAGGCAGAGTGGATGGACCTCTGTGAGGCTGAGACCAGCCTAGTCTATATAGCAAGTTCTGGGCCAGCCAGGGGTATACAGTAAGACCTTGTCTCAAACAGACAATGCACACATACAAACACACTTACAGCAGATACATATAATCCTGCCATTAGAGATTTGTTTTGGTTATTGTTATAGATTTGGCTTTATAATGCTGACAACTGATCCCACAGCCTCACCAGTGGGAGACAAATATACCTACAAACTACAACTTTAGCCTGTTTCTTTCATTCTTTCTTTTTTTTAATTGTTACTTTTATTTTGAGACAGGGTTTCTCTATATAGCTCACAGTTCCACCTACCTCTGCCTGCAAAGTGCTGGGATTAAAAGCATGCACCACCATACCAGAAAATCTGGTTCTTAAGTCAAACATTGTAGTGGCACAGGCTAAACTACCCACTCAGACATATCACACACACACACACAGAATTTTTTTTTTTTAATTCTCATTTTTAAATGAAAATGGTAGTACACACCCATAATCCCAGCACTTGGAGGATAAGGAGTTGGAAGAGCTGCTTTAACTGCATAGTCAGTTCAAGCTTGTCTGGGTACCTGAGTGCCTATCTCAAAACAACACTGTCTAAAGCAGTTCCTGCTTCTTGTTGCCTACAGCTCTACTGATAACATATCTAACACTAGATAGCCATCGCTAGAATGCTATGTGACCAAGGTAAAAATTAACTGATCAACTAAAGTAGCCAAAATACATGAAAGCTTCAAGTAACCAATTGTTAGAAAAACATCCATTTAGAATCCAGAAAGAAAAAGAAATGATCATAGGTCTTAGATTTTTAGTTATATGACTAAATTCTCCAAAGAATGGGGGTGGGATGGCATATTAAGGACTAGATCTAGCACTGAAAACAACCTAAGCTTTAGTATCAAGAAACCATCTATTAACCAGGCGGTGGCTCAGGACTTTAATCTCAGCACTCAGGGAGGTGGAGGCAGGTGGATCACAGTGAGTTGGAACCCAGCCTGGTCTACCAAGAGAGTCCAGGAGAGCCAAAACTACACAGAGAAACCCTGTTTTGAAACACAAAAGAAAAAGAAACCAGCTATCTCAGTACAGCAAAACAAAAAAGTGAAGAAACCTGTTATGTTACTATTTAAAACAAGTGGACAGGTGTGGTGGTATAGATCTGAATCCTAACCCACGAAAGACTGAAGCAGGGTGATCACTTCAATTTCCCACTGGAGAACACAGTGAGTTTAAGGCAAGCCTGGCCGCAAAATGTGCTCCTCTCAAGAATAAAAACAAAATAAGAAAAATTTTTTGAAAATAAACAAGAAAACAATAGAAAAGGTCTTTCTCACATACAAACAGTGACAGTGGCTTTTATTTTAAATGCCAATTATAACAACTTATTTCCATCAAAATAATTTGTGGTGACTGAACTGAATTCCCAATTGTTTACACTGACATTCTAATTCTTTTGATCTAGGTGTGGAAATAAAACATCTGTAATCTTTAAAGCTATATCAGTATTTCAGAACTATTAAAGTTAAGAGCCACTGCAGAAGTCAATACTAATCCTCCAGTAACTTTATCAAAAAGAAACTGAGTACCTTCTTTTAAAATAGTTCTTTTGACACAGCTTCCAATAAGGGTGTTATAGGCCACTTGGTGTCTGATCATATTCAAGATAAGAGGAACTCGGCCAGGGTGCTGAAAGGTGATTTTGCTGACCAGCGTTCCCTGCAGGCTCTGACCATCTGGAAGAGGAGCATCCTTATTGAGGAAATAACAGTGCTGCTGGCCTGGAAGAGCCTAGTAAAAAGAAGAATGTAAGAGAATGACATTTACTTACCACGGCACCAAGTCGCAGACTGTCCTGGAGAGGACGGGAGGAATACTAAGGGGGGAAAATGGTACACCAGAGCGTAGAAAGTAGTAAACTTCGCTTATCCACACAGAACTGTGTCAGTAACTGATATTACGAATGCCAACAACTTACTCCTTTACCTAAAGGTATCTGTTTCTCAATTTACTAGTAAGGAGGATTTCTAATATAACACACACACACACACACACACACACACACACACACACACACAATCACCTCAGAAATTTACTCTAGTGTTTCCTAAAGAATTACAAAAGTGTATTTTAAATAAAACATCTTATATAGTTATAATCTAGCTAGAATTGGAGAGCTTCTATGTTGTATAAACCTCACATGAAATTCAAGCCCAGATGAAAGCCTTTCTCATTCTAGCACTTAAGTGGGCTGGGGCTGAAGAGACAGATAGCTTAGCAGTTAAGAGCTTTTGCTGCTCTTTCAGACAACATAGGTTCCGGTCCCAACACTTATCCTAATGGCAGTTCACACAGTCTGTAACCCAAATTCCAGGGGAATCTGACACCCTCTTCTGGCCTTCATGGATGCACAAATGCAATACACTTAAGTGCAGGGAAAACACTCATACACAAAAATAGTAGATTAAAAAGAAAAAAAAAAATCTCCCCTTTTGAGACAGGATCTTAGTGTTCACACTTGGCCACAGAAATTTTGTTGTTTTTTTTTTTCCTCTCCCCGAGACAGGATTTCTCTGTGTAACCCTGGCTGTCCTGGAACTTTTTCTGTAAACCAGGCCAGCCTAGAACTCACAAAGATCCACCTGTATCTGCCTCCTGTGTAGTAGGATTAAAGGTTTATGACAGCATGCCCTCAAAAAACAGTATCTTTTAACCTTCTAAAAGCTCAACATGGCATTAAAATTTTTTCAGTTCTGATAAAACTTTAGATTTTTTGTTTTTTGTTTGTTTTTTTTTTTTTTTTTTTTTTTTTTTTTTTTTTGTTTTTTTTTGAGAAAAGGTTTTGCTACATAGCCCAAGTTGGCCTCTTGGCCTCTAAGACAAGGCAATCCTTGTCCTCTACCTCCCAAGTGCCATGTGCTACTAGTCCTGTTTTCTCTGAAGTTTCTCAGCATGCATAGTCATGGCAGTCTAGTCTGGCATAAGATCACCCTCTGCTAAGTTCAATGCCAGCCTGGGTTACACGAGAACCTACCTAGAAGAAAAAAAAAAAAAAAAAAAAAAAAAAAAGGAAGAGGACAAGAGAGAATACTCCTTGGTCAATAGCCACCTGCTCTTCCAGAAGACTCAGGTTCAGTTCCCAGCACCCACACAGTCACTCACAAGTGCCTATAATCCCAGTTTAGGTGATGATCTTACGTCCTCAGACCCCAGGCATGCATGTGGTGGATATATTTACAGGCAAAACAATGATACATATGAACCTAAGTAAATAGATACATACAGAAATGTACATGGTTGCTTAACTCAAAATCTCATTTCCTTTTGCTTCAGTACATTTCAGATGACTTTTTTCCCCTAACTGTGGATGATTAAATAATTTGAAAGAAAGCTATCAGACCTCAGTAGTGCTATAAAGAACCAATATTGTTCCAGATCAACAGGACTACTTACAGCATAAAATCGCATGTTGTGATTCAAGGGTAGGGGGTCAGGATCTTTTGACAGCTCAAATTGAGTGATGAGTTCATAGAGGGGCATGTAAGTCGGTGGAGTCTCAAACAATGGGATTCCTGAAAAAAAAAAAAAAAAAAAAAAAAACAACAAGGACTGATTATAATGATCACACTAAGATTAAAATAATTGGGCTGGAGAGATGGCTCAGCAGTTTAAGAGCACTGTCTGTTCTTCCAGAGGTCCTGAGTTCAATTCCCGGCAACCATATGGTGGCTCATAACCATCTATAATAATATCTGGTGCCCTCTTCTGGCATGCAGGTATACATGCAGATAGAGCACTGTATACATAAAGTAAATAATCTTAAAAAGATCAAAATAGAGATCCATTTTCCTTTTATGGCATATATATATATATATTCAACAAGTACTTACAAAATATTTACTAGTATTTACCTAATTGTATTCATCAGTACTTCTAGGGCTAAAGGACTTTAAGTTGTTTAAGATAATCTGAAGTTTCCCATTATATTTATAACAAATTAAGTTTTATCTTAATGGGTAACACCTACCTATATTAAGGTCTGGCAAATATTCTAAAAACACAGAGCTTACCTGTGCAGCTCTGCAGTTTCTGAACAAATGCTTTAGATACTGGAACTGGCTGGGGAAATTTCAAGAAGAAACAGGCGGGAAGATCAACACTGTTGGCACTGGTTACTGAAGAGAAAGAAGGGGTCCTTCAAAAAAAAAAAGGGGGAAAATTTTCTATTTTGAAAACCATCAACACCTTTTCTTAAGACATGCATAGCTCAGTGTGAGGTACATGCTTCTCATGTGTAGCCCTCAGTTCCATCTCCAGTACCAAAAGCCAAAAGCAAACTCCCAATAACTTGCAGAGTGTGGTGGCGCATGCCTTTAACCCCAGCCCTCAGCAAGGCAGAGGCAGGCCTATTGATGTGAATTTGTACACCAGCTTGGTGCACAAAGCAGTCCAGGACAGCCAAGGCTACAGAAAGAAACCTTGTCTTGAAAAAACAGTAACAAAACAAACAAAAAAATCCAATTAACTTATTCAGAGCTAAGAATGTGGTCTATAGGAGATGCTGACAGAGCTCAGTGATGAAGAACACTATCTGATATTCTAAAGGACTGTATTCAATTCCCTGCACCCACATGGCAGCTTATACCATCTGTAACTCCAGCCCCAGGGGATCTGATGGTCTCTTTTGGTCTCTGAAAGCATCAGGCACAAAAATGGTGCACAAACATAAATGTAGGCAAAACACACACACAGAATTTAAAAACTAAATTAATTAAAAACAGACTTGTAAAAGTATGTGTTCTATGAACAGATGTGTTGCAGTAAATATAAAATTAACATCTAAAAACACGATACACAAGACGCTCTTCCAACGTAGATATCAAATAACATTCAAATAGATTTCAAAAGAGGAATCAGTGGATAGACGCAGAAGGGCAACATCTAAAAAATCCAAGTAAGAGAAAAAAACAAAGTATGTTTCCACTGGGCTTGAGGCTGAAACAATGGCCTTCACTACTTTGAAATTTCATTTAACTTACCATTTGTTGTCAGCTGGATGTGACCCCATAATTAATGGGGCAATTGGGAGTTTGTACATAGCAGAGGTTCCTTCAATTGTCACTGATGCATTCATGCCCAAAGATCGAGGAACTGGGAACACAAAAAGAAAAACAAACAAACTGTTCCTTATAATAAATATTACAAAGATCACAATAAAAGAAAAAACAATAGACAAGAATGGTGGCCCTGTGTCTATAAACACAGCATTCTAGAGAATGAGGAAGGAAAATGGATCTGAGTCTCAAAAACAGAAAAAAAACACAAGGAAAAAAAAAAAGCCAGAGGAAAGACCAACAACTTCAGGACCCACAGAGGCTATGGAGTGAGTCTGCGGCCAGCCTAAGGGGCTAGATCTTATTTTTCAAAAGAACCAAAATACCAAGAACAAAAATGTTAAAAAAAAAAAAAAAAAAAAAAGAAAGAAAGAAAAGAAAAGAAACCAAAAACCCGGGACTATCATTCACAACTAATCTAGATATTCTAATTACTACAAAATTTAGAAATGCTATGAGCTGGGGCTGTGGAGATGGCTCAGCAGTTAAGAGCACCGGCTGCTCTTCCAGAGGTCCTGAGTGCAATTCCCAGCACCCACATGGCAGATCACAGCTGTCTGTTCCAGGAGATCTGACAGGCTCATACAGACATACATTCGGGCAAAAAATGTGAAATAAAAATGAAGAAGAAAAGAAAGCAGGCTGGGTAAGTCATGAGGAACAAGCCAGGAAGCATTCCATGCACTCTTCATCAGTTCCTGTCCAGCTTTAAAACCAAAACAAAACCCAACCAAAACAAAAAAAGGCTACAAGTTTATAAGTTACATGCTCCCTTTCCACAGGAAATCAGTATTTCTTTCTGCTAATGATTAAAACAATGTAGCACAAGGTGGGGGGTTCCTAAAGAGCTCACTATCACTATTTACTTTCACTCACAACCTCACAATATACTTAAATGAATTTTTGTTTTGTTTTGCTTTCTGCGTAGCCCGACTATCCTGGTTGATCAGGCTGGCCTCAAATTCACAGAGATCCACTGCCTCTGCTGCCACCAGTGCTGGGATTATAGGCCTGTGCCCCCAAGCCCAGTTGAATGGGTTTATAGAGACTATGACTGAAGTTACACTAGGTCAAATAAAGTACTGGACTAGTTCTGCTCTTTTCCTGTATTAGTCCAAACAAAAGCCTGGTATGGTGGTGCCACCCAGACCCCAAGAGAAACAGAAGCCACAAGCTCATTAGTAGTTAAATTACAAGTCTGAGGCCAGTTGATTCCTTCTCCTGCCCTGCCCTTCCCCACCCCCCAGCTGGGGCTACATGATGTTCTACCTCAAAATACCAAAGACAAGAAGTTAAAATCCAAAGTGCCACTGATTACTGCAGTTTTAGTAACATCTATCCATCCATCTCTCTACCTATCTATCAAATCTTACAGATTAATTTATTACATATACAGTGCTCTGCCTGCATGTACACCTGCACGCCAGAAGAGGGCACCAGATCTCATTATAGATGGTCATGAGCCACCATGTGGTTGCTGGGAATTGAACTCAGGACCTCTGGAAGAGCAGTCAGTGCTCTTAACCTCTGAGCCATCTCACCAGCCTTATTTTCTTATTTACTTACTTACTAATTTACCTGCTTATTGCTTTGTTTGATCACCAAGACAGTGTTACGACATAGCTTAAATTGGCCTTCAACTCAGGTTTTTCTGCCTGATCATCCTCACTGCTGGCATTTTGGCATGTCCACCAAGCCCAGTTTTCTTTCCCTTTATATGCTTAGATACACATATATGTGTGTATCTCACACACATATGTGTGTGTGAGATATATAATATGTGTACATATGTATGGATATGGATATATGATGTATGTGTTGTATCTGGTACACAATATAGAAATAGGAAATTTATTAAGAAATATTGCCAGGCATGGCACACCTTAATCCCATTACTTTGGGATTAAGTAATGGCACTAAAACGCAGATTGCTCTGAGTTTGAGAGCAGCCTGATCAATAAAGCAAGTACAGGACAGCCAAGGCTACTTAGACAAAGCCTGTCTCGAAAAGCCGAATGAATGAATGAATACCAAATTATAAATATTGGTGAAGAAGGCTGGGCATTCGAACTTAACAAATATTTTCAACACATTAGAAAAACCTGGTGTATGCCAATTAAGAGGTAGATGTCACCCTGAAGTATATAGCCAGTTGAGGTCACCCTGTCTCAAAATCCACATCTAGCTGGGAACGGTATTTCATAACTATAATTTCAGTTCTTGGAAGGCTAAAGTGGTATGTATGATCACCATACTATAAGTCTGAGAGGCAGCCTGCGTTACACAGTGAGCATAGTGAGCATAAGATACAGAAAGAGATCTGTCTCAAGGCACAAGGAAGAAAAAAAACAACAACAACACTTACCGTTCTTTTCATGCAAAATGATAGGTGATGCAGTCTTATCATCCAGCAAGTCAGAAGGAGAGGCATAGTATTTCAGATTCATTAAATGACCTATTATAATATTAATTATGGCATCTTTGTTAATAAATTATACATTTAAACAAGCATTCCTACCATTTGTGGTGGTATTCACCTATAATCTCATCACTTGGAAGGGACAACAAGCTAAGGAGTCTTGACTATATGAAACCCTATCTGTGACTAAAAGAAAAGGCTAGGGATAGCTCACTGGAGAATGTTAATATCCCCCATACTTTTCCCAATACTTCTACACACACACACACACACACAAATATTTAGTGTGGTGGCTCACACTAGTCTAAGATTACAGGAGGAATGCCAAGCTGTTATATAGTGAGTTCAAAACCACCTTGGAAGAGAGAAAGCCTGATTAAATCTAAAAAAAAAAAAAAGAAGAGTGGGTTAAAATTTAATTCAGTTGACAGAGTATTTGCTGACCAAACCTGAGCCCTGGGCTTGAGCCCCAGCACTGCATAAAACCCAGAATCTGGAGCTGGAGAGGAGGCTCACCAGTTAAGAGCACAGAGAACCCATAAGGTGGCTCACAAGCATCTGTATGTAATTTGAGCTCCAGGGGATTAAATGCCCTCCTCTGGCCTCTACAGTAACAGCACGCACAGACATCTGTACAAACAAAATGTTCATATTCATTTAAAAAAAAAAAAATGGGGGCTGGAGAGATGGCTCAGTGGTTAAGAATACTGTCTGCTCTTCAAAAGGACCCGGGTTCAATTCCCAGACCCACATGGCAGCTCACAACTGTCTATACCACCAATTCCAAGGGACCTGACACCTTTACACCTAAAATAAAATGGGGGATGCATTTCTATAAGCCCATATGCAAAAAAAAAAAATTCCATGGGTCCAGTGAGCTAGAATACCAAATAAAGATATTTGCAACTAAGTCTGAAAACTAGAGTTCTCTGAGACCTATTATGCTAAAAGAATAGAACTGACTCCAGTGAATTGTCCCCTGACCACCACAGACTTCATACACACACACACACACACACACACACGAGAGAGAGAGAGAGAGAGAGAGAGAGAAGAGAAAGACAAAGAGAGACAAAGAGAAGACAGTTGCACATATGTAAAAAGTCATAAAGTCATGTTCTAAACCAGCTTATGAAATATGACAAAAGATTATTGATTCTGGGAACAATATATCTCACACAAATAAAAAAGGGGGAAAGGCATTAACATTTAGAAAAGTCATTACAAATTACTGGTCATTTCTCATTGAGCTTATGTCTTCACAAACTCAAGGTAAAATGAAAAGTAATATTTCCTCGGGGCTGGGCGGTGGTGAAATAGCTGGCCTAGCAAGCACAAAGCTCTGGTTTTGTGTCCCAGCACTGCAAAAGAACAACAAAAAGTAACAGGGAGCTGAAAAAAATGGCCCAGTGAGTATAAGCATGCTTGCAATGCAAGCATGAACACCTGAGTTGGGATCCCAACACTCACGCAACGCAAAACACCAAGCACGACAGTCTGAGCTACACATGGGCAATCCTAGCACCATGCAGGGTAACAACAGGAAGGTAACTGGCAGCCTAGGTCCAGGATCTGGGAAACCCTGTCTCAAGGGAATAAGGCAGAGTAGAAGAGTAGGCTACCTGTCCTCCTCTGGCCTCCACACACAAATATGCACACTACATTCACATACTTACTAAAATACACGTGATCCTTAAGCTAAAACTAGACATTTTCCAAATAATGAAAATAGGGTAACGTACCCCCACTCCGCGGAGTGAGATAGCCAACACTTCCATGAAGAATCTTATCCAAGGGAGTAGCATTAGTTGCCTTCCTACAAGACAAATGATCTATGTGTGACTGAAATCAGTACCTGACAGTTTTAGTCAACAGTTTCACACCGAGTTAAGTTCATTAAAGTTTTATAATACTACCAAAATGAATCTACCTTGTAATTACATATATGAAGTACATCTCATCTTTAATAAAAGGAGGCTATTTTCAAATAAACATCAGTATGTAATGGAGAAAAAAGTAACCTAAGGTAGGTATGTATATGCCCATAATTCTATAGCTAGAAATGTTTATACTGGTGCATCCCATATGTCAGCCAGTCTGGGTGTCCTAGAAACACTCCGTCTCAAATTAATAAAAAATTACACTGGACAACTATCAGATAATGAATCAAAGTTTAAAAATATTTCAGATAAAATCTATGGAATAACAATCAATAATTCAGTGATAATTGAGTTATCTCATAATTATCAATGAGTTTCTGAGTAAACATACTCAGAAAAGGAATACAATAATCATTTGGGAAGCAACAGGAAATGGAGAGTACGTATAATAAAGATATATGCTACATATGTCTTTACATAGTTATATGTATTTACATAGTTACATAGTTATATGTAATCTTTGTACATCTACAAATGTAAAAATTAAGACATTAAAAATGCCCTAGATTGGGGGCTGGAGAGAAGGCTCAGTGGTTAAGAGCACTGGCTGCTCTTCCCAGAAGACCTGAGTTCAATTCCCAGAACCTACACTGCAACTCACAACTACAGATCTGACACCCTCATACAGATAGATATATATGCATGTAAAACCAAAGCACATAAAATAAAAATATAATAAATCATTTTTTTAAAATGTCATGGATGATAAACAAAGAGAGTTACAGAATGGCCTCACTAGCCAGTCTTACCAGTACATAATTGCCATTTTAGAAAGGTCTTGTTCTAAGGATTGGAGAGCCAAATACATTTTAGTCTTCAGTTTGCTAGAGAGTAGATGAGGAGAAAATGAGAAAAACAGTTGAAAAATAAGCACATACAAGCACTGTCACGAGCCAGGCATGGTGGCACACACTTTTGATCCCAAGCACATGAGAAGCAGAGGCAAGCTCATCTCTCTGAGGTCAGGCCAGCCTGAGGTTACTCAGTGAGACTCTGTCTCAAAACAACACCACCAACAAAACCACTGACATGGAAACCCTCAAGGGTTGGAACCAACTAAAATGTTCTACTCTTTAAAAAAAAAAAAAAAAAAAAAAGCGAAAACTCAGTAGGGCACAGTGGCACAGGCCTGTAATCCCAGCACTCAGCAAGGAAGAGGTAGGCAGGTAAGAGTTCCAGGGCAACCTGGTCTACAAAGCAAGTAAAAAAAACAAAAAAGCAAACAGCAGCAAGGTGTGGCTTGTACACCTTTAACCCCAGCACTCAGGAAGCACATCTCTGGGAGTCTGAGGCCAGCCTGTTTGGTCTACATAGTGAGTTCCAAGACAGCCAGAGTCACAAAGTGAGACCCTGTTATAAAAAGAAAAACCAAATAAATAAATAAAATAAAAACAAACAAAGCTGGACATTGCCTCACATGCCTATTAAATCACAGCATGTGTGATGAAAGAATTCCAGTCTATCCTCAACTACATATTGAGGTCAAGCCTGGGCTACTATACTTCTTTCCTCAAAAACAAACAAACAAACAAACAAACAAACAAACAAACAAAAAACCAAGGTTTATTTTTAAAACTACCAGAGCTTATGTCTAAAAGGGCCAAGCAGTTTAATAGAATCCAGTTAGGTTAATGAGGAGAGGAAACTAGCCCCATGTCCTGGAAATCAACACACTGAAAACATCTTAACAAAGTATATTCTACCTTTTCAAATTTAAAGTCATTAAAAGCAGGCAATGCCCATTTCAGATAAATACCTTAGGAGACAGAAAAAATTAAAAATAAAATAATTGGGCTGGAAAGATGGCTCAGTCCTGAGTTCAATTGCCAGCAACCACATAGTGGCTCATAAACATTTAACTGACATCTGATGCCCTCTACTGGCATCCAGGCATACATATAAGACAGAACACTCACACATTAAATAAATAAATTTTAAAAAGTAAAATAAATAATACTTTAGGGACTAGAAAGATGGCTCAGTGGTTAAGAGCACTAACTGCTCTCCTGGAGGACACAGGTTCAATTCCCAGCACCCACAGGTAGCTCATGACTACTATTATTCCAGTTCTATGGGATCTGGCCTATTCTGGTCTCCACATGCACAGATTTGATACACAGACATACATGTAGGCAAAAACAAACTAACAAAAAAAAAAAAAAACAAACCAAAAAAAAAAAAAAAAAACCTAAAGTCAGAAGTTAAATTATAGATTACAATATGAATAGAAACTAGGAATAAACATACAGCAGAAAAAAAAAATGTATAACTCAACTAGCAACCAACTCACAAACTTACACTTTTTTTCCAAAATGGAATAAATGAAATTACTTACTTGTCTCCTGGAAGGTTATACAGATTAACAAGACCCTTAAGGTGCTTAGAAAACTCATCAAAATTCTTTTCCCTATAGGAAGTTCAGGAAAGTGGGAAAAAAAGAGAATACAATAGGAAATTACTACTTTATTCTACAAAAACATGGCTATATAAAACTCATTTTGATAATCTGGTCACATCATTATCCCCAAAAGCTTCTTTCTGGATTGCTTTGGTCTTTTGTTTTTTAGGGTTTGTGTGTGTGTGTGTGTTTCCATGACAGGGTTTCTCTGTGTAGCCCTGGCTGTCCTGGAATTCTGTAGAGCAGGGTGGCCTCCAACTCAGGAGATCTGCCTGTCTCTGCCTTCCAAGTGCTGGGATTAAAGGCGTGTGCCACCACTGACTGACTCCCATTTGGTTTTATATTCAATCAAAAATAGAAAAAAATTGAGGCTGGAGAGATGGCTCAACAATTAAGAGTGATGTGTAGTGGAAGTTTTGGTTTCTTTAAAAACTTAGTTATGGGGCTGAGAAATGGCTCAGCGGTTAAGGGCACTGTCTGCTCTTCCAGAGGTCCTGAGTTCAATTCCCAGCAACCACATGGTAGTTCACAAACATTTATAATGTGATCTGATGCCCTCTTCTGGCATGCAGGTATACATGCAGATAGAGTATTCATATACATAAAATAAATAAAACATTAAAAAAAAAAAAACCTCAGTTATGTTAATGTGAACAGGCTTTTCTTTCAATCCCAGGTGTAGGATATGGACTTGCTTTTAATTTAAAGCATCCTGCAGCTAGGAGTTGGGTGTGGTCTTGACAGCTGGTAATAGCCTCCAGCAGGCTAGGAGAGGCACATGATCTTTGTCAGCTATAAATAGTTTAATTCTGAGGACTTGGAGACTGTATAAATATGAGAACACAGAATTGTAAGAGGAGATGGACAGATGGAAAGAAGGCTTTGGGGACACTGAGAAAGAGGATGCTGGTTACCCAGACTGCCGGATATTCTGATGACTGAGATTGGTATTGCCCCAAAAGAACTTGACAACCCTAACCAGCCGGAACTAAGTATAAAGGGGCCTAAGTGCCCCTTTCCATTTTAACCTTCTTTCTCTCCTATCTATGATGGGGGGTGGGAGGTTGGAAGGGAGTAGGGACTTAAGGAACCCCAAATAAACTAGAGTTTAAAAATCAGTGCCTACAGTGCTGGCTGCTGGTTCCAGAGAACCTGAGTTCAATTCTTAGCACCCTACCCTACAACAGTCTGTAATTCCAGTTACAAGGCAGCTGATACCCTCTTTTGACCTCCACAAGCACTGGGTGCTTATGGTGTAGACAATTTCATACACATAAAATTTAAAAACAGAAAACAAGAGACAAGAGGGTTGGTGAGAGGAGTGTGAATTCATGAGAGGTGAGTGAGTTCATGGGATCCGAGGCAGGAGGATTGTGAGAAGAGAGTGAGTTCATGGGATCCGAGGCAGGAGGATTGTGAGAAGAGAGTGGATTCATGGAACCTGAGGCAGGAGGATTGTGAGAAGAGAGTGGATTCATGGAACCTGAGGAAGGAGGATTGTGAGAGGAGTATGAGTTCACAACCAGCCTGAGCTACAAAGCAAAACTTGATCTCAAAGCCAAAGAGAGAAGGGAGAGTTGAGGGAAAAGGGGGGGGGGGGGGGGGAAGAAAAAGGAATAGGTCGAAAGCTACGGCTGAATGATACCAGTGCCATAAATGGAAAAGTGAGTCTAAGAGATCCAGTTACACGGTAGAGCAACCAGCAAGCCAGAATGGAGCCCCAGGTTCAATCCCATGCATACACACATAAAGTTATGTTTAGCCCCTAAACAATGAACCTAATTTAAATGAATCATGTTTGTTTGTTTTTTACTTTCCCTTTTTAACATGTGCCTAAGGCTAGGTCCACAAAATGTTTGATAGAAAATGTGATAATGAAAATACATGAACTGGAAAAACAGACTACAGTCATACACTACCTACACGGAGGAAGATGGCAGTGGTTATTCTAGAAGCTGATCACATACTAAAAACACTCCTGTGTTCAGATACATGACAGAATAATGAATACATTCCAGTGATGTCTGCTTTCTTTGATCCCTAGATTCAGGCTTTAAATTTTATTCAAATGAGCTTCTGTAGATTAGAACTCAGAATGCAACACATGGTAAGGAGTAGAAAGAAAAAAAGTCATCAAATTTAACAACTATCTGTTTCAATCTTTGCTTTATTTTTTGAGACAGAGTTCCTCTGTGTAGCCTGGCTATCCTGTAACTCACTCTGTAGGCCAAGCTGGCTTCGAAGTCAAGATCACTTGCCTCTGCCTCCTAAGTGCTGGGATTAAAGATGTACACCAGCCACCAGGCTGGTTCTCAATCTTAAAGGAAAACAAGCCTATAACAAACTAAACCTCACAACAATACTTCATTCTCCATGCTGTAAGCATTTAAGCACAATAGCCCAGGGCCATTAAAAGAAATAGGAGCAGAGGCAAGATATATTCCCTAAACATACTATTATTATGCATGCTGTGACTAAAAATATGAGGTAAAGGTAACTTGTGTTCTAAATCTCCCCCTTCTAAACACTTACAAATTAGCTTTAGAATATCACCAATTCCTAAATTAATACAATCTTCTACTCCAGGTGACAGCAGGAAATATTCTCATATTCTGGAGTATTTTAATTACAAATTCTATAAAGTAGTTACATGTAGTGAAAACTGTGTAATTTTGGCTTCGTTAAAATACACAGAAATCAGCCAGGTGTAGAGGCGCACATCTGTAATCCCAGCACTCGGGGAGGTAGAGGCAAGTGGATCTTCTGAGTTTGAGGCCATTCTAGTCTACAAAGCAAGTTCAGGACAGCCAAGGCTACACAGAGAAACCTTGTCTTGAAAAAAAACAAAACAAAACAAAACAAAACAAAAAAAACCCACCACAAATATTATGGGAATATGTTTTTGTTTTAATCCCAAGTGTAGGGATATGGAACTGCTTGAAAGCAGCTGACTATGATTTGCCTCTTGCTCTAACAAGGGCATGGTTTTGCCAGCTGCACAGTTTCTGGGAGTGTGATGTTTGGAATTCTGAACTCTTCGGAGGATATATCAATGCTAGGGCCCTAAGAAGAAGGGTTGCTGTTGTTGGCTGGTTGGATGCTATTGGTTTCAGTTTGTCAAAAAGAAATTAGATATCCTGACAGAAAAGATCAATTTTGCCCCAAGGAACTCGATGGTCCTAATCAGCAGGAAGTAGTTTAACAACAGCATCGCTCCTTTCCCCTCTATCCTTTTTTCTCTCCTATCTAGTGTTAGAGGGTTGAAAGAGAAGAAGTGAAGGGGTGGAGAAGGGTGGAAGAAAGGAATCCACAAAGTAGCAAACGCCAGTTAGTTATATAGTTTATTTTACATTACTACCTTTTATTTTTTTATTATTTTTATTTATTTACTTTTTTTTAAAGATTTATTTATCATGTATACAATGCTCTGTGTGCATGTACAGAAGAGGGCACCAGATCTCATTATAGATGGTTATGAGCCACCATGTGGTTGCTGGGAATTGAACTCAGGACCTCTGGAAGAGCAGACAGTGCTCTTAACCTCTGAGCCACCTCTCCAGCCCCTTTATTTACTTTTATGTGCTTTGGTGTTCTGTTTGCATGTATGTCTGCCTGTCTTTGTGAGGGTGTCAGATCCCCTACAACTGGAGTAACAAACAGTTGTGAGCTGCCATGTGGGTACCAGGAATTGAACCCTATCCTCTGCTCTTAACTACTGAGCCATCTTTCCAGCCCCAATGTTTATTTTAGATGTATCTTGGGCTAGTCTGATACTATGTAGCCCAAAGCTTAACTTGGTAGCAATTCCCCTACACTGGCCTCTGGAATGCTGGAATGATTACAGATGTATATATACCAGCATGTTTGATCATATTACTGGTTTCCGGTTTTGGTTTTTCTTCTTTCATTTTTCTTGTTTGTTTGTTTTATTTTTTTTTTTTTCAAGACAGGGTTTCCTGACTGTCCTGGATTCAGGTCTTTGTAAACCAGGCTGGCCTCGAACTCATAGAGATCTTCCTGCCTCTGCCTCCCAAGTGCTGGGATTAAAGGCGTGTGCCACCATCTCTTACAGAGAACCCAGGTTTCCTTCCCAGTACCCACATGGTAGCTCACAACTGTTCAAAGACACATATGTAATAAGCATTCATGTATGCAGGCAAAATACTCAATACATAAAATAAACCTAAAAACCAAAAATTTTAAAGGTTGAAATTTGGCATATTTGGCCATAAATACAACAAACTGCTAATGGAGAATCCTGAATATAAAACCTACTTCCTCAAAGTGAAAAATCTTTCTATGACATCCACAAGTGGTACCTGAGCATTCCATTATGTTGATGTTCGAAACAAAGTTGAACTTCCTCAAATTGCCACAAAGTCTTAAGTTTGGGTTTAAATTTAAATATGAGAATCTCACTCAATTCAAAGGGAAAAATAAAGATAGTAGGAAAGGCAACCAAAAGATAAAAGCCTGTCCTCAAGGCTACTACTTTTATTGTGACAGATTATAATATATACAGCTTCTTCTCAAAGTTGAAGTGAAAGGCTGTTCTTATGGTATAGATTCAATGTTGGGGTTCTGTGATGGTTAATCTTAATTCTTAATTCAATGGCATTTACAATCACCATGGAGACAAGTCTGCACATAAATGTAAGGGATTATCTAGGTTAAATCACCTGAAGTGGCAAGACCCATTGTAAGCTGTAGGTGGAATCACCCCATGAGCTAATAAGGTCCCAGACTGAATAAAAGAAGAAAAAAAGAAAAATGAAAGAATTAGAAAGCAAGAGAGGCATGGTGGCAAACACCTTTAATGCCAGCACTGGAGGATCAGAGACAGGGTTTCTCTGTGTAGTCCTGGCTGTCCTCAAACTCCCTACTCTGTAGGTCAGGCTGGCGTCAGACTCAAGAGATCCACCTGCTCCTGTGTGCTGGAATTAAAAGCATGTGTGCAACCTAGCATGCCTATCGTTCTAGTCACTTTTGATCCACAAAGAATTCCTATTAGTTCAAAGATGCTGTTCAGAGATTCTATTAATACTTTTACCCAGTTGTGATTTTTGTCCTGCAGGACATTTGACACTGTGTGTATAGATACACAGGTATATACACATAAACAAAAATACAATTATGTATGTGTATGCATAGTTTTGTTTGATTTTTTTGTTGCTTGAAGAAACTGAACCAAGGTCTTACACACTAGTCAAATGCCCCACTACTAAGCTACTTCTCTAAATCATACAAAAATACACAATAGAGTCGATACTATTGGCAACTACAAAGAGAGGCCAGGGATGCTGTTCAATGTCCTAAGTTTAGCAAAGCAATGCCAGTAAGGCAACTGTGATCTTAGTACTTAGAAGAGGGAGGCACAAGAGCAGGAGTTCAGGATTACCCTAGCTACAAAGTGAGTGTGAGCCTAACGTGTCTCAAAAAGACACACAGCAGGGCTACTGGCACACGCCTGTAATCACGGTACAGCTCCGTGTGAGTTTGAGGGCAACCAAATCTACAAATAAAGAGTTCCAGGCCAGCCAGAGCTATGATACCCTGCCTCAAAAATGAAAGAGGGAAAAAAAAAAAAGGACACAAAATTACCTACAATACTAAGGGTCAGACATTCCTTTTTTTTTTTTAAAAAAAGACGTCTTTCTTTATTATGTATACAATGTTCTGCCTGCATGTGTGACTACACAACAGAAGACAGCACCAGATCTATTACAGATGGTTGTGAGCCACCTCGTGGTTCCTGGGAACTGAACTCGGAACCTCTGGAAGAACAGCCAGTGCTCTTAACCTCTAAGCCATCTCTCCAGCCCAGTTCAGAAACTCTTAACACGGGTAAAAATCATCATGACTCAAGGCTGAGTGTGATAGTGTTTATAATCAGCATTCTAGAAACAGAGACAGGAAAGCTCAGGAGAATTAGGAGTTCAAGGTCTGAGGTATACAAAACCCTGGAGTCAACACCAAGTGCGCGCGCGCGCACACACACGCACACACACACACACACACACACACACACACACACAAAAGGAAGGCCAGGCATAGCGGTGATACACACCTTTAATCCCAGCACTTGGCAGGCAGAGGCAAGCAAGTTTGAGGCCAGTCTGGTCTATACAGTGAGTTCCAGAACAGTCAGGAGACTATGTAAAGAGACCCTATTTCAAAACACCAAACAAACAATAATAAGGTTTAAAAAAAAAATTAAAAATTCAAGGCCAGCCTGGACTATATAGTAAATTTTTTAGGGCCAGTCTCAGCCACATGCTAAGACCTTACCTTAAAAAGAGCTAAGAGTAGTCGAACATACCTCTAATCCCAACATTTAAGAGGTAGAGGCAGGATTAGGAATTGAAGATCATCCTTGGCCATACAGAGTTCTGAAGCCTGTCTAGACTACATGAAACCATGTCTCAAACAAGAAACGAAAAAAAGTTAAATTAACTCAATTCTAAACACAAACAGGAACAGAGAAAGGCTAGTCAAAAACTAAATTCATAGCCAGGCAGTGATAGTGCATGCCTTCAATCCCAGCACAGACAGGCAGATCTCTGAATTTGAGGGCACCCTGGTCTACAGAGTGAGTCCTAGTACAGCCAGAGCTAAACTAGAGAAACCCTGTCTCAAAAAAACAAAATGAATGAATGAATGGATGGATGGATGAATGAATGAATGAATATCTATCTCACAAGTCCAAATGATGTGGGGTTCTGGGCTGGACAGGACTCTAAAGCAGACCCTCTATCCATCTCCCTCCAAAGAGGAGCAGGATTATGTGCCAGATTACCAATACTAATATTATCTCCTTACCTTAACTGCTGTACAAGCTCTGGACAGCTCTGAAATAAAAAAATATATGTTAAAGCAATAAACTAACAGAATTAAAAACATCAAAAGCTTAATATTAATAGTGCATGCTTTAAAACAAAAAACATTAAAGCTACAGAAAGCCCTTATATTAAGATAGCAAAAGCTGTGTGTGTGTGTGTGTGTACATGGAGGACACAGTTGTCGTTTTCTATCCCTCTCTTTCATATGTTCTGAGACAAGGTCTCTTGCTGACCCTGGAACTTACCCTGGGACTTGGTTTCCCTGAAGCTAGCTGGCCAGCAAGCATCCAGGACCTGCCTGTCTCAGTCCCACCAGCTCCTAGCACTGGGGTTAGAAACACCTGTCACATGGTGCTAAGGATCTGAACTCAGGTCCTCAGGCTTATGCAGAAAGCATTTTACCCACAGGTCATCTTGCTAGCCACTCAAAAAGCCTTTTTCTACTTGCAAACCATGAACTTGGGTAGGATATTAAAAATCAAAACAAATGAAATTGTAAGAGTCACTACTAGTTTGTTTAAACATTAGGATCTTTCTTCCACATCATCTCTGGAATCTATATGAATAGTCTATTTTACATCCATTCCTATCAGAGAATTTTTCATATTATCTGTCTTGTTTATAATCACTTTTGATAGGAACTGAAAGACTGTTTCTGTATCCTGACTATTTATTGTTCAACCCAAGCTCTACGTTGTTAGTATGAAATAAAGAGGGAACTTCCAGTTACGAAAGCCCTTGGATGATGTCAGAGAAGAAGGACCCATTACTCTAAATTGTATTCTAAACCTACCAAATGTAGCCCATCACATCATCTCTACAGTGGCTCACGAAAAAAACCCTAAAAGCCAAGCTATACAGACCCCAACAATATATTTTTCATTATTCTCCTACATAAACCCCATAGATTCCAGTGAAATATCGACACATACCACAGGATTCTCCCCATGGTGAGCCACTTTTACATCACAAAGCTGTCCTGCAGGATCTAACTGCACTTCCACATAGAACATATCTGACGTGATGTAACATTCAGTGCCACTGGCACTGAGATGAGAGCCCAGTCTAGCAAGAACAAATCAAAACAAAAATTAATAGAAGACACATAATAAAGCTACCCAAAAGCAGCACTGCATTGTACATTTCTGCCCACAGATAAAATTACATACCCATTCTGTCTGGCTATTGATTCCAAACGATCAGTCATTGCTGGCAAAGATGTGACTATGAAAAAATGAGGGGAGAAGGGAGAAAAGGAATTCATAAAGAATATTCCAAATAAATGAGTATATCCATCCTTCCAAAGCCATAAATATATTCAATAGTTCAGACACTTATACTCTGCAGCAAGTTTATTATTAAGGCTTAGATGGGAACAAGTAATGAGTGAAGAACAGGGTAACATGATAACAGGGTAAATAAGTGATAAGAGCATAAGACTGATGCTCTTCATTGCCAATCGGACTGGATTTAGAAGCACCAAGGAAATATACTGCTGTACGTATCTTTGAGGATTTCTACAGAGAGTTAACTGAGGAGATAAGACCCACTTTGAATATGGGTAATTAAAAGTCCTGGACTGAGCCGGGCACAATGGTGCACGTCTGTAATCCCAGCAACTCAGGGAGGCAATGGCAGGCAGATCCCTGTGAGTTCAAGGCCAGCCTGGTCTACAAAGCAAGTCCAGGACAGCCAAGGCTACACAGAGAAACCTGTGAAAAAACAAAGTTAAAAGAAAAGAAACAAAAAGTTCTGGACTGAATACAAAGACAAAGGAGAAAGAGCTGCACACCAGCATTCATCACTGTATCTGACTGCAGTCGCATTGTGACCTGAGCATCTGCCTAACACTCTGGTCACCATGCCTTCCCTCAAACTGTAAGGCAAAAAGCAAACCTTCCTTCATAAAGTGCTTTTTCTAAGTAATTTTATCACAGAAATAAAAAAGTCAATATATAGATCTATTTGAAAAATTACGGAGCTTACAGTGGTGGCACAAGATTTTAATCCCAACACTCAGGAGGCAATGGTGGGCCTAAGTCTAAACAGAGTTTGAGGACAGCCTGGTCTGCAGAGCGAGTTCCGGGACAACTAGGACAACTGTCTTGAAAATTAGTTAATTAATTAGAAAAAAAATTATGGGGCCAAGACAGGCATGCTACCACACATCTACAATGACAGCTAACTAACATTTGACAGAAACGAAGGAGGAGTTCAAAGCCAGCCTTAGCTACAGAGTAAAACCCTGTCTCAAAACAGAGAACTCAGCTTGGTGGCGCACACCTTTGATCCCAGCACTGAAGGGGGCAGAGGTAGGCAGATCTCTGTAAGCTAGAGGCCAGCCTGGTCTACAGAATGAGTCCAGGACAGCCAAGGCTACACAGAGAAACCCTGTCTCAGAAAGGTAGAAGCCATGGCTCAAGAAGACTGCCTGCCTAGTATGTGAGGTCCTGGCTTTGACTTCCACACCAAACAAAATAAAGATGAAATCAACCCAAGCATCTATGAACAGATGAATCAATAAACAAAATGTGGACTGAAGGTGAGGCATGATGGCCTTACTGATACAGGACCAGCACTTAGGAGGTAAAAGAAAAGGTGATCAGGAATTCAAGGTCATCTTTGGCTACATAAGGACATTTTGACCTGCCTGGATTATATGCAACTCTGTCTCAAAAGGAGTAGAGAGTGGCTGGAGAAATGACTCAGCAATTAAGTGCACTTGTTGCTCTTGCAAATGACCCAGGTTAAGTTCTCAGTATCCTGACATGACATGATGGTTCCCAACCATTCAAAATACCAGAGGATCTGACTACCTCATGACCTCCACTGGCACTATATATTCAGATAGTACCCACATATGCATGAAGACAAAACATTCATACACACAATAAATAAATCTAAACAAATTTAAAAAAAAAACAAACAAACAGAGGGCTAGAGAGATGGCTTACAGGTTAAGAGCACTATCTGCTCTTCTAGAAGTCCTGAGTTCAATTCCCAGCACCTACATGGTATCTCAGAATCATCTATAATGAGATCTGGTGCCCTCTTCTGGCCTGTAGGCAGAATACTATACACATAATAAATAAATAAATCTTAAAAAAAAAAAAGTACAACAACAAAAGGTAGTATGGATATAGTAGTATTCCTCTCCCTTCCCCCAGTACTGACTGCCTTGCACATACCAGTCAAACATTATTATTTAATGCTTAAAAATAAAGTTATACTCCTGTATGACAGCATACACTCATAATCCCAGCACTCAGAAGATAGTCAAGGGGCTGGAGAAATGGCTCAGAGGTTAAGAGTACTGCTTGCTCTTCCAGAGGTCCTGAGTTCAATTCCCAGCAACCACATGGTGACTCACAACCATCTATAATGAGATCTGGTGCCCTCTCCTGGCATTCAGGTGTACATGGAGGCAGAACACTGTATACATAATAAAGTAAATAAATCTAAAAAAAAAAAAAAGAAAGAAAAAGAAGATAGTCAAGAATAAGGACTTGAAATAGTGAGACCCCATCTCAAAAAAACCAAAAGTAACAATAGATAAATGTGTCAAGCCAGGATTGGTGGTGCACACCTTTAATTCAAGGGAGGCAACTTTCTGTGAGTTGAAGGTCTACACAGTGAATTCCAGGCCAGCCAGGGGAACACAATGAAACCCTGTCTCAAAAATAAAACAAACATACATATATAATAAATGCTTCAAAAATGAGATAATTTTTGAATTGGAAAAATACTTACCTTGCAGGCCTGACAACTAAACCAGAACCCACAGCAAAAAGAAACCAACTCATTAAAGATTTTCAATCTCAATGAGCATTGTTACATAAGAACATTAACATATACCACACACATACAGACATACATGAATCAGAAACAAGTCAAAAATTTTAAAACTTCAGAACAAGCTCATTTCAACTCCATAAATAAAAATAAAAGCAATATCTAGCATAGATAATTATCTACTATAATTTATATTTCTATTTAAGTTTTAAAAATCCTCCTTAATGTGAGTTTTAAGATCAGCCTATTTCAGCCTAGTGTGGTGGTACTCACCCGTGGTCCCAGCACTTGGGGAGGCAGAGGCAGATGGATCTCTGTGAGTTTGAGGCCAACAGGATCTATAAAGTGAGTCCAGGACAGCTAAGGCTAAAACAAGAAACCCCGTCTCAAAAAAAACAAAACAAACAAACAAACAAAAAAGATCAACCTATTTCAAAGGTGGGTACAAACCTTTGAGAGCCTTCTGCAGTGTCTCCAAACAGCTGACCAAATGCTGATGCCCTCCAGAACTCATTACGACCCTCTTCTCCTGTATCAAATCACAAAACCAATGTTTCAGATAAATACACATGTTATCCTATTAGACTGAAAATAGACTGCAGATTTCTTTTCTTTTGAGACAAGGTTTCTAGCCCAGGCTGTAGCCAAGGATGACCTTGAACTCATATCCCCATCTCCGGAGAACATTGGTTTTTTTGGATGGGGTGGGGCAGATTTCCTAACTTTTACATTTGTAGGCATGAGATAAAAAGGTGTGTGGACACACAGAATTAAGAGTAAAATGCCTAGTTTGAGTCTGCCCTTCTGGGTTCTGGATTCTGGGTTCAAATTCAGGCCACTACTACTGGCAGCAAGTCCTTTAACCATTGGACAATACCACCAGCCCAAAGTATTTCAGCTTCTTTTAGACACTCCTCTTATAGCCTAAAATGGCGATCATGCTGAGATTAGAGGTGAACACCACCAAGCCCAGCTAGTCCACAAACTCTTTTTTTTTTTTTTAATTCATTTTAATGCATACTCTATCTGCATGTACACCTGTGTCAGAAGAGGCATCAGAGCCCATTATTGATGGTTCTGAGCCACCATGTTTATGCTGGGAATTGAACTCAGAACCTCTGGAGAAAGAGACAGCACTCTTAACCACTGAACCATCTCTCCAGCCCATCTACAGACTCTTAACTGTTATTCTGTTCATCTACCTAGGGAAGGAAAAGTTCATATAGATGAGTACATCCATAATAATATGTGAGAGTAAAAATAAAGCTATTTAAGCTCTTTAAGAATCCAAATGTCATCATGAGAGCTACTGCCTACAGGGAGACAACATCGACAGGTGTGGTGGTACATGTCTTAATCCCAAGAGGATGGTATCTATGAGTTTACGGCCAGACTGGTCTACAAGGCGAGTTTCAAGACGACAAGGCTTGAAGACGACTGAGACCCTGTTTCAAGAAACAAAATACATGGCTGGCAGTGGTGGCTCACACCCTGAATCCCATCACTCTGGGAGGCAGTGGCAGAGGCAGGCAAATCTCTTGTGTTTGAGGCCAGCCTGGTCTAGAGAATGAGTTCAATGACAGCCAGGACTAGCTACACAGAGAAATCTTGTCTCAAAACAAACAAACAAACAAACAAACAAACAAACCTAACAACACCTTACATAGCCCAGAAGAGAGAACAGCACAGACCACAACTCAACATAGCTTATCTAACCTCACCAGGAAGGAAGGCTCTCCAAACATACCAGTCCCGAGAAATAATATTATGGTATAAGCACAGCTTTAAAAATTTTTTTTCTCATGCCTTACATAAATCTAGCACCTGGCCTTGCACTCTTGGCAAACCTGTCTCTTCCAGTGAATGCTGCGAGTATGAGCCACCGCACCCAACAATTATTGACAATTATTGATGATGACATTTATAGGCCTAAATTTAAGTATCTGAAGCTGCATATCTGGTAAGTACACACAAGAAGCCATGGTGACCAAACTTCAAGATACTATTATCACAAGAAAAACAGGACTTTAATAACTATTTGGCATTCCCCTTTCATATCATGTCTCCAATGACAGTATCTCTATTTTTAGTGTGGGAACTAAGCTAGGGCTTCATGTACAGTAAGCTAGCACTCTACCACGGAACTATATTCCTAGCCTGACAACACCATTTGCAGAACACTTTTTACCAGGAGTGGTGGCGCAAGCCTTTAATCCCATAACTTCGGAGGCAGCAGTTTGAGGCCAACCTGATCTACAAAAAGTTCCAGGACAGCCAGAACTCTTACAAGAGAAACTCTGTCTTGAAAAACTCCAAAAACAAACAAAAGAAACCCTTTTCACATTAGGTATGGTTTCCTTGAAGTGTTAAATGACCACCTTTGAATTGTCAGACTAGAAAAAAATAACACATTGATTTGATAATTTTCTAAAATTGTTACTTACATGTTGATGTGTACCTTTATGAACATATACCATGTATGTAAGTGCCTGTGGAGGCAATGAGCTTTCAAACCCCAAGAGACAGACATATAAATATACATTTTGTTTTTTAAGATAGGGTTTGACTGTATTGCCTTGGCTGTTCCAGAACTCAGTCTGTAGATCAAACTGGCCTTAAAATCAGAAACCTGCCTACTTCAGCCTCCTGAGTGCTAGGATTAAATACGTGCACCACCACTGCCTGGATTAAATCACTTTTAAAAATGTTTTGTGGGAAGTTAGGGAAAGGGTTCAGTGGTTAAAAGCACTTGCTGTATCTTACAGAGAGCCAGGGTTTAGCTCCTAATACCCACATGGTAATTCAAAAACCTATAACTGGTACCAGAATTTCCAAAATACAGGCAAATACTCAGAAACAAAAATAAAAATAAATTTACAAGGCATGGTGGCACAAAACTTTTACCCCAGCATTTGGGAGGCAGAGGCAGATCAATCACTGTGAGTTCAAGACCAGCCTGGTCTATACAGTACATTCCAGGCTATCAAAAGCCAACATAGTGAGACCCTATCTCAAAAAAAAAAAAGAAAGAAAGAAAAAGGAAAAAAAGAAGAAAGAAAGAAAGAAAAGAAGAAAAGGAAAGGAAAAAAGAAAAGAAAAGAAAAGAAAAGAAAGCAGGGTAGAGGGGCTAGAAGAAATGGCTCAGGAACTAAGAGCACTTGTTGCTCTAGCAGAGAACCCAAGTTTGATTCCTGGCACCTCCAAGGCCTCTCACAATCGCCTGTAACTCCAGTTCCATGAGACCAAACAGATGCCCTTTTCTGACCTCTGTGGCTACCAGGTATACAGTGCACATACATATAAAACAAAAAACAAAAACACCCATACATATAAAACAAAATAAATAAACTAAAAAATTTTAAATTAAAGGCATGCTGTGGTGGTGCATGTCCTTTAATACCAGCACTCAAGAGGCAGGGGCAGGTGGATCTCTGTGAGTTCCAGGCCAGCCTGGTCTACAGAGCTAGTTCCAGAATAGAAATAGCTACACAGAGAAACCCTGTCTCGAAAAAGCAATAAATACAGACAGACAGATAATTTTTTTAAAACTCCATTTTTAAAAGGAGATGGGTCAGCAATTATGAGTGTTTGCTGTTCTTGTAGAAGACCTCAGTTGAGCTCCCAGCACCCACATCAAACTACACACTTAAAAGTATATAAATGTTATTTTTAAAACTTAATGGAACAATGATACAAACTTTGAATGCCAGCACTCAAGAAGCAGAGGCAGGAGGATTACATGGCTGAAATCAGTTTGGAATATATGAGATCCTGTCTCAAAAAAGCAAATTACAGAACAACAAAAGGAAAAAACTAAAAATAATTTTTGTATGCAGATTAAATGAGGATGCACACGCCTTCATTTACAGAATTCATAATTTCAGAAACAGTTTTACCAGGGTGAAGATATAGTTCAGCTTGGAGAGAAATGGACCAGCACGCACAAAGCTCTGGCCTCAGTCTCCAGCAAGGCAGTAACCAGTCATAGTGGCCCTTGCCTGTGACCACAACACTCAGAGATGGGAAGGAGCATGTGGATATAAAGGTCATTTCAAGGTCACAGTCAATGTCTACATATGATTCTTACAACAAAACTATTTGGAAAAGCAAATAGGGGCTGGAGAGAATAGCTACTGTTCTCAGCACTAAGAGAACAGAGGACCCAGATTCGATTCCCAGCAGCCTGGTGGTGGCTCACAACCATCAGTAACTCAAGTTCCAAGGGATCTGATGACCTCCCACTTCTGACCCCCATGGGCACCTGCACACACATGGTACAAAGACATACATGCAGACAAAACACCCACACCTACACAATAAAAAAAAAAAAAAAAAAAAAAAACAAACCAACAACAAAAACTTAGATAAGCAAACTAGCATTATATGCTTCCATGAGGAAACAGAAAATCATAGAGATTATATAATTTGTTCAAAATCACATAAGTACAAGTACTGGAATGGAGCCTAAAATACAGCGGTTTGGTTTTGGCTTATTTTGTCTGTTGCTAATGCAAAAACTATGTACCTTACACACGCTAGGCAAACACTTGACCACTGAATTAGTTACACTCCTTGCCTCTAAACTACAGTTCCTTATTAATGAACTTAGTTCTTCTACTAGCGATGGTCTGATGGTTGGTCAGATAAATGGTAGTAAAGATGGTTAACTAGACTTACCCTGGAACCCAAGTAAACTTTTGTGGGGGGACAAAATATTCTTTTTTAATTTTTATTTTTTTATATTAATTACAGTTTATTCACTTTGTGTCCCAGCTGTAGCCCCCTCCCTCATTCTCTCCCTCCCACATCTTCTCCCCTGCCCCTCTCCAAGTTCACCAATAGGGGAGGTCCTCCTCCCCTTCCATCTGACCCTAACCTATCAGGTCTCATCAAGACTGGCTGCACTGTCTTCCTCTGTGGCCTGGTAAGGCTGCTCCCCCCTCAGGGGGAGAAAATATTAAAGAATAATTTATATATAGAAAAGTTAAAACATGAAGTGAAACAATCACAAAATAAATCACTGTTCTTTGACTACCCCTGAGTGATGTGTGTGACTTTTTAGCATATAGCTACCAGGCTTCTCCAGTACTCAGCCTTCCAGTGCGCTTAAGCAGTTCAAGTATCACCACATTGGTTCAGGACTCAGAGGTAAGTAACTGCTACAGGGAAAGACGTTAACAGTGAATGGGTACCACGCCAAATTAAGAAAAACCAAAAACACCCAGAAAGAATAAATGAGACCCTATTTCAAACAGACCAAAGAAAAGCTGAATGGAGCAGGGGGCAGTGGTACAAATCGTAATCTCAGCACCTGGGAAGTTAAGCTAGAACAACTGCCTCAGATATACAGCAAGGTCAAGGCCAACCTAAGCTACATATAGGACCTGGACTCAAAGGACCATACGATACTGGCTACTTGGGAAGCTGAAGCAGAAGGATGAGTGCTCAAAGCCCACCTGAACTAAGAACAAAATCAACGCCAGCATGGGCAACTGCTTTACCAAATCAAGTTTAACCAGAGAAGAACACAGAAGACTGCTTCTAAAACAGAAAAAATATTGGTCTGTACTGACAATGAACACCACAGTATAAAAAATATTTACAGGTTATTTGTATTGTTTAAGTATTATAAGCAATGTAGAGATTAGTTTAAAGTATATAGGAGAATGTTCAAAAATAGGGTGCAAAAACAGTGCCTTTTTGTTGTTGTTTCTTTGAGACAGGGTGTCTCCGTGTAGATCTGGCTTTCCTGGAATTCACTCTGTAAACTAGGCTACTCTTGAACCCAGAGACCTGCCTGCCTCTGAGCTGTGAGGAGTATATGGGAATTCAAGCTACCTCCTTCCTAAGGCACTTCCTTCCTAAGCTGGCCTCTGAAATCCATGCTTACCAGGTGTTCAGCTATTTGAGGAAAAGCAAGGACACAGAACTGTAACTACTACAATTACACACATACAGGCTAGTTTGTTAAGTACTACTCTTAGTACTTGATCCATTTAGCCACAATACTCACCATGACTTGACGCACAAGCTTAATGGTTTCACTCCAAGGTCTATTTTGGTTAAATTTTGCATGGAGCCGTTCCAAGAGGGAACTCATCTTACTCAGCTTTTCTGACTCTGCAGCATAAAGCAGAAAACATCATTAGACACTCTGACCTTCTACCATTTCTCTTACAAAAAAAAACAAAACAAAACAAAACAAAACTGTGTTTCACTTCAGGAACTGTCAAAATATTTTTTCTATCATTTACTCCAAAACATAGAAAGATATGCAGGACTGTCCACATCTTCAATCCCCACACTGGAGATACTGAGGCTGGAGGTCTATGAATTCAAGGCCAGCCTGAGATACCCAGGAAAACTATGTCTCAGATGTATACACAACACACAAAGTTATCTAACTTTCATTTCCTAAAAGACAGGATCTTACTATACTGTCCATTTTGTTGGCCTTGAACACATAGGCCCCAACAATTCTCCTGCCCTACCCTCCTGAGTAGCTATGACCTTATGTATATACACTGTGTCCAGCTTAGAAGATAGCTTTTAATTTTTATTTTTATGCCAAGCATGATGATGTGCATCTTTTATCCCAGCACTCAGGAGGCAGAAGCAGTTAGATTTTTGAGATGTCAAGACCAGCCTAAACTACATGAGACCCTAAATAAAATTCAAGAGAGAGATGGCTCAGTGGTTAAAAAATACATGCTGTTCTTCCAGAGGCCCTGGGTTAGATTCCCAGAATCCACATATCAGCTCACAAACACCTCTATCTCCAGTTCCTGGGAATCTACCAATAACAAAACAAAACAGGCTTTACTATTTGTGTGTGGATGTCTACATATGGTGTATATGTGTGAATATAGGTATGAACTAGTACAGTGCCTGTGGAGGTCAAAAGACAACTCCAAGCTGTTCTTACCTTTCTCCCGAAGTTCATGGGATCTCCCAGTCCCAGATGTGTTTTGTTTGGTTTTAGCTAGGGTGTAAACAGACTGGCTTTGAATACATAAAGATCCACCTGCTTTTGCCTCTTGAGGACTGGGATCAAAGCAATGTTCTACCATGCCCAACCTATCCTTTTAAGAGCACTAACTGCTAAAAAAAGAGGATTTGGGTTCAAGGCCCAGGACCCACATGGCAGCTCACAGCCATATGTAATTCCAGTCCTAGAACATCTGCTATTCTCTTCTGACCTCTCAGGGCACCAGGCATGCACTTGGTACAGAGAAATATATGAAGACAAAACCACCATACACATGAAATATATATTTTTATAAAAAATATTATCCGTTATATGTGAGGGGTTTTTTTTGTTTTGTTTTTTGGGTGTTTTTTTTTTTTTTTTTTTTTTTTTTTGACTCATGTATGTGCACCATGTCTGTGCACATGGAGGCTAGAAGGCACTGACACCTGGGACTAAAATAACAGATGGTGTGAGCTGCCATGTGGGCATGTTTTCTGGAAGCTAAACCCTGAACTTATGCCAAGAGCAGCAAGAGCTCTAACTACTCAGCCATATCTCCAGCCCCATCCCCTCTCTTTACTTCCATTTTGAGATAGTGGCTCACAACCCAGGCTGACCTTCAAACCCATCTGGCTGAAGATGGATGACCTTGAGGGCTGACAGACTGCTCAGTGAGTATAAGCATCTGTTCTAACCAAGACAACCTGAGTTCAATACCCAGAATCCACAATGTGGATGGAGATAACTGACCCCTAAGAGCTGTCCTCTTGCCACACTTGAACGCTGTGGTAGATGCCCCACCTCCAAATAAATAAAAATAAGGGATGACCTCCTGATGCTCCTACCTCTAACTCCAATGTGCTAGGATTACAAACTTGACGCACCTCCCAGGCTTGAGTTATGGCCCAGATTATTCTCAAACTCATGTTCCTGTCTCCTTTTCTTCAGCACCTACTATGGGTGTGTGCCATTAGAAACAGACACCTCCTTCCTTTTTTTGGTGTTTTCTTGGTTTTGGAAACAGGGATCCTCTGTGTAGCCTTGGCTGTCCTGAAATTCTTTTTGTAGACCAGGCTGTCCCAAACTCACAAAGATCTGCCTGCCTCTGCCTCCCAAGTACTGGGATTAAAGGCATGTGACATCACCACACAGCTCTCTCTCTTTTTAATAATTTACTTAATTTTATTTTATGTGCATGGCTGTGAGGGTGTCAGATCCTATGGAACGGAAACTACAGTTGTGAACTGCCATGTGGGTGCTGGAAATTGAACCTGGGTCCTCTAGAACAGCAGCCAGTGCTCTTAACCATCTCTTCAGCACCCAAAATTACTTTTTAATATTTACTTATTTTATGTATATAAGTATGCTCTTTGCATGTGTATCACATAACAGAAGAGGGCATCCGATCCCCTTATAGATGGCTGTCAACCATGTGGTTGTTGGGAATCGAACTCAGGATCTCTGGAAGAGCAGTCAGTGCTCTCAACTTATATAGATAACATAAATAATAAAATAAATTACTCTTTTGGGATGGAAAGATGATGCAGAGGTTAAGAGTACTGGCTGTTCTTCCAAACGTCCTGAGTTCAGTTCCCAGCAACCATGAGGTGGCTCACAACCAACCATAATGAGATCTGGTGCCCTTTTTTAGCCTGCAGACACACATGCAGGCAGAGCACTGTATACATAATAGATAGATAGATAGATAGATAGATAGATAGATAGATAGATAGATAGATCTTTAAGCCGGGTGTAGTGGCGCATGCCTGTGATCCCAGCACTTAGACAGGTAGATCTCTATGAATTCCAGGCTAGCCTGGTCTTCAAAGCGAGTCCAGGACAGCCAAGGCTAAACAGAGAAACCTTGTCTCAAAAAAAACCGAAAAAAAAGAAAGAAAAAAGAACACCTGTGCTTTAACCACTAATCTACATCCCCAGTCTCTAAATTATTTTTTAACATGCAAAGTAACGGGAAGTAGAGGAAAGTGGATCTCTGTGAGCTCAAGGCCAGCATGGGCTACACAAAAGAAACCCTATCTTGAAAAACTGAGAACAAAACAAAACAAAACAAACAAACAAAAAACCGCTTACAAAGAAATGGGTGTTACTTTGGCATTCTTATACATATAGGACATTATCCTTTGGTCTAAGTTCTCTTCCTCTCAGACGGCCATCACTGCCCCAATCTCCAAACTGTCTTCCATTTTCATGTCATAGTCCGTTAGCCTTTCTTCCCTTAAGACTGCCTCCTCACATGGTTCCATATTTTCACACCCAACACACACAAATACACAAGTCTAGATTCCTCATAAGAGAAAATGTGGTATTTGTCTAAATACGGCTTATTTTGCATATCATCTATTTTCCTACAAATGTCAAGACTTCACTTTGGATAAGCCAGTCTATATGAGTTAAGGCAGTGAGGGGAGTATCTAAACCAAGATTCAGACTCTTAGCTGACCCGGATGGTATAAGAGGCAACTGGGGCCAAGACAGGAAGCTTGCCTTGAGTTGAACACTAGCCTGGGCTATACAGGAAGACCTCGTCTCAAAACAAAACAGCTCTCTTCCTTTCTCTTCCCTCAACTGGGAAATTGGTTTGGGGATTGTTCCTGCCAGTTTAGAATTCTGAACACATTTCTCCCAGCTTCTCTTTCAAGATGTTATTCAAGGTCAAAAACTAAAAGAACAGTTTTAAAATAGACTACACAGAATTTGAACTAGACATTCCAAGAAACTGCTATCTTTTATTATCATAAAGACCTAACATGCCACTCATGCTGAGACACCCTCCATTACTTTGACACATTGTTCTGTATTACTGTCTCTAGTGTCATATTCAGATCTCTCTAGGAACAAAGCATAAACAAGTTTCAGTTCCGCTCTCTTGGTGTCCCACTAGGTGAAGCCGGTCTTCAGGTCCTGCAAAACACCTTTCACCGAAGTGGGGGTGGGGGAGCACCACAGAGTTGGCGCTCCACCATCTGTATCTGTAAGGCACGGTAAGCATCTAAAACACATTCCTCCAGGATTCAGTTCCGTGCAAAGCGGGCCCGGAGGGGCGTGCGTACCCACCTCCTCTCACAGATTGGCTCCCCACAGTTGTGACCCGCCCCTTCTTCCCACCCCCCACCAACCTCCTCAGTCACTCACCCTCGGTTTCCCCCTGAGCCTTCATCCTGACAGCGGTGAGGTCTTGGGTCGGCCACAAGAGGGTAAGCCTCTCCCCACCACTAAAAGGGGAACCAAGTTAGCTTGAGCTCCGGGGTTAGTGGCGCTCCAGCGGCCCCCACTCTTCCGGGGAAGGCTCAATCTGAAGTCCCCGGCGGCAAGAAGAGAAGGGTGCTCGCGGCCGCCGCCATCTTCCTCAACGGAACTTCCCAAAGATCGCGAGATTAATCGTGTTCCTGCGAGACAGAGGAAGACGGAAGAGCGCCAAAATCTCGCGAAATTTGCTGATTCGCTCTTCCCGCGGGGTTTCTAAGAGACCTCTCTGCGATTGGCTCTGTTCTTACACCTTTGCATCTTAACGTCTGTGTCGGGTCGGCTTTCCTTCGAAATTTTTTGTTTTCATTTTGACAGGTATACAGTTAGTAAATTAAAAGCGCTAGCTCTTTGGCTGGGCGGTGATGGCGTTAATCCCAGCACTGGGGAGGCAGAGGCAGGAGGATTTCCGAGTTCTAGGTCAGCAGATCCACAAGGCAGGGAAATTCGAGGAGAAACTACACCGAGAAGGCTACACGGAGAAACCCTGTCTAGAAAAAGTAAAACTTTACCCGTTTTTAGCACGTCCAGAGAGGTGTCACGTCATCTTCCCTTCCTGTAATCCCAGTATTCAAACGCTGAGGCAGGATGCTCGCAATTTCATAGTCTGCTCAATCTCACAGCCGTGCGCAGTGTTGCATGCCCGTTAATGCCAGCACTCTGGGAGGCAGAGGCAGGCAGGTTGCTGTGAGTTCGAGGCCAGCCAGGTCTACAAAGCGAGTCCAGGACAGCCAAGGCTACACAGAGAAACCCTGTATCAAAAAATAATAATAATCATAATAATAATCAGCCCCTGGAAGTGGGTACTGGAGAGATGCGTCAGGAGTTAAGAGCACTGGCTGCTCTTCCAAAGGACTCGGGTTCGATTCCCAGCAACCACAAGGCGGCTCACAAATGTCTAGCTCCTGTTCAGAGGATTTGCCACAATCACACAAACATACATGCACTCAAAAGACCAATATACATTTTTTTTAAATTGTTAAGTAAAAGATAATCTCCCCACGAAGGATTTCCAATGAGTTTTGGTGTCAGGAATGTCTTAGCAAAGATAGTAAGATTTAGTGTCGGTGTTGCTACCCAACAGCACACAGGGTGCAGAGGCAGGCAGAGCTCTTGAGTTCGAGGCCAGCCAAGGCTACCCAGAGAAACCCTGTCTTGAAGCGGGGGTTGGGGTGGGGAGTGCGATTTGTAAAATGACTAGGGCATGTAACTAACAAGAACAAATGCTTAGTATGCCCAAAGTCCTGAGTTTAGTGCCTAGGAAATGTGGGAAGGTGAATTTCCTGAAGAACCAGTGGCAGTTATTATGTTGCTTAAAAAATAAATAAATAAAAATGCTGCTGGGACCTGCGATGTAATTCAGTTGGTAGACTGTTTCCTTTGCAATGCAGAAACTCTGGGAGTGATCCCCAAGACAACAGAAAACAAGCTGGTGGCTTATGCTTGCAATTCTACCGCAGAGAGGTTAGGCAGAAAGATCAGAAGTTAAGGTCATCTTCAGCTACATAGCAAGTCGGTAGTTGTTACGAGCTTCAAGACGGTTTCCCAAAGAAGTGGTAACAGGCTGCCAAGATGGTTCGGTGAGTAAAGTCACCTGCTGCCAAGTGACCCGAATTCCATCCCTGGAACACACTTGGTGAGAGGTGAGAGGTGAGAACTTGCTCCTGAAAGTTTTCCTCTGACACTCACACATGTGCGATAGCACAGGAACTCAAAATAAGATGGAAGTTTAAAATAAATCATTCTTGGCTACATAAAAAATTCAACGCCAATATGAATATGTGAGACCCTATCTAAAAAAAGTTCAAAGTTGTTGGAGAAATAGCTCATTTCTTAAGAGCATTGTGTTTTTTCTTTTTTTAAATAATTTATTTAATTTTATGTGCATTGGCGTTAGGGTGTCAGACCACCTGGAACTGCTTATGGACAGTTGTGAGCTGCCATGTGGGTGCTGGGAGTTGAACCCCAGTCCAGTGGAAGAACAGACAGCGCTCTTAACCACTGAGCCATCTCTCCATCCCCAATCATTGTGTTCTTGAAGAAAAGGACATGGGTTCAATACTCCCATTTCCAGCACCCATAAGGCAGCTCACAGCCACCATAGCTCCAGGTCTAAGGAAACCAAGACCCTCTTCTGAAATCTATAGGCACATTTCAGGTCCACATGCATAAATACAAAATAAACTTTTAAAAATTTCTTTAAAGCCAGGCGTGGTGGTGATCCCAGCAGAAGCAGGTGGGTCTCTGTGACTTCTACAAAGCAAGTCCAGGACAGCCAAGGCTACACAGAGAAACTCTGTCTCAAAAATAATAATAATGTTAATTTCTTTAAAGGAAGAAAAAAAAAAGGATACTGGTACTATTTCACAGATGTTTGTGTTTTTTTCTTTTTTGGAGGGTGTGTGTGTGTGTGTGTGTGTGTGTTTTGTTTGATTGCTTACAGTATCTTCCCTTCTAGACTGAATCTTTAAGGATAGCACTGTTATGCAACTTTGTATGTCTCTAATACACAGTAGATACTTAAAGAATGATTTCATGGGCTGGAGAAATGCTTAGAGGTTAAGAGCACTGGCTATTCTTCCAGATGGTCCTGAGTTCAATTCCCAGCAACCACATGGTGGCTCACAACCATCTATAATGAGATCTGGTGCCCTCTTCTAGCCTGAAGGCAAAACATTGTATACATAATAAATAAGTAAATCTTTAAAATATGATTTCACATACATAAAAAGGTGACTTTGAAAAATAATAGCCTAGTTTACCATGTTGAGCTTGGCATTGTACAGAAATTAAGTCATTTTGATCTACATTAAGCCAAAATTTTTTCCCCATTTCTACAGAAGTCAGGCGCTATTTATAGTAAATAAGGAAGGACTTACCTATATTGAGGGTATAATCTATTAAAGTAGTAACTAAAATTCTTAAAAGGTGATACCAGTATATTAGGGGGTTTGTTGTTTTTCTTCTTGTTTTTGAGACAAATTATGTAGCTCTGGCTGGTCTGGAACTGCATGTGTAGATCAGTCTGGCCTTAAATTCACGAAGAGCCACCTGATTCCTCATCCTGAGTAGGGTTCTGTTGGAGGATGTTTTTGTGTACTGTGTATTCAAATGCTGATTTTGTTTGGTTTCTCTGTGTAGCTCTGGCTGTCCTGAACTCATGCTGTAGACCAAGCTGGCCTCAAGCTCATGAGATCCACCTGCCTCTGCCATCCAAGTGCTGGGATTAAAGGCGTGTGCCACCACCACTCTGCTTCAAATTCAGATTTCTGTATCCAGAGATCCAGTTGCAGTGCCAACTTTGGAACTGTCATTATTATGAAGCATCTCCTGACTCAGTATTTTGTAAAACAGTGTTCACCATCACCTTCTGATTGATCAAATAAAGAGCTGAACAGCCAATAGCTGAGCAGGGGAGGAAAAGGCTGTACTTTCAGGCCTTTTCCTCAGGTGGGGACCAGAGAGTCACGAATAGGTCACCTGGCTGGGAAGCAGGCCAGGCCGGTACAGTTGGGTTGGAACCTGCCTAGCTATAGTGCCTGAAGCTTTTAATAAATATACTAGGTCTCCGTGTCATTATTGAGAGCAAGGGTGGTACTAGAAAAACTTTTCAGTCACAAGGTTCAGCATCACCATGTCTAGATTCTGATACTGGTGTTTTTTACACACACTGAAATCCCGTCAAACACATCTAATTGAAGTTTTAAAAATTTTATAAGTATTGAAAATTCAGTAATTATGGGATTTTATATTAAAGCAAATTTATTTGTTCCTATCAATACATCTGATTCTACTATGTACTATCTTGCAGTCCCATTTTTAAACACCAGTGAAAACATACAGCTTAATTTGTTCATTACTATATAAATCTGCACAAACAAAATTTCAGTAATTCTGAGGCTTTCATGGCCCTTGGAAGCAAAGACAGACTAAAACGCAACAGTGAAATCAATGAGTGAACAAACATTCTTAGTTTCTCTATTTATTTATTTATTTATTTATTTATTTATTTATTTATTTATTTTTGGGTTTTGTGAGATGAGGTTTCTCTCTGAAGCCCTGGCTGTCCTGACACTCACTCTTGTAGACTAAGCTGGCCTTGAACTCAGAGATCCTTCTGCTTCTGCCTCCCAAGTTTTGAGATTAAAGACATGTGCCACCACCACCCAAAACAAACAAACAAAAAAATTATGCACTTTTACTGTCCTTGAGAATAACTGCTTTTTAAGCGGTAGATTTTTTTCCTAGTGTACTGAATTTTAATCAAGCCCCTGTATTGTCAAATACATGTAGTCTTTTTTGCTTTGAGATTTTTATTTTTGTTTTATGTGTATGAATGTTTGCCTGAGTGTATGCCTGTGTAACCAACCACATGAGTGCAGTATCACTGGAGGGCAGGATAGGTATCAGCTCTCTTGAGATGGTTGTTACGGGTATTTGTGAGCATCATATGGGGGCTGGGAACTGAACGCCAGTTTTCTGGAAGAGTAGCAAATGCGCTTAGCTGCTGAACAATCTCTGGAGCCCCAAATGTATGCAGTCTTAGCACTCTGCACGTTCAGATGTAAATTCCACGTCTGAACTGGGCACAGTGGCACAACCTGTAATCCCAGCACTAGGGGAGGCAAAGGTAGGTGGATCTCTGTCAGTTCGAGGCCAGCCTGGTCTATAGAGTGAGTCCACGACAGCCAGGGCTACACAAAAACAAAAGAGCTGTGCATAGCGTCACATAATTTTGGTTTTTTTGTTTGTTTTGTTTTGTTTGAGAAGGCGTTTCTCTGTGTAACCCTGGCTGTCCTGGAACTTTCTCTGTAAACCAGGCTGTCCTCAAACTCATAGAGCTTTCTGCCTGTGCCTCTGGAGTGCTGGGAGTAAAGATGGTGCGCTATCACTGCCCAGTTTGTGTCGAATCCTTTTAATCCTGGCACTTTGGAGACAGATGCAGGCAGACTTGTGGGACAGAAGCCAGCATAAACTACAGAGGAAGTTCTGGGCCAGCCAGAGTTAGGTAGAGAGATCTGCTCTCAAAAATGCTTAATTTCAGTTTCTAATGCTAGTCAGAGTCTGGCGTGGTGGTGCACACATTTAATCCCAGAGGCAGGTGGGTCTCTGTGAGTTCAAGGCCAGCCTGGTCTACAAAGCAAGTCCAGGACAGCCAAGGCTTGATACACAGAGAGACCCTGTCCCTAATGCCCCCCCCCCAAAAAAAAGGGGCTGGAGAGATGGCTCAAAGGTTAAGACACTGGCTGCTCTTCCCTGGTCCTGAGTTCAATTCCCAGTACCCACAGGGTGGCTCACAACCATCTATAATTTGATCTTCTTCTGGCTTTCAGGTATACATGCAGACTGAACATTGTTTACATAATAAATAAATAAAAACAAAACAAAAAAAGTGCTATTCAGGCTGGAGAGATGACTCATGCTTTTTATCCCAACACTCAGGTGACAGAGACAGGGAGATTCAAGGCCAGCCTAGTCTACAGAGTGAGTTCTAGGGCCAGAGCTACAGAGTGAGACCCTGTCTCCAAACAAATGCTATTCAAACAGTTCTCCAGAGCCATCCTCACAGACAGTGCAGTTCAGACAAGCAGGAGCAGCTGGACACAATTAGTAAGAAGAAATCTTTGTAAATATCCAGAAATGTTCTTAGTGTGTTTGTGTATTTGTGATGTGCATAGGGTTGCTATTATGTGATAACACTTTCGCTCAGGAAATGCAACACAAGTCTACTCAATCCCAGAAAGGGAGATCATTACAGGATAGGACCAAAGTTCAACTTGGCGAACCAATGCATTTTATTAGGGTTCTTACGAGAACTCACTCAAAGTCTCAGCTCCATCACCAAGGCCCACCCCAGGGTGAGTGAAAGCTCACAAAAGCTGGAACTTCAGAGCATACTACACAGCCTATAGGCATTTCAACACATTAGTGTCCTTTCCAGGTGCCTCAGATGGTCTAAACCTCTTTCATGCAGCTAAGCTGGTCTGGTCTCAGAATCTTTGCAACTTAGCTCTACTGAGAGTGTTCTTTGCAGTTTGGTTTCTCTGAGAGTGACAAGTGTTCTTTGCAGCTTGGCTTGCTTACTCTTGGGAACAATGGACTTAGTGAATCTGCTCAGTTTCAGGGATTTCCTAAAGCTATTTTGAGATGCTTACCTTCATGTTTAAGGAACTTCTCTTCAGGATAGAATTATATCCTCTCCACCCCACCCCGAGTTTCTCTATGTAGCCCAGGCTGTCCTGGAGCTCACTATGTAACCCAGGCTGGCCTCTAACTCCCAGAGTTTCTCCTGCTTCCACTCCCAGATTGCTAGGATCAGAGGCAGGTGTCACCATACTCTCACTGAATACAGCATTTTAAGTGCTCTAGACACTACTATTGAGTTATGTTCTCATCAAGATCTTTTTTTCAATCGCTAGGTCTTTCTAGACAAAAGAAGTAAACTTCTATAATCTCCAACTTCCTTGAGGTCTTGTTAGAATCTATGTTTTATACTGGAGACATGGCTCTGGCAGATTTGGTACCATTCTTGCCTAGCATGTACAAGACCCTAGGTTCAATCCCTAGAACTGAAAAAAAAAAAAAAAAAAAATCGGTTTCTCTCTGTGTGTGTATTCAGGTATATGGAGGCCAGAGATTGATGTTAGGCATCTTCTTTAGTCACTATTTTTTGAGACAGTCTGTCACTGAACCCAGAGCTTGCCTGTCTGGACTGGCTGGCCAACAAACTCCAGAAAAAAAAAAATAACAGGCCTTCAGGATTGTGCAGTAAGCACTTTACCAATTCAACTATTCCCCAGTCCTTTTTCAAACCTTTTAATAGGACTTGGCAATCAAAACTGTGTGCTGATGTTCAATGCTTGCCCTTGCCAGGAAGTGCTACACTAGGTCTCTTTGTTTGACTGCTTGCCCAGTGCCTTCCTTGCGCCCACACAGAACAGCCCCCAATGGTGTGGGGGATACACCAGAGAAGACCACTAGGCAGCATCATCAGAGAAGGTAACAGAAGCTTTTAGTTTATGCAAAAGGTCTTTGTCCCAATCAGTGCTCTGTTGGGCACTGCTTATTATACCTTGAACTTTTGTTTTGTTTTTGTTTTTCGAGACAGACAGGGTCTCTCTCTCTGTAGCCTTGGTTGTCCTGGACTTGCTTTCTCAGAATGACCTTGAACTCACAAAGATACAACTGCCTCTGCCTCCCAGTGCTGGGATCATAGGCATGGGCCACTGTGACTTTTTAAAGTTTTATAACTTTTTTTAATATCTAGGGCAGACGGGGTAACAAAGGAAATATTTTAAAATATATATGTGATATATATATATATGACTATGAGTCCTGCGTCTTCATGCATATCAGAAGAGGGAATCAGATCCCATTACATGTGGTTGCTGGGAATTGAACTCAGGTCCTCTGGAAGAGCAGAGAATGCTCTTAAATTGCTGAGCTGTCTCTTTAGCCTCAAAGGGAATCTTTTTGTTTTGATTTGTTTTTTAAGATAAGGTTTCTCTGTATAACAGAGCCCTGTTTTTGTTTTTGTTTTTTTTTTTTAATTTTTTTTAACTCAATTTGCAGACCAGGCTAGCCTCAAACTCACTGAGGTCCACCTGACTCTACCTCTGGAATTAAAGGCATGCAGCATTATCACCCGGCCCCAAAGGAAATCTTTTCAGTAGCTGTCTTTAATCACTTAAAAAGGAGCTGGCAAAAGTTGTGTAATATCTCTTTGGTCAGTGTTGGACAGAGGGAAAATCTGTTATATCCAGTCTGGGTTATCTGGTAGCAATCCTCCTGCCCAGCCCAGGGACCATTCCCCCCCCCTTTTTTTTCAGAGAATGGTGGGTCCTGAGTTTTTCAGTTATATAGATCGTTGGTTAATAAGGAGACATAAATAGAGAGAGAGAGGAGTGGAACTTTCTCTTTTCCTTTGGGCTTGGTCCAGGGGAACTTTACCCCTCCCATGGGCTGCTCGGAGCAGGTACAGGGCAGAGGGAATGCTCCCCTGGAAGACCTACATCCCACTTCATTTTTAATACACCTCCTGAGAATAATGAAGGAAACATTCCAAAAGCATGAACTGTTTAGAAACAGAACTGCCCATAATTTCACTTTCTGGATCTTAATTCACAATGACAAATAACAGGCTGATCAGAACAGAGAGACAGGACAGAAACAGCAACAGGAGACAAATTAGGGGTGACCACAGCACACTAATACACCTGAACGGGGGATACAGTGTCCTCTCATGTAGATCCCAGACACTGGGATTAGCAGCTGCATTAAACCTCTTCTGTGCATCCAAACAGAAGGCACCTTAACCAGTCTTACACACCAGGCAACTTTCTAATTTGTTTCCTTTTGGAGTGCAAGTATTAGCCACTTCCAAAGAGTTAGGCATCCCTTGATCAAAGGGAGCCCTGTAGACTTGGAACATCTCAGTTCGTACAACCCCTAGAAGTCATCTGATCACCACACTCTTTTTTACTCTAAGGGGTTCTGAGACCCTTATTGTCCTGAAGTCTGGTCTCTGGGATCTTGGTGGGATCTCCAAAACTATTGTGAGAGGAGGCTTCTCAAAATGGGTTTAAGCTAATAGCAAGTCTTATATACTGCTGTCAACTACACTGGGTGTTCAGGATCCCAGTGTAGCCCTGAGCCTTTCTCAGGGTGAGCTTTTAAGCACAAAAACTATGTCTTGGGTTAACATACTTCAATTAACAAGAACAATTAGCCAGAAGCTGAACTAAAGAAGCCAAAAAGAAAGGATAATTACATTTAGAGACTTTCCCATAAGAAAGGACTTTGATTTGTATTCGTTTTTGGCAGATACTGCCTATGCACTGAGTTTTATAGATTGAATGTCACTTCCATCATGGACTTAGTTGTGAGTTGTGCTAAGGTCTGGGGCTTTGTTACACATTGTTCATTTTTTTTTTTTTCTTTTTGAGTCAGGGTTTCACATAACCAATGCTAACCTTGAATTCTGGATTTGCCTTCATCTCCTAAGTCCTTGAAAGATGGGTATGTGCACCATGTCCAGGTTGAATATTTTGAGCATAATAGTACATCCCAGATATTTCATAATATAAAAATGATTCTAAGCTGGGAGAGTCCAGAGTGAACAAGACCAGCAGACTGAATGGGGCCATTTGAGGAGAGGAAGAAGGAGAGGGTTAAGCCAGAAGCCAAGAGGCCAGGAGAGTGGAACCAAGAGTGGGCAGCCAAGAGGCAAAGAGATAAAAACAACTGTCATCAAAATGGCTAGGTTATACAGGGAAGACCAGCCAGAAGAAAGGCAGTGAAGCTCAGGGGCTGGAGAGGTTGAGGAAGGGGGCCGGGTGAGAAGTGCTGAGGAGCCAGGACTCTGATAGAGGCAGGGAGTAAGAGAGAGGCCAGAGTCCCTCTGATATATTAAATAAGCACCTCAGTTAGCCATTTGTCCTTGGATTTCTCATGGAAACTTTCTACACAAATAAACGCTAATGTCTATATGAAGTGTAGCTAGGGAAATAATAAGGTTTACAAAGTTTATAAACTTCTAAGTTTGAGGCCAGCATCAGTAATATGGGACTTTGTGTAAAAATAAAAAAAATATATAGCTGGTTGCAATGGCACAAGCCTTTAATTCTAGCACTTGGGAGGCAGAGGCAGACAAATCTCTAGTTCTAGACCAACCTAATTTATATATTTTATCTATAATATATATAATATCTCTATAAATCTTTCTATAATCTATAAATCCAGGCTAGCCAAGGTCACATGGTAACCCTTAGAAAAACAAAATATTAAAGAAGCATTCTGGAAAGAAAGATAAATGTTTAACAACACTGGAATAGAAAGGTTTTCAAGATATAAACAAAAAGTGTTGCCTGGCTTGGTTGTGCACACCTGCTGTCTTAGCACATGGGAGATAGAAACAAGAATCAGGAGTGTCAAAGCCAGACATATTTGGCTCAAGGCTTCCCTTAGACTACAATTAAAACAAAGTAAGATCCAGTGTGGTGGCACATTTTTAATCTGGGGATTAAAGTACTGGGGAGGCAGAGGCAGGTTGGTCTCTGAGTTCTTGTGCCACCTGTTAGGCTCAAGAAAACTCTTTAAACCTAATAATGTAGAGCTATGCTGACTCACACCTGTCTCCCAATTACTTTTGTAGAGTGGAGACAGACTGCCAGGAGTTTGCCTTGGTTACAAAGTGAGAGCCTGGCTCACCCCTTTATTCCCAGCACTTGGAAACCAGAGGCAGGCATATCTCTGATCTCGAGGCCAGCCTCATCCACAGAGAGAGTTCCAGGTCAGCCAGGGCTACCCAGAGAAACCCTGTCTTGAAAAACCAAAGGTAGGGGGAGCACCCTACAACCAAGAACCTAAATTATTAAGTTCACTTGTGTGTTGAAGTTACTGTAACTTTGTTTCTTATCTATATAATCTATTTTAATTTTTTTATGATTTATTTCTATTGTATGTGCCTTGGTGTTTTGCCTAGATGCTTATCTGTGTGAAGGTATCTGATCTCCTGGGGCTGGAGTTATAAACAGGTGTGAGCTGCCATATTGGTGCTGGGAATTAAACTTGGGTCCTCTGGAACAGCGGTTATTGCTCTTAACCACTAAGCCATCTCTCCAGCCCCATAACTTCCTGTCTGTATAATCTAAATAGAAACTTTCTGACCTGCTTTGGGGGGTTGGTGGGCAAGGGACTGTCATCCCAGAGCTCTAATAACCTACCTGCAGGTTGTGCAAATCATGCAACTGAAGCACTCCTGTAATCACTCAATTCAGTTTGTCAGCAAAATGAAGCACCCCCCCTTTTTTTTTAATTTTATTTTTGAGAGCAATCTTTATTTTTACAAAAGCCCTCTTCTCACCGGTTATTGTGAGAAATCATCAAGTTTACAAATTTTGTCTTTGAAACTTTGAGAGTCCCACAGGGCAACACATGCCTATAATTAAAATGTTTTTTAGCTTGAGCAGATGAAAGTGAGCTCCAGGCTAGAGTGGAGACCTTCTCCAAGAGAGGAGGAAAAGGTGAGAGAGCTAAGAAAAGGAAAGACAGAGAGGAAGAGAGAGAAAAAATGAAACTTTGAATATAAGATTTCCTAGGGTAGAATTTTATCCACCTAAAAAAGAGCAATATTCATGCTCCTGATGGGGTTATACTGTACTTTCTGTACCTAGTGAAAACCTGCTCAGATCCATGCTTTCTGAGCTGTTTTGTTTTTTTTTCCTCTTTTCTGTAAAAGTTTGACTTCTGTTTTTGGCAAAACACCCGTCTTAAAAAATATTTTATTTAATTTTACTTTATGTGCATTAGTGTGAAGGTGTCAGATCCCTTGGAGTTGGTGTTACAGACCGTTGTGAGCTGCCATGTGGATGTGGATGCTGGGAATTGAACTAGGGTCCATTTTGAAGAGCAAACAGTGCTCTTAATCACTGAGCCATCTTTCCAGGCCCTAAAACATCTGTCTTATGTGTAGTCTATTGCCGAGTTTTCATCTATCCGCCACTTGTATAAAACTTGCACAGTAGCAGGGCAGTGGTGGTGCACCCCTTTAATCCCAGAATCCCAGTAAAAGCCCGTGGATCTCTGAGTTTGAGGCCAGCCTGGTCTATAGGATGAGTTCCAGGCCAGCCAGGACTACACAGAGAAACCCTGTCTTGAAAAACAGAATCAAAATAACAAACAAACACCAAAAGAACTTGCACAGTACATTCAGCCAAACTGATTCTTTTTTTTTTTAAATCAGGGTCTCACTTATGCAACTCTGGATGACCTGGAACTCAGAGATTTCCAGCCTCAACCTGCAGAGTGCTAGGATTAAAGGTGTGTCACCAACGCCCTTTAATTTTTCAATACTTTTCTTAAAAGGTCTGAGAATCTGGATCTAAGCAAACCATCTAAATGATCATTGTCTCATTTCCCATCATTATTAGTTGTGTCTAGCTCACATATTCGTTCAATTAAGCAAGGTGTGGTGGCACAGACCTTTAATTCCCAGCACTAAGGCTAGGCCAGAGGCCTCTTTCAAATATTTTTGAGTTCCAGGTTAGCCAGGGCTACATAGGCAGACTCTATTTCAAAAAGGTATATATATGATTGCAAAAAATTTTAAATAATATAGAAATAGGGAGGTTGAGGCCGAATAGCGCAATTTTGTCACGACCTGGCTTAGAGAACCTGTTGCAAACAGTTTGACTCTGCACTACACGCTACACTTACTTTTCTACCCCTAAACTGACTTTTCCCTTTCTGGAATTCCTTACTTGTAAAATCGCAATGACAGTGTCTCGTGGTCAGGGTAGAGAAAATGAATGCAAGATGCCTAACACTTAGTATATGCCATTAGTAGAAAGCTTTGTTTAAACGTTCAGACTTGAAGGACCCGCGAGGCAGGGACAGGCGGATCTCTGAGTTCGGGGACTGCTTGGTCTACACGGTTGAGTTCCAGGACAGCCAGGGTTACACAGAGAAACCCTGTTTCAGTCGCCCCCCCCCCCAAACAAACAAACAAAAACCCAACAGTCAGGTTTGAGTTGTACTGTCCCCAGTGTTCACTTGTTTTAAAAATTTGTGATAATCAAAAGACTTCTTACAGGCTGTGTTAGGATGCTTTTCCGCCGGAACCTGGGAATATTTACTCACAGTTGCCAGTTAGGTTTAAGTTTTAAAGGTAATCGCTGCAACTTCCGCTTTTACAGAGCTCTCAAAAGGGGAGTTGGAAACTTATCGCGAGAGTCTAACGGGACGCGTTTGTGCCTTGGGTCCTGATCTCGCGTTGTTTCGTGAAGTAATGGGTAGAGCCGAAAAGGAAGCACGAAGTATCGCGGGAGTCTAGTGGAATCTCGCGATGATTTTGGAGCTCGCCCCTCCCCCTCCCCCCGAAGTGCCGTTTCGGTTTAATCTAGTGTGTGACTGAGTCTGTGTGAGGGAGCGAAATGTGTATGTGAGGTACTGGCGTGAGGCGGAGGTTAGAAAAGGGGCTCCCTCTGGAACGAGGGACGAAGTGGGAGGTGAGGCAACCTAGGCCGCGGAGCCCCGGCGACAGGAAGCCGCCCCGAGCCGGGCTACCGGGTAGGGGAAGGGCCCGCGCAGTCCTCCCAGGGCCCCAGAGCCGGAGTCGGCCCCACAGGCTCGGGCGGTCGGCTTCCTACTTCCTTGACCTCCCGGGCTCGCGGGCCTGAAGACTGGTTCGGCTGGGGTGGGCGGCGGTGAGGGACAGACTCGAGCAGCTACCGGTGTGGCGCTACTCCACCGCTGAGGAACTCTCATTCCTTCCCTCGCTTCTTCACCCCCCCACCTCATGTAGGAGGGCGCTTGAGGAGGCGAGAGGGAGGAGGAGCCTGGCCTACGGTCCCTTCCCTCCCCACCCCCTTCTAGGGGCGCTTTGGTGGGCGTGGGGTTGGGGGGGAGGGTGGGGCTCTTTGGAGTGCTGGGGAACTTTTTCCCCTTCTTCAGGCTCGGGGAAAGGGAATGCCCAATTCAGAGAGACATGGGGGCAAGAAGGACGGGAGTGGAGGAGCTTCTGGAACTTCGCAGCCGTCATCGGGAGGTGGCAGCTCCAACAGCAGGGAGCGTCACCGCTTGGTGTCGAAGCACAAGCGGCATAAGTCCAAACACTCCAAAGACATGGGGTTGGTAACCCCCGAAGCAGCATCTTTGGGTACAATAATTAAACCTTTGGTGGAGTATGACGACATCAGCTCTGATTCAGATACCTTCTCAGATGACATGGCCTTCAAATTAGACAGGAGGGAGAATGATGAACGTCGCGGAACGGATCGGAGTGACCGCCTGCACAGACATCGTCACCACCAGCACCGGCGGTCCCGAGACTTGGTAAAAACTAAGCAGACCGAGAAAGAAAAAAACCAGGAAGTCTCCAAATCTGGATCTACGAAGGACCGGATATCAGGAAGTTCAAAACGTTCAGTGGAGGGGAATGATGATTATGGGAAGACACAAATATCCAAAAGCAGCAGCAAGGAATCCAGGTCGTCCAAACTCCACAAGGAGAAGACCCGGAAAGAACGTGAGTTAAAGTCTGGACACAAAGACCGGAGTAAAAGCCATCGGAAAAGGGAAACACCCAAAAGTTACAAAACGGTGGACAGTCCTAAACGGAGATCCAGGAGTCCCCATAGGAAATGGTCTGACAGTTCCAAGCAAGATGACAGCCCTTCGGGAGCTTCTTACGGCCAAGATTATGACCTTAGCCCCCCAAGGTCTCACACTTCTAGCAATTACGACTCGTATAAGAAGAGTCCTGGAAGTACCTCAAGAAGGCAGTCGATCAGCCCACCTTACAAAGAGCCGTCTGCTTACCAGTCCAGCACTAGGTCGCCCAGTCCCTACAGCAGACGGCAGAGGTCTGTGAGTCCCTATAGCCGGAGAAGGTCGTCCAGCTATGAAAGGAGTGGCTCTTACAGCGGGAGATCACCCAGTCCCTATGGTCGAAGGCGATCTAGCAGCCCTTTCTTGAGCAAGAGGTCTCTGAGTCGGAGTCCAATCCCCAGGTGAGCTGTTGTCTGTTTTTCCTAAGGTAGGGTGGGATGGGGGAACTGTCAATTAGTCTTTATAACATTAAAGCTTGTGTTCAAGCTTGCAGTGTTCAACTTTGACTAGGTTGGCTAGTCAATTAGGTAAGTCCGGCTTTCCCCAAACCCAAAATTGAGAAGTAAAGATTTCACGTGCCACCAACTGCTCAAGCAAGGTAGGTAGGTAGGTACTTTTCAATAATGGGGAATCTTCAGTTGTGAGAAATCACCCAGAATTTGTTTAGCTATTTGTTGTTTTGCCCTAAAATTTTGTAAAGTCATAGGTGGCAGTGCTTAAATTTTAGTGGAACTCACAAGAGAATTGAGAAACTACAAATTTTCATTTCTATTGTTTGAGTCTGTTTGCCAAAGTTAGCCTACCGATTTTGCTTACTATGTCCCCAAATTTATTATCACCCTTTTAATTTACGGAAAAGTCCTATCTTGTAACTTTTTAGTGAAATTTAAGCTAGTGAGAGTATTTTCTTTTGACATGCAGCCTAACAACAGTTACAAAGACAGCTTATTGATTTTTTTTAACACCACTGTTGACTTAACCCTGTTAACACTAGCAATTTTCAAAATCTTACTTGAAATATGTGCTAATAATGCTTTCTGCTTAATATTTTTGTTAGAAAGATGTTTTAATTTGAAGTTATATATAGAAAATTGTTCTTGTCTTGTGTGTGGACCTATCTTTGTCCACAAAACCAAAACAGTAGCTTTAGTTTTATCTGAGTGGAATCTTAATATTTCTTTGTGACCTTAGGCAAATGATTTAATTTGTTCACACATGAGTTTCTTCATCTGGAAAATAGGAATAAAAACTACCTACTTCAAGGCTGTGAAGATTAATAAATATGAAGCATGTTACTGTGCCTTGAGCATAATGTGACTCAGTACATTTTACAAGTGAATACCACTGAAAGAAAAATTAATTCATGCATGTTTTATGTCAGCGTATATTTCACTGACTTAAAGTTAGTTACAGCTACAGTGTATTTGCCTAAATACAGTGCTCAAGTTTTCTTATTGTTTTCTCATTAAAGTATTAAAAAAATTCAAACTTAGATTGAATTATAACAAAAATGCATGTATGTACCTAACACCTAAATTCTGTAATATTTGTGACATATTTTGGCTCATGTTTATCTCCATTACTTTTTTTTTTTTAAGCTTCATCTCAGAGTTGTAGCAATAAGCATACTTTTGTAAACATTTAGCATGTATACCATTTCTTAGAATTCAGTATTTTTTGGAGAGGTAAGATTTTTGTATAAGTCATAAAATATATCATTTATAATGTTGCACAGTTTTAAAGTATTCTCAGAAGTTTATTCTATTCTGTTTATTTATTTACTTATTTATTTTTCCAGGCAGGGTTTCTCTGTGTAGCCTTGGCTGTTCTGGACTTGCTTTGTAGACCAGCCTGGCCTCGAATTCACAGAGATCCGAATGCTTCTGCCTCTCTTAGTGCTGGGATCACAGGCTTGCATACACCATTATTTTTTAGTCATGGTTTCACACTGTAACCTAGGGAGGCCTGAAATTTACTATGTAGCCTATGCTAACCTCAAACTGTCCTGAAATCTCCAGCAATCCTCCTTTAACCTCTTGACTGTTGGGGTTATAGACATGCGCTGTCATATTAGGCAAAATATTTGTTTTCTTGAGAGCATCAATGTGAAAGTTACTTGAAAATTTTTACTGTTGAGTTTAAAAATATAAAAACTAAAACAATTTTTGGTGAGAACTTTTGTTTTGAAATTATTTTATTTAGATTCTTAGAGAAAATAGCAGGTATCAAGGTTCTCTTAAATGAATTGAGAAAGTTGTGTTTTTTTTAACAATTTCCTTTTTCAAAGATTTATTATTTATTTATTTATTTATTTATTTAATGTAGATGAGAGCAGTATGTACACCTGTATGCCCGAAGAGGGCATCAGACCCCTGTATAAATGGTTCTGAGCCACCATGTGGTTGCTGGGAATTGAACCTCTGGAAGAGCAGCCAGTGCTCTTAACCTGTGAGCCATCTCTCCAGCTCCAAGTTGTGTTTCTTAATTGAAATTAATCCAGTAATGGCAGATATAAACCGAGGAGGAAGTGGAGACAATATTGGTAGTGGGGATGCAGATATAAAAGCAAATATTATTGGGAATATGAACTTCTTTGTTGGCTTGTAGCATTGTTTGTTTGTATGCATACATTGTATATTTTTATTGGACTTCTTAGCAGTAAGTAATAAATTGTTGAATGTAGAACCTGAGCAGCATGACAAACACATATAAGTCTAGTGTTTGAAAAGCTGTGGCAAGTAGATTTTGATTTTTTTTTTTTTTAAGATTATTTGTTTATTATGTATGCAGTGTTCTGCCTGATGTAGGCCTGCAGGCCAGAATAGGGCACGATCTCATTATAGATGATTGTGAGCCACCATGTGGGTGCTGGGAAGTGAACTCAGGACCTCTGGAAGAGCAGCCAGTGCTCTTAACCTCTGAGCCATCTTTCCAGCCCCCGTCTGTTTTTCTCAAGACAGAATTTCTCTGTGTAGCTATGGCTGTCCTGGAACTTAGTTCAAGGTTTGCCTTGATCACAGAGGTTTAACCTGCCTCTGCCTATCAAGTGTTGGAATTAAAGGTGTTTGCTACCATACCCAAGTCCAGTACCTTTATTTTTTTTTTTTTAGAGACAGGTCTCATTATACAGCCTTGACTGGCCTGAAAATCAATATGTAGACCAGGCTGGATCAAATGCAGAACTGTCTACCTCTTCTTCTCAAGTGCTGCAATTAAAGGCATGGACCATCATGCCTGGCTCTAGTCATAGTTTTTGTGGTTTGAGTTGTTGGTTTTCCTTACACTGATTCTTGAGCAGGGCTATAATAAAAAAGTGATAAGTTAATGAGACTTTAGAATAATCAGTTATATAGATTCCCATATTTTATTTCACAGTCATTCCTCATAAAAAATTTATTTGTGGGACTTAAAAAGTGGCTTAGCAATTAAGAACATTGACTGTAGCCAGGCATAGTTTGAGTCCAGCCTGGTCTACATATCAAATTTCAGGCCAGCTACATAGTAAAATTCTGCTTCAAAAAACAAAACAAGTTTATTTGTACATGCAGTAATTTCTTGTCTTCTGTGTCCTAAAAAGTGGATTGGGAATTATTTTTCTCTTAAACTGAGCAAGACCTTAAAAATTGACACTCAGAAGACTAAGACTAGGCCAGCTTAGTTTATGTAGCAAGACTATGCCTCAGAACACTAAAAAATAAAAATGTGAAGTGTTTCGGCTGGTATTATAGATTAGTAGTAAGGTGTTCCCTTAGCAAATGGAAGGTTCTGACCTCAGTACCTAAAAATAAAAAATATTTCAAGAACTGTTGTAGTTTTAAATTTTTTTATTTTAATATGAAAAGTTTTCTATATGCTTATAAATTCTAAATTTTAAATTTAAAATTTAAAATTTTGTATATGGGAATTTGTTTACTATAGATACAACTTTATTATAAGCTGAGGCTATAAAGTAGTATCCTAGTTAAAAAATTAGAAGTTGAGGTGCAGGGTTGGCTAAGGACTTCTAGAGGAAGATTTCCCAGCCAGTGGCTCATAAACATCTCTAAATCCATTCCCGGGATTACAATGCCCTCTCTTGATCTCTGTGGACACTGGGCACAGAGGTGGTGCACTTATGTAAATACATACATACAAAGCACTCCTGCCCATAAAATAATACATCTTGGGGCTGGAGAGGTGGCTCAGAGGTTAAGAGCAAGTCCTGAGTTTAATTTCCAGCAATCACATGGTGGCTCACAACCATCTATACTGAGATCTGGTGCCCTCTTCTGGCCTGCAAGTGTACATACAGACAGAACACTGTATAAATAATAAATCTTTTTTAAAAATACATCTTAAAGAAAAGACTAAAAAGTAAGAAGGTATTGAAGCATAATACTTCCTGATGTTTTCACGTTATTAAATATTTATAAAACAAAGTTTTTCAAAGTAAGCATTTTGAATATGACTATATTCTGATGTTGGGAAGTATGCCATCTTCCTCCATTTAATTAAGTAGTGAGAAAGCTTGGTGGTGGTGGTGGCGGCACATAAGTTTAATCTCAGCACTTGGGAGGTAGAGGCAGGCACAGCTCTGAGTTAAAGGGAAGCTTGGCCTACTGAGTGAGTTCCAAGATAGACAGGACTTTATAGAAAGACTGTCTGGAAAAACAACAACAAAAACCAACCAAAGAGAGAAAACCTCACTAGGTAGTGGGCGATTTTTGGTAACTTTGTTTATTTTTCTAAGACAGTTTCTTTGTGTAGCCTTGGCAGTTTTAGACTCACTCTGTAGGCCAAGATGGCCTCAAATACACAGAATCTGCCTGACTGTTGCTGGAATTAAACGTGTATGCTACCACTGCCCAGTTTATTTTTGTTTTATTTATTTTTTAATCACAATTCTGCCTCTGCCTCCTTACCACTGTGATTACCAGTTGTTCCGTTATCATGCCAGCTCTGTTGTTTTGCTTATTTTTTTGAGACTGTCTTACTCTATAGCTTAGGCTGGCTTGGAACTTCTTTTGTAGAACAAACAGTTTAGAATTCACAGAGACCCTAAAGGCATAAACCTACTATACCCATATGTGTGTATCATTTTTTTATTATTTTAAATTACGTATGTGTCTGTGTGCATATGTGCACATGAATTCAGGTGCCAAAGAAGACCACAGGCTCTAGATCCCCAGATCTGGAGTTACAGGTCGTTGTGCCCAGTATGGGTGGTGAGACCTAAACTTGGACCTTCTGCTAGAGAGTATACATTCAACACTGAACCACCTCTCTAGCCCCTGATATATATTTTTTAATTTATTGTTTTGTTTTGTTTTTTAGCAAGGTCTGAATATAACCCAAGCTAGCAGAAACTTACTGTGTGGCTCACATTGGCATCTCAGTCTGTGTAATATCTTGCCTTGGTTTCCTAAATGCTAGGCTTTCAAAAAGGAACCACCAAACCCTAGCCAAGTGAATATTTAGTTTTACTTGCTTCAAAAACAAATATTCATGCAGATTTTCAAGGTTTTGTCTTTTTTTTTTTTTTTTAGATGCAGTCTCATAGTCCAAGCTGTTTTTGAGTTTGCCATATAACAGAGCATGACTTTGATTTTTTTAATACTTTGTTTTATGTATATGAGTGTTTGTGTGCATGTATGTATACCATATTCATGCTTGGTGCTTAAGGAGACAAGACGTGGCTGTTGGATGGTTTGAGCCACCAAGTAGGTGATGGGAAGTGCTTTTAACCACAGACCCTTTTCTTTAGCCCTAACTTTGAATCTTTTTTTGAGGGGGGGTAGTTGTTCTGTTTTTTTTTTTTTTTTTTTATTCTTTATGCTTTCTGAGATAAGGTCTCACTATATAGCTCTGGCTTCCTGGAGTTCATTCTGTAGACTAGGCTGGGCCTTGAACTCACGGAGATTCACCTATCCTTGTTTCCTCAGTGCTTAGCCTAAAGGCATGCATCACAATGCCTGACCTGGTTTGTTTGCTTGCCTGCTTGCTTGCTTATTTTTTATCTATCTACCTACCTACCTACCTACCTACCTACCTACCTACCTACCTACCTATCTATCTATCTACTTACCTACTTACCTATTTATCTGTCCATCTAGTATGGGTGGTTTGCCTGTACATTGTGTACTTGCAGTGCCTGGGGAGGCCTGAAGAGGAAGTTGCAACATCTGGAACTAGAGTAACAATTAGCCATGATGTGGGTTTTGGGATTATAACCTCAACCCGCTGGAAAAGTTAGCCACTATTCTTAATCACTGAGCAAGCCCCTCCTGACCTCATTTCCCTCCCTTGCCTTTTTTTTTAAAACAGTAGACCACTTTTTCTTTGAATTTCGAGATTCTTATGCCGCTCCCTTCTTAGTGCTGTGATTAAAGTAGTGTGCCACTATGCCTTGCTTTAATCTACTTTTAGGATTGATAACTCAGAATGGGATTAAATTTACAGTTCTAGACCCAGTTTTGCTGACCTATTGTCTTCGTTATATCTCTGTATATAATGTATTTTAAATTGACTGTTTTCTTCTTTCAGTAGGAAATCCATGAAGTCCAGAAGTAGAAGTCCTGCATATTCAAGACACTCATCTTCTCATAGTAAAAAGAAGCGATCCGGATCACGCAGCCGTCATTCCAGTATCTCACCTGTCAGGCTTCCATTGAATTCCAGCCTGGGAGCTGAACTCAGTAGAAAAAAGAAGGAAAGAGCAGCAGCTGCTGCAGCAGCAAAAATGGATGGAAAAGAATCCAAGGGTTCACCTATAATTTTGCCTAAAAAAGAGAAACTTGAAGTGAAGGAGTCAGGGTTAGAGTCAAAAAAATTACCCAGAGGTGGAAAGTCAGAAAAATCTATCCCAGATACTGAACTGGTAAATATAGCACATTCAAACACAGAGGTAAAAAATTGTTTAGAGGCAGGGAAAGTAAAGTTGGATGAGAACTTGCAGAACCATCCTGTTAAGGATTTGAAAGCACAGGGAACAAAGGACACTAAACCTCTAACATTGAAGGAGGTGATTGTTACTTCAAAGGAGACAGAGACATCAGAAAAAGAGACCCTTCCACCTCTCCCCACAATTACTTCTCCACCCCCTTTACCATCTACTACCCCTCCACCTCAGACACCCCCTTTGCCACCTTTACCTCCACTACCAGCTATTCCACTGCAGCCACCTCTGCCTCCTCCCCAACCACCATTTAGTCAAGTTCCTGTTTCCAGTACTTCAACTTTGCCCTCTTCTCCTCACCCAAGGACATCTACTCTATCCTCTCAGATAAATTCTCAGCCCCCTGTACAGGTTTCTGTGAAGACTCAAGTGTCTGTAACAGCTGCTATTCCACACCTGAAAACTTCAACATTGCCTCCTCTGCCCCTCCCTCCCCTGTTACCTGGAGATGATGACATGGATAGGTAAGTTCTATAATAGGAAGAGAGAAGTCAGTCTTCTTGATGTATAATATATTTTTATTAAGAATGTCTTTTCATTATGTGTTTATGATTAGGAATTGCTTTTTGTTTTTTAGTGGAAAATTCCATTCTTGGATTGCTTGAGAATAGAGAATTAGAACTTTGTGGGGTTTTCTTTTCTTTGATTTTTTTAAATTACATTTGTTTGTTTATTTTTGAGTGTGTATATTATTGTCTTAGTGTAGAGGCCAGAGGAGAATTTGGTAAGAATCAATTTCCTTCTTCCCTGTGGATCCCAAGTATCAGTCATCAGGCGTGGTGGCAAGTGCCTTTACTTGCTGGATTATCTTAGTAGCCATCTTTTGGGGTTAGGGCCAGGGGTAGGGTCTTGTTATACTCAATATATAGTCTCAGCCTTAAACTAGCAACAATCCTGCCTCAGTATCTTGAATGCTGGGATTACAAACATGCACCACTATGCCTGACAGGGAGTAAAATTTAAAGCTTGATAAGTCTTTTAATGTAAATTTAAAGTTTTTTGGGTTGTGTTTTGTTCTTTTTTGTGGGGCGGTTTTGAGACAGGGTTTTATCATGTAGCCCTGGCTATCTTAGAATTTACTCTATAGACCAGGCTGGCCTCAAACTCCGTGCTCTGTCTGCCTCTGCCTCCGAAGTGCTGGGATGAATGGCATGCAGCACCACTGCACAACCTAGGTTTGTTTTTTGTATGTACATGTATGACTATTTTGCCTGCACATGTGTATATGTGTACTACATGTGGTCAGAAGGTGGATCCCATGGGATCCAACCATACAGATGATTCTGAGCTACCATGTGGGTGCTGGGGATTGCACTCAAGTCCTCTAGAATAGTAGCAAGTGCTCTTAATTACTGAGCCATATCTTCAGCCCCATCTTCACTGTATTTGAATGTTTTTTTATTTATGTGTATGTAATGTACGTGTGTATGAATGTATGTGCACCACATGGATGCCAGAGGTTATTGGAGTCTCCTGAAAGTGGAGTTTGTGAGCTGCCATGTGAATGCTAAGAACCAAACCAGGTGCTCTGGAAGAGCAATAAGCATTCTTCAACCTCTGAGCCCAAGTGTACTATTTGTGTGTGTGTGTGTGTGTGTGTGTGTGTGTGTGTGTGTGTGTGTGT
>NW_026595981.1:22292696-22297779 GCF_907164565.1 Psammomys obesus
TGTGTGTGTGTGTGTGTGTGTGTGTGTGTGTGTGTGTGTGTGTGTGTGTGTGTTGGGGGGGCGAATGCTCATGTGTGTGCATGTATGCATATGTGTGCGCATGCATGTGTGCATTGAAGCCCAGAGGGTGCCCCCATACCTCAGGTCTTTCATAAGCACATTCCCCCCCATCTTTATTTTAATTTTTAAGGTTTATGGTATGCATATGCATGTGTGTGTGAACACATGTACATGTGAAAATCAGGGCCACTTTGTGGAGTTGGTTCTTGCCTTTGTTCTTTGCATAGATTCCGAATGGAAGTCGGGTCAGCAGGATTTAATGGCAAGCATCTTTACCAACTAAGCCATTTTGCCAGCTGTTTTCTTTTTGTAATGTTTTAATATCTACAGAGAATATGTAGAGGGATTTTTTTTAAAAATCATTTATCCTGCCTGGTGGTAGTGGCACATGCCTTTAGTACTAGCACTTGGGAGGCAGAGAGAGGCAGGTGGATCTCAGAGTTCAAAGCCAGCCTGGTTTACAGATTGAGTTCCAGGACAGCCAGGGCTACACAGAGAAACCCATCTCCAAAATTACCCCCCATCAAAAAAAAAAAACAAACAAGCCAAAACAAAACAACAATTATCCTATAGTAAAATAAGAGCAGTATGAGGAATCTACTAATTAGACTGTAACGCACAATAGGATAATGAAAAGATCTTACGATCTAATGGATACATTTTGAGTGTTGATTACTCATAAAAGACATGAAAAATTTTAAATCTGTTGACCATACTAGCTGAACAGCACCTCTAAACATATGCTTTAGTTGGGGACATGGGTTGGAAGTGTAGTCTTACTGTTTTTGTTGTTGCTGTTGAGATCCTGCCCTCTATTTGCTAGGGGATGAGTTGTATTTTCCGTTGTAAATGTCATTGTAAATAAAAAAACAAACAAACAAGTACTGCTTATCTTAAATTGCAAAACAATTTTCAAACTTAATACTTTTTAGGTGATACCAGTAATTTGAGTGATGATTCTATATGTGAGTGCAGGTATGCAAATGGAAGCCTCAGGTCAACATTGGGTGTTGCTCCTTAAGAGTCATTCACCTTTTTTTTTTTTTTAAATATATTTTATCTAGCTGGGTGTAGGCCTTTAATATCAACACTTAGGAGGCAGAAGCAGACAGAACTCCTTAGTTAGAGGTCAGCTTGGTTTACATAGTGAGCTCCAGGATCCCAGGTCTATGTAATGAAGGCAGCTGTGGTATTTTTTTTGTTTTTGTTTTGTTTTTCTAGACAGGATTTCTTAGTATAGCCTTGCCTGGTCTGCCCTTGGGAGGCAGAGGCAGGCAGATCTCTGTGAGTTCAAGGCCAGCCTGGTCTACAAAGTGAGTTCTAGGATAGCCAGGATGACAGAGAAACCCTATCTCAAACAAACAAACAAACAAAGGTATTTTATCAAAGGTATTTTTAACAAAAGTGTTTTGCCTGCATATTTGTATGTGCTTCAAAAGGTGGCAAATTCCTTGGAATGGGTGGTTGTAAGCCACCATGTAGGTGCTGGGAATGAAACTCTGGGACTCTGGAATAACAAGTGCCTTTAATAACTTAGCCATCTCTCCAGCCTTTTGAATTTCTCTTTTGAGCTTCTCCCCAGTGCTAGGATTATAATCCTCTGCCACCAGGCCCATTTTTTATGTGGGTCTTGTATGAAATTCAAGTCCTTTTCTTTGGGTAACAAATGCATTACTTACTGAACTGTTCCTCCAGTCCTGTTTATTATTTTTAGTTCTTAAGGTCTATATTCTTTCAGTCTACCTTCTGTGTACCTTAAAAATGTGCTAGTGTAGGTGGAAGTAACAGGAAGTGGAGGGTGTTTTGCTTTTGAGGTAACGCCATGCTTTGTTGTCAAGTCTGATCTTGAACTCCTGGGCTTTATTCATCTTCCTTCTTTAGCTGTCCATGTGCTCAGACTAGATATATTCACCACAAAGCCAGTTCTCTTCTTTTTAATTTTAAATATTTATGTATTTTGGTTTTTTTTTGGGGGGGGGGAATGACAAGATCTCACTGTGTATCCCTTGGTGGCTTGGAGCTCATCAGTCTGCCTGTTACTGCCTCCAGAATGCTGGGATTTATCTGCTTCTAATTCCAGAGCACTGGGTTTAAAAGCTGTGCCCCACTCAGTGTCATTATTATCAAACTCAGTGTTTGATAATTAGTTGTTTCCTATTTATAAATTATTAAAGGTAGGAAATGAAAATGAAAATTTTGCCTGTTTTTTGAGACAGAAAAGAGATAATAGCTCATTGCCAGCAAGATTCTGCAAATAGATGAGATTAAGATTCATTGAGAAATACTGTCTCAGTGCTGTGAAGTCAGAGGTAGGAGGGTCATTGAGAGTTAGAAGCCAGCGTGGTCTACAAAAGAAGTCTAGGGCAGCCAGTGCTCTGAAACCCTATCTCTGAAAACAACAAACACAAAAATCCAAAAAAACAGAGAGATACTGTTTCAAAAAAAAAATTTTTTTTTTTTTTTGAGAACAAGCAAAGACAGACCTTTAATGATTACCTCTGGCTTCCACATGCACACCTTGTGCACATATGTAGAGACCTTCACTAGCAAGTACACATAATACATACCTAACAGTACAAGAGACAGAAAAGATAGAGACAGACACATCCTGACTGAGACCTTTAAATGGGCTTGGTGGTCACTTGACAACCCAACATTCAAAAGGCTGGTATAGAGGCATTGCTTAGTGTTTGAGGACTGGCCTAGAACTCTACAAACTTTTTTCTTAGTCTCCCAAAAGCTGGGATTATAGATGTGAATCACGATGCCCTTTTAATTTTGGTTGTTTGAATAAATGAGCAGTTAAATTTGCTCAAGGAATCAGGGTCAGGGTTCAGTGAAATGAATGGGCATATAGTTATAAAGATAGTTGGGAGGCTGGAGCAATGCCTTACTGGTAAAGAGCCCTGGCTAGTCTTTCAAAGGGCCAATGTTCAATTTCCCAGCACTTGTTACAGTTATTATAAAACTGTGTTTGTTTCTCAGGTTCTCTCTTAATCTGGCCATCACACAAATAATTGAACTCTTTTATATTTGTTTAATAATAAGCTTCAAAACACAATAACTGAGCAGTTATTACTCTATTCTTAGCCCTGTAAGCTTATCTGTTTTACTCCCAGCTGTGCATCCCAAAGATATTTGTGCTTTGTAGCCTTCTCTGTTCCAGCTTTCTCCCCCTGTGTCTCTTGTACCCTTGCCCATGGCTCATTCATGTCCCTGTTTTTCCCTTGCTGGCAGGAAGTCCAGGCTTATTCACTCCCCTGCCCATCGATTGGCTGTTTTTGGCATATCAGGGAACAACTGGGGAGCAATGTTTACACAACATTGAGATGGGAGATTCTCAGAACAAGGATTACAACCCAATATGGGGTGGGGTACAGAAATCAGCATTTGAATTACACAATAACCTTATACCTACAAACACCCACATAGTAGTTTATAACTGTTACTCCAATCCCAGGGGATTTAACCTCTGCAGGCACCACATGCACGTGACATATAAACATGAATACACCCATACACACAAAATAATAAAATAGTTGAAATACTTAGAAAAAAATAGCATTCTGATAACGTAAAGCTTATACTAGTGACAGAGAAAGTGAATTTAGTTAATGATAATTCAAAAGCTTTTGTTTTGGGTTTTTGAGACAGGGCTTCTCTGTGTAACCCTGGCTGTCCTGGAACTCACTCTGTAGATCAGGCTGGACTCAAACTCACAGAGATCCTCCTGCCTCTGCCTCCCGAGTGCTGGGATTAGAGGTGTGTGACACAACAGCTGGGGTCAAAAAACATATAGCTGAGTACACAGGCCTTTAATTTCAGCACTTGAGAGGCAGAGGCAGGCAGATCTCTGATTTCAAGGCCGTTTGGTCTACATCCTGAGTTCCAGGACAGTCATTACTATATAGTGAAACCCTGTCTCTAAAACAATAACACCAACAATAAAGGATGTAGTGCCTGATTGGCCTGAAGTTTGATTGTAGATCCACTTGCTTCTGCCTCTTATGTGCTTTGATTAAAGGCGTGTGCCAACAAGTTAGGCAAGAAATGTTTACATTGTACTTACAGGTTAATTTAAATTTCATCAGCAGAATTTTCAAGATTGTAACTTGGGTAGGAGTCAACACAGAGTTAAGGCAACCTAATCACTACATGTGAACCTGTAAAAAAGTGTGAATGAGAAACCAGGAACTATTAGAAATGAGGACAAAGTGTATATGTACATCAGTATTTCCTGGTAATTATTTTGCTATATAATAGCTCTTTCTTTATGTCAGGCTCTGCATATTTGGCACAGTTAGTGCCTTACAGTGAAAGTGTTAGTTAAACATTGGATTTTATGGATGGTCATTCTGTTTACTTCTTGCTTTCTTTTCTTTTTTCTTTCCTTTTCTTTTCTCCCCTCCCCTTCTCTTCCCTCTTTCTCCCTTCTCTTCCCTCTTTCTCCCCTTCTTACCTTCCCTCCCTTCCCCAGACAGGGTTTTTCTATGTAGCCTTCTCATATTTTCAAGGTTTTAATCTATTAAAATTTATTGAAGCAAGATTTTGACCTCTTCAGATTGGTTTGGCCTGAACTGATAGAACATGTCCTATTAAAGACTCATTCCTTCTTAAAAACTTCCTTAAAATAGAATCTTCCTGTAGAATGTCTTTTTTCCCCCCCCCCAGGTCTATTTTTGTGTAGTCCTGCCTGTCTTAGAACTCCCTATGTAGACTAACCTTGCCTTATACTCACAAAGATCCTCCTGCCTCTGCCTCTGGAGTGTTGGGATTAAAGGTATATGCAACCATGCCTGGCAGAATGGATATTTTTCAGTGGTAATAAACTATATTTGAAGCCATGAAGTAAATCTTTGAGGAAAAAGACTAAATGTAAAACAATAGACCTAAGTGATAGTTGTGAGACAGTTCAGATACTTTGAGTTTTCTTTCTCCTTTAGTTAACAGAACTAAGAACAACTACTACTTCTTCTTTCTTCTTCTTCTTCTTCTTCTTCTTCTTCTTCTTCTTCTTCTTCTT
>NW_026595981.1:22297789-22365289 GCF_907164565.1 Psammomys obesus
TTCTTCTTCTTCTTCTTCTTCTTCTTCTTCTTCTTCTTCTTCTTCTTCTTCTTTTCTTCTTCTTCTTTTCTCCTCCTCCTCCTCCTCCTCTTCTTCTTCTTCTTCTTCACCTTCACCAGGTTTCTCTGTGTAGCCCTGGCTGTCCTGGAACTTGCTCTGTAGATCAGGCTGGCTTCCAACTCACAGAACTTCTCCTGTCTCTGCCTCCTGAGTGCTAGCATTAAAGGCATGAACCACCAGTGCCCAACTGAAGAAACTCTTTTAATTCCTGATAATTGAGATTTATAATGAATATTTGACTATTTCTATAATTTTCCTTAGCGTATTTAAAAGAAATTTTAAAGGCTTATATTCCCATTCTGTCTCAGTTTTCATTAATAAACTGTCTTTGGTTCAGACTGTGGTGGTGCACGCCTTTAATCCCAGTTCTTTCTAGGCAGAGGCAGCCTGATCTCTGTAACTTCGAAGCCAGCGTGGTCTACACAGAGAATACCTATCTTAAGAACAAACAAACAAAACAAAAAACCCTTCTTTGGTAGAAAAATCTGAGTGCAGATCTTTAGTAGGAGTATTTAAATAAGGTTAAGGTTATTGTACTTCATCAACTTCTCAGTTGTGCTTCACATGGTACAAACTGAGTAGAGTCCTTACTCTGTCTCATTTTGAGGGGATTAAAATGGAAAAATTTAGTAGAAGCGTTACCTCTTAAAATCATGTTCTTGTGGGGGTTTATGACTTTGTTGTTGTTTTGAGACAAGTTTCCTATACATAGTTTTGGAACTCATTATGTAGGCCAGGCTGGCCTTGAACTCACAGAGATCTATCTGCAACTGCCTCTGGAGTGCTTGGATGAAAGGCATATGGTACCAGCGCAGGCTTTAGCAGTCTTCTTTAAAGTAATACTCTAAGGGATAGATCAGTTCTTAAGATTCTAAGAAGTATTTCTGTAAGGCATCAAATGTTGGGAGACCTTGTAGGAGTGGTTAGAATTTTTAGATACTTTTGAATCTTCTGATACTATGAAAGAGAATACCAAAAACTACCTTGGCTAATTTGTAAGTGTGAATTGCTGCCTATAAGAAGCCTTTATCACTGGCTGTGATGGCACATACCTGTGATCCCAGCACTCAAGAAGGCAGAGGCAGGCAGATCTGTGTGAGTTTGGGGCCAGCCTAGTCTACAAAGTGGTCCAGGATAGCCAAGGCTGCACAGAGAAAACCTGTCCCCAAAAAATAATATATAAATTCTTATCATTTCTGATGACATGTGCAGCACAAAACCCTTCTGTTGGTTATAAAAAAATTGGTTTGAGAAATGTTTTTTAAAGAATTTGAGGGGCTAGCCAGTGGTAGAGTACCCCATTAATTCCAGCACTTGGAAGGCAGAGGCAGTTGGATCCCTGTGAGTTGGAGGCCAGTCTGAGTGAGTGCCTAGACAGCCAAGGTCACACAGAAATACTATCTTATCACTCCCTCCTGGGGGGAAAAAATTGAGTTTGTTTTAAGAGAGTAGACTCAGTGCTTAAAAAGAGCACTTGTTCTTGTGAAGTAGGTCACCTAAGTTTAATTCTCAGCACTCACATGGAGGCTTACCACTTCCTCGGCTACAGGCATGGATGTGTTACACAGACATACATACGCAGGCAGAGTACTCGTATGAATAAAAAAAAATTTTAGGATGGCTATAGAAGTCAGCAGTTGGAGGTGGTTGCTGCTCTTGCAGAACACCCAAGTTCAGTCTTAGCACTCATGTCTAGTGGATCACAATCCCTTTTAACTCCAGCTCCAGGGAATCTGATACTTTGCCTGCTCGTCCACTCTCACATGCACATATTCACATACATATATACTACATACATACAGACATGTGCAGGAGCACACATACCGTTTTAAAATAAATCTATTTTTAAATTTGGTTTTAACGGGGCTTTATTGCACATGTGTTTATTCTCACTAAAGAAGAGGCCAGGGTAGGAGGATTTCTGTGAATTTCAGGCCATGCAGAAGTACATAGTGAGACCTTGACTGAAAAAAGAGTAAAAAGAACCAAAATTTGACTACTTTTCTGATTTCTAAAAACTAATTCTATTTTCATATTGACTACTGTAATTTGCTGGTTATTGAGACATTCAAGGCTTTAATAAGTCTGAAATTGCCCTTTGAACTTTCTAACCTTTTTAGTTTGACAGTTTGCATTTTGTGTGGTCGGTCACAGATCATTGTAGTCTGTTCCTAAACAGGGAAAATATTTACACATATTTTTTCAATTTTGATTTCGAACTTAGCTGTTAAACACTGGATTTATAGTGTTTCTTGTTCCTAAGTTCTTTTAAGTCTTTCTTTTTTTGTTTTTTAGACAAGGTTTCTCTGTGTATACTTGGCTGTCTTAGACTCACTCTGTAGACCAAGCTAGTCTGGAACTCAGAGAGATCCATCTGCCTCTCACTTCTTGAGTGTATCTTTCTAGTATTCTAAGTAGTATTAGTGACTTCTTTTCATTTAAATTTTTTGTTATAAAGTTTTATGAATTGTATGAGCTTCAGTCGTAAGTTATGACTTTTTAAACTTACTTTGTACATTTTATTTTATCTCAAATTGGAGTTTCAGATGTGCCATTAAGGAGAGTTTTTGTATTGCTTTAATTTTTGAAACAGTATCACATAAAGTTACTGGCTTTAAAACTTGCTGTGTAGTTGAGGCTGGCCTCTTGTAATTCCTGATCCTCCTCACTATACCTTAGCAAGTTTGCATCCTTTCTACCCTTCCTCACCAGGTATTGAGTATTTAACTGAGGGTCAGACACCTGCTAGGCAAAAATTTTACCATGATGAGCTGGAGAGATTGTTCAGTGGTTTAGAGTACTGATTGTTCCTCTAGGGGACCTGAGTTCATGTCTCAGCACTCACATAGCAGTTCACACACATCTGTAAGAACAGTCCCAAGCTGTGATGCCCTCTTCTGGCCTTTACAGTCATTGTATGCGTGTAGTGCAGAGACACACATTAAAAATTTTTTAAAGATTAAGTTTAAATTAAAAGTATACCCCCAATACTAATATTAAGTACATTCATATTGTAACCTTTTTTTAGATTTATTATTTTATGGGTATGAGTGTTTTGCCTACATTTATGTACATGCACCTTGTGTGTGCCTGTTGCCCACAGAGGTCAAAAGAGGGCAAGTAAGCAAGGTGTGGTTGCACACCTTAAACCTGGCGCTTGAGAGGCAGAGGCAGGCAGATCTCTGTGAGTTCAAGGCCAGCCTGGTCTATACAAAACAACTCCAGGACAGACAAGGCTACACAGAGAAACCCTGTCTTGAAAAACAAAAAGGGGGGGGGGGGGGGGGGGGGGGAGGGGGGTTCTTTGGGACCGGAGTTACAGACAGTTGTGAGCTGTCAAATGTGTGATTGAAATTGAGCCCCAGTCCTCTAAAAGAACCACCAGTGTCTTAACTATTGAACCGTCCCTCTAGCTCGCATAAGTAACTTTTTAGTAATCTTTTTAATAGGTAGGCATTATAATCTCTGAAGGTTTTATTTGCATAGTCTCTGGATAATCTTTTTATTTTCATCTTTATTTAGTCCAAAAGAAATGCTTCCTTCAAAGCCTGCAAAGAAAGAGAAGGAGCAGAGGACCCGCCACTTACTCACAGACTTGCCTCTTCCTCCTGAGCTACCGGGTGGAGATCCATCTCCCCCAGATTCTCCAGAGCCAAAGGCGATTACACCACCTCAACAACCATATAAAAAGAGACCAAAGTAAGTTTTACAGGGGTGTGTAAACTTATCATTATGCATGTCTGTACTTTACGTGCATGCCTTGTGTCCCAGGAGACCAAAAGAGGGTGCTGGATCCCCTGGCACTGCAGTTAGAGTCAGTTGTTAGCCACCCCATGTAGGTGTTGGGAAGTGAACTCTGGTTCATGGCTCTTAACTGCTGTGCCATCTCACCAGCACCTTAGGGATCTCTTCTAATCTAAGAGTATTTTGTTTTAGATGTAAATTGTGTATATTTTCTACAACTCAGAAGTGAGAGCCAACAAATACATCTTTTACTTAAATTTTATGGGAAAAAAAGCCTTCTTTTTTGTAGGAACAGATGAACATCCTTACTTGTCTTATTAAATGAAGAGATACCATTACCTGGGTAACTTTTATGAAACAAAACATTTAATTGGGAGCTTTCTTATAGTTTCAAAGATTTAGTTCATTACCATGGCAGCGATTATGACAGCATGCAAGCAGGCACTGGATCAGTAGCTAAGAGCTATGTTCCATAGGCAGATAGTGGGAGCTACACAGGGCCTTTGAAACCTCAAAGCCTTTCCTTCAGTGACATACTTCTTTCAACAAGGCCTCATCTCCTAATCCTATCAAAGAGCTCCACTCCCTAATGACTAACCATCAAACCATCAAACTAACCATATGAGCCTATGGGAGCCATTCTCATTCAAACCACCATAGATAACTAGTTGTTGAAACAGGGTCTTACTATGTATTCTTGACTAGCCTGGAACTTACCAAGATTGCATGCCTTTAATCCCAACACTTGGGAGGCAGAAACAGGTTGATCTCTTAGCTTAAAGATTGGTATACAGTGTGAGTTTGAGATCAACTAGCTCCATTGTAGGATCCTGTTTTTTTTTAAAAAAAAAAAAAAAACAAAAACAAGTGCTCGCTTTGACAGCACATATACTAAAATTGGAACAATACAGAGAAGATTAGCATGGCCCCTACGCAAGAATGACATACAAATTCGTGAAGCATTCCATATTTTTGTGAAAGATTTTTTTAATGCATTTTTACTGTAAAAATACATGGAAGTGTATGTATTCCATACCAGCAAAAAGACAAAATTGCAAACTCCACATGCCCAGCCCTAACCATATTTCTTTTTCAAAAAGCAGTCCATGTGTTTAGTGAGCACTCATATACCACACCAGCATCTTGTACCTTTTGAAGCCAGAATGCCATAATAGCCATTGATAGATACTTTTTATTACCTCATTTCTGCCATTTCAATTTAAATTTTATTAAAAAGCCAGTCACTTAATGGCAAAAAGTAACTGTTTTACTTGGTTCTTTTTAGAATTTGTTGTCCTCGTTATGGAGAAAGAAGACAAACAGAAAGTGATTGGGGGAAGCGCTGTGTGGACAAGTTTGACATTATTGGGATTATTGGAGAGGGAACCTATGGCCAAGTATATAAAGCCAAGGACAAAGACACAGGTATTTTAATAAAATTCTTGATGTCAGAAGCTTAATAATTTAACTAATTATTACTAATATTGTCATAGATTTACTAAAGTAAGTTATAAACTTTAATTTGTTGTTTTTTTTTTTTTATTACTGTTCATTAGATTAAAATGCTTCAAAAGAATAGTTTGGTCATCTCTTAGTGTATTTGCTCCAGGACCTCCCTATACCAATTCCCTTAAATGTATCCTATGTCCATCCTCCTGTGTAGTTTATAATATCTCTAGAATATTTATAGTACTAATAAGGCAAATTCTGAATAAACATTGGTATCATTCACGAATTAATGACAAAGAAAACAAGGTCTAAACATGTACAATATCACTTGCCACCTGTTTTTAGTCTGCAGTTGTATGATTTCTTGAATGGCCACTGAGTTGACTGTATGGTAGTATTGTATTAAAGCTTTCCTTTTTGTACTAGGGATATAGTTCAGTGGTAGACTGCTTGGGTACATTTGTGAAGTCCTAGATTTGATTTTAGCATTACAATCTCAAAGCTTAAATCCTCTACTTTTTGTTATATTTTAAATACTTATTTTTTTGACTTGATGGTGGGTTTTATATTGTGTGTTTGTGCTGGGAATTGAACCTACAGCTTATTCTAGCACTCTGTCAAAAAGGCTCTAATATAATCCTAGTCCTCTTTGTTATCTATTACAAACTTTTCATTGCTCGCTGCAATTTTGGTGGGGGGATGGAGAGTATTGTATTTTATTTATTTATTGAGTACAAATGTATTTGTTCTGTCTTTGGGCATATTTGTGTCATGTACACTTTGGGAAGTCAGAGGACAACTTGCAAGGAATCTATAAACTCTCATTCTACTATGTGAGATCATTAGGTGGGAGAGGAAGGAACATAGCAAGTTAGAGACTGCTCAGTCTACTTAGCAAGACCCTGTCTCAGAAATGAGTAAGCCAGGGAGGAAAAAAAGGATTTATTTATTTACTTACTTAACTCCTTTCTACCTACCTCCTGCCCACCTGCCTATCTACCTATTTGGTTTTTTGAGACTAAGTTTCTCTATGCAGCCTTGACTGTCCTGGACTTGCTTTGTAAATCAGGCTAGCCTCAAAACACATAGAGATCTGCCTGCCTCTGCCTCCATGAGGGCTAGGATTAAAAGCGTGCACCACAATGCCCAGCTTAAGAATGAGATTATATATCAGCATGAATCTATTTGAAAATTTGAGAACATAGGAATAGGGCTGGTTGTGTAGCCCAATGGTAGAAGGTATGCTTCTCATAGGTTGTAAGTTCTATCTCAGCCCCCTAAAAAAAGGAGGGGAAACACATTTTATGTTTTTGTTTCTTTTTTTTTTTTTTTTTAATGCTTAAGTCTGTAAGGTGACATGTAATGTTAGTTTATTACTAAGAAATGCAAGTTGATTACAGTGATAGTTTGCACCTTTTACTCACAACCTCCTCCCCCCCAGGAGAACTAGTAGCTCTGAAGAAGGTTCGTCTAGACAATGAGAAAGAAGGCTTCCCGATCACAGCCATCAGGGAGATCAAGATTCTTCGTCAGTTAGTCCACCGAAGTGTTGTTAACATGAAAGAAATTGTCACAGACAAACAAGATGCACTGGATTTCAAGAAGGACAAAGGTAATAGCAGAAATTTGTTTAATCTCATGAGTATGAGGTTTTATTAGAATGTGTGCCATGTGTCTGCAAGAGCAATCAGTTCTTTTAACCATGGAGCCATTTTTCCATCTCCTTTTAACCATGGAGCTATTTTTTTCATCTCCTTTTTTTTTTGTAGTGGTTGGGGTGGGTAGGGTTTCTATGTATCACTGACAGTTCTGTAACTCATTCTGTAGATGAGGCTGGCTTCAAACTCAGATTTACCTGCTTCTGCCTCCTGAGTGCAGGGATTAAGGGTATGAGCCACCGCACCCAACATTTATTTACTTTTGATACAAAGTCTTCTTGTAGCCCTGGTTCCCCTGCAAATCTCTATATAGACCAGGTATCTAGCCTTAAACTAGATAGCTGCCTGCTTCTGACTCCAGAATGCTGTTTTATATTTTTTTTAAAAAAGGTTTATTTGTTATTATGTGTATAAATGTTTTTGCCTGCATGGAAGTCAGAAGAAGCACTGGATGCTCAGAAAGTGGAGTTTATTAGTGGTTGTAAGTAGCCATGTGGGTTCTGGGGATTGAACAAAGATCTGTTGCAAGAGCTTCAAGTGTTCCTATTTATTGAAACATATAGTTTCTGTTTTTGTATGTATTTATTTACTTTTACAGACAAAATCTCTCAAGTCCTGGCTGTTCTGGAACTTGTATATAGACCAGGCTGGATCTCCTGCAGCTGGTTGCAGGTGGTTGTAAGCCACTTATTTTGGTTGCTGAGAGCCAAAATCAGGTCCTCCGGAAGAACATTATGTGCTCTTAAGTGCTTGGCTGTCTCTCCAGCTCATATTTTATTTTTTGAGACAGATTCTTATTATGTAGCTCAGGCTGGTTTCCAATTTCTTGAGAACTTCTTTGCTCAACAGCCTCCCAAATAATACTATTATAGGTCTATGCTAGCATAACACCATTTTACTTTTCCTTTCTTAGCTTGTTTGCTTGTGTGAACTTTTTAGGCTATTGTCTTATGTAGCCAGAGCAGCGTCAGGCTTGCTATATAGCTACAGATGATATTGAACTCATTATCTTCTTTCCTCTACCCTCCAGGCGCTAGGATTAATGTGATGCACCACCATGTGTAGTTATGCCTGTGTGAATTTTTTGACAGGTTGACCTCAGGTCCCCTGGAGCTGAAAGTATAAGTGGTTATGAGAGCCACTGTGTGAGTGCTGGGATTTGAACTCAGTTCTGCTACAAGATGAGTGTTCTTAACCACTGAGCCATTTCTCTGGCTCTACAGATGTGTGTGTATGTGTGTATGTAAACACATTTATTTTATTTTTACCGAATATGTATTGATATTTTGCTTGAATATATGTCAGCACCATATGTATCCATTGCTGATAAAGGGCTTAGAACTAGACAGTTGTAGACAGTTATAAACGGTTGTGAGCCACACAATGGGTTCTGGAATCAAATCCAAATCCTCTTAACTGCTTAGTCTTCTTTAGAGCCCGTAAGCTTGCCTTCCTTTTCTTTTCTTCTTCTTCTTTTTTTTTTTAATCTGTGAGTAATCTGAATCAGGACCTTTGCTTGGTAGCTGGGAGGTAGCTCAGTCATTAAAGTTTGTGTTGAACAAATGTGAGGACATAAACGCCTAAAACCCATGGTGGGGGAAGGGGAGCCCAACAACAATAACAAAACATGCATGTGAGATGTGCACATGAGGCCCCAGTGCCAGGAAAGCAGACACATTGACCTTGGTGAGCTTCATATAAAGGTGGGGTTGTCTACATGGCTTAGCAGGTGGAGGTGTTTTTGTTCAGAATTGACAACCTAGATCCCACAGGTGACAGTAGAGAGACAACTCCTAGGAATTTTACTTTGACCTCTGCATGCATGCTACACACACACACACAATTAACAAGAAAAAGACAAAGTGACACCTGCAGTTGACGTAAAATATATATTAACAGTTAAGCTAGGTATGGTGTTATTCCTATAATCACAACTAGAGGCTGAGCCAAGAGATCACAGGTTCAAGGCCAGTTTAGTCTGCATAGTAGATTTGAGGCCAACCAAGGCTAATCTATAGAAGACTTAATCTTTCTGTGTGTTTGGTTTTTTGGAGACAGGATTTCTCTTTGTGTAGACCTGGCCATCCTGGAACTCACTGTGTAGACCAGGCTGGCCTCAAACTTGGAGTTAGAGGAATCTCAATTCCATCAGATCCCCTAGAATTGGGATTACAGATATATGGTATCTGGGAATCAAATCTGGATCCTCTCAAAGAGCAGCTAGTGCTCTTAACAGCTGAGCCATGTCTTCAGCCCTCTAAAAATTCTTTACCTGTGAATTAAAATACAGCATCTTAGGCAAAATTGCTTAGTCAGAGGATTTTCATGGTAGGTTTTTGTTGTTTTTGTTTTTTTTTAAAGACAGGGTTTCTTTGTGTAGCCTTGGTTATCCTGGACTCACTTTGTAGATCAGGCTGTCCTTGAACTCAGAGATCTGCCTGCCTCTGCTTCACTCCATAAGTGCTGGGATTAAAGGCATGCACCACCACACCTGGCTCATGGTAGTTTGAGATTGATTTTAAGAAACAGTAAAAATTTATGTAGTCTTAATTTGAGCCCATCCCCTAGTCACACACCGTGTAGCTAAATAGGTTGTGTGTGACTGCTGTTACAGGTATATAATGAACTACATTATTTATGTTTGTGTATAGTTTGTGCTGGTCATAAAAATTATGAAACCACCTAAAAGTGTATGTTTTAGAATGTGCTCTTTTGTTTCTTTTACTTTTGAGACAAGTTCTCATAGTGTAGTCCAGGCCAGCCTGAAGCCATTGTCTTCCTGTCTCATTTTCTTGAGTGTTGGGATTACAGGTGTGAACCAGCATGCCTGGTTTATACATCCTTTTAAAAATTGTTTTTCAGGAACCAGGAGAGTGAATACTGGTCTTGTAGAGGATATGAAATCAGTTTCCAAAACCTTCATCAGGCAATTTACAACCACCTGTAACTCCAGCTCCAGGGAGATCTGATAGCCTTTGCTGGCCTCCAAGTACATTTTTAATCAGTCATATATATCATTACATAGATATATATAATAAAAGAAAAACAGTACTCAACAGCTGAGCCATCTTTTAGCTGTTTCTAAGAAAAATCACAGATATGAGTAAACAATACAAACTACAGTAAAGACAATGTGAGTTTTGGATCTGAATTCCTGGTCCTCTGGTGGAGCAACCAATGCTCTGCGCCATCTCTCCATTCTCTGTCTTTTAAGTTATCAGGTCTACTCCAAGGTACTCCTTTAATGCAGTCTTTCTTTAATGGAACTATGGAGTATTTTCAGAATTTTAGTGGAGCTGTGACAATGCTAATGTCCCCATCCTGTCCCCACCCTTCTACCCGCACCGCAAAGAAAGAAGAAAAGAAAAAAGAAATGTGAAGGGGCTGAGGAGATATCTCAGTGGGTAAAGTGCTTACATGAGGATTTGAGTACCAAGGAAAAGCTGAGGTTATCAGTGCATGTCTCTGATGCTGCACTGTGCAAGGCAGAGACAGGTGGATCACTGGGAATCACTGGCCAGCCGAAAGAGTAAGCTCTAAGTTTAGTGAGACCTGTCTCAAAAAGCTAGAAAAGGAAGAAGACCTGAAGTCAGTCTTTAGCCTTCACACAGCATGTGTACCTATGAGCCAGAGTATCTTTGTCCACCTATGTTTTTATGTGTGTGCATGCATTCGCGCGCGAGCGCGCGCGCGCGCACACACACACACACACACACACACACACACACGTTCTTTCTCTCAAAAAAAAATGCACACAATTTGGTAAATGTAAGAGATTTCTTGAAGTCTGCCCTCTATATAAAGAATCCCTGCCTTGTACTGGGGGTATAACTAAGTTATGGAGTACTTGCCTAATTCACTTGAGACCTTGGGTTGGATTTTTGTTTTATGCTAGTAATGAACAGAATCATAAACCTGGAGGGTTTTGTTTCGTTTTAAGACAGGATTTCATATAGCCCAAGCTGTTTTATAACTCTGTAGCTAATGACAGCCTTTAATTTTTCTACCATACTTGGTTTATATGTTGCTAAGGACTGGATGCAAACCCAGGGTTTTTCTTGGCATGGTGATGTGTGTCTTTAATCTGAACACTTGTGAGACATAGGCAGTTCTAGGGTTAGCCTGTTCTACATAGGTTCCAGCCCAGCCAGGGCTTACATAAAACAAATCCAAGGTCTTAGGCATGTACTTTCCCAAGTAAGCTACATCCTTAGCTTGGAGGTCTAGTATTTCATGTTACAGTGTCAGTATGATAAATTCCAAATTGCTTGCAACTATTTTTAGTGTTCTTCTCACTATTTTTATCTGTTTATGAATGTAGAAGCTTTATGATTAAATGATTCATACTTCTGCATTATTTTTGTAAATTATTATTATCATCATCATCATTATATTAGTACAAATGCATATGTACCATTGTGTGCATGTAGAGTTCAGAGGACAATTTTTAGTTGGTTCTCTTCTACAGTGGGCTCTGAGGATCAAACTCAGGTTATTTGGTTTGCATGGCAAGTACACTGACCTATCCTGACAGCATTTTTCAATATTTTTTACCTAAATTTTATGGCACATGTATTTTTTTGCCCATTGAGACCAGAATGTGCCAGACCTGGAGGCGGTGGCAGCCTATGCATATTCTGTGAGGGCAGCCTGGTCTGCATAGCGAATTCTAGGCCAGCCAAGAACTGTCTTAAAAAAGGGAGTAGGGAGGGCAGAGCTGGAGAGGTGGCTCAAAGGACCCTCGTTTGCCTTCTCAGTACTCACATGTCAGCTTATAACCATCGTTAACTCCAGTTACAGTGGATCCAGTAATATCTTCTGGCCTCATCTGGCACCAGGCAAGGGTGTTGTACACAGATAACACATCAGGTGAAACTTTGCATATAAGATAAAATAAGTATGAAAAAAAAAAAGAAAAGAAAAAGGTCTCATAATTTATAACAAATGAGCATGGTTGTCATAAAGTAAAACTAGAAAAACTTATAGTTGGCAGCTGATTGGATTTGGATTTGTCCCAGGGTCTGCAGTTGTTAAGAGACTTTGATCATGAAGTATAGTAATGTAATCTAATTGTGGCAGTTGTCTCAAAATGTAAATAGTCCACCTAACACTAGTATAGGATTCAAGATTTATTCCAATAGTGTTATCATTAGAAAGGGCAAATTATTTTATTAGTTTAACTTTTAGGTCTTCATCTATAAAACTAACAGGTTGAGAGAATCTGGTTAACTTGAAAATATATTCGAATTTGAATATTGTTATGTCAACATTTAAAAATTTCTTTTTCTTGTTATATAGGTGCCTTTTATCTTGTGTTTGAATATATGGACCATGACTTAATGGGACTGCTAGAATCAGGTTTGGTGCATTTTTCTGAGGACCATATCAAGTCATTCATGAAACAGCTAATGGAAGGATTGGATTACTGTCACAAAAAGAATTTCCTCCATCGAGATATTAAATGTTCTAACATTTTGCTGAATAACAGGTAACATAGTAACTAAATAAGGCTAATCACTTTTTTGTCTTTTGATTTTGTCTAGATAATTAGGATTATAAGATGTGTAATTTTTTTCTCTTTGCATACATGTTCATTGTATTCATTTTTTTGTTGTCTCCCTCCTCTTTCCCTTCCTCTTCTATCATCTTTCCAGATTTAATGATAGGTTTACAGCTTTTTTTTAATTGCTAAACTTTTAGTGGATTGATCTAGTAGAGAATATACCATATAGTCAATATAGTCAATAAATAGTCTGTTATCCATTGGGCTCTTAATATGCTTCATTAGTGGAAAGAACCAGTTCTGCCTCGTTAGCTGCACTTGAGACTGTGAATTAACTTCCTTTTAGAGGAAGTTAACTTTACCTCAACACACACACACATGCACACACCCAGGGTGGTGTGGTGGTTTTGCTGGGAGGTGGAATAAGCAGCCATGTGGGATTACCTGAGATTGTCCAAATTTTAACCCTAAAAGCCTGTTAGTGTACATTGTACAGCTGAAGCCAGTAGTAGAGCTAACTAGTTTATTAACTGTTCAATAAGCATTTTCACTTGTTGTTTTAGACAGAGTCTCAGTTTGTAGTTCAGGTGGGTTTGACCTATGATTCTTTTTTTTCTCAGCCTCCCAAATGCTAGGATTAAAAGCATACACCACCACACTTGGACCCATATTGTTTGTTTGTTTAATTTATAATCACCTGGAAAGGTTCAACTTTCAGGAATATATAGAAATTTATCAGAAAGACTGACAATGAAGAATCAAAATCTCTGCAGAAGACATTGCTTATACAAAAGCACATATTCATGACAGAGAAAATGCCTGTAATCATAGCACTTGAGAAGCTAAGGGAAGAGGATCTACAGTTTCAAAGTAGAGCTGTGAATGTATCTCAATTGGTAGACTACTTGCCAGTGTGCACTGAGACCTGAGTTTTTGATTCCTCGTACTACATAGCAATTTCATAGCCAGCTTGAAACTTTTGACTATTATCTCCAAAAAATAAAAAAGGAAAAAGAGAAAGAAAAAAATGAAAGAAAAGTATAATATGTCTAACTATAAACATAACATTGCTAGAGCAAAAGTAAAGCACTTTACAGTGAAAGATGAAGCTGAATTGTTATTAGGATCCAATTTAAGATCTTGTGTATCGTACTAAGTAGCTTACTTGTATCTACGGTTCCAGTAGGGAGGGCATTCAAGGTCTGAAGCACTATTTAAAATGATATGACTTTATTGCGAGGCAAACATAATGTAAAAAGATTTTGTTTGTTTGTTTTTGTTTTGAAAGAGGGTTTCTCTGGATAGCCTTGGCTGTCCTGCCCTTACTTTGTAGACCAGGCTGGCCTCAAACTGCTTCTGACTTTGTGAGTGCTGGGGTTATAGGTGTGCACCACCATGCCTGGCTAAAAGATTAGTTCTTAAACTTGAACTGTGGGTATATTTTTACAATCCTAGCTATTAGGGAAGTTAAAATGAGAGTTGTCAGGAGTTTGATACCAGCTTGAACAATTTAGTAAGACACCACTTCGAAAAATTTTGTGGGTTTTTTTTTCCTCCTCTTGCTCTCACTGTAACTCAAAATCTCTTACTAAAGGTGAAGATTCATTACTATTAAGTCTACATCTATAGTTATCATCTGTGGTCTCAGTTACTTGAGAAGTTGAGGCAGGAGAAACGTGCATTCATGTTTGCCTTATAAACATTAAAAATGTCTACTATGTAGTCATAGTGGCTCTTGCCTTTAATCCCAGCCCTGGGGTGGCAGGGGCAGATGGATCTCTGAGTTCAAGGCCAACCTGGTCTACATAGTATGTTCTAGGTCAGCCATGGATACATAGCAAGACTTTGTCAAAGAGAGAAAGGGGGGTTGTGAAAAACATATACACATAAAACACATACATATATATACATATATACTTTTTTTTTTTTTGGTCCAGGAACTTGTTCTGTAGACCAGAATGGCCTCAAACTCTGAAATTTCTGCCTCCCAAGTGATGGGATTAAAGGCCTGCACCATGGTATCTGGCTCAATTTTTATATTTTTATTAGGTGCCTCTTCCATCAGTAGAAGTATTCACCAGTTTTTTAACCATTCCATGCTTGACCCAGAGGGTTCTGTGAATGGCTGTATATATCGGGCATATTCCCATTGCTTAGCACAGTCAAATTAGGTTGTAGGGTGTAGCCTGGATGATTGTGGCGGCATACTTGGTATAGGGGCTGAGTGGGTGCATAATTATAGTGAGGTTCCTATGGTGATGAACACTACCAGCACTGGCACCTTTGTCAAGTCCCTTCTTGAGAAAGGTGAAGTCTGGCCATATTGGTCCCCATAATGGGAGTATAAGGGATTGCCAGGAGAAAATGTGAGTTGTGGGGCAAAGAACTATTTACAAAAGAAAGAGCAGAGCTAGGTTGAGTTCCATGATGTTCATTACATAAGTATAAAAAGACTTAATTGGTTTTTGGTTTTGTTTTTATTTATGAACAAGTGTCTCACTCTGTAGCCTAGGATGTTCTTTAACTCACAATAATCCTGCTTCAGCCTCCTAAGTGCTGAGGTGTAAACTTTCATTCCCAACTCAAGTCATACTGTTTTGGAGAGACCTAGTTTTCTATCTTAAAAGGGCACTAATACTATATGATGAGAGACTAAAGGCAGGGAAACCAAAGTATCATAGGGGCTAGTTCGATTGCTTAATGCTCAAGAGTACTTTCTGCTCTCACAGGTGGCTGAGTTTTGGTTCCTAGTAGGCACAGAGGAGCTAACAACCAGCTATAATTATGGTTCTAGGGGATCCAGTACCCTCTTTTAGCCTTCAGGCCTTCTTGCATGTATGTGGTGTATATAAAGTCAGGCAGTCACACACACGTACATATGAAAATAATATATATGCTTATAATTAGATGGTCTCACTATGTAACCTGGTAGCTTAGAAGTCACAGTAACCCACCTGCCTCTGTTTCCCCAATTTTGGGAGTAAAGGTATATATACAGTTGGCACTGGATTGAAAAGTGTTTCCTTTAAGTTAGGCATGATGGCAGAGGCAGGTGGATCTCTGAAGTTGAAACTCACCTAGTCTATATAATAAGACCCTGTCTGAATAATAAAATGAGCAGAATGCAAGAGAAATAGCTAAAAAATTAAGAATAAAAAATATTGACTATAATATGGCCATGTTTACAAAGGGAGTAGTCATGGATACCATTTTACAAATTATAACACTTAAGAAAGTCTGCCAAGTACACTTAACATTAGTGTAGTGTGAGGAATAAGTGAATATGCAGCACAGTCAAGGGATGGAAGTATAATGTGACAGACCCTTAAATTTGGAAGAAATAAAACCATTGAGTACTTGAAGAGTATGTCAAAAGACATTTTAAAATCACAGTCTCAGAAAGGATTCTCTGCTATTCCTATGTGCATGTATTTTGTTCCTGTCATGGAGATTTAATAAATAAAGCAATAATAGGTTTTTTGTTCTGTTGTATATGCCAAAGTTTCTCAGTACTTTTTCATTAGGGTTTCAGGCCAGCCTGAACTGTAAGACCTTACCTTTGCCAGGTGGTCGGGGTGTACAGAGGCAGAATTAGGTAGATATTTGAGTTTGAGGCCAGCCTGGTCTAGAGAGTGAGTTCCAAAACAGCCAAGGCTACACGGATGAAACCCTGTCTCAAAAAACAAACAAACTATTTACTATTAAATAAATAGTAAGCAAATAAATATGCTAGGAATATAGCTTAGTGTTAAGAGTTCTTGCATAGCTTTATATGAGGTTCTCAGTTCAACTCCTAGCACCACAAAAAGTAAATAAGGGACAGTAAGATGGCACATGCTGCCAAGCATGACAAGAGTTCAATTCTCAGAACTCACAGGCTGGAGGGAGTGAACTGACCCCTGTAAGTTGTTTTTTTGACCTACACACTCACACATACAGAAGTAATGGATAATACCAAACAAGTGTAGAAGTACATTAGTCCCTAGTATGAGTCATGTAGCAAATACACTAGCTGCTGATGATGTTAAAGGCCAGTAAATTTTCCATAAATATGTTTCTTGCCATTTTTAGATCTGCTTTGTGCCTGGAGTTTTGGGTTATCTTGGGCCCTCAGAAATAACAATGATCAAGAACTTTGAGGAAGCTAGGCTCGGTGGCTCCCAGTACTCTGGGAGGCAGAGGCAGGTGGATATCTGTGAGTTGGAGGCCAGTTTGATCTACAAAGTGAGTCCAGGATAGTCAAGGCTACACAGAGAAACCCTGCCTTGGGAAAAAAAAAAGAGAGAAAAGTTTGAAGAACTCTTTTTCTTAATAATTGGATAATCATTCCTTTATTTTTCTCTCTCTCTCTCTCTTTTTGGAATTTTCTTAGAACTTAAACTTTAAACTGTAATGAGGCAGATAAAGTGGCTCATACCACATTTGGAAAGCTAAAATTTGAGGATTATTACGAATTCAAGGCAAGACTTTCACACTGGTAAAAAGGGCAAGTGGATTTTGGGCAAGTGGATAAAGGTGTATAGACTTAACAGGAATGATAGTGGTAGATTTAATGTAAAAATTTGTTGATTTTCTTGGTTTATATTCTGTTCCTTTGTTTATACATTTATGGAACGTCTCCCGGGATAGCTTCCTTTCTTTACTATCTAAATTTTGTGTTAACTGAGCTATCAGGTACCTTAGATGCCATCAGTATAAATGTTAAAATAGGATACATAAATTTAGAAAGATAAACATAATTTTGAGTAGTTTATAATTTTTAAGTAATTCCCCTGATTTTATGTTTAATTTTCTTAAAATATTCTTTGACATCACTATATACTGAGGGATGGGAATGTAGTTCAGTAGCAGAGCATTTAGCATGCATAAGTGCCTGAGTTTAATTCCTAAAGTACTATTAGAGATGAGGAGAATGAAGAGAGAGGGAGGAGGAAGAAGAGGGAGAGAACTAGAGGAGATGGAGGGAGAACAGAGTCAAAGGTGATTGTAATTCCCTTAAAGGAGTGAGTCTCAAGCTGAATGGCAGAAGCATAAAGATTATGAATTTGAAGACAGCCCATAGCAACATATAGTTTCAAAATAATAATAATAAATAAAGGAGTTATTATAAAATTATGGTTTTCAGACCATTATCTGATTTGCGCTTTGAGTTTTTGGTCACCTATATTGGCATCATATATGAGCTTGTTAGAAATGAGAAATGCACATTCAGAGCCAGGTATAATGACTTGTGCCTATAATTTCAGCAGTTGGGAACCTGTAACTGGAGGATTACTGTGAATTTGAAGCCAGGCCAAATTCAAGTTCTAGGCCTGCCTGGGTTTTGAGGGAGACCCTGTCTCAAATAAAAGAGAGAGAGGGGGAAAGACAGAGACAAGAGAAGGAGGAAAAGAAAAAAAAATATAGATTCAGAACTGGGGATGGCTGAGTACTGCCTAGTATGTGTGAGGCCCTAGGTTCAGTTCCCAGCACTAAGGGGTAAAAAGTACAGATTCATAAACTGAGACCTATTATTGGACTTATCATTTATGAGAATGAAGCACAGGCAAGTTTTTGTTTGTTTGTTTGTTTATGTGTAGTGTTAGGGATCAAACTTAGGGCTTTAGGCTTCATGCTTCATCATCAGTCTTTGGTGCTTTGAGACAGGATCTCACCCTGAAGCCTGGACTTGCCATGAACCTGACCTTCTTGCCTCTGCTTTAGTGCTAGGATTAAAGACCACTATGCTTGGCCTTAACTATCTCTTTGTCTTGAGCAGACTATTCCTTTTATTTCCTCTTCATCATTAAATAACACTTTAGCAGGTACTGGTGCTAGGTTATGTGGTATACCCTTTTCTCAAAATAAAAAATAATAACAAACAAAAATAGGTATTTCCTGGGGGCATGGTGCATGCCTGTAATCCCAGCACTCACCTGGGAGGCAGAGGCAGGCATATCACTGTGAGTTTAAGGCCAGCCTGGTCTACAAAGCAAATCCAGGACAGCCAGTGCTACACAGAGAAATCTGTCTCAAATAATAACAACAGCAACAACAAAAATTTAGAGCTGGCAGGGAAGATGTGTACCTATAGTCCCAGTTCTTGGCTGGGTAAGATGATTACTTAAGTTTAGGAGTTAGAGACCAAGCTGGGTAATGTATGCAGACACCATGGTAAAAAGGAAAAAGAAAAATTAGAATCAAAATTTAAAATCTGATAATAGCTAAAGGAAAAATATTGTGAAGCATTATATACTTTGTCAGAAGAGACTACATTTGGGGGGTAACCATTAATAGTCGAAATGAGATCAGGCATTAAAAATCATTTTTATAATCCTTTTAGCCTTTTAATCAGCACTTAAATTTCCAAGTGTAGTTAGAGGGCTACTATTTTTACTTATGAAAATAATTATTTGTTTATCTTACAGCGGGCAAATCAAACTAGCAGATTTTGGACTCGCTCGGCTCTATAACTCTGAAGAGAGGTGAGACATTCATCAACACTACATATGGGAAGGTGTATTTATGTCTCATAATTCAAGGCCAACTTTGGTATAGCAAAAACACAATCTCAAAAAACAATTTTTTTAAAGGTAAAACTGATTGTGGGAATTCGAGAAGAATCTTTTTAATTTTAATCTTAATTTAATTAAGAATCTTTTTAATTTAATCTTTTTAATCTCAAATTCTACAAATTATTATGACTGTTAGAATTCTCAAGTTATTTGACTGTGTTACCACCTAGATCTTTTTGTTTGGGTTTGTGACAGAGTTGCTCTATATTGCATTTCCTGTCCTAGAACTCTTTCTGTAAACCAGGTTGGCCTTGAACTCACAGAAATACACCTGCCTCTACCTGCAGAGTGTTGGAATTAAAGGCATGAGCTACCCAGCCTTTATTAATTCTTTTTTTAAAAGATTTTTGTTTGTAATTTTGTGTGTGTGTTTCTCACACACACGTGACTACAGAGATATCCTCCTGAAGCTGGAGTTGCTTATGTTATGTGTATTTGTATACATTTATAGCTTGAGTGTTTTCCATGTATGTATGGATGTTGGCATTAAAGGCCTTGGGGCACCTAAATCTTAGACACTATCTGGATTCTTCATTTAGCCCTCTAGTGAAATAAGTTAGCCCAAGGTGCTAGAAGTGATTTCTTCATCTTTAACTTCTGTCCAGCTTACTTTTGGCCTGTTAATTTGCTTTTGGAATTGTTTTAACAATCTTATCTAAAATTGGCAGCTATTTTTTTTTTTTTGTGTTACATACTTATCAGAAATATGTGAAAAGAATACACACAAATTTTACATCCTGATGGTTTTATGTTTCAGTCGCCCATACACAAACAAAGTCATTACTCTGTGGTATCGACCTCCAGAGCTGCTTCTTGGGGAGGAAAGATACACACCAGCCATTGATGTTTGGAGCTGTGGGTAAGATTTTCTTAGCCTTTTGTTTTGTCTGTAACTCACATAGTATTAACATGTATTGTTTCTTCTTTATATTAGGTATTTGTCTTTCTAAGTATATACACACTTATACACCCATACATAAATATAAATAAAAATAAGTCTTAGTTTAAAAAAAGAAAATAACTTAGCAACTTGCTTTAGTTGCCCAGGCTTTCTTGAAACTGGGAATGCTTCTGAGAGCCCCAATTATCTGGGATAACAGTTATATATCAATATGCCTAGCTTATGTGAAGTCTTTTAGTTAACATTCTCTTCAGTCTCTTTTGATTTTCATTTGTTTACTTACAATCTCCTGAGAAAAAACTAGATCATTTATTATTTCTCATAGTTTAGGTTTTTTTTTTATTGTTGTCACTATTACAGTAACAAAAACAAGAAAATGCTAGGAATGGGGATAGATCTCAATGTCTTACCCACCTAATATTAGTGTGAAGTCCTGGGCTTATTTCTCAGTATTGCAAAAAAAAGCTAATTATTTCATTTTGTTTGCCAATTTTTGAAAGCAGTGAAGTGGTTTTTCTACTGTTCTCTTAAAAATGACCAGTGAGAAAATAATAGTTTATTGGTTTTCTTGTTTATTCAGTTCATTAAGATCTGATAGACTTTCATATTTGATATGTTTTGGTTCATTGTTATATAACGTGTGTGTGTGTGTGTGTGTGTGTGTGTGTGTGTGTGTGTGAGTGAAAGAGAGAGACAGACAGACAGAAAGAGGAGAGTGTGGAAACATATGCCAAGTGTGTTGAACTGTCCATGTAACCCAGAAGAGGGTGTCCGAGTACCCAGAAGCTAGAAGTAGCAGGCAGTTGTACTCTGTCTGACATGGGTGCTGGGAACCGAACTCTGGTCCTCTTCAGGAATAGCAAGTGCTCTTAACATTCTAGCCGTCTCTCTAGTTAAGTCTTTAATGTAGTTCTTCCTATTTTTGATATATTGTTAATAATCTTTAATAGTCTTGTTTTCTTGTTCCAGTCTTCTGTCTGCAATCAGTCATTTCTCTTGAGCTTTTTTTGTTGTTGTTTCCTCCCTCCTTTTTTCTTCTTCCTTTCCTTTTGATTTTTCTACTGAGGATATGTAGTCCTGGCTATTTTGGTTTACTGTGTAGGCCAGGCTGGCAATCTTTGTGGCAATCTTCCTGCCTCTTTCTCACAAATGCTGGGGTTGTAAGTGTGCACCAACATGGCTACTCTGAAAATGATTTTTCTTTTAAGACAAGGTCACATTTAGCCCACACGGTCATCAGACTCATCATATAGCCCAAGAAAACCTTCAACTTCTAATTCCCTTGCATTCAACTACCAAGTGTTGGAAATACAGACATTTGCTCTATTTCTAGCTTGAAAATGAAATGTAAAAGCTATATTTTGTATGTTATGCATTAAAGTGTTTTATTTTTATTAATTCTTTTGAGACAGGGTCTTGTTATGTAGCCCTGTCTGATTCCAGGACAGCTAACACTGCACAAAGAAACCCTGTCTCGAGAAAACCAAAAATAAGGAAAAAGAAGAAGAGAAAACCAAACACACAAACCCAGCACATACTGTTCTGGAAGTTGATATATAGACTAGGGTGATCTTGAACTCACAGGACCCACCTGCCTCAGCTACCCTCCCTCCTCATGTGCTGGGCTTAAAAGCATGTACTACTCTACCAGGGTCCTTAATATTTTAAATGGCTATATCTGTTTTGTTCGTATGTGGTTTGGCAAATTCATGCCACATTCCTTTGTTGGTTATAGGGTATCATTGTTCCCATTCTTTTTTTTGTAAGTCTTTAAGAAGAGTGCTATGGTTTTTATTTGTAAAATTCAACAAGATGGTAGCCTACCTAAATCAAATGGTGTTTTAGTTACGTTTTAATGACTCAAGCTGGATTTACTTGTATTCAGCAGTAGTAACCCAAATTATTATTGCTAAGCTAGAAAGTTAGTAACCCACCCATTAAGGTGCATGAGGAAGATCTTAGAGGCAGGAAAATCAAGAGTTCAGGGTCATCCTTGAGGCCAACTCTCTCTCAAACTCTCTCAACCAACAGAAAAAAACATGCAAGAATTTATAGTTGTATTTGTGTTGTTTTGTTTTGTCTTTTTCAGTCTGTGCAATCTGCTAGATTAGTATGATAAATAAAATGTTGGCTTCATAATAAAGAAGTCTTCCATACCAAAAGATTACCACACTTAGGTATACAAATCAGAGCAGAAAATAGATTGTCAATTGGTGGAGTCAGGAGGATTAAGAGTTCCAAGGTCTAACTGGGTAATTGTCATGTATGCCTTTAGTAAAATCACTTGGGAGGCAGAGGCAGGTGGATCTCTGAGTTTGAGGTGAGCCTGGTCTATAGATTGAGTTTCAGGGCAGCAAGGCCTACATAGAAAAACCCTTTCTTGAAAATCAAAAACAATAAAGAAACAATTCTAGGTCTTCCAAAGAAATAAACTTACTTATTCCTTATTTTCTTTTTTACTACTCTTTTATTTTATTAGTTGGTTTAAAACTGTATTTAGAGGTTGATTTGACAGTTAATATTGGAAACAAACCTTATTTCTATTTTTACTTTTTCTACCTCTAATCAAATTAGGGAAGACACTAGAAAAGCTAATAAAACAAATTATAGGTGAAGTAAAAATTAGGCCATTTGAGGTTAAAAATGCTAATAGAATGAGGCATAGTAGCACACGCCTTTTAATTCCAACACTTGGGAGGCAGAGGCAGAGGCAGGTGTATCTCTTTGATCAAGGCCAGACTGGTCTATATAGCAAGTTCTAAGCAAGCAGGTACACATAGTGAGAACCTTTTTCAAAAAAAAAAAGATAAAAGGAGGAGAAGAAAATGCTGATAAGAAGGCTAGAGCCAATAAAGTTGGCTCAGTTATTAATAGCTCTTGATAGTCTTGCTGAGGAATCCGGGTATCGTTCCCAGGACCCACATGGTAGTTCACAACCATCCTTAACTCCAGTCCCAGGGTATCTAATATCTCTGGCCTCTGTGGTCATGCGCATATGCATGCATAATCCCCCCCCCACACACATCGTATGTATAATTTTAAATAGAAATCTTAGGGCTGGAGAAACAGCTCAACAGTTAAGAATACTTGGCTGTTCTTCCAGAGGACAACCATGGATCTAGTTCCTAGCACATACATCAAGCAATACCTATGATTCCAGCCCAAGGGTTAAAATACTTGTAGCCTCCAAGAATCACATGCAAATACTAAAAAATAAATTATTTTAAAGTGATGATAAAAATGCATTGTATAAAATTCTCAAAGAATTAGTAAAAATATTTTTTAAGTTTTTTTTATTTTTTATTTTTATTAATTACATATACAGTGTTCTGTCTGCACGCCAGAAGAGGGCACCAGATCTCATTATTGATGGTTGTGAGCCACCATGTGGTTGCTGGGAATTGAACTCATGACCTCTGGAAGAGCAGCCAGTGCTCTTAACTGCTGAGCCATCTCTCCAGTCCATTAGTAAAAATATTCTTTTTAAATAAAACTATGTATAGAGCTCAGGATGGTGGCAGAGGGCTGAAATCCTGACATTTTGGAGGTGCAGCCTGGAGAATTGGGAGTTCAGGGCCAGCTTCTGGTTTTTATAGATTCAAACTCAGGTCCTCAATACTTGCTTTACTTAGTGAACCATCTTCTAGCCCTGAATGTCCATTTCAAAATAACAAAGGTATTTAGATAGAATTTATTTAAAAGTCTTGATGAAACTGATTTTAGCTGATAATACATTTTTTTTTTTTGTAAATATATTGCCAGAGGGGTTATAATAGTATTGTATAGTTCTACAGAGCAAATTAATGATAGAAAGTTAATAATCCCTTTGTAGAAATTGCTAAGCATCCTTATAAAATTGTATTTCCTTGGATTACTGTGGTGTGACAGAGATGAAGAACTCCTAACTAAATCCTTTTGCTTATAATAAAGAGGACTGTTGTCTATAGGCAGTAGAGTTTTGATCTGCTAGAAAATTTAAATCCTTTATAATGTCTGTTTTCACCACAAGAAGTTGTTTTTCTATCTTTTAGGCAACCCAAACACTGAAGTTCTGGGCTACTTTACCACCCGATATAGTGCATGTAATCCAGAATCCTATAAAAGTTTATTGAGACACACTTTAGATAGGCTCAAGGGATTTCTTCCTAACCTCTGAATTTTACTCTTTTTTTTCCAGATGCATCCTGGGGGAACTGTTCACAAAGAAACCTATTTTTCAAGCCAATTTGGAACTGGCTCAGCTAGAGCTGATCAGGTATAGTTGCATATATGCTTTTAAGTGTCTGTGTGTGATAAATAAGAATTTCTTAAATTCTTTTTCATTCATAATCTCTTTCACCTGAGAAGTTTTTACATAACCCTGGGTAATTGATGTATATAATAACATATATAAATCAGACATTTACAGATGATAAATATAAATTCATTTTAAGCTAATTTTATAATTATTAAACATGAAATTAAATTTATACAAAGTAATAAAGTAGACATGCCTCTTTATTTTTACATACAAAATGAATTTAATTTTTAATTTATGTGTGGGCATGCACATATGGATGTCATCCTTACAACTTTACAACCTTTCCATCTCTGGACCCCCATGATAGGATGGAACCATCTAGCACTACTTATCTGATGATGACTTCCACACAGTCGTGTGCAACATATACACTGACAAATAAGTCAAGAAAAAAAAAACAAAACATTTTTTTAAAGAGATCAGGCATAGTTAGATATAACTTGGTCTACATAGTGAGCTCTAGACAAGTCAAGACTACATAGTAAGACCTTGTCTCAACATAAATAATGTAAATCAATGAAATTGAAAATTGATTTACTTTTTCAATGAAGCTCAAATGATTAACTCAAGTAGTTTCTAGAATCAAACATTCTAACACAATACAGTCTAAAAATAGACTAAATCGATACTTATATCCTGAAGAATGATGGTAGGAAAATATTGAAAGCCCTCCCTTGAAATTTATTCATTCATTTAGGCAGGCAGGGTCCCTATGTAGCCTTGACTATTCTAGAGCTTGCTATGTAGACCAGAATGGTCTGAAACTCAAAGAGATCCTTCTGAGTGCTGGGATTAAAGGTGTATACCACCATGCCTAGCTAAAGCTTCTGTCTGTCTCTGCCTACCAGCCTCCCTTGCCCCTTTTGTCAAGACAGGGTTTCTCTGTGTTACAGAGCAAGCCAGTATGTTTCTAAAAGAACTAAATTTTATGTATATAGTAAGACAATGCAGTTCAGAATATCATAGTGTAATTTCTGAGCTTAGGTATTTCAGACAGTTTTTATCAGCATTTTGTGGGATTATACCACTCACAGTGCAAGGTTGTTGTGTATTCAGAATCAAGACTTCAGTGAAGTCACACAACACCAGGGATCGCTGCTGGAAACATCTCAGACTTACTACACGTTTGATTTTTTTAGTTAGCTTTTTGGTTGTTGTATATATTCCTCTTGCCAAATTTGACATGACCCAGTTATGTAATCCTTAGTTATGACCCACACTTTTAAAACTAGATGAATAGTCAGTGAAATCCTCCAATTTCTGTCATCACTTTTCAGTTAGTCCACTAAATGATACTATATTTTTCTTTTTCCTCAGTTCAGCTTACAATCTCTTCTGTGTCCGCCTGTGGACCTAGAAAGTATGTTTTACAAGGCTGAAGCGATGGCTTAGCCATTGAGAGCTCTAGCTATTCTTGCAGAGAATCTATGTTCTGTTCCTAGTTACCTTCATGGTAGCTCATAACCAAAAATACCTCTTTAACTTAATGTATTTGAGTGTTTGCTTGCGTGTATGTAATTGCACCACATGCACACATGGTACCCTTGGAAGCAAGAGGAGGTTGTTGGATTTCCTGGAACTAGAGTTACAGAGGCTGGCGGCTGCCATGTGGGTGATGGAAGCAGAATCTGTTTCCTGTTTAAGCCACCTCCCTAGTCTTACCTTTGTGTTCTTTGTCATATGTAAGTACGCTGTATTTGAGAACAGCTGTATAGTAGTAGGCTAAGGCAGTAAGAATCTTTTAAGCTTGTGAGTTTAAGGCCAGCCTGAGCAGCAGCTTGAGTCTTCATCTCAAAAACAGAAAAAAGAAAGAAAGGGGGGAAAAGAAAAACCTGGCAAGATGGGTCAACAGGTAAAAGTACTTTTTCTCAAGCTTGATGACCTTATTTTAATCACTGGTACTCACATGGTAGAGAGATATCCTGAAAGTTGCTCACTGACTTACCTATGCACATATATTCACACACTAATTAAATAAATGTAGAAAATTTTGTTGGAAAAAAGAAAGACTTTTTTTTTTAGACCAGCCTCCTTGAGAAAAGATCTAAGGAACCTCAGCTCCTCACATGTGTCCTGTTGGTTGTTGTTGTCAGTGTTTATAGAGCCAGACTGCAGTGGGCCAGTGAGATGGCTTCTGGTGTACCTTACCATTAAGCCGAACAACATATGTTCCATCTACAGGACCCACATGGTAAAAGGAGAGAACTGACTGTTGAAAATTATTTTTCTGATAACCACTAGTGAGTTGTGGCATATGCACCACTTTCCATAGAAACACACAAAAACTAACTAAATATCATTGAAATCTTTAAAACAATAAAAAGTAAAATGAAAGCTTGGTAAATGGCTCAGTGTTATGTTAAAGTATTTGCCTTGCAGTCATAATAAGCTGTTTGGTCCCAGAACCTATGTACAAAAAGCAAGTGTGTGGTGTTACATGCTTGTGACTTTACTGCTGGTGAGGCAGAAATAGGTAATCTTGCCATCCAGTTTTAGCCCCCTCAGCAAGCTTCAGACCACGTGAGAATGCCTGTCTCAAAAGTAAGGAGGGTAACACCTAAGGAAAAGCATCTAAGGTTGACCTTCATATGCACATGCACACAAACACATAAATCATAAAGGATACATGAGGCCAGAAAGGCAGAGGATCTCTGTGAGTTCACGGTCAGCCTGGGGTACAGATCAATTTCCAGGATTGCCAATTCTACACAGAAACACAGTCTCAAGACCCCCCCCCCCCAAAAAAAAAGACCATGAATAAAGCTTGGTTTCTGTTTGAACTTTGGAGGAGATAAAATTACAATTTGCTTTGAAAGAACTTAAAGCCTAGTTAATTATATAGGCTATGAATAGAATTTTTGGTTGTTTCTTTTTTATCTTTTGTTAATTCTTTGTGGAGTACATATTTTCTTTTTCCTTTCACCATGGTTTCTGGGAATTGAACTTAGGTCATTGGCAGGAGCAATCTTTCCACTAAGCTGTTTCTCCAGCCACACTTTTAAAATGTAAACTATAATAGGCAATTTGGGGAATGCTTGAAACTAGAATGGAATTTGGGCCTCTTTCTTGCTGTATTTTGTGTTGTTCCTTTTTCCTTTTCTTTTTCACTGTTCCTTTCCCTTGTTCTTTTTCTTTTGGTTTGTTTCTGTTTGGTTTGTTTCATTTTGAGGCAGAGTCTCTTTATAGGCCATACCTACCAACTCACAGTTTTTACTATTTGAAATTAATTCTGCCAGGTGTGGTACCACATGCCTTTAATCTCAGCCTGCCTCTGGAAGAAGAGGCAGATTATTTCTCTGAGTTCAGGGCCATCCTGATCTACGCAGTGATTCCAGGACAGCCAGGGCTATATAATAGAGAGACCTGGTCTTAAATAAGAAAGAAAATAAATTAATTCTACTTGAGTAGAATAAAATCGGTAATGAAAACATTTATAGATAAAACATTCTTTATAAAATATGTGAATCAATTTGAATTAGATTTTCAATATTTCCAGTATGTTTTTTTATAACCAGTTCTCTTATATTGCTTCTCTTTAGAGCAAGTAAGGTCATGCTTGGCTTTTTTTTTTTCTTTCTTTTAATTTCTACTAGTGTAATAGTGTAATAAGTCATAGAGTGCCCAGACCTTAGAAAATGACAGTTTTTCTTCAGGAACCTCTAGAAGTCATGAAGCTCATGATTCACTTCATTGCACTTGTCCTTTTGTTTTCTTTTCAGTCGTCTCTGTGGTAGCCCTTGTCCAGCAGTGTGGCCTGATGTTATCAAGCTACCCTACTTCAACACCATGAAACCGAAGAAGCAATATAGGAGACGCCTAAGAGAAGAATTCTCTTTGTGAGTTTCGCACAGTCCTCTTGTATCTCTTTTCTGTTTCTAGCTTCTGTTGGGACTTGGCTTTTGCTGTTAATCCCAGTTTACTATAGCAAAACATTTTAATAACATCGTTGTTTTGTTTTGTTTTGTTTTGTTTGAGATAGCCTGAATATGTACCTACCCCTGGTTGGCTTGGAACTCACTAATAGACCAGGCTGGCCTCAAACTCATAGAGATCCACTTGCCTCTGTCTCCTGAGTGCTAGGAGTAAAGGTGTGCAGATGTGGATATGGAGGTCAGAAGACGATTTTCAGGAGTTCAATCTCCTTTTACCATGTGGGTCTCTTAATATGAATGTTTTGCCTGCATGCATATATGTGTCTGGTTCCTGCAGAGGCCAAATGAGGATGATAGCTCCCTGGAACTGGGAATTGAACCAGGGTCATCTGCAAGAACAGCCAGTGCTCTTACCCTGTGAGCCATCCTTAGAAATTGTAATTTTGAAGAGCTTATTTTATTAGTCCTTATTTCTAATTTTTTTCTTATGAAGACCTTGGACAAATAAAAACCATTTTATTTTGAACAATTTGTGGATTTCCTTGTACTTCTTTGACCTTCCTAAGGAAAGAGAATAGAATTCTTGGTTTCATTAGTTTTCATTGTAGCATTTCTTTTAGAAGAGGAGACAATGCTCTTAACCACTGAGCCATCTCTCCAGCCCCAAGTATTTCTTAAATCATGTTTGAGATCTGTTGCTTGCATTAGCCAATTTCCAATTTTCTTTGCTCAGTTTTACATGGAGATGGAAACTCAAATAACTTTTGATACAGGCTTCCTGGTTTGAGAACATAGGGTTTTTGTGAGTTTTGATATCTCTGCTCCTTTCTATAGCATTCCTTCAGCAGCTCTTGATTTATTGGACCACATGCTGACACTCGATCCTAGCAAGCGTTGCACCGCTGAACAGACCCTGCAAAGTGACTTCCTTAAAGATGTGGAACTCAGCAAAATGGCACCTCCAGAGTAAGTATTTGTGGCTGTATAATGACTCCACAAACTTCCTGCTAGAAGCAGAAAATGAGAAACTTAAAAAAAAAACGTTTATCAAAATAACTGCAAATGATTATGTCAGTTCCAATGGCGTGTTACTGTCGATATATCAAATAATAAATAGATTTAACTATACTTGATTGAAGTTTTTTTTGTTTGTTTGTTTTTTTAAGTTTCTGGATTTCTAATATATATTGTGCTAAGCAATGTCTTTGAAAATATTCCTTGTACTTTTTGCTCTTATCCATTCCTTCTAGTATAATCATTTATGTTGTTACTATATATTTCTCACACTGCAAGAACAGTTCTAATTTTAAATAGTTTGCATCATTTTCAGGTCTGTAAAGTTTGTTTTGTTGTTTGTGTTTTTTAAACCAGGTGGTTACTGTAACTCTATGTAGATCAGGCTGGCCTTGAACTCACAGAGATCTGCTTCCCTTTGTCTCCATGAATTTTTATGTAAATCTTGGTGTGGATCTCTTTCATAGTTTTTATTTTTTCATTTTTTACTTATATACCTGTGTGTGCATACACACATACAACACTTGTGTAGAGGTCAGAGGATAAACTTTGAATCTGTGCTCCTATTCTCCCTTTATGCATCTAATAACAGAATTCAGGTGGTAAGGATTCTGCTAGCTAAAAGGGCCTTTGCTACCTTAGCCACCTCTATAACCCTCTTTCATCACAGTTTGACAAATACCCTGTACAGTAGAGAGGATCTTTAGAGAGTCTATACCCAAATTCATCTTTATGGCACATAAAAGATCTTTTATTTTAAAGTGGCAGTATTAATGCTTTTATGCTAGATTTCTTTTATTTGTTTGTTTTTTATGTCAGTACTATGGGCCTCATACATGTTAGTCAAATGCTTTACCATGAGTTGTATCTTATTATTTTTTTTATGTCTTTATGTGAGTGGTTGCCTGTGAGATTGAGAGATGGTTTCAGATTTACTGGAGCTGTCAGCCACTAGACATGGCTGCTGGGAGCCGCAAGAACAGCACAAGCTCTTAACCACTGAACAGTCTTTCCAGCCCTTTAGGGTATTTTTTGTTTGTTTGTTTTTGGGTTTTATTTGGTTTGGTTTGGTTTTTTAGGGGACCCATCTGACTTGCCTAAGTTGGCCTTGAGCTTGGGATCCTCTTTAGATGCATTTTCTTACCAGAGAAGTACTGGCAGTGTGGTAAACACCTACAGTCCCAGCACTTGGATGGCTATGGTAGCTGAATCAAGCGTTCCATGTTAGCACAGGATGATATGTCTTTCTCCCAAATAAAAACAAAAGAGGGGGCATAAATAAGTATATAAATATATGGTAACTGTAAATTTTATTGCTCTGAAGATCTATCCGGATTGATTATTATATTAGAATTTTTATATATAAACTTTTTACTGAAATTTAGGAACTATTAGTTTTGTTTGTGTGTTTTTTTGAGACACAGTGTTTCCCTGTGTGACCTGGAACTCACTAAGTAGACCCAGCTGGCTTGTAACAGGGATTCCACCTTCCTGTGTCCCCTAGAATTGAAAACACAACCAGCTTAACTCCATGAATGAAAAAGTTGATATCAAATCATACAAATTCAGTGGAGAATTTAGTACAAGGTGATTTAGTCATGATTTTTGTTTTTCCTTTTGGTTTTTTAAGACAAGGGGTTTTTTTGTTGTTGTTGTTGTTTTTGTTTTTTTGTTTTTGGTTTTTTTTTGTGTGTGTAGCCCTGGCTGTCCTAGAACTAGCCCTGTAGATCAGGCTGGCTTCAAATTCCTTAAATCCCTGGCCTCGGATTTAAGGGCATGTGCCACCACCACCTGGCCTAATTATGATATGTTTCAGGATTTAAAGCACCATCTATCTCTCTTGTGCGTGCGTGTGTGCGTGCGTGCGTGTGTGTTTTCATGCTCTTGCCAAAGTACAGGTCAGGGAAAGTTGTGGGAGTTGGTTCTCTTTTTTTCCATATGGGCTCCAAAATTGAGCTCAGGTTGTCATGCTTGGTGCCAAGTGCCAGCCTCTTTCCTAGGCTTTTATAACTATTAATAAGCTATTCATCTCTGTGCTTTTCTTTATCCTTAGCTGAAACTTGACCAGTAAAGTTCTCTTTATTCACTTGACATGAACAAAAACAATATATGACTATGTAGGAGTTGGTTCGTGTATTAGTAAGATCCCTGTTTCTTTATCCCTGTTTGCATTAATCTTTTTGACCTTTATTTCCACAAACTACTACCTGCTGTGACTCTTTTTATACTGCATTCTAATGCTTATGTTTCTTTATTTCCCTTAATTTTTTACTGTAATTGTATTTCCATTTACTCACTACTTACTCTTCCTTTGTTTTGTGTTTTTTTCAGCCTACCTCACTGGCAGGATTGCCATGAATTGTGGAGTAAGAAACGTCGACGGCAGCGACAGAGTGGAATTGTGATAGAAGAGCCACCTCCATCCAAAGCTTCTCGAAAAGAAACTACCTCAGGAACAACAGCTGAGCCTGTGAAGAACAGCAGCCCAGCACCACCTCAGCCTGCTCCTGTCAAGGCAGAGCCTGGTCCTGTGGATGCAGTAGGTCAGCACTGGAATGTAGCCTTCTGCTTTTATTAAGTGCACTTAGTAGATTTTGAGGGAAGAAGGGATTTATGTTCATATCCCTGTACTTTTTGTCCAGTGGAGCATTAATAAGACATTGATGTTGTCATTTCTGAGGAGAAATAAACCTTATTTTCTACACCTGGTTTAGAAAGTTTACAATAGGTTATTTTTATTCTTTGAAATGAGGAATACTATATATCATTTAGATTTTTGTGGAAGAAACTAGCCAGTTAAATAAGATTATGGTTAGTTTACTCATGGACTTTTTTATTAATTAAAAAATTTTATTAATTAATTTTATTTATGTGTATTGGTGTTTTGTCAGCATGTACATCTGTGCACCTTTTGTGTTCATTGGCTGCAGAGGCCAAAAGATGATACCAAATCTCCTGGGACAGACAGTTGTTAACTGTGATATGGCTGCTAGGAATGGAGCCCAAGTACTGTGGATAAGCAACCCCTTAATCACTGATCCAGCACTCCAGCCTCTAAATCATGGCTTTTTAGCAATAATTTAAAGTTGTTATGTTAGATTTGATAAGGCTTTAGAATCTAGTCATATCAAGTCACAGTTGCTAAATGTAGTTGGTTCTGTAGACTGTTACTTGACTTATATAATAATATACAATAAAACTGTCAAAATAACCATTACAACAAAGACTTTCTCATCACGTTTTTTTAAACTACAGATCTTTTTCATTTTCACTTCTCTGTTGACTCAGTAGCCTTGAACTTAGGATCTTTCCTCAGCCTTCAATGTAGCTGAGACTACGATATTATTTTCAACATTTGGTACACATTAGAATCATCCAGAAAACTTAAATACCCTCAGATCAGTGTGGTGGCAAATAATTGCAACACAGCACTGGGGAGGTGGAGTCAGGAGGATCAGAAGTTCAAGGTTATTTTCCACTACACACCAGTTTTGAGGGCAGTTTGGGATACAGGAGATAAAAAACCCTTGAATAAATGCCAACTCTCTTGGCATAGTAGGCACCTGAATTCTTAAATCCATCCTAATACTTTTTACATTAATAATGGTTGAAAATCACTGCCCTAGAAGAATACAGATAAAATGTAGTCACTGTTTGTTTGTGTGTTTGTTTTATGTATGTGGGTGCTTTGTCTACATGTACATTGTACATCTACACACCAGAAGATAGTGTGTGCACATCACATTGTTGTGAGTTGCCATGTGTGTGCTGGGAATTGAACTCAGGACCTTTGGAAGAGCAGTGAGTGCTCTTAACTACTGACCCATCTCTCTAACCGAAAATATAGTCCCTTCTCTATATAGTGTCAAGATGCTTTAGTTAGTCCTTGTATTTTATTTGTTGTTTTAATTTCTGTTTTATTGGAGGTACCACATAATCTGTGTAGAGATCAGAGGAGAACCTGTGGGAGTTGGTTCTCTCCAGTACATGAGTCCTGGGCTTTATACAGTTGTCATTCTTGGTGGCAAGTGCCTTTTAGCTACTGTGCCATCTCACCAGTCCAAGTCTTTGCTGTTTTATACAGAAATAAATAATTAACTGTGATATAATAATATGAGATGTTAAATCATGAGGCATTCAAAATGAAACTATGCCTTTGAATACTATAAATTGCTTTTTTGTCAGTTGAAAAAGGCAAAGGTCCTTTCCCTTCCTTGTCATCTAATATTGGCTCTACTCTCATCCCACAGGCCTTGGTGACATCACACAGCAGCTGAATCAAAGTGAATTGGCAGTGTTATTAAACCTGCTACAGAGCCAAACTGACCTGAGCATCCCTCAAATGGCCCAGCTGCTTAATATCCACTCCAATCCAGAGATGCAACAGCAGTTGGAAGCCTTGAATCAATCTATTAGTGCACTCACTGAAGCCAATTCCCAGCATCAGGACTCAGAAACCGTAGCCCCAGAGGAATCATTGAAGGAGGTACCCTCTGTATCTGTGGTCCTGCCTTCAGCAGAACAGACAACTCCTGAAGCTTCAAACACACCAGCTGACATGCAGAATATGTTGGCAGTTCTCTTGAGTCAGCTGATGAAAACCCAAGAGCCAGCAGGTAACCTGGAGGAAAACACCAGTGACAAGAATAGTGGGTCACTGGGACCCCGAAGAACTCCTACAATACCACAGGAGGAGGCAGCAGGTAAACAGACCGGTCATGAATCTCATTGAGCTCAGGTGCTGTTGACCCCCTTAAAAAAATCTCTTAATGTTTTCTTTTTTACATCATTGGTCTCAGTTTCAGTTTTCTGTAATCTAGTTACAGGAGAACATAGCACCAAATGATGTATATCTTATCCAGCTTTTTCATTTACAAAGCACCTTTCATATGCTGATAATTTTTTCAATTAATAAGGTACTGGTAAGTAAACACCCTATGTTCTAACCAAGGAAGCCAAAGTTATAGGTAGTGAAGTATTTTGAACCACTATGTATGTGGTAGCTAGTTAGTATTAGAAAATCTGACTTTTAAATAAACATCACATTGTTCTTTACCTCTAGTGGAGTAGATCCTGGAAACCAGAATCTTATCTGGAAGATACAGTCAAGAAAGCCCTAATAAACTATATCAGTTCCTGAAAATAATAGGGGAATTATTCTGAGAAGATAAACACCTTACATTTTCTTTCCAAAAAGTAATAGTACCTAAAAGTGTTTAAGTCTGTGTTTCTGAAAGTTGACAGTGGAATCAGGAAATAAGCATTATGAAAAGAAAAGAAAAAAACTGAAGGGAAGAAAATGTGTGTTATACTTTGTGTTACATGACCACACCATACAATTTATTAGAGGGAAATGCATTGTAAATTCTCATCAATTCTGATTCACAATCTGTTTGCAAAATCTTACTATGTGAAAGTGTTTTCAACTCCTTGGAAATTATCATTGGCCTGAAGATCTCATGAATTGGGGAATAAGAAGAGGCACAGAGGCTGAAGAGGTATACTAGCTTTGAACTTTAGGGTCTTGCATTTACATTTGATCTCGGTTGGTACAGAAAATACATTCTTTATTTTCACTAGCACAAGGTCAAATACATACCCTGTTTTTTTTTTTTTCGTGTTATTAAAAATTATTAAAACTGAAAGACAATAAAATTAACCTTTTGTTTGGTGAATAGGAAAACTGCAATCTAAGAAACTTAAGTAAGTCTGTGCTGTTGATTATTAGCAGACAAAGCTAGAACTTGTACACTCATGTCTTGATTCACTTTGCTATTCTCTATGTTGATTGTAATGATTTTAATAGGCATAGTAATACAAAAGGCTGTATACCATGGCTTGAGAGATGGCTCAGAGGTTAACAGCGCTGGCTACTTTTGGAGAGAACTTGGGTTCAATTCTTAGTACCCATACAGTGGCTCATAACTGCCTGTAATTCCTCTTTCAGAGGATCTGATGCCCTCTTCTGACCACCATGAACCAGGTACACTAGTGGCACACAGACATACCCCAAGGCAAAACATTCATACAATAAAAATAAAGATATAAATTTAAATAAAGGAAAGACTATGTAGAATTAAAGCAAATTTTTTATCTCTTGTCTCAGATTCTGATCCTACCTAGTTATCCCTCAAAAAATAAATAACAATTTTCAACTCAAAAAATACCTGAAAGATCTTGGTCAAATTAAATAACATCCTGATTGAAAAATAGTCACCAAACAGTTGATCCAATAATCTAGAGAGCACATAATAAAGTTGAGGTGAGAATAAGTCATAACATATAGCTAAAAATTGGATATGCTTTTTGAGAAGAATGTAAAAATGCCATTACTAAATATGAATACAAATGTTGGGCATGATGTCATACATTTTTTGATCCCAAAATTCAGGAGACCAACCAGGTCCAAAAAAAAGGTAAAAAATAAATACAAACACCACCACCACCACCAAAATTCTCAACTAATTATAGTCATCCCTGGATTATCTCGTGTCTCTGCAGTTTTTATAGCACAAACTGACCTCAAAACTTTGATCCTCCTGCCTTGTGCCACCATACCTGGGGGCTTCTTCCTTGGCCATTTCACTGTTCATTTAGCACTTCCAGCAGAGGGCAGACTATAAACCAGAAAGGTGATGCTCTTAGTTTGGCAAATTTAGTTTTTCTGTACTGATAAGAAAGGGTAATGGTTGAAATCTAATAAATGAAAAATGTAAGCTATTTTTAAATTTATTTACCTCTGTTCATTAGTAGTATTAAACTATTACAGAGTGACAACATCAACACTTTAAATGTGAAGACACTATGATTTATAATTTATATTTTTAGTTTTAACTCTTTTAAGAAGTGCTATTAACTTTAGTAGTTCTTTAATGAAAAAGTAATATAAATGGAAGAATCTAAACTGCCACGTTCACTGCCATGCCTTTTAAAGTTTGTTTGCTTTTTTGCTTTGTTTTGTTTTCTTCAATATTAAAAAGTTGATGTTTTTTTAATGTCGCTGATACTTAAATATCTTCTTAAAAAGAGATAAGTGTTATTGACAGTAAAAGGCTATGAAATATGTAATATATGGTTATACTTCAATTATCCTATCCTTTCAGGTTATTTATTCTCCATATGGTAAATTTTCAGTAGCTGATTTTCTTCTGCCTTAAATTCAATTTTTCCTGCTACTCAGCTGACCAGCTAATCAACAAGTAACTTGGAGTTACATATTATAAAGTGGACTATTCCATTTTAGAACTGAAAATTGATATCCTCTTGCCTGCCTGGCTTGTGCCCCAATCCCAGAAACTCTTAGGCTGTTTACCCCGTTTGTTGTGTCATATAATCGCCAGCCTCTTTTTTCACTGCACAATGTTAATTTTTTTTTTTTTATTTTTATTTTTTGGTGGTGGTGATGGTGGTGATTTTTTGTTTTTTTTTTTTGAGACAGGGTTTCCCTTACACCAGGGTTACTCCTTACACCAGGCTGGCCTTGAACTCATACAGATCTACCTGCCTCTGCCTGCCAATTGCTGGGACCACAGGGGTGTGCGACAGGCCTGGCTTGTATATTGTTTTTAGAGTGCTTTCATCTGCATACTTAAGCAGTGCAAACTTAATTACTTACTGTATTTACTTATCTTTACAAAGTTACTCAAGATAATTATACTACAGAAATACCAAATGGTAACCAAAAACTGGTTTTGGCTTGACTAAGTAATGACATTACTTCACTGACTAACAAAATAGAAGAATGACCATATAGATGTTTTAAAATGTTCCCGTAGGGAAAAAGAAAAGCTGTTTTGTTTGGAAGATAAGAACAGAACATTTTACCTTTTATCAGGTTGAATCTGAATCCTTGAGGGCATTAATCTTACTGTTTTTGTTTTACTAATTTTATATGACCTCATGTCATTTTATCTATTTCATTTCTTGCCTTGGTAAAGGTGCATTTTTTAGACAAAATTAGACAGCAATTGAAAAAAGCAAAAGCCTGAGGACATGGTTTAAGAAAGTGATCTTAGTGATAGTTGAATCTAGTATTAGTTTATTATATTTCTGAATAGTAAATTCTTAACACGGATGAACACATTTTTATCAGCAGTGCAGTTCTGCGTAACACTGCTAGAGTGATTTATCTTTTTTCATAGCATTAAAATACATGCAGAAGGTAAGAAAACAAAATTGAAAATTATAATAGGATTACTTTGGTCTTTGCAATTATTCAGGAACCTGCCTAACTATGTGGTTGGTTAATATCTTTCTTGAGGATATGATTATAGAGAAAAATGACTAAAATTTAGAAAAGCAAAGAATCTTTTTATACATGTTAAGTTTTTTTTTCTTGATTGCATCTCCCCTGTATATTTTTTAAGTTGTATTTCACATTAATCTTAATCATCAAATATTGTAAAAATTTGTTAGTCAGATTTGCACTTTGTTCAGAGAGATTATGTTCTAGAAATGTGACCACAGCTTGTATATTGTTCCTTCTCATCTTCCTTCTCTCTGCTTTATTTTCAATAATGTTTTCATCTAACAGCAGAAGGGATGGAGAGGTTGCCAACAGCCTGCATATTAGAACAGTTCTTTAAGGAAGGAAATCTCAGACAAAAATATTCAGGACAGTCATTTGAAATATAACATCTTTTTATACCAGCTGTCAGATCCAGAATGCAATGGTTTTACTTCTAATCACTTGATTATTTTATTTATAAATTTCAGTTTCCTGATCCCAAGGGTTTTTTTTTTTTTTCTTTAATATATCTGGTTACTTGTATTGGTATTTATTTATGTTGAGCAGTATTTGTTTGTGTTTATAATCACATGTGATTTTTAAGATGGTGTTTAAAAGAAGTAACCCTTCCACAGCATGTCCTCCTCACATTCTTCCACCAGAGAAGAGGCCCCCTGAACCCCCTGGACCTCCACCGCCGCCACCTCCACCCCCTCTGGTTGAAGGCGATCTTTCCAGCGCCCCCCAGGAGTTGAATCCCGCCGTGACAGCCGCCTTGCTGCAACTTTTATCCCAGCCTGAAGCAGAGCCTCCTGGCCACCTGCCACATGAGCACCAGGCCTTGAGACCAATGGAGTACTCCACCCGATCCCATCCAAACAGGACTTACGGAAACACTGATGGGCCTGAAACAGGGTTCAGTGCCACTGACACTGATGAACGCAGTTCTGGTCCAGCCTTGACAGAATCTTTGGTCCAGACCCTGGTGAAGAACAGGACCTTCTCAGGCTCTGTGAGCCACCTTGGGGAATCCAACAGTTACCAGGGCACAGGGTCAGTTCAGTTCCCAGGGGACCAGGACCTCCGTTTTACCAGGGTCCCCTTAGCATTACACTCAGTAGTTGGACAACCGTTCCTGAAGTCTGAGGGAAATAGCAACTCTGTGGTACATGCAGAAACCAAATTGCAAAACTATGGGGAGCTGGGACCAGGAGCCACTGGGGCCAACAGCTCAGGAACAGCTCTTCAGTGGGGGGCCCCAGCTCAGTCTTCTGCTTATGGAAAACTCTACCGGGGGGCTGCAAGAGTCCCACCACGAGGGGGAAGAGGGAGAGGAGTTCCTTATTAACACAGAGACATCAGTGCCCTGAAAGATTCCTTCCCTATCCGTCTTTCCATCTAGACCTCTGAACCTTTAATGAAATCACTTGCCAGAGCAAGGTAATCGTCTGCATTTGGCTACTGCAACGCTGTCTGTTGTTTTCCTTGCTCACTTGCTACTAGCAGGCGAGTCAATGATGTTGGCACCAGTTCCTCCTGGATGGGCAATAGCCAGAATATTTACTCTGCTCTATGTAGGAGCTATAGTAGAAAATATGGAGAAAAAGAGACATTCAGTCGAAAAGTAATTGTTGCAATGAGCTTATTGCCTGCACTTGGGCAGAAGAGAGTTTTGTTTTGGGATGACTCTGGAGAGGCTTTGGTTTTTAAAGTGTTTTTTTTTTTTTTCCTTCTCTGTTTGTGCCTCTGTGTGTGCGTGTGTATGTGTATGTGTGTGTGGTTTCTTTGGAATTTTTATTTAGTTCCCCTTCAACACCCTCTCCCCTTTAAAAAAAATAGTGTTCACAAGATCTGAGCTCCTCTTAGGCCTTTGCTAGAATGGAAACAGTGGACTGGCTGGCTTAAATGTTTCCTTCTCTACCATCTCACATTTTTTGCTTCAGTGAGCACCCCCTTTATCCCTGTTAAGCATCTTGTACATACCTTTTTCCAAATAAATCATCCTTAAGTTTGCTCAGTTTTGGCAAAATTTATGTCCCTGTCCCTGCACATACAGCAGGCTGTAGAGAGTGGTATTTTCTTGGGCAAGTAGGTAGACTTTACCCAATCTTTGCTTTCTGCTTGTTTACTTTTCCTCCTCCTTTCCTTCTCTCCCTTCTGTCCGCTTTTCTTTTTCCTTCTTCCTCCTCTGTGTGCCCACCCCTATTCTTCTCTCCTTGTGTCATTTTGAGGCATTTGTTTGGCGAAAAGAAATAGTAAAGATGCCCAAGAACCTGGAATACTTTTTTTTTCCTTTTTTTCTTTTTTTAAATAAAGGAAAGGAAATTCAAACTCCTACATTGTTCTTTGTAACTCTTCAATTCTAAAATTTGTTTTATTTCATTTTTGTTTTTAAGCCACGGTCTAATGGGGAAGTTGATTTGTAAATGGACAGCATAGGACATTGCTGCTGAGCTGTGGTTAGAGATGATACCTCTATACCTAGAGGGGTAATAAGATCAGTAAGCATGTTGTTTACATGTATATTTTCATGTTAAAAACTTTCAAACAAAGCCTTGTGATACTGTCAGAGGAAAAACCTGAAAATACATGGACACTTAACCTAGTATAGGGTATATATCTGAAGGTGTATCAATCCCTGATAACTTTAAAGAAAAAATTTTAAGCTGTGTACCATGAGAAAGAACAGTATTGATACATCGCAGCATCTTGTAGGGATCATTTTGATTGTGGTAAAGGGTGACTTCCTGACAAGAACTTTGCCTTATCAAAACAAGAAGTGGAAGAGAAGAAGGATTTCAGAGTCGAGTAACACTAGAGGCTTCTCGTTATGGCTGCCGTTTCTGAGTATCAGCATTTTGAGTATTTTAAAAACATACATGTCATATAACTGATCTGCACAGACTTAGGCATTTGTAAAATGTAGGTTAAGCTCCCTTTTACAAAGAAAGGCAAACGTACTTTATCTTGGAGAATAGTTTTCACTCAAGTGAAATTTCATGTTTCAATACCAAGTTCTTATGTTAAAAATATATAGAAAGGTGTATTAATTTTTAAAAAATTTAAAGAGGTTAACAAACCCTCTTCAGCTACATAAAAATTATTTTCCTGTGGTACTGAAATAGATACCAGTGTCTATATTTATTTTCTGGGTTTTGGTCTGGCTTTGCCATAGGCCAAACACTAGTAGTAAGTGAACCTTCCAGCCATTTGGCTTTGATAGCTTTTTATGCCAGGATGTCTGGATAGATATCCTAGGCACACTGACATGCTATCCATAGATTGCATTAAAGTTTTATCTGTACCTTCAGTCTGCTGACTACTTAGTCCTCAGACATGGGCCTTATTTTAGAATATTTTAATGTAATGTATTGGGCCCTGGTCCCCTATTTTTGATTAAAGAAACTGAGCTGGGATACTTTTTTAAGTATCTGTTCAGTGAAAAGGAATTGTTTTCCCATCAAATATGAATAAATTTCTCTATATATTTTCATTGTATTTTGGTTATCAACAGTCATCAATAATGTTTTCCCTTCCCCTCTGTCATACTATATTTTTAATTATGCCAAATAGTCTAAATAATTTCCGTAAGCTTCCATTCCCCCGTCCCTGTTGGGGAAGGGGGAGAGCGTCTGTGAACATGTGTCTGTGTCTGAGCCCATTTCACCCACCCCATTTTGGGAGTCTAGCCTTTAAAAGTATTTTTATAATTTGATTACTTCTGAAAGCAGAGAAAAAAACTCATTTAAATATCTTGAAATCTGTGCAGAGGAAGAAAAGGTTTTTTGGTCATTTTTCAGCTATATTATCTATAAATATAATGGAAGTAAAAATTTGGCTTAATTTTCACCCTGTTTGGAAAATAGAAACTAGTTCATTCAATTCAAAAGTGGTTTGGGTTTTAACTATTGTAGCATTACTAAATACATTATTTTGAACAAATGAAAATTTATTTTGTTCATGAATAAGAGGCAAAACTGGCTTGACAATGATCATTTTTTGTATGTGGTTTTAAAAGCAGATCTGCTTAACACATTTTTCTTAGTTTTTTTTTTCATCAGTCTATGGTGATAAGGATTCACAAATAACATCAGATCTGTATATTTAAAACAGGAGAGTTAGCACAAATTTGTGTGTAGGACTTTTGTTAGTTTATGCCATAATCATCACCCAACATTGTGTGTGTGTGTGTGTGTGTGTGTGTGTGTGTGTGTGTGTGTGTGTGTGTAATATGCATATATAGGTACAGTGCTAAAGTGGTTACCAGCAGGTTTTGAGAGAGAATGGTGCATTGGAAAAGTGTCAGTTGCCACCTCATTCTCCCTGATTTATAGGTTCCTGACACTGTATTCCTTTCTCTCTCTTGTTTTTGACCCCCATTGGGTGTACCTTGTCTATGTACAGATATTTTGTAATATATTAAATTTTTTTCTTTCAGTTTATAAAGATGGAAAGTGGAGATTGGAAAATTAAATATTTCCTGTTAATATACCACTTTGCTCCATTGCATTTACTTCTAATTTCTGAGCATATCTAATATATGAAGGACATTTTTTCCTTTATCTTATGGGTTCTCTTTCAGAAATGCCATAGACTCAAACTACCAAAACAAAGAAAATTTCTCAGGTTTGGAGAGGTACTTGAAAATGCTAGAGTAGAAACTAGAGAATTAAAAATTGAGTTAGGGAAATCTATTAAGAACATGAATTTTAAAAGAAAAAAGTATAAAACAGATGGTAGTATGAAGCCATCAAGAGTTGAGCTTGATGTACCCTGACTGACTCCTCCTGGCAGGAGAGGTAAGTGGGTTTGAGCTCAACACCCATCAAAAGAAGTTGGTAAGAAGCTGTTTAGACCCAAAGGATACTCTTGAAACCAGCCTCATCACCATTCCACCCAATCTGGTTTCTGCAATGTTACAGAAGAGGGTCAGCATGGGGTCATTGTATCCAGCTCCCTTTGAGATTTCCTAATACAGTACTAAACCAAGAAGTGAAGCATGGTTATTATATATTGGTTTAAGTCTGTCCTATTCCTAAAACCTTTACCAGTTCTACCAGAGGAAAGAAATGTTTTAGAACACTAAAGAGGCCTTGACAATATGCAGTGCAATCTAGCTAGAAAGAAGGCAAATAAAATCCATCAGGAGAAAGAAGAAAAATGTTTGAACTCTGTATGAGGGATGAGCAAGTTTAGAAGCCTAAGAGGCACCCAGGACATGGAAAATGAAGGATTAAAAAGCTGCTGTTGCAGGTTGCTGACCTGGGCTAAATTCTCCATTTTTGGTGTCCCTTGCCTGCGGGCAGAAATCCTATCCTTTTTTATCCTGAAGGAGAATGGAGATCTCAAGGTTGTTCCATTTCCAGGAGTCTTGTTACAGGTCTCTTCAGAGACAGTGAGTTGGTTTTGGTCATTATGCATTGCATGTTTGTGACTAGGTATGAATTTCAAGCTACCAGAGACTATTGTTTCCCTTTTATAGTAGTGGCGGCTATCTTAATTTTGAATCTAAAAGACTGAGGACTCATCTAGCGTGAACTTTTTTCCCTTTATACACAGAACCATTTTCATACGGAAAGCCTTTTCAGTACTCAAATTTCTTTAGCATTCTTTTCCCAGATACACAACCTTAATTTTAAAAGGCTAGTTGATTTTTATTGTCTGGCTAGGTTTTCATATGCAGGAACACTTCCAGAGTATTTCTACAACCTTAAGATTACTCAAGATAAGTAGAAGATTCCTCCAGCCCAGGTTGGAAGACACCTGTGGCAATCATTGTTGCTATCCATCTTACCCCTCCTCACTAGGCTGTTACTCACCATTCTACCTACTTCCTTTCACTTTCTTGCTTCCTCCCTTCACCTTTTTCTCTTTCATGTTCCACTCAGGATCCTGCCAGGATGATTTAAGTCTACTGAGTATTTAGAGTTATTACTGTTTCCTAGTTTTCAAAAATTTTACAGGTAATTCAAAGAACGAATATCTGGATCTTTTAACTTCCGGAACGGAAGGTAACAAGTAAAAATAACCATAACCATACTTTGTTAGTGCTAAGGTATGAAAGGAATTTTTGCGTTTTCAGTATCTCTGCTTTCACTCTTTCAACCTTCACCTCTTCATCTTCTCCCTTGTCCTAAGGGTGTTGCTTTTGCTGGTGACATTTCTACGTTATCTATGTAGGGAAAAAAGGTTGATGAGAAGAAGGCTAATGGTATAGAGTAGAAAGTAGATGAAGGTGGTTTTGATGCTCTGGTGATTTTCACTAGGGTGCCAGAATGTTCTAGTCATTAGGTCACCCTCATATCTCTTATTTCAAAAATTAGTAATCCAATACTGAGAAAGACTGATACGGAGTTGGTTTTTCATAATCTGTAGATAAGTAATCGTTGGTGAAGCTTTCCTGTTACTCAGTCCTCAGCTTCAGCATACTTCTCTGAAGTAAGGATGCAGATATAAAGTTCACTTAGGACCTGGAAATAAATTTTTTTTTTTAAAGAATTTATTTTTCTGTGTGCCTATGCACCATATTGCATGCAGGTGCCCAGGAACGGCAGAATTGGATGGTATCTGACCCCTGAAGCTGGGACTGTAAGCAACTGTGGGCCGCATAATATGGGTGCTAGGAACTGAGCTCAAGTCTGTGGAAGTACCCTGAGCCATCCCTCCAGCCCCCACAAATGAAACTTTTGGTATCTTGATCTAAAATAGCTGTAAATTCTGGTTGATAGTTGTAAAGGAAAACAATGTATCTAAACTAAACTATACCTGAGAGAGACTGAAGAAGTGGGGGGGGGGGGGGGGTTTTTTTTTTTTTTTTGGTTTTTTTTTCTAGACAGGGTTGTAACCTTGGCTGTCCTAGAACTCACTCTGTAGACCAGACTGGCTTCAAGCTCAGAGATCCACCTTCCTCTGCCTCCTGAGTGCTGGGATTAAAGGTGTGGGCCATCACTGCCTGGATACAGTGTAGCAGTCAGTGCTGAATGAAGAACAAAGCCTGAGTCTTGGAGGATCTTTTCTGTACAGAAAGGGCTATCCCAAAACTGCCAGGGTGCCAAATGAGGATCCATGTTAGACAACGCTCTGCAAATGAGGATCCATGTTAGACAACGCTCTGCATCCGGCTAATGCACAATTGAGTTTATTCAGTTATGGATGAACAGACTAACTCCCAGGACTTAACAGATGCTTAGGAGACCTAATGGCCCTTGATTTAATTGAGGAACTTCTAGCTTTTGCTTCAGACCAGTATTTATTTGCAACTTCTATTAGGACTCAAAGGCCTATAGACTTTGTCCAAAGACCCAAAGAACAATATAACGAGGTGGTAGAAATAGGGCAGGAAGGGCAGTGGTTTATGAGAAGGGGACATTGTGATTGTGCTAGTAAAATTTAAGGGATGTTTGCTTTAGAGCTTCACTATTTTAGGGTGGTCCCATTAAGGTTGTTCTGTTAGTAAAGAATTTCCCTTGGTCACACTAGTACCTTTAGGGTTAGAGGATGGACCCAGAACCCCCAGACTGCTGAAAGACTATTAAGCTATTGGCCAGCTTAAAGACATTTCTTCAGAGAGTCTAAAGAACATCAACAAAATAAAATGTAATTTTTTTGTTGTGTTTTTTTGAGATAGGGTCTTCTGTAACTCTTGACTTTCCTAGTTACAGTAGTCTGGCCTCTACCTCTTGGAGTACAGGAATTAAAGAAGGCACATGCCACCATGCCTTTCCTATAAATAAAAATATTGAGTAAATAGCTAATATGTGACATTTGCATAGCAATACTGTCTACATGATTCAAGAATTCAGGGATAAGGAAGTAACATTAAAAGTTATTTGTATTTTCCAAGTTTTTGTTTTGTTTTTTGAGAGTATGTCTCTCTGTATTCCTGGCCATAAATCAGGCTGGCCTGGAACTCACATAGCCTCATTTGCCTCTGTCTTCCAAGTGCTGGGATTGAAGGCATGTGTCATCACACCTGGCACAAGTTTTTAAATTGCAAATGATATATATTTTAGATCAACCTTCAAACTGTTGGTCTTCCCCTTGGTTTAGATGAACAGTGGATGGAACAGCAGAGTATATGAATTAATAGACTCAAAATGAATGGGCTACAAAAGAACATAGCTTGATTATTTTGGTGCCATCTTTGACAACTGAAAAAACAGCCCTGGAAATGCATAGAAACCTATGATGTTGGGATAAAGAGGTAATAAAAGGGCAACTCATGTTAAGATACCTACCAGGTGGTAGGCACTGTGCTATTGCTTTGCATTTAGTGTAGGGTAAAGTAAGCTTTACACTGACACAAGTGAGTATAACCACAACAAGAAGCCAAAGCAAAGAAATGAGCAGGAAAGGCTGAGGTAATCAAAATGACTCTTTGAAAGAAAAGATGGCAGGACACAGCATGTAGCCACAAGTTTTAGGAACCCAAGTAGCTTCTATCCTGCAGTTGAGTTGATGAAAGGTAGCTGTTTTGTTTTTAAGAAAGTGGTGCTTGCTACAGCACATACACTAAAATTGTTTTTAAGAAGCAGGATTCACTAGTCCTAGCTGGCCTAGAACCCACAACGTTGAGCAGGTTAGCTTTGGCCTCTGCATCCCATGCACTGGGATTAAAGGTGTGTGCCATCACCCACAACTGCTTTGGCATCTTAATTTTTGGGCACCTTTAAACCAAAGGTTGGAAGGAATAAAAGGCAAATCTTTTTGAAGATATCAAGCTGTATCTGAGAGATGAGGGGAATAGTAGATTACTTTTTTTTCTTTCACCCCAAGGCTAATCTAGAGGAAGTGAAAAATCAGCATTTTAGAGTGAGGTTAGGCTAAGGAGATAATCACTGGGCTTTTGAAAGGAGCACATAACTTCACTATTCTAAAATGATCAGAGACAGGTCTAAAGGGAGCAAGATTACTCGGCATTGGAGTTGATTTTCAATCTAAAAATCAGATTTATCTGGGAATACAGGATTAATTTTAGCTGTAGTAGGGAATAAGGCCTAAACGTGGTAGTTAAAACTTGTCTATAATCTTAGACATGATAGAGGCAGGAGGGTCAGGAGTTCAAGGCCATACTGGAGCAAGTTTAAGGCCAGTTTGAGATAGGGTTTTGTTTTGTTTTTTGAGACAGTCTTACTATGTAGCTGTAGCTATCCTAAAATTCACTATATAGACCAGGATTTCACAAAGGGATCTGTCTGCCTCTGGCTCCCAAGTGCTGGGATTGAAGGTGTGTGTCACCACACCCTGAGAGATTTTTTTTTTTTTAATGTAATAAATGAGTTTTCATCCTTGAGTTTTTAAAGAAAATGTTTAAATACTATGGGTCAAGGAGATTTTTTTTTTTTCTAATGTGTGTATGAGTTTTTTGCCTGTATGTATACATGTCTGTACCATGTGGTTGCCTGCTGCTCATTGCCTGCTGTGTGGCCAGAAGAAGGCATCACTGATCCCGGGCACTGGAGTAACAGGCAGTTGTGAGCCATCTTGTAGATGCTGGGAATCAAGCCCAGGTTCTCTGGAAGAGCAGCTAGTACTCTTAACCACTGAGCCATCTCTCCGGCTGTGCCGCCCTTTCCCCCAGCCTGCCCCTTTAAGTTTTCTTTTAACACTTTGAAATCATGAAACTGAATCTGTACCTTTTAATTATTATTTGGTTTTTTGAGACAAGGTTTCTCTAGTTAGCCCTGGCTGCCCTGGAACTCGCTCTGTAGACCAGGCTGGCCTGGAACTCACAGATCTATTTTTTTAATAACTTATTTATTTTTATTTTAGGTGCATTATATGTGTGAGGGTGTCAGATCTTGGGGCTAGAGAGATGGCTCAGCAGTTAAGAGCACTGGTTGCTCTTCCAAAGGACCAGGGTTCAATTCCCAGCACCCACATGGCAGCTCACAACTGTCTCTAACCCCAAGATCTGACACCCTCACACATATAATGCACCTAAAATAAAAATAAATAAGTTATTTTTTAAAAAAGACAAGGTCTCACTATGTAGCCTTGTGGGTTTTTTGTTGTTGTTGTTTTCTTTTAGCATCCACCTGCCTCTGCCTGTCCAGTGCTGAGGTTAAAGGTGTGTGCTACCGCTGCCTGTCCTGAATTTGTAATTTTGGAAAGACTTGATGTCCTTTGGAGTAAGTGGCAACCAGAAATACAATGGTATACTGTATCCAAAGAGTTAGGCCATGAGAACACCTTCACTGAGGAGCAGGAATATCATTAGTCATGGCAACTGAGAACATTATGATAGGGCCCTGCCTTTAGGAAGCTTCTGAGCCCAGGGAGACAGGTGAGTCTTACACTTGGCTGAGGTATAGGGAATTGATATTTTTGGTTTAGTTTGTTGTGCTTTTCTATTTGAGACAAAGTCTTACTGTGTCACCCAGCCTGGCTTCAACCCATAGTCCAGGATGGCCTCAAGTTTGCCTCAAGAGTTTGGGGTTATGGGCATGTGCAGACTTAAGAGTCTACAAGTCTGTACATGGATGTGCAGGTTATGAAGTAAGTGTAGCCCCAACAAGAAGCCAAAGCAAAGAAATAAGCGGAAAAGGCTGAGTTAATCAGAAGGACTCTTGTTAAGATGGCAGGACACAGCACGTAGCCCCAAGTAATTTTTAGCAACTCAAGTAGCTCCTGTCTCACTATCTCATTCTTTGAAACTTCGGGAAGAGAGAAGACGGGTTCTGTGCCCCATAGAAGAGCTTCTCACTAACATTGTGGAAGTAAAATAGGAGGAAACATAGGGGAGAAGAGGGTGTATGTATGTTCTACACAGAGGGCCATGAATTGACTGACTGGAATGGAACAGGAAAGATGTATTAGGAAATGAATTTGGAGAACCAATCTTACTGGCCTGAACTAGGATTTGAAATTTGGTTTGTTAAGTAGGATAGGGGGCAAAGCAGGATGGGCTAAAAATGATGCTGAAGCCTTTTATAACTTTACTGGGTGGGCCAAGGAAACAGTTATTTAGGGTGCTGCTGTCCTTGCCCAGACTTGAGGCTGTAAGGACTTGCACTAGAGTAAGACCAGGGGAATCCAAAGAAAGGAGGGTTATTTTCAGGGTTAGGCTTGCTGACAGCATGGGTGTGCATGGGGGGCTGGAGTGAGAGGTGGTTTCCAGATAAGAATTCCAGGACACAGTTGAGGTAATGGTGAAAGTTAGGGGAGAGGTGTCAGCTTTCTTTTTAAGAAGCAGGTACTTATTAGCCACATGCAGTGTACCTTTGTCCAGTGCTCGATGGTTGGAGCAGGCCCTGTCTGTGTGCACCCTGCCAAGCCTTTTCCAGGTTAGAAAACCAGACAAAAAAGTCTGTCTCTTGGGTGTAGCAAATACATCAAGAATGCTAGCTCATCCTGGATCTGGGAAAGAAAATAGAGGGGTTTTTTTTTTTTTTTTTTTTGGCTGTTAGTTGGTTTTTGTTTTGGTGTGTGTGTGTGTGTTTCTTTTTTGTCAGTTTCTTCCCCTTTAATGCTTTGAGAATGGGAAATGACTAGCCTGTGGCAATGTGTGCCACAATTCTCTGGCTTGATTCTTGGAAGGCCTTTTTCTGTCCCTCCCTGGGGGTCATTTGTATCTCTGGTTCCTGCTCCCAGAGCCATAAAGTGGGAGCCCCCATTTATTAATTGGGTTGGGACTAGGGAGGGGTTCGGCAGGGGACTCTTTAGTGCAGCAGGCGGGGGTCTTCCCGAATGAGCCCATTAGCCAGCCCCAACGGCAGCTGAATCGGGGCCGCAGCCAAGTCCTCTCCATTTCAAAAACCCTCCATTGCCTGCAGCAGATCAGAACAAGGCCTGCGGGAGCCCTTAGCTTCTGATTGCAGCTGTGAGGAAGGACAAAACAATTTATAGGAAGCCAAGTAGCTCTTGTCGCACTGTCTCTTCCTTTCTGACTTTGGGGAGAAGGAAGTCTGGGATGCTGTGTCCCATCTTACTAAGGCTTCTTACAGATATGTACAGACCTAAAGTAGGAGAAAACAGGAATGTGTGTGTTTTGATATTTATTTGTCTGCTGTGTGTGTATTTATGTGTCCTTTCTTCCCATCTACACACAGTTGTTCAGACTCAAAGCCACTGCTTCTATGAGGTTCCCTAGGGCAAAGTCAAGTGTGGCAATCTGAGGGTGGGAAGAGGCAGTTTCCTATCTGCTTTATCAAGATCAGAGTTAGATCCATTCCTTAACTTCTCTTCTAAGGCTAAAGGGCTTGGCGCTTAATGGAAAAACTCTTAGGATTCATTTGCCCCTTCAGTCAGAGTATACTAGAAAGGCATATATTACAGGGGTCCTGCTTCCTACGGTGGAATAGAGAAGGGTGAGAAACCCAAATATCATGGGGTGGAAGGAACATTTGGTTCTTGCACCTTACAGAATCATAAATTTTTAGAGCTAGAAAATAGGTCATGTAATCCAGCCTCTCTCTTTAGAGCAAGATACTGAAGCTTAAAGAAGGAAAGTGTCTTATCCACAGTAGTCATTCAGTGAGACTGTTGAGCCATCTAAGACTAGCTCCCAGAGGCAGAATACTAACCTACATGAGTTACTTTAAGAAGGAAAAAACTGAGACTCAATAGGGGGAGGACAGAATTTGAGGGAGAAAAGTAGATTTAAAGTTATTAGTACAGAACCATACTATGTATTTCTACCTTCAAGTATACTCTCTTAGTGACCAGGTGTAGTAACATACAACTTTAACCCTCCAGGGATCAGTAGGTGAAGGGAAGCAGATCTTGAGGCCAGCCAGAGCTACTCAGTGAGAGCCTGTCTTAAAGAAGTTAAACTCATTCACAGCCAGTAAGACAGCTCTGCTTGTAAAGGTGCCTTCTGCCAAGCCTAGCAAACTGAGCTTCATCCCTAGGACCGACATGATGGAAGGAGAAAACCAGTTACTACAAGTTGTCCTCTGACCTCCACAAATGCACTGTGGCACAGATACCCCTTACATACACATATAATAAGCAATATGATTTAAAAGAAGCAGTGACATACAAATTTTATAAATATTTTTTTTCATAGAAGGACTCTGATCTGTTGGGGAAAAAGTGGTAGCCACAGCCAAAGATTCTAATGCTCTTATAGTTACCCAAATTTTTAAGGAATCCTTAGCCACAAGCAAGGGGGACTGATAATAGGAAAAGTTGCTCAGAGGCAGTGTGAAAAGCTCATACAAATCTCAGCTTAGGTTCTGTGACATTACAATAAAGTTATGTTGGAAAGAATCAAAATAGAGCTGGGAGAGAGTGTCTCTGAATTGCATATGGAATCGTGGGATTCAAGGGAAAACAGATTACTCCCAGATTCAAGGATATTGGTGGGGACCTTCTGCCTTTCACTTATTTATGGGAAGCGGGAAACAGTATTTGGTGTTCTTGGACTATGCATAAGGAAAAATGTTTCACATTGGTCAGAACCCAAAATAATCTGATCAGATGGTTGGCCTGTGGGACAGGTACTGTAAGTCATCTCATCCTGGAGCTAGGTCTACTGCCCTTTCCTGTGCTTGGCTTTCTCTGGACATAAAACATAGGGAGCCTGTAATAGCAAAAAGGGAAGTGCTGAAGGAAGCAGGGAAACACTAGGCAACTTGGAGATTGTGATTAGGGGATCTGCCAAATGGATATTGTCTGTGGATAACAAAGGATAGATCCCATTATACATTGTTTACAGTTAGTCCATTGCACTATAGTTTACAGAATAGAAGACAAAGACTCTGTTCCTGCCTAGGAAATGCATGATAGACCTACTTGCCCAAATTGCAACAAGTCTGCTCTCCTGAAAACCTTTCTGCTTCATAATTAAGGCCATTTTCTACCTCAGAACTTCTCTTAAAGAAGCTTTGATAGGCCAGCATGGTGGTACACGCCTGTAATCCCAGCACTCAGGGAGGCAGAGGTAGGCAGGTTTCTGTGAGTTTGAGGCCAGCCTGGTCTACAAAACAAGTCTTAGGATACACAGCAAAATTCTGTCTCAAAAAAACAAAAACAAAAAAACAAAACAAAACCAAAGCTTTGATGAACAAGAGAACCTCAATTCCAAACTGGTGATCTGGTTAAATGTGGTTGCCTCCTCCAAGGTAGAATTTTGCATTAAGCTTGTATCAACACTAACGTACATTGCCCTTTATAGTATTTCCATGTTTTACAGCTTCTGTTGAATTTCCTGAAATGTGTCTACATATCAGGGCCATGGTTTTTCACTTATCAGCCTAGGAGCTAGTTTCTTGGAGGTAGATATCTGGAACAGTCAACTCTTTAGATTCATTTGATACTTGGGGAATTCAGGTCTAAGAGAACTGGAGAAACAACAATAATTTACGCTGACCAAAGACCCTCTTTGCTCTCTGGACCCTTGCCTTGTGTCTGATGTAGCCTCTTTTCATTACAGATGGCAGCAGCAGGGATGGCCCCTGAAGAACTCAGGGACATCTATCAGTTACCTCGCATCCAGAGCCTGTCAGTCTCATTCACAAAACTTGAAGCCAGGTAGGGACTTAAAGCTCTTCATGTCAGAAGCCACTGGCCTGATTGCACATGGAGTAGTACCCCATACTTGGTCAGGGAGGTCTTTTTTTTTTTTTTTTTTTTTTTTTTTCCCTTTTTCAAAATGCCCGGAAGGTTTTTTTGAGCTTTTTATTTGGCCCTGTTCTGGTATCCTACCTTTTAGTTAACAAGCTCTCTTCCAGCTAGAATGAGCCCCTCACTAGCAGTAGCAGTTATTTCCTTCTGTGTTAATGGATATGCCTCTACAGTGGAGTACTGGCATTATTACTCAGTTATTTTCAGCCTCCTTTAGGGTGACTTTCTCACTTGCCCACACCCCTTCATACATAAACACCTTTCCCCCAAAAATGCTGTTGTTTTGTTTTGTATTTCTTTAAGTCAAGATAGGACAGTCTTGACTTATACTATCAATACTATCTCTTCTCGTTGCCTCTAACCTCTTACTGCCTTTTTTCTAGGTTCAGTGGAAGGTTCCACATATCCAAACACTGCATGAGACACCAGAAGTAGAGGCCTGCAGGCTGCTTCCTGTCTTTAATACCCAGAGCTGGCACCTCCAGCTTCCTTTCCTGCTGGTAGGTATGCTTATTCACACAACTCACAAATGATGAACTCTGTCTCCTTCTCTCTATCTCTTGTATTTGTTTCTCTCCCTCTCCTGCACCTAGATGAGCTAGGACTACATGACCTACATCTAGCTTCTCAAGGAATATTTTTGTTGAATGTCTCCAAAAAGGGAAGGCATTTGTAACTCAACTCTTTGTCTCAGTATTTCCAAGTCCTAATCTTTAGAGATGCCCTTCTGCTGTACATCAAATGGTAATCTTTTTCTGTTGAGTTCAGAACCATTTCCCTAATTTAGCAGGTATGGGAAGGGACCAATAAACAAATAGACTTTGATACTGATAAAGAATGACCCAGTAACAAATACCGTCTCTTGGAGAGATGGCTCAGAGGTTAAGAACACTGGGTGTTCTTCCAAAGGTTCTGAGTTCAATTTTGAGTAACCACATGGTGGCTCAGAACCATCTATAGTGAAATCTGGTGTCCTCTTCTGGCATACAGGCACATATGCAGGCAGAAAACTGTATAAATAATAAATTCTTTTTTTAAAAAATAGCCTTTTTTTTTTTTTTAAGATTTATGTACACAATGTTCTGTCTGCATGTACACCTGTACGCCAGAAGAGGGAACCAGATCTCATTATAAGGTGAGCCACCATGTGGTTCCTGACAATTGAACTCAGGACCTCTGGAAGAGCAGCCAGTACTCTAAACCTCTGAGTCATCTCTCCAGCCCCCATATCCTCTCTCTTGAAGGCTGAAAGTCTGAAGGCCTAACTGAAAATACCTGGATATTTGAGAGTGTTTATCTAGTGTCTGTTCCTTAGGACTAGCATCTTACCTTTCCCTAACGCTCCACATACCCCAGGGAGTGGGAAAGAAATGGCTCTAGGTTATAGTTAACCACTTGATGTTACTCTTTTAAATATGGTGTCTGCTTTATTTTAAGACCTATGGAGAGTTGTCAGGAGATTAGAGCATCTTCCTGCCTACCGCTTGCTAGAGGTGACACTGCCTTTCTTTTTCTTTTTTCTTTTTTCTTTTTTTTTTCCTGAGACAGGATTTCTCTGTGTAGCCTTAGCTGTCCTAGACTCACTTTGTAGACCAGAGATCTACCTGTCTCTGCCTTCTTGAGTGTTGGGATCAAAATCGTGTGCTACCACACCCAGCTGATACTGCCTTATCCTTTTGGCTCTCTGGCCCCTCTCTGCAGTGCCTCTCTCACTTCTGCAACCTAGACAGCAGAAGCAGCAGACCTCACTATGTCCTGATCTGAGTCAGGTGCTACTTCCCTGAGAGCATGTGTGACAGACTGGGTAAGAGAGATAAAGCAGATGTTAGGAAGCAGGAAATGTCCCGGGAAGGAGTTAGGTAGTACATATGGGTGAAGTTCATTGATGGCTTAGAGAGCACCAACAATTACAACTGCTACTTGTTTGTCAGCCCGTTTACCTGATTCCTCAAAGTAGTCTGGCCAGTGGGACAACTGCAGTGCTAATTTCTACCACATGAGGGCACTGCAGACCAATTAAAACCGAAGCCCTTTAGGAAATGATTTGATGAGGGCACTCTTTCCAGGGATAGGATCAAAAACACTCCCAGAGAGCCTGAGAACAGGGCCCAGAAGCCAGAAAAAATAACTGATACCACTTGTTTTTGTTTTGTCTTGGTTTGGTTTGGTTTGGTTTGGTTTTTTTTGTTTTTTAATGCCCTAAAGCCTAAGCACTTGGCCCTTCAGGCCTGCTGATTGAGTGGGTGCCCACTGAACTTAGACGTTCCAGGTGCTCTTCCTTTAAGGTTTATTTGGTTCCAGCTGTCCCCTTGCCTCCAAGATGTTGTGTTCCAGTTCAGGAGGGTAGGGTTGGTTTGATTTTGGAAGGGAAAACATTTTCTACAAGTATTCAAAGAAAACTGTCTTTGTTGGTGAGAAAGAATTGAGAAACTGGAGACTGAGAAAGTAGGTTACCTCTCCCCCACCCCCAGCCCCAAACACAAACCTACAGAATTCAAGTCTAATAGATCTTTGTGTCTGATTGTGCAAAGCACACCCAAGACTCCAGTGACCTCTGAGCCAAAAAAAAAAAAAAAAAAAGTATCAGAAAACAGCATGACAGGGACTGATATGGCTAAGAGCCTCATGTCTATCCTATGCCATGTCGTGGCTCTGCTGGGCCTGCCAAGTGGTTTGGGGTCCTATGAGACTGAAGACCCCACAGTTTGCCCTCAGTCAAAATGAACAGGCTCAGGGAGCTGACAGGGTCTTCCTCCTTTTCCTCCTTCCCCCATGCCTGAAGGCCCCTCCCCAGGAGGACAGCTTGATTAAACAGTCGGTGCTGCTGGAATTACTGCACAGCTGGTGCTCCCCCCCAGCACCCCGAGCAGAGCAGCAGTGCAGATTAAAATCTCCAATTAGCGTTAAAGTGAAGTGAGGAGGTGCTGAGGCTGCCAAGGCAGCCAGGCCGAAACCCTGAGTTGGCACCCTCTCTGCTTCCTGATTCTGTGTGCCACCCTTAGTCACTCCTTTACTTGCTCCTTTCTAACAGTGGTCAATGTCCATTTGACTTGTGTCACTTCGGGCCAGAGGAAGACATGGGTTGGAGGCAGATGCCTTACCTGGCAAAATGCTGGGACTCCATAAGAACTGGAGAAAATGAGATCAATCAGTGATTCAAGGAGATGCACTGTGCAAATCCTACTAGACAGCCAGGCCATGGTGACATGATGCTACTGCTGCTATCTTTGCTTACAGAAAGAGCCAACAGGACAGGTCCCTGTGAGCCTCAGGTGCTCAGGGACATGGTATCCCCATGAACATCCATCTGTGTGTATTTAATCCTATTAACCCATCTACTCCCACTCAAATTATGGCATCTTCCTTCCTCTCTTCATTTTTCTCTCATCTCTCTTGTAGGCATGGGTAGACCTAGCCAAGCTCTAGAACATTACCATGCCTTGTCACCTGGGTCCCAGCCAGTTGCCCTTTATCTTCCTAGTTTGAGGAATAGCAGAAAGGGGTATAGCAATGACTCAGACCCTTCTTGCCTCTGAATATCTTACCCACTCCAAAGGTCCCTCTGCCATTTACACTGTTGTTCCTCACCTGTCAAACTCAGAAGCAGGGCAGTACAGCTAGGCATACCCTCTGACTACCCTCTGTCCCTTTAAGAGAAATGGAGGTGGATACTCAACTGACTTAACCTACTCACACCTCCAGAAATTAGACACCAGGGCATGGTGCCACCCTCCCAGACTGGCACATGCTACCCTGGCAAAGTTTCAAGTACCCCCCATGTCATACTCCTACCCTATGTCTTCCTCTGCTCTCTTCCTTTCTCCACATCTTTTTTTTTTTTCTCAGCTCAAAGCACAGCTGAGCCTTAAAGGGGGTGGGGTGGAAAGACCAAGCCGGGGCAGGGGGGTGTAGAGCGCCAATAGCACGTTTTCACCTGCCATTTAATTGGATGTATTTTTAATTAATGGGACCTCAGGGACCAACATGAGACAATCTGATCTCTGAATAGGGACAGGGGAGGGATTGGATAAGGGAGGAGGATTGGGCCATTGGGTGCGGTTACCGGGAACCCAGGCCCATCAATCACTGGCCACTTTGCGTTCTGGCATGGAGAATAGCGGGTTGGAGGAGGAGGGGAGGCACTGGGGAAAGGTGCCAGGATTTCCCCCCAACTGCCAGGACCTCCAAAAGAGATGGAATTGTGCTGATTGACTCAGGTCTGCAGCCTAAATACGCAGCCAGAATAGTAGGTAAGGCTGTTTTCTTTCTCCTGCAGTTCTGTCTAGATGGGCTGATCTCAGAGAGTGTAAGGTTATGAAAGGGAAATGGGGAAGAACTTTGAAGTCCCTGAAGAGACAGGATAAGAGCTAGTGACATGGACATGGGACTGTGGGAAAGAGGATTTGAAAAAGACAGTGTTTGGGGTCATTTCTATACATTTCTGTGGGAAATAAGTACCATAGAGGTTACATGCAAAATGGCACGCAAATGAAAGCTGGTGACTTTGGGTCTGAATCTTAGAACCTTACTGTTGCAAAGAAGGGAACTTGGAGCTCATTTTGCCTGACCCCTTCATTATTTAGATGTGGAAGCCAAGACCCAGAGAGGAGGAACGAGTTGAATCCATCCCTGAAGTTGCTTTATGTTCTGGATTTGAGAGTTCCTGGGATCACGGGGCAAGAGAGGTAGGTAGGGAAGGAGGGAAGAAAGTGAAGTGAAAAGCATAAGCAGGATGTTCTGTCCGCTGCCTGAAGTCGCACGTCACTGTCTTGCTGAGTGTTGGAAACAGTTTAGGAAAGCCCAGCAGGCACATGCTATAAGAGATGCGATAGGGAACATCCCCTATCCGTTCCGTTCCTCCCACCTCTTTGTAGAGTTTGCCATGTCTTTTAAGGCCTAAGGGAAGGAAATGCCCCAGCTTCCTCAATTATTTAACCAAAAGGCAAATCTCTCAAGTAAGACTACATTTTTTTGTTTGTTTGATTTGAGACAGGGTTTCTCTGTGTAGCCTTGATTGTCCTGAACCTACTTTGTAGACCATTCTGGCCTCAATTTCACAGAGATTTGCCTGCCTCTGCTTCCACAGATGCTGGGATTACAGGTTTGACCACTGAGCCCAGCAAGACTAAATTTTTTTAAAAGAAAATCTTACCATAACAAGTTTCTGTGCTGTAATATAAGCAATTAGAAACAGTTTTGCCAAAATGTCAATAGTAATTTACACCTCTTGTGCACGACTATGATAGAGCCAGTGTTCAAATGCAAGGCTCTGCAAAATAGAAATGTCCCTCAGTTCACGTAGTACCCTCGGTCCCTTCTGGCGCTTGCATTGACGGCTTAGCCTGTAAAACAGGGCACGTTGCCAGCTGTCTATATCTCCATTCCCTAACTTTCTTTGTTGCTCATATGCTAGGGCCAGGAAGAGAAGGGTGAATGAAGGTAATGGAGGGATTTCCTACTAGATTGTCAAAAGTGTCATTTCTCAGCATTCTCCTCTTTTCTCAAAATCTTCAACATTCTTTTATCTGTGCTTCATGAGGCTAAACTGAGGTGGAGGCAGGATAGGATGCAAGGTTTGAAGGCAATACCGATAGAATTGACCACACTTTCCAACTCTTATCCTTACCTTCCTTCCACCCTTAGAACTGTCTTTTACCTTAGTAACCTGTTTTTACCTCCAGGCCCTTGAGAAAAGCAGGATCCGCCTCTGCAGCTTCCAGCCATATCTTGATCTGCCTTAGACTGTCAGGGGCTGTCACAGTCTGTTTCTCGCATACGGGGTGAGAGGCTCTCGTATCCCCTAGGATAGTCTGGAAAAAGTCCTTCTAGGCCCTTTCCTGCTTCCAAGGGCCTTAGGACTGTCACTATCAGGACACTGTACCAAAAGCTTTCCTGTCAGGGAGATGAGGAAGAAGAGAAGTATTGACATTTTAGAACTGAGACCTGTAGTTACACCTGTGGGACTAGCTGCTCAGTATAGTCCAGGACAGCCATAGTGAATATCGTTTGGGAATGGTGGCTACTGTGCACAGAGCGAAGGAAGGAAGGTAGTTTCTTTCTATATACAAGCCTGCTCCTTTTTGTTCTTGGTAATCGGTTCATCCCTGCTCCAGTGTATTGGAGGCATAAGGAAGCATTCACTCGACATTGTAGATACTCTCTGAGGAATAGCGTTGCTTTCCCTCCCGAGCAAATCCCGGAGTGCCAGATCTATAACCTTAAGTTCAAGTCTAGAGTCTGCTCTGAAGTCCAAAAGAAATTCAAGACTCTTTGTAGGAAAATACTTAGATATGAAGTACATACAGCGGGACGAGATAGCAGTAACCAGAATTCTTTGCCTTCTGGGAGTAAGTCAGCATTGGCCTAGCATTTTATTCTAATGGGGCCCTTTTTTCCTTTTCTCTTCAGTTTTCCCATGGGTTGAGGGTAGATCTGGAAATCTGAACCTCTCACATTGATACTTAGAAAGCAGTTGTGCAGATCTTCCTGCATCTTCCAAAGCCTTAAGCAGAAAGGAAAGCAGAGAAAGACATTGACAGAGGTAGCAATGCCATGGAGTCTACTGGCCCCCTCAAAAGAAAACAGGCCAGAGATGAAACCAAGGGATGTCTAATTTTGAACATTATTTATACCCCATATTCTTCCTTTTACATGCTTATGGCTATATGCCCAAGTGTGCCAGCTCGCCTGGCTGGTGGTCCTGTTCCACTGTGCAGGCAGCCTGCTTTCTGCCCCAGCACAGAGCATATGCTAGGGTCTCTCTTGCTCACTCATCTCTGTGTCTGTGTTACAGATTCCTAGGGATGAAATAGAGTGCTATGGTCCTATGGTAGGAGATTGGTGGGCACTGGGGTTCACTGGGTACATATTTGCCTGTCTGTGAGATGGGGAGGAAAAAGGCTGCTGGCGTTCAGCAGAGCTTGAGGTTCTGGTGACTCACAGCAATGGGGGTGGTTCATGAAAACAACAGAGGGGAAGGGGGATCAAGTCTGTTAGTTTTCTTTTGCCCCAGTCCTGCCCACTCTGAGCTCTGTAGATGAAAAATCTCTCATCTAGATTAGGAAATGCCCCAACTATGAAAAGAAAGGGAGAGATGGGAAAGAAATGAGCAGGAGTAGCTGAATTTTCCCAGTGAGGCGTCTTACAAATAAAGATTGAGCCATTGCCCTACTATCTCTATAGGCTACACAGAGAATGTTACACACCCATTTGGGGCAGGCAACTCAGGAATCCTGGGCACCTTCCAAAAGAGAAGTTTTCCTGATAAACAACTGGTACTGTTATGCCTCGGTTGCCTGCCTAGTGCTCTAACAGAAAAGTTTTCAGGGTGGGGGTGGTTGCTGAGTCAGAATCTCATTGTGTAGCCCCAGCTGGCCTCCACGTCCCAATCCTCTTGCCTCATCTTTCAAAGTGCTGGAAGTATAAGCTTGTACTACCATATCTAGTGTCAGAAATTTCTTTTTTGAATATTATTTCATGTATTTGTGTTTTGCTTGCATGTATGTCTATGCTTACTGTACTGTGGAGACCAGAGGGAACAACAGATCCCCTGAAACTGGAGTTACAGGTGGTAGTGAGCTGCCATGTGGGTGCTGGAAACTGAACCTGGGTCTCTGCAAGAGCAGCCAGTGCTCTTAACCACTGAGCCATCTCTCCATTGCCAATATAAATTTAATAAGAAAAAACAAAAACAAGACAAATACTAGTATAAGACCAGAACCAAGAAAGATTGTGCTTAGTGTACTCCTTACTAGAATCAGGCACCTTGGACCAAAGAGGTGCAGCTACAGACATTTAAACTGCTAAACAGGATATTGGTGTAAGTTGGGAAATGGTTGTAGTCACGGACATTCAGAAGTACTGCTGTTCTTCTCTCTCAGACATCAGGTGGGCAATATGTATCTCCCATCGCAGTTGGTGTCTGGAACTGGCAAAGAGAGAGAACAATAGGGACTTTGGATACTAGTATATCTAGGCACATGATAATAAACACCCTGACTTTTGGGCAGGTGTTCGATGTTAGATCGTGAGTTCTTGTTTGTCTATTTCTGTTCTTTTTATTGCTGGCTTGAAGCTTAGCTTTCTAACCAGAGCAAGGGTCCTGTATCCATCACTCCTGGTGATCTAGAGATGGCTTTGTTGAAGAAAGACAGATTGACTGTTGTTGTTGGTGGTGGTGGTGGTGGTGGTGGTGGTTGGTTGGTTGGTTTGGTTTTTTGATACAGGGTTTCTCTGTGTAGTAACCCTTGGCTGTCCTGGACTCACTTTGTAGACCGGGCTGGCCTCCAACTCACAGAGATCCACCTGCCTCTGCCTCCTAGAGCGCTGGGATTACAGGTGTGCGCCATGGTGCACAGCTATAGATGAACTGTTCTTCATTCAGGAAGATAGGATCAGTTTTTCTCTTCCTCCTTCCTGGCAGTATAAGGAGCTTTGGGACCCTTACTGAAAAGCTTAGTTCTGAACTAAACCAACACTAAGAATGCTTAGCCTTGGTTATAAAACTTGTATTATAAGGGAAGCCTAGATATTCAGTGAGGTTGTAGGCAGGTATGGGGACTCTAGCCCCAAGAGAGATAACACATTCTTCATTCTTAATCTTCTTCCTTCTTAAATTTCTTTCTCTGCTCCCTTTTCTTTCATTTCCCACTGGTCAGCTCAATTTTTGGCCACCTGATTACCAGTCTGACCAGACATGTTAAGTAATTATCTTTCCCTACATTCTCCCTCTCTCTCATTCTCTCCCTCCCCCCTCTCTTCCTGTCTTCCCAGCTCAGAGATATCTGAATTTGAATTGTTTCTACCACTGAACATCGAAGACCTGAATTGTATTCTTAGCCTCCGCTGCCCAACCTGACTCCACAAATGAGTGCCTTTGAGTTGGGAAGCATGCATTAGCTTCATCCTTCCCCGCAAGTACACCAGGCCTGGACCGCTATGTCTATGGCATCAAGGACCCTGCTCTGGAGCAGAGGTAGCCCTAGAGGTGCAACTGGGCCTTGGCCCTAAGTGTGTGTATGCCTGTGCATTGGGCACACTGGTTTATTAGTGTTATTTCAGCATTGTGATGCAGAGAGAGTAAGTGTAACAGCTGCTCCTTGCTTGCAGTGTTTATTGTTACCTAGAGACAACCTCCTGGCTTTTTCCCAGATTCCCCCCAGCCCAGCCCCCTCCCTGCCAACAATCCTGTTCTCTCCACACTGATGGGAAATTTATAGCTTGCCCATATCATGCCATTAACTCTATCCTGTCCATAGGGTAGATGGGTCAAGGGAAACCAAAGTGAAATGTGGACATGCTTTGGACCCCAAGTGGAGTAATGTATGAAGACAGAGGAAGGAACAAGACATGTTCTTGTGTTCTGTGTCCAATCTTTGGCCTTAGTTGTTCTGCAATCCAAATACTAGCTAGGCCTGATCCTGCTTAGTTTCTGAGATCAGGTGAGGTCAGTGATATGGCCGTAGACCCAGTTGTCCTTCTGCCTCTTGTATGAGGAGAAAAGAAGAAAGAGTTTTGGATCTGGCCTTGAGGTCCCAGAAGAGCTCCTCTGGACCTAGCTTTAGGATCTTGATATCCTCCTGCCAAAATTGTCCTTTTCCCCAGACATCTCTGTAGTCCTTCATTGAATTGTCTAACTTGCTCAATCCAGCAAAGTAATATCGGAATGGAAGGGGAGAAGTGTGGTAAAACCTATAGCCCTTCCTTCTTGTCTGAGCAAGGTAACTGTAGATGTCACATGGAGAGAAAAGCTACTAGCTTGGGAGATACTGACCAGAGCACCACAGTGGGGTTGATGTTCGACTTGAAGCCTGCTGCTGAGCCTGTTGAAAAAACCTTCACTTGCTAAGGTCCCAAGAGATTCTAGGTATTCTCCCAGCTGGCCTTCTTGATTTGGTTGGGGTTCTCCTTTCTGCTTTCCTTTTGTGGTTCATTTTCTCCCGCATTCCTCTTGGTTTCATAACATGGGTTAGATTCAAGTGACTGAAGAGAGACAAACATCCTAGTAATAATCTCAGCAGAGCTAGGGAGAGGAAACACCCCCCTCTTCCACCACTATCTCCTTAGGACTTTTCGTGGAGGAGAGCTGGGTACCTATCATCATCTACATGGAAATGGAAGAGAGAAAAAGGGATTGGATTTTAGCAGAAAGGGTTGAGTTAAACATGAAAAAATTTACTCATAGAATGAAATTTTTTCTTCAGATCAGTCCTTCTGCCTGTGATGAATTTAAGTCTTGTGCCTACCCAGGGAACATTGGGTAAACATGGTTCTTTTCCAGAACTCCTCCACATAGCCCCAGCACAATTTCCACACAGTGCAGTACTAGAGACTTTGAAAAATAGTTTTTATGGTGGTTAGATCACAAGTTTCAGAGGCATTCCTGCTTTCTGGTGCCGGCTCCACTACTTACCTGATACTCCAAGCTATGCATTTCCTGGTCTGAAATGCAAGTAAGACAACAATCCTAGCTGGGCACAGAGGTACAATGCCTATAGTCCCAGTACTCCAAGAGGCAGAGGCACGCGGATCTCTGTAAGTTTGAGGCCAGTCTGTTCTACAAACAAATAAAAAAGACAGTAATTACAACAATTCTTTGAGAAGCCTTCATTCTTGGGCATGTCTTACTTTTTCATCAAGGTTCCCTTGTTTTAACTCTAGTGCTTAAAATCTACATTAAAATCTCTAGCTCTGCTGTTTCAAGACAAATTTTTAAAAATGCAAATTAAACTACTATTCCTCAAGAGTGTGAGAATTTTGTCAAAGAATATGTGAGGCCTGGCCCTCAAGTGGTCTCAGTCGACAGTCATTAATGCAGAAGTGTACTGTTGGGTTTTTGCTTATTTTTATGTGTATGGACATTTCACTTGCTTGTCTGTCTGTGTACCATGTCTGTACCTGGTGCCCACAGAGGTCAAAAACTGTGATCAATTACAGATGGTTATAAGATACCGTATAGATGCTGGAAGTTAACCTGGGTCCTCTGCAAGAATGGCAAGTGCTCCTAACCACTAAGCCATCTCTCCAGACCCAAATTCTGTTGATTTTATGACCAGAAGACCTGACATTGCTTCAAAGATTCCATGATTCCCTGAAGATTATTTTTCTGTTGTGTCTGTGTATCCAAGCTTGGGAGATTGTCCAGACGTTTTTTCATGATGTGAAGGGTGGCAGTCCCCTAGAAGAGGAAGTAGCCACAGTTTCTTTTCAGACTCCGTAAGAAATCGGTTCTCCAGTTTGTACCTCTCTAACCAAGAGCAAAGCCACTGTTCCGGAGCACATTAGTCACTGTTTGCTTGAAAGTGTAGCTTCATCCAGGGTAGATCTGAGAGCCAGAGCCATTGGGAAGTATAGCAACTAGCACTTACAAGGCATTAATGTATATTATCCTACGGTACACCAAGCATAGTGCTGTTTGTACATATTTCTGAAGTATTGTATTACCTAGAAATACTGAAGTATAGGGCTCATTTTCTATTTGTTTTAAAGATTGATTTGTTTTATGTGTATGTTTTGTGATTTGTCTTATGTTTTCTTGTATGTCTGGTACCCACAGGGGCCAGAAGAAGGTGTTAGATTATCTGAAACTCAAGTTACATTGGTTGTGAGCTGCCATGTAGGTGCTAGGAAACAAACCTGGGACTTCTGTTTGGTGGTGTTGTTGTTCTGTTGTTGTTTGGTTTGGGAATTGTAAGAGGGATTTGGTTGGTTGGTTTGGTTTTGATTTTGGTCTTTTCAGACAGGGTTTCTCTGTGTAGCCCTGGCTTTTCTGTAACTCACTCTGTAGGCCAGGCTGTGCTCACACTGAGAGATTTGCCTGCTTCTGCCTCCTGAGTGGAATGAAAGTCTTGCACCATTCATGGATTTAATTCTTAAATCTTTCAGATTGAAGAGATGACTTTGTTAGGAGTACTTACTACCAAAATGTTTTGACTGCGTGTGTGTGTGTGTGTGTGTGTGTGTGTGTGTGTGTGTGTGTGAATACCAAGTGTGTTCCAGGTCCCCCTAGAGGCCAGAAGAGGTCATTGGATCACCTAGAACTGGAGTTTGATATAGTTGTAAGCTGCCATGTGGGTGCTGGGAACTGAACCTGGGTCTTTTTTGAGAGTAGCAAGTGTTTAACTGCCAGACCATCTCTCTATCCCTCATGCTCTTTTCATGATCTTTTTTTTTAATTAAATTTTTATTTTTTATATTAATTACAGTTTGTTTACTTTGCATTCCAGCTGTGGCCCCCTTCTTCATTCCCTCCCAATCCGACATGATCTTTTTCTTTTCCTTAGCTGTAGATCAAAGCAGGATCTTGCATAGCACATGCAAGTATTCTACTTCTGAGCTACGTGCCTGGCACTCTGCAACTTTTCACTTTTGTTTTCGATTCTGTTTTTTTGAGATAGGGTCTCATGTAGTTGGGTGACCTTGAACTTTTTGGTGGTGGGAGACATGTGCATGTCTGGGTACATGTGGAAATTAGAGGAAGCTTGGGCTCTCTTCTTCTACCATGTGGGTTTCAGAGATTGAACTAAGGTCCTTGGGCTTGGCAGCAAGCACCTTTACCAGCTGACATCTTATAGTGCCTCTCCCCCTCCTTTCTTTTTCTTTTTCTTCTTCTTTTTCTTTTTTTTTTTTTTTCTTTTTTTTTTTTTTTTAATTTTCAAGCCAGGGTTTCTCTATGTAGCCTTGGCTCTCCTGGACTCACTTTGTAGACCAGGCTGCCCTTGAACTCACAGTGATCTGCCTGCCTCTTTCCTCTTTTGTGACACAGGGTTTCAAGCATCCCAGGCTGGCTTCAAACTCACTATAGTCCAAGAAGACCTTGAATTTGTAATTCTCCCTCTACTTCCTGAATGTTGCGGTTACTTGTGTGAGCATCTTTTAAAATTATGTTTTATTTATCTGCGTGTGCAAGCACATGCCGCTGAGTGCATATTTTGGGGGAATTAGTTGTCTCCTTTCACCCTGTAGCTTTGGGAATGGAACTCAGGTTGTTAGGCTTTGGAGGCAAGTGCCTTTATTCACTGAGAGAGATGGCCTAGAGCCAGAAGAGAGCATTGCATCTTTCAGAGCTAGAATTACAGGTAGTTGGAGCTACCCAATGTGGGTGCTGGCAGCTGAACTTAGATTCTGTAGAAGAGCAGCAAGCAATCTACTGAGCCATCTCTCCAGCCCTGTTCATTTATTTATTTTTAATTTATTTTCTTTTATTATTTTATGTGTACAGGTGTTTTTCCTGAATGTATGTCTGCACACTACTTGGGTGCTTGGTGCCGGTGGAGGCCAGAAGAGGGCAGGGACCCCAGAAGAGGCCACGGATCCCAGAAGAGAGCATTGATCCCCTGGAACTGGAATTATAGATGGTTGTAATTTGCCAAGTGGGTGCTGGGAATCCAACCCAAGTCCTCTAGAAATGCAACCAGTTCTCCGAACCACTGAGAAATCTCTCCAGTCCCCTATTTATTTTATAATTATGTGTATACATCTGTGTCTGCTTGAGTGCAGTTGCCTGCAGAGGTCAGAAGACCCCAGGATACCCCGGAGCTGGTGTTATAAGCAATGTCAGCCACCTGACATGGGTGCTAGGAACCAAACCCAGATCTTCAGCAAGAACAAGTGCTCTTAACCACTGATCCATCTCGTCAGCCCTCATCCTGTGCATTTTTAATAGTAGAATTATTAGACCAACAGATACAAATATCCATTCCCCATTGTTATGATTATTTTACTGATAGATTCTAATGAGAATAATATTTAATATTAATCTTACTCTTTGTAATGAGAATATTTCTTACGCTTTCTGCGTGTGTATGTTTTGAGACAGGGTCTCTCTATGAGTCCTTGCTGTCCTGGAACTTACTATGCATGCTGGCCTCTAGCTCACAGAGTTCTTCCTGCCTTTGCTTCCCACATGCTGAAATTAAAGGCATACACCAACATGCTTGGCCTTAATCTTCTTTTTTTGAATTCTACGGTGGAGACGAAAGGGCAAGGCACTGTAGAGAGGTTCTTTATTGTAGTTGATAGGTTGCTTCTTCTTTCCTTCCTTTCTTTTTCTCTTCCTTTGTTTTGCCTTTGTTTGTTTATTTATTTATTGTTTTTTTCAAGACCGGGTTTCTCTGTAGTCTTGGCTGTCCTGGAACTTGCTCTGTAGACCAGGCTGGCCTTGAACTCAAAAGTCTGTCTGCCTCTTTGCCTCACATGATCCTTTGTTGAGACAAGCTCTCCTGTAGACCTGGCTATCTCAGACCTGTTACGCAAGTGAAGATGATATTGAACTTTTGATCCTCCTGCCTCTACCTCCTAAGTACTGAAGTTAGAGATGTGTTTTACCATATCTTGCTTTTTTAGATTTTTAAGTGAAATAATTGTAGATTGACTTTCAATTGAAGAAATAATACCAAGATCTGGGTATAATGGTTCGTTCTTGTAATCCCAGCACTCAAGAGGCTAAAACAAGAGAATTACCTAAATTTGAGACCAGTTTGACCTACCGAATGAGTTACAGCCAGCCAGGGGTAAAGTGAAACCCTGCCATTACAAAAAACAAAGTAAAAGAAAACAGGCTGGGTGTGGTGGTGCACCTTTTCAGTCACAACATTCAGGAGGATTTTATGAGTTTGAGGCCACTCTAGTGTACATGGTTCTAAGCTAGTCATAGCTATGTAGTGAAACCCTGTCTCTAAAAAAGGGGCTGGGGCTGGGGAAATGATTCACTGAGCAGATGTGTCTCCATATAACCATGAGGGCCTGAGTTCACATCTTCCACAGACACATTTTTAATCCCAGCTCTAGGGGGTAGAGTAGAAACCGGTGGGTCCCAGAATTGCTGAGCAGCCATCCTGACCAATTGATGGTTCTTTCGTTCAGTGAGTAATCCTGTGTCAAAAAATAAGGTGAAGAGTAATAGAGTAAGATACTCATCAACCTCTAGGATCTACATGCATGATCACGTGTGTACCCACAGAGATAGATATTTGTGTGTGTATACATGCATATGTACATACACATACATACATACAAAAACAAGAGGCCCCTGAATGATACTACTTTGTAAAACTGTAATAAAATATAATCTAGAATATTGATATTGATGGAGTCTATTAATCTTGCAAAGATTTCTTTCATTTTCAGTTGTTTGTGCATATGGAAGTGTGTTGAGGTGGGGTGTATAGCATGCATATGAAGTTCAGAGAATAACTTATGGAAATTGATTTTCTCCTTCTACCATGTGGGTCCTGGTGATGGAGCTCAGGTTGTCAGACTTGGTGGCAAAGAAACTTGACTTGCTGGGCTATGTTGCTAACTCTTAAGATATCTGTAGTTTTACTAACCACGTGCATGTTGGTGGATGTGAATATAGTTTTATTTCCTGTGTTACATTTGTATACCCACGTCTACAGTGAAACTGCTTCCCTAACATGCGCAAGGCTCTGGGTTTAGTCTCCAGTACTCACAGGAAGGAAGGGAAGGGAAGAATGGAAAAAAAGGATGCTTTGTAGTTCTATCACCACAGGATTCCCTGTGAGTTTTTAAAAATTACACCTATCTCCCATTTTTTTTCAAATTGTATGTGTAATATGAAGTCAGTTTTCTTTTTTATCTTTATATGATTTCCAGGGATCAAGCTCAGATCATCATCTTGTTAGTCAGCAAGA